>NC_140509.1:7120224-7720224 GCF_964339955.1 Pipistrellus hanaki | reverse complement strand
CCTGGCCGGTGGCTTCTGCCCCGCTCGCTCGGGACTAGAGCACAGGTGAGTCCGGAGGCAAGGCCCAGGAGCCAAGGCCCCGGGCGGCCCAGAGCCGGGGGCGGGGGATAAGGGGCGTGGGCTCCTGCTTTTCCTCTCCCGCTTCTAGAGCAGACCAGCTAGCTGCTCCGGGTTTGGGTGTGCTGGTGGCATTGTCTCCAAAGCCTCAGAAGAGACCCCGGGGGGCAAGATGAGGATAGGGGACAGCCACCGAGCGAGCACGTGCACCGTCTCTTCCATCCTGGCGAAAACGAACGGCGTTATTCTCTCCGTCTTCGGAGGGCTCAGGGTGGTTCGTTAACTTATCCAAAATCACACAGCTAGACAGAGCCAGGGTTTGATTCTAGGTTCGGCTGGCTCTGAGCGTGCACTTTAATTACCCTGCCTCGCGGATGCTGAAACTTGGCAGCGAGAGGGAGGAACTCCCTTCCTGCTGAGATTCCTGACAAACCGAAAGTGGCAGGTGGAGATACCGAGCCGGCACTGAGCTCACTGGGGAGGGACGTCTGGCACAAAAGGATCTGAAGGTGCTTCCGACTCTGCAATTCTATCCCTTTAAGACCCAGCGCTCCCTCCCGTGCCAAGCCCGCCCGCGATCCTCCGAGATTTCAGGGGTGGGGAAGCGGGATTGAATGCGCTGACATACAACAAGCAAAAAAAGACCTCAGCATTTTTGCCTCGCCTCGGTGGCTCCGGCCCGCCCCGCCCCTTCCCCCTCGCTTATTTATTACCGCGCCAGTCCCCGGCCCTCTGCTGTGTCAATACTGATAAAAGCAAATCGCCCCGCAAACAGGTGCGGCCGGAGCCGCCCCGTGGACAGCTGCCAGGGAATGTGATCGCTCAGCTGGGTGACCTGCCCCTGCGCAGCCCCCTTCTCGGGTTCCAGCCCCGGGCATGTGTCCTTGGGCGGTTAATGTCATGTTCCGAGCCTGGTCTCTCGGCTGGCATTGTGGACTGAAGCTGGCAGGTGTGGCTGGGGTGGGGTGGGCGTGTGCGGGAGAGAGGGGCCTCCGGGAGGTACCCACCTATTTTCTCTTTCGGTTTCTTCTGAAATTCAGATAATCCTGTGTCACCAAGTCTCCCCTGCAAGTATCTGGGAAATGTTTCCTAAGAATATCGCTGCCTGATTTTTCTAGGTTAGAAGTATTTTTTCCAGCCCTACTGGTTTCCAAATTAAAAAAAAAAATACTTGTAATTCAATGATCCAAAGACATTTTCTGAGTACCTCCTAGGGCTCAGCTGAGGGGTCACCCAAATCAGCATTCTGTGAGCCACCCAGAATGCACTGGGTGCAGCCGATCCGATCCCTGTGACTGTACTCCGTTTGGGAAGGATTCTATTTCATCGGCCCTCCCCCACTTCTGTGTTGTCCCCGAGCATCATTTCCCCGCTCCCTGGGGCACCGGTCTTTCCGGAAATGCCCTCTCAGAACAGCCTCTCCTCAGGAGGTGGGACTCATGGTGGGGCCTGGGGCCGGGCAGCTGGGGGAGGGGGATATGCACATGATGGGCAGCCTGCCGCCCCCTCGCCCTGGGGCCCTCTGGTTGCCAAAACAGACCATTCCCCAGAACAGTCGCCTAGAAACGGGCGCTGGCACAGCAGCCTCTTGGATGCGGGGAGTCAGCCGGTGGCCGGGAGGTGCTGGGTCCGGGTGTTCAGACCTCCCAGGACCCCCTCCCCAGCCAGCCGCCACCTCCGGGAAGGGGGTGTCGGGAGGCCGCTAATTGGATTGGAACACTCCAGAAGCACATCAGCTGCTCCTCCCTGGGGGGAAGGGGTATGTGTGTGTATGTGTGTGTGTGGGGGGGCGGTGAGAGGGGGGGACGGGGGCTGCAGACTCTTTGTGCTGAGTCTCCGCCTGCCTCACCCTCCCAGCAGCCTCGCCCTGACCCGGTCCTCACCAGCCTCGCCCAGCGCCTTCCTAGGGCACAATGGGGCAGGCTCCCGGCGCGTGGAGGAGGCAGACGTTGATCAGATAATCACCCCAGTGAAATCCAGCCGTGGTGAGGAGGGGTGCGTGATTTTACGATAGGAACTCAGATACGGGATCTGACCTACTTCAGAAGGGTCAGGGAGGAATGCAGGTTTGCTGCAGCCCCCAAGCCAGCCAGCACCCACTTCCTCCCTCCGCAACCCCCTCTTCTCAGCAGCAGCCCTGGTCTGGCCCGGCCTTCGCCCTGGGAGCAGGGGCATTCTTCTACCTCCTTCGGCAGCAAGAGAGCGAGCTCTTTGTCATCGAAGTGTGGTCTCTTGCCTCTTGCCAATTAAACTGCTTCTAAAAGGCAGGTCGTCATTTTGTGATGGCACACCTCGACCATGGAGAACAGGGCAGATTTAACACCCGCCGGGGTGTAGGGCCAGGGATCCTTATCACCCTGGGAGGCCTGGAGTGGGCCTTAGCGGCCACTGTTCAGAAACTGCTAAACCCACAGAACTCTGGGGTGAGAGGGGAGGAGACGCGGGGACAGCGGGTGACATCCAGGTGAGCTGCTGCGAGAATGAGTGAGTTCTCAGGACCCTGTGGCCGAGTGTCACACCGGGGAAGGGGTGTGATGTGAGCACGTGTCCCTGATGGGGCGGGAGGCCAGCTTCGCACCCCGGGCTGGGCAGGGGAGTTCCCTTCCTTACAACCCAGAGTCCTTGGGAGTCTTGCAGGCTCCCATGGAAAGTCTCCACGCAGCCTGGCTTAGTAATCCCTTTTCCTCCCTTTCCTTCCGTACGAGTGGAGGCCTGCTGTGTGCCAGGCCCTGGGGATTCAGAGAATGATTTAACTGGTATGGACAAACACCATGCACAGTGTAGGGCACATTTGCCAGCCTTAGGGTCGCCTCTGATTTTGTGGGTTTCCCCCACATCCTAAGTTCCACTTCTCCAAAGTAAAGGCCAGAAATCTGGTTTCCTTTTCAGACTCCCTTGCAGCTGCGGTGTAGGCATATGACCTAGGTTCCACCAGTCCGATGCACCCACTTGAGGTTTTGACTTAGAAGAGAGCAGCTGAGGATTCTGGGGAAGGGGGCTGGAGACGGCATCTGGCCTTTAAGGCAATGAGAGGGATGTTTATCCAAATCCCACCATTGTTGGAGGGGGCGGGCCAGGCAAGGTGCTGGTTGATAGCTGCCACGGTGGCTTGTGTGGCAAAGTAGCTAGTGTTCTGGGTGTCATCCCTGAACACCGAGCCTCTGCACCCATCTTCCCTTCGGGATTCTGTGAGCCTCTTAATATTTTTCTTTTTTCTTTCGTCTCTCCCCGGCCCCCCCCCCCCTTAATATTTTAAAAATAAGTTCCTTTTCTGTTAGAGTGGATCCTGTTGTTTGCAACTAAGATCTCTGATACAGATGGATGGATGGATGGATGGATAGGTTGAAGTTGGTGGGTGTGTAAAGGATGGATGAAGGGTGGGGAGAAGGGTAGGTGGCTGGGCCGGCACTCTAATATTGAGTGATATTTTTGGGGAGGTGGGGTTATGTATTATTTTCCCCCTCATTGCATTTTCTTCTCCCCTCCTCCTTCTTCTAATTATTCTTTTTTATTATTATTATAGTGAAAGCAAATCGCTTGTATATTATAAAGTATGGAAACCCAGGCCTAGACGAGCTCACAGCCCAGTGGGAGATCAGAACAGGGCAGACAGGGGTGGATTCTGAGCAGTGAGGGTTCTCAGTGAGCGCGCGTGCCCTGGCCCCGGACTCGGAGCCACCGTCTCACCGGCTGCCTGGCCACCAGCAAGAAACCTTTCTTCCCTTCCCCCCGCCCCCCAACCCCGCCCCCACCCTGCGCCCACCGCTCAGAAAGCACGCGCTTGGCTCATCCTGCCTTGTGACATTCATTGTTCCTGTCCTTACCCAACAATCCTGTTTACCTTGAGCAAGGATGACACACACGTCTGTGACTCATCCCGTATTGTTCTGCCCCCTCCCAGCCTGACTTCCAGGGCACTGCCTGTCCCCTGGCCGCCAGTGCCGCGGCCTCGCTCTGCAGCTCTGCTCCCGGGCGCTGCCATCGCCTGCAGAGACCAGACCGCCCGCTCCCCGGGGCCGGGAAGGCTACCTCCGTGCTACCTGCCAACCCCGTTCCCCACAGCTTTGTGGGAAGTAGATTTTATTATAGAAGATGACGATCATATGTCTCTTTCCACCTTGCTGACTTTCTCCGCAGTAAACATGTTAGGCTTTTGAAGGCAGAGCCCCCATTCCTTCCTTCACTCCTTCCTGCATTTATCTACTCGGCACTCACTGCCGGGCGACAAAGAGCTGTCTAGGCGAATAAGTAGGAAAAACAATGGAAAAGCGCAGGTGACCACGGGTGCAGGGGAGAGGAGAGGAGGCCTGGCTGGGGGAGGAAGGCTTTTCCACGGGAATAATACCAAGTGCTTATTGTTTGGTGGCTCTGGCTTCAGTTCCTAGCGGGCTCCTTCACTGAGTCCTCTCACCAGCAGCGCGGCAAGGCGTCCGGTATGACTCCCGCTCTGCAAGGGAGGAAGCGAGGCCCCGAGAGCTCTCCTGTCGCCGAGGGTCGCTGTGGAGCTGGGGCGTGCACCCAGCCCCGGGCTCTGACCGCAGGGAGCCTAACCACTGCCCCACACTGCCTTGGCGGGTTCGGGGAGGTGAGTGAATGGGCACCAGGCATGGAGGCCTTCTCCGAGGGCCAGGCGCCACGCGGCTGCCTGCTCTGTCAGCTCGACCTGGGTGCATTGAGGGGAGGGAACGGTACGGTGTTGGGGGGAGGGCGTGGGAGGGTTGGGGGAGGGCGAGGTACACTCAGTAACCGGTGAGAGCCCATCACCCAGCCTTGGTCTCAGCTGCTCTCTTTGTCTCTCGCAGGGTGATTGCAGTGCTGAAGAGCGGTGACCTCGACAAAACTGTGAGGCTGGCAGAATGGGCTGCTCCCCGGGGTGGGGGCTTTGGAGTCATGGGCACCTGGGCTTTGGTCCCAGCCCTGCCGCTGGCCGGCTGAGTGACCTGGGACAAGTCACTCAACATCTCTGAGCCTCAGTCATTTTAATTACTAACGGAGGGCAGTGACCGCCTAGTGCTGGCATAGAGTAAA
Source organism: Pipistrellus hanaki (assembly GCF_964339955.1). Taxonomy (NCBI): domain Eukaryota; kingdom Metazoa; phylum Chordata; class Mammalia; order Chiroptera; family Vespertilionidae; genus Pipistrellus; species Pipistrellus hanaki. The sequence continues at coordinate 7,715,139 of NC_140509.1, read as the reverse complement.
CTCGGAATGCATGGAGAGCAGTTTAGAATATGTGCCCGGCACAGGGAGCTGGCCTCTCGGGGCTCCTAGTCCGAGTCTTAGCATCTCGTCCACACCTCCAAAAGCCTAAAAACGGAAAACCCAACACTTTTGGCACGAAAACTTGTCCTGAACGAGTGCAAGGTCATCTGCAGTCTTCCCGCAGCCCCACCTATCGTGATGATCAATGGACTTCACTGCAGAAATACCAATGTGCGTGGGTCTGGGCCCCGGCCCGCGTCCTCCGGGGCATCGGGAGCAGGCGGTGCGGGCGCTGTGCGAACGGATCTGGCCCCAGCGGCGTCGGGAGGGGCGTACACTTGCATTGCCTCCCCTCTGGACCACTTTCTCCACTTCTGGCTGCTTCTCACCCCAACTGCTCCCATGGCCCTTGGGCACCTAACATCGGCCTTTCTCTCCCAGATCCGCACACACCGCATACCCTTGGGCAGATCTGTGTCCCTTGGCCACGCCCCTTTGCTCCCAGCATTCAAATGTGGGTGCTCCCCCCCACCCCCTCCCCCGTGCCCTCGTTGAGAAGATGGCCTTTGGAGGTGTGTTCTCTGAACTGCCCTGGCAGCACGGTCCCAGCACGCTGTGACCTGCCCCACTGGGCTGCAGGGTTATTGCAAGAATCGCTTTGGCCTGGCCGGTGTGGCTCAATTGGTTGAAGCGTCGTCCTATACACCAGAAGGTGGCGGTTCCGTTCCCAGTCAGGGCACATACACAGGTTTGGGGTTCTATTCTGCGTATGGGAAGCAGCCCGTAGATGTTTCTCTCTCTCCCTTCCTCTCTCTAAAATCAATTTTTAAAATAGTCTCCGTGTCTATTTGTGCTCCCAGTATTGTCTGCCAACTGTGTAGGTAATGTCTGGGGCAGAACTGTGTCTCCCTTGCCACGGCGCTGAGGCCTGGTTGTTGTTCCACTGTGAGTTTCCCCAGTGGCCCGGAGCCCAAAATAACTCCCCTAATCTGCAGGATTGCGACAATTTCCGCGGGGAAAAGGAGTCCTCACGCCGGAGCAGGTTGGAAGCCCCGAGCCAGGCTGCCAGGCCACATGTCACTCCCCTGCGGCAGACAGGGGTCATGAGGCCGAGGCCAGGTCCCAGCCCTCCGGCCGGGCGGGCGTGCGGCCTGGAGAGCGGGGTTTCCTCCGCCCGAGCGGAGAGCACGGCCATCCCTGGCAGGACGGCCGGGAAGATTAAACCAGATAATGAAAGGGCTTTGAGAGCTGTGGTGTTGCACAAACGGCAGGATTGTTGTTGCCATCTTCTTACACATCTTGTCAGCTTCTCAAAGGGCAGGGACGTGTCTTCTGTTTACTTCTTCAGTTCCCGTGGCGACACCTGCCACCCCCACCGCCGCCCGCACTACACACGGCGGCACCATGGCGGTGACCTCCTGAAGAGCCCGTGGTGGCTCGGCACACGGATGTTGCTTAAGAAATGGTAGCTAATGCGTCTACACAGGCCATTGTGTGGCCCCCGGTTCGATCTTCTCTCCACTTGCTGGGGTGGTGAGTGCGACCTTGGGCGAGGTCAGCACTGATGTGCTCTGTCCCGCCCTGGCCGTGGCTGGTGAGAACAGTGGCCAGTCTAATCACTCTTCCCGAAAACCCTTTAATGACTCACTGTCGTTTCAGGATAAGGTCTAACTTGTCAAAGTGGCTGCATCTGGTCTTGCTTCTCTCCTTTGCCATTTTATTAAATTTTTTAAAATATATATTTTATTGATATTTTTACAGAGAGGAAGGGAGAAAGATAGTTAGAAACATCGATCAGCTATCTCCTGCACACCCCCTACTGGGGATGTGCCCACAACCAAGGTACATGCCCTTGACAGGAATCGAACCTGGGACCCGTCAGTCCCCAGGCTGACGCTCTATCCACTGAGCCAAACCAGTCAGGGCTTATTTAATTTTTAATAAATATATATTTAAATCGATTTCAGCAAGGAAGGGAGAGTGAGAGAGAGATAGAAACATCAATGATGAGAGAGAATCATTGATCAGCTACCTCCTGCACTCCCCCTATGGGGATCGAGCCTGCAACCCAGGCATATATATGTCCTTGACCGGAACTGAACCCAGGACCCTTCAGCTTGCAGGCCAACACTCTATCCACTGAGCCAAACCGGCTCGGGTCCCTTTTTCCTTTTTTTAATTGGGGTAACATTGGTTGGTGGGATTGTATGGGTTTCAGGTGTACAATTAAAAAAAAAAAAAAAAAAAGAATAATAGCTGGTTCATTCAGTGGGTGTGAGAACTGAAGGGGGTTGTTCTACAGAACAGACCAGGCACGTCCAGTGCGCCATCAGCATCAGCCGTTGCTAACATCGCACTGCTGTCCATTGAGGATTCTTCAAGGTGGTGTGAGAGGACCACCAGGCTGGAAAGTAGGAAACGTAGGTCCTGGTCTTTGTTCTGAGTCAGTAGGGACTTTAAAGCTGTTGGTTAGCCTTGGCCAGTGTGGCTCAGTGGGTTGAGCATTGTCCCATGCACCAAAAAGTTTAATTCCCAGTCAGGGCACATACCCAGGTTTGGGTTCGATCCCCATTCAGGGTGTATATGGGAGGCAACCGATTGGTGTTTCAGCCTGTCTCCCTCTCCCTTCCTTTCTCTCTCTAATGTCAATAAAAACATAAAAAAAAAGAAAAAAAGAAAAAAGACGGTGGTTAGATGCTCAGGTCTAGCTCTCAGGGTCAGCACGAATAACAGCTGTGCCTGTGGTTGGGAGTTATTTCCCCCTCCCCGTGTGGACCAGACCTCGTTAGGTTAAAGGTGCGCATAGTTAACATTTAGAAAAGTAGCATTTAAACAGCTGCCCAGCATGCAACCAAGTGTCTGCTTGCATTCTCTCCAATCAGCACGAGAGGTTGTTTCCCCATTCCTAGACCCACCCGCATTTTAAGTTGAAATTTTATTCATTTTTTTGACTAGGCAATATTTACAGAGGACTCCAAGTTTAAAAAGATACAGAGAGGCCTACAGTGAGAAGTCTCCTCACCCCCGTCCCAGCCATCCAAGCCCCCTCCCCAGAAACACACACGTGGATCTCAGCATATCTGCTAAGTGGGAAATGGGATCTGACTAAATCTCACTATTATTTTTATGTGAAAACGAACCAGGGCCCTAGCCGGGTTTGGCTCAGTGGCTAGAGCACATGTGTCAAACACAAGGCCCGCGGGCCAAATCCAGCCCGCCAGGCCTTGCAATGTGGCCCGCACCGCGCTGTCATCACTGCACTCCGCTGTCAGTTTATGACATTGTCAGTTTATGACTGTTCAATAAACCATTCAGCCCGCGATTTAGGCTGGATTTTAGATTTTGGCCCCTTCTCTGATTAAGTTCGACACCCCTAGGCTAGAGCATCGGCCTACAGACAAGAGGGTCCCAGGTTTGATTCCAATCAAGGGCTCATGCCGGAGGCAATTAATCTCTCTCTCTCTCTCTCTCTCTCTCTCTCTCTCTCTCTCTCTCTTCCACTCTCCCTCTCAAAAAACAAAAATAAAAACAAACCAGAATATATTCTGGAGTAAAATGTTGCGTTTGAATGAACTTTAAGATAGAACCAGAAACTCCAAAGGCCTTCGCTGCTGAAGGGAGGGGCAGGTGGGCAGTGCTTTGGGCTGTCTCCCACCGCTCTGGGGGGAGGCTGGTACCGCTCTGAGCCAGCCTACCCCGTGCCCGCGTGCGGGTGCCCTGCTGCTCTGAGTCTCCTGGGGCTTTCCTCCCCGCCACACGCACCTGTGCACATCCCTGCCCTCGCACCTCTTCCTGCTTTTGACTTGGCCGCCACTTTGCTGCCTGATGGTGAGTCAGTCCCCTCTGCTCCGGGCTCCGGCTCCCTCATTATGAAGAGAGGTGTTGGGCTGGGCCCCTTCCAGGGGTAGCGTCCGGAGCTGGTCACCGAATGCACCTGCAGGTGCCATGACTGACAGCAGCTTAGTGTGGTCCCGCTCCTGTGGGCGGGCCATTTGGAGGGATTCCTCCTCTCACGCTGTGAGAATGAGCGTGTGTGGTGCATTTCAGGCACGGTCCCGGGAGGCTGGGGGATATGCGGGAGGGGGTGCCTTGCCCATGGTCCCTGGGCTGAGGGCTGCTCCAGGCAGGGCTGGGTCAGCTCTGAGGAGATGTACCATTGGTTTCTATCCAGAGCTCAGTGGCCAGGAGCAGGGTCTGGGAGGCACACGTGTGTGACCTGGAAAACCACCTGTCCCCTGGGGAAGGGGGCGGTGGGTGTTCAGGAGTTTGACTTCCAGGGGGGCAGGCCAGTTCTCGTCCTGGTGAGTGAGGAGACCCCGCTCACTGCAGGGCCATCGGCTTCCTGCCAGAGCAGGAGTCCGGCCACACCTGGCCCGGCGGCGTCACCCAGGGCGGAGGGCTGTGCCCAGCACCTCTGGCTTCATTTCTGTGCGAGGCTTGGTTTGGCTTCTGCATTTCCAGGGAGGGCTTGCAAGGGAGTGCCCCTCAGCCACCGTCAGCCCCTCGGAGGTGAGAAAGGCACTTCTCTTACCCCCTCGGCCTGGCTCAGTGGTTGAACCAGGAGGTCAGGGTTTGATTCCTGGTCAGGGCACGTGCCCCGGCAGTAGGGGGCATGCAGGAGGCGGCCGATCAATGATTCTGTCTCATCATTGAAGTTTCTAACCCTCCCCCTTTTCCTCTCTGAAATCAATAAAAATATATTAAAAAAAAAAAAAAGAAAGAAGAAAGAAATAAATGTACTTCTCTGGCGAAGTCTAGGCAGACTGTCTGGACAGTGCTCAGTGCTGTTACCCAGCACACCTCCTCTCCACGCCCCTGCCACACATCTCGGCTGCTGGGGATGGCGGAGGGTGCGGGGGTGTTACCCTGTGCTCCCCCAAAACAGCGGTACGTGGGAATGAAAACCAGGGCGGTGGTCAGTGGTCCCACACTGTTGGTGGTGCTGAGAGGCTCAGACCAGACTGGGATGGGCGTGCCTCCTCTCTGTCAGGATCCCCACACTACATGCCTCTCCTCTGGAGCAGGGGGCTGCTCAGACCCGCGATGCTGCCCCCAGAGCCTGAGCAGCTCACAGCCCTGTCCTCAGCTGCTGCACCCGGAGCCTGAGCAGCTCACAGCCCTGTCCTCAGAGAGCGCAGGCCGGCAGCACTGCCTCAGCGGGGAGCTGGTTAGAAATGTAGATTCTCAAGACCCACCCTCGGCTACTGAGTCAGAATCTGGGTTTTTACAAGAGACCAAGCTGGTCTCAGTGACACGAATGTTTGGGAAACACTGGTCTCATCTCACTGCTGCGCTGGGTGCCTGGGGTCAGAGGCCGGAAGGAAACAGAAGCTCCGGCGGCGGTGGTGGCCGTGGCGGCGGGGGCCGGGGATGGGGGGCGGGTTCCCTGAAGAGAAGACACCAGAAGCCCGGCTCCCAGGAGGGAGGTGGCCGCCGGACAAGGCTGAGGAAGGCACACTCCAGGAAATATGTGGACATAGGCAGGTGCCTGGAATGTTTTTCGTTTTATTTTCATTTCATTTTTAATAGGCAATTCGCTTGCATAGTTAACATTCTAAGGGTGCAGAAGGGTGAGTCAGACAGCTTCTTTCCCACACCTGCCTCCCAGCCACTTCCCCTCAGAGGCAGCCCGAGCTCCTGGGCGGAGATGGGCGAGATTGTGCAGAGAGAAGTGTCCGTGTGCGTGCGTGTGCTCGCACAGACCTCTTGGAAAACTCAAGTGGTGGCCACCATACTGGGTCTGGACCTCGCCTTTCCACTTACTGTGTCTTGGAGATCGTCTGCGATGTCAATATGCGAAGCTACTGATCGTACCTCAGCTGAATATTATTCCACTCTAAGAATGAGCCCTCGTTCATATTGCCAGGCCTGTGCTGCTGGCCCTGCAGGGATTGCTGGGTTTTGTAAAATGTGGCTGAATCTTAGAGCCTCAGGAACTGGAATGTCACCCAGACCAAAGCCCCATCCTGGGCAGGAACTGCCTCCCAGCTCCCACTGCACCCTGCGGCCAGGCCCCTGCCCCCTCCGGAACGCGCCCCTCCCCCGCCCCCAGCACCCTGGCTGCACCTTCACCAGAGCCCCAATCGCAGGCTATGCTTTAGGCCACATATGTCAAACACAAGGCCCGCGGGCCAAATCCAGCCCGCCAGGCCTTGCAATGTGGCCCGCACCGCGCTGTCATCACTGCACTCCGCTGTCAGTTTATGACATTGTCAGTTTATGACTGTTCAGTAAACCATTCGGCCCGCGATTTAGGCTGGATTTTAGATTTTGGCCCCTTCTCTGATTGAGTTCGACACCCCTACTTTAGGCAAAGGCAGGCTGACATCGCAGCCTCTCCCTGTCCCATCGTGGCGGGTGCTGCCCCTGTCCCATCGTGGTGGTGGCAGTGCATGGCGGGTGCTGCACCCGCGGGAGGGGGTGGAATGGCCCGTCCCTGAGAGGGGAACCCTCTGCCGCCCGAGCACTTCCGATGTCAGATCTCGGTTCCCCCGCGGCCGCCCTGCCTTCAGGAGCCGCGTCCGGAGGTCCTTGGATAAAGCAACGTCTGCTTCCCAGCAGCTTGTCCCTTCGCCTTTAGTCCATCTTCTAATTCAACGAAGACATTCACCCCCTTCCCGAGATTTAAAGTCACCATCTTTCCCCAAACCAGCCCTGTGAGTCCCGGTTCCACACCCCCTCCTTCTAGCATTTTCTCCCGTGCACGTTTGGTTTGTAATATGATGCTCTGGTGCCCTGCACACTCGTTAGGATGGCCAGCATGGAAAGGACTGAGCATCCCGAATCCTGGCCCGGCTGGGAACGGGCCGGGACTCCACAGCAGCTGGCGGGAATGTGAAATGGGACAGGCGCCCTGGGAAGGAGCTGAGCGTTTCTTAAAAGTTAGACATCCATCTTTCGTACGACCCAGCCATTCAACCCCAAGACATTTACCCACGGTAAACGGAAGCATATGTCTGTGTAAAGACCGTGTTCGTAGAAGCTTTATTTGTCATAAGATCTGAAAACAATCCAATGTCCATCACGGGGAATGGCTAAACAAACCGCGGCATGTTGACACAATAGAATACTACTCGGCGAAACCAAACAAAATCCCAAACAAAACCTACCGATGTACTAACAACATGGACGAGTGTCAAAACAATTTCACCCAGTAAAAGAAGCCAGCTGAGAAAGAGCAAGAGTCTGTGCTGGATGATTTCATTTGCATACAATTCTTAAAAATGCAAACTAACCCACAGAGTCAGACAGCGCGGTGGTGGTCCCTGGGGGGCACGGAACAGGAGCTGGAGGAAAGATGACGAAGGGCGCCAAGAAGCTGTTCCTGGTGACACGGCCACAGGTTTATATGGATCAGAACTTACCAAACTGTATACCTAAACACGTGCACACTTTATGTCAGTGATACCTCGGAAAGGATAAGATATCCACCCTGACACCTGGAGCTGGCCGCACCCTCTTGGTGTCACGGGAGTGCACAGTAGGACAGCTAGCTTCCTGCTGATGGGGCCCGAAGTCCCGTGAGCTCTTAAAGGAGCGGCATCGCTGTCCTTTAAGTCCAGGGACACTTCTAAGATCTCGATGTCGTGAGCGCTGGCAAACCAGGTCTCCTCCAACTTTAATGTGAATTGTGCCAAGGTCTTTGCCCCTTCAGGGTTCATGTTCTTGGGGTAACGGAGTAGGAGAGGGTGTGGTGTGACCAGAAGCTCAGGTGGGTGCGTTCCCTAGCTTTTCTGAGTCTCCATGCTGAAGAGGAAGGCTGGCCCATTGGGGTGCTCCTCAGGTGAGGGAGGCAGGCAAAGCCCAGGGTGGGCCCCGTTTCTTTAAATAAGAAGGTGAAGGGGAGGAGGGGAGGCCAGCAGAACCGCTCCTGAGTGTGTGTGTGTGGGGGTGAGGCGATGAGAGAGGCAGAGCCGCTGGGCCGAGCAGTGGGCCTTGGGCAGATAAGAAGTCCCTCTGTTATGTCGACACAGTTCCCACTTACTCTTCCTCAGAAGGTTTTCAGAAAAGACCTGTGTTATTATCTAAACTGCGCCGAAACCCTGACCTTCTTTTTTTAAAAATATATTTTATTGATTTTTTACAGAGAGGAAGAGAGAAGGATATAGAGTTAGAAACATCGATGAGAGAGAATCATCGACCAGCTGCCTCTTGCACACCCCCTACCAGGGATGCGCCCGCAACCAATGTACATGCCCCTGACCGGAATCGAATCTGGGACCCCTCAGTCCACAGACTGACGCTCTATCCACTGAGCCAAACCGGTTTCGGCCTGACCTTCCTTTGAATGCTGTCACAGGCCTTGAGGTGACCCAATGCAGCATATCTGGGTCACAATTGCAAAACGCCTTACGCACTACGAGCTGAACAAATGCTCCTAGCTGTCATTCTGGAGGAAGACAGGCCTGGAGGCTGGAGAGATGCGGGCTGAGTATCTTCAACGATCAGATAAAACACTCTCCTGAGATCCCAGACCACTGGGCCAGGCTACAGGCGTTTCAGGTTCCCAGGCCTCCCTCCCCTAGTCTGCACTGTCCCATATGGTGGGCACCAGCCACAAACAATATGCAATTTTTTAAAAATATATTTTTTATTGATTTTTTACAGAGAGGAAGAGAGAGGGATAGAGAGTTAGAAACATCGATGAGAGAGAATCATCGATCAGCCGCCTCTTGCATACCCCCCACTGGGGATGTGTCCGCAACCAAGGTACATGCCCCTGACCGGAATCGAACCCGGGACCTTTCAGTCCGCAGGCTGACGCTCTATCCACTGAGCCAAACCGGTTTCGGCACACTATGCAATTTTTTTAAACCCTCACCCGAGGATATTTTCCCATTGACGTTTAGAGAGTGGAAGAGAGAGGGAAAGACAGAGAGGAATGTTGATATGAGAGAAACACTTCGACTGGTTGCCTTTTGCACACTCTCAGGCCATGGAGAGGGAGCAGAGGAGGGGGTCCGGGGGGCCTGCAACCGAGACACGGATACGTGCACTTGAGCGGAATCCAACCCGGGACCCTTCAGTCCACAGGCCCTATTCACTGAGCCAAACCGGCTAGGACTCAGCATGCAAATTTAAGGTAACTTTTTTCTTTAACCAAAAATGTAGTTTCTAAGTCACATTTAGACACACATCAGGTGTTCAATCACCACGTGTGATAGTGGCCACCACATTGGACGGCATTCCATGGGCACAGACACTTGTATCGCTCTAGAAAGAGGAGGGAGAGGCCCAAGCAGGTCGGTTTGCTTCTGCCTGGCTTGTTCCTAAAAGGACCCGAGGCGGCCGAGGCCAGCGCCTTCCAGCCGGACATGTGAGGGCCGGGTGTGTGGGCTGAGCCGGTCAGAGTGGAGCAGCAGAGAGCGGCCCAGCGGGTTGAGCTCCGGGGCCCAGATAGGAAGTGGGAGGGGAGCGGAGGTGGATGCTGGGGAGTGACTGTCAAAGGCCAAGGTGTGGACAGGCAGGTGTTGAGCAATGAGTTACGGGAAAGGCTCTCGGTTCCTCTCAGCAATAAATGGTTATCGGACCTGTTCAATCAAAGAGTCCCCGTGCCCTTCCGTTCTGAGGTACAAATTCCAAATCACAGCTAATCAGATGCAGTGAGAGGATGTTGCTGGCCGGTGCGAGTTCTGACTTGCATCACCACGGAAGGACACCAGCCCTGGATCGGTGCTCAGGCCCGCTGCTGTGCTCTGAGCAGCCGGGGGAGGTGGGAGGCCGCGGGGCCAGGCAGCACCCTTCCTGGTGGGTGACGTGAACCCAAAGGTCGTCACCCAAGGGAGCCGGGCCGAGCGCTTTCCAAGCAATGCCGCGCTTTAGGGATGGTTCCTTTGGAGGGCAAATCAGCGTCTTAAAAGTGTTCACTCAGTTTGACTTTTCTGTTAGACTCCCTTCTTGGGATTAAAGACAAGCCTAACACACATTAAGGTGACTAACCTTTGCTAGGAAGTTCAAGGACATCACAGGATGAGGTTGAGGGGGGGGCTTATTGCTTAATTTGTGACCATCTATACATTTTATTTTTACTCTGAGCCATAGCAGACTGCAGGGCAGTGCACTCACCTCTTGTGCAGCTGGAGTGTTTGCGTCTGTGAGTATCTGTGTGACCTCCGCCCAGAGCGGGATCCGGAGCATGTCCTGAGCCCAGAGGGTTCCCTCACGCTCCCTCCTGGTCAGGTTCCCCCCCTGATCTCTACAGCTGTCACTCAGCGCCGCCTCTCCTTAAACTTCCTATAAATGGGACCCTACCCTATACATACGGGTCTGACGCCTTCCACTCGAAAGCCAGTGAGCTTTTTTTAAATAAATATATTTTATTGATTTTTTTTTTTTACAGAGAGGAAAGGAGAGGGATAGAGAGAAACATCGATGAGAGAGAAACATCTATCAGCTGCCTCCTGCATACCCACTACTGGGGATGTGCCCTCAACCAAGGTACATGCCCTAGACCGGAATCGAACCTGAGACCCTTGAGTCCACAGGCCGACGCTCTATCCACTGAGCCAAACCGGTCAGGGCGCCAGTGAGCTTTTTAAGGGGAACTTTATAAACAGAGCCGCTCCATCTTTGCGCTGACACCCTTGCGGCAGACAGGTTTCAGCATCCAGAAGGTTTCTAGTTTCCAGGGGTGCCCTGATGCGTGGGAGGAATCCTGTAAACTGCCTTCCCCACCCCCGCCCCCTCCCCCAGGGCCCGGGCAGCACCTGGTAAACACAAACAGCTCTGAGCAGCGGCTATGAATATTCACGTGCTGTGGCTGCTGTAAGGAGAGGCTGCAAATAGCATCGCCTCGGTGGAGGTCAGTGCTGCTGTCAGAGGAGTTCGCCTGGGGTCAGGCTCGGCAGCCCAGTGCCTGGCCAGGAGAGCGCTTTCGTCCTGCAGTTTGCAGAGGTTTGGGAGCTTGAAGCTGAGCATAAGGCAGCGCAGCCTGTGAGCTGCAGACCTAGCCCTCAGAGGTCCCTCCAGGAATCCCACAGCGAAGTCTGTTTAGGAAACGCTGGTCCCCTCCTGGTGACTCAGACGCATGTTAGGAAATGAAAGACTCTGAGACCTCCTCCCCGGGAGAAGCCCATTGAGCTGGCGTGGACAGGGCATCCCAACAGGTGCGGGAGGGCGCCCCTGCTAATAGCAACACCGCCCTGGCACTCGGGGGCCAGTGTGGGGAACACAGCCCCGCAGACGCACGCGGGAGGAGCTGAGTGAAAACCGCAAGTTCTGAGAGTCTGCTGCACAGTTTAATAAATATTTTTAAAAATTTTATATATATAGAGAGAGAAACATCAGTTTGTTGATGCATTTATTTATGCATTCATTGGTTGATTCTTGTATGTGTCCTGACCTGGGATCGCACCCACGACCTCGACTTATCAGGATGACACTCTAACCAACTGAGCTACCCAGCTACGGGGCCGGGACTCGGCAGCGCAATGGAAACGCACACCTTCCTGCATGCTTGTGTTTGAAAAGTCCTAGCAGGCTGAATAATCTCCGAGCTTCCATGGCGGTTGGGGTGGTGGGAGCAGAGGTGATGTGTATTTCATGTCTTTGTTTTCACTTGAGTTTTCTGAGCTGCCTCTCCTCGCTGCGCATCCCTTTTCTAAGGAGCCGAATAAAGCACCGCGGGGCGAGGGGCGGGGGCAGAGGCCCGGCTCCGCGCACAGAGGCGGGCAGGCCCTTATTTAGGCAGAGCCGTCCGCCGGCTCCTTCCAGCGGGAACCCTCCCAGCGCATTCCTCCCGCCCGGCCAGCTGCACCCGGCCTCCCTCCTTTGGTAGCCGCCGCGCCGGCCGCCGCGCATCTGGAGCTCGTTAGGGCCGCCGGCCCGAAGCCGCACATCTGGCCGCCGGGCGGGGCGGGGCGGCGGGAAGGGCACGTCAGGACAGGCGCTCCGGCGTCTGGAGGGAAGAGGAGGGGAGGGGGGGCGGCGCAGACGGGCTGCGCGGGCTGGCGCGGAGCCCGCAGGGAGCATCCTCTGGGCTGGGGAGCCGGGCCCTGCGGCCTCCCAGGATGGGGGGTCAGGCCTTCGGGGAGCGGGGGTTCTGGACTCGGGGTGCGGTGCCCTGGCCCTCGGGGAGGCCTGGCGCTGGCCCTGGGCCCGGGATGGGAGCAGAGAGCATCCCGGGAGCAGAGCGGCGCTGCCGCAGGGAGAAGCGGCAGGAGGAGAGGGGTAGGCGGTGGTGGCCAGGCCTTGGGATGGAGAGAACACCCCTGTTTGGATGAACAAGATGGGGCAACCAGGCAGAGCATCCCCAAGGCCTTTTCCTTACACCGGTGGGCCCGGGTGCCCTGCTCTCCTCCCTCCAGCCCCCCAGCCCCCCAGCCCCAGCCCCCTGGTCCCCTTTGGGGCCGGGTCCTCTGAGGCTTTAGCAGCCTGCCCATTCGTTCCCGAGGCATCAGCAGGTGCTCCTGAGACCCTTTCTGAAGACAGACATGAAAGAAACAGCCAGCCAGGAGAAAGCACAGCCATCAGCTCGGCCCTGCTCCCCGCTTTGCCCTGGGCCTTAGGCCTTGCCAGGTTCTCACCGGGATGGTCCTGGTTATCACAGGAGCCCCCAGGTTGCCTGCCTCCGCTCTCCACCTCCCAGTCCCCCGCCCCCGCCCCCTCGCCACACACATCACCAGCCAAGCCCCGCAGCCAGCGGCTCGCCTGTGGGTCCACACACTCACACGAGGGCCCTTGGAAGAATTCTCAGAAAGACCTAGTGGGGCCAACTGTAAAAGTAGAAGCCACGGAGGACGGCAGGAAGCTCTAGGGCTTGGAACCCAACAGATGGGCCAAAATCCCGCTGCATGCCCCTCTGGGCACCAGTTCCCTCAGCTACTAGAGGAGGGTACTGTCCCTCAGAGAGCTGTTTTAAGCTCTCTGACCGATATGCACAACGATATGCACAACGTGCACGGGTAGAGTACCTAGGCCTGACCAGCAATCAGGGCTGATCTGTGGGGTGACTGGCAGGGTGATCAGGGGCCCCCCACTGGCACCTGCCTTGGCTGGCCTGGAGCCTGCAGGCTGGGGGCAGCTCCTTCCATGAGCGTCTGCCCCCTGGTGGTCAGTGCACAACATAGCGACTGGTCTTTCTGCTATTTGCTCAATTTGCATATTAGGCATTTAGTATATAGCATAGGATTATATATTTCCCCAATGGGAACATAATGTGATTATGAGCAGGGGCTTTTACATTTTCCATGTTGGAATCCTTGTAGATTTATAGAAAAGTTACAAATTGTACGGAGAGTTCCAGTAATGGCCTCCCCTGGCTTCTCCTGAGGCTATCATCTTGCATAAACAGGTCCCTTTGCCAACACTAAAAGGTTAACATTGGCACAACACTGTCAACTATGGTCTTTATTTACCTTTTGCCAGTTTTTCCAAAACATATCTAATTACAATTTTTCTACTAGCTACATTGAAAAAGGAAAAAAGAAACAAGTTACTAAATTAATTTGAATAATATATTTTATTTAACTCAATATTTCCCAAAATATTGTTATGTCCGTATTAAACAATATAAAGCACACAAGAATGAGATTTTTACTTTCTAAAAAAATTTTTTTTACTCCTCACTCAAGGATATCTTTCCATTGATTTTAGAGAGAGTAAGGGGAGGGGGGAGAGAGAGAGAGAGAGAGAGAGAGAGAGAGAGAGAGAGAGAGAGAGAGAAAGAGACATTGATCATCTGCCTCCATACTCGGTCAGGAATGGAAAACCTTTGGGTATATAAATGACACTCCAACCAACTGAGCCACATGGCCAGGGAATTTACTTTTTTATGCTAAGTCTTTGAAATCAGTGTGGGTTTTACTGACAGCCCATCTCAATTTGAACACTAAATTTTCATTGGAAATTATTTTTTTAATCATTGGAAAATTTTCCGCCCATTGGAAATTCTTGATCTGAAGTTAGACTTTCACAAAACTTACAGATGAAACAATAGATTCATATACCCAAGTTGTTTTAAACATATTTAAAAGTTTTCTAATAATGGAATTGAGTTTAAGTTTTAAATTTTTATATTAAGTTAAAAATTCAGGTCCTCAGTGGCACTGGCCACTTTCAAATGCTCAGTAGCAGCACATGGCTAGGGGCTACACTACTGGACACTTCCGATTTGAAGGATTAAAAGAGGTCATGCGTGACACATAGTGCTTGGCACATAGTAGGTGTTCAATAAATGCAGTCTAACGTTGTCAGTAGAGTCGCTGCTGGTAAAATTAATCTCTAATCACATCATCAAGACTTGCACCCATTTACTACCAGGGTAATGGAAGGAGGCAGAGAGAGGTACTGGTCTGAGAGAGAAAACAAATGGAGGGACCCCATCCTTCATAGCCCCGCCATGTTCTGGGCTCCCACTACCCCAGCCCCTGCCCCTGCGCTGCTGTCTTGCATTCCTGCTTTTGCTGGTCCTCACAGCAGGCACTACACCCCCATTCACAGGGGAGAAAACCGAGACTCTGAGAGTTGGAGCAAGAGAGAGGCGGGAGTCCTGGGTTCCCACCCAGCCACCTGTCTCATTCAGAGGTCTGGGTGCTTTTACCCCTCCTCTCTGGGCTCAGTTTCCCCACGGGGTAAGAAATGAGATGGAGCCCTGACCGGTTTGGCTCAGTGGATAGAATGTCAGCCTGGGGACTCAAGGGTCCCAGGTTCGATTCTGGTCAAGGGCATGTACCTTGGTTGCGAGCACATACCCGGCGGGGGGTGTGCCGGAGGCAGCTGATCGATGTTTGTAGCTCTCTATCCCTATCCCTTCCTCTCTCTATAAAGAATCAATAAAATATATTTTTAAAAAAGAAAAAGAAAATGAGGTGGAAGTTGGTGTGAGTGACAGGCTCCACCTGGGACAATTTGGAATTTTCAAATGGGCGACATTGGCTAGCCCTCACTTCTCAGAATTCACCTAATTCTGATTTGTAAACAAGTAAATGGGTAAGAGAAAGAGAAGTTATTTTAGGATTCACAGTGGGGGCGGGGAGGCCCTGCCATGTAGTTGGCAATATTTGTGTCCGCAGGTGGACACCCTCTCCCAGTGTCGAGGTGCTAGGAAACCCAATTAATTATGGAATTGTGGGCGCCGCGTGCGCTGATATAGTATCAGGGCCGAGGAGGTAGGTGTCTCGGGACGTCTATAATGAGCAGTGGCAGCCTGGCGAGTCACTGCTCTGCTCTCCAAAGGACACCCCTGCCTCCCGGATTGGGGCTGTTGCTCTCGGGGCAGCCCCTTCCCCTGCAGGGCTGGGGACACACACACTGGGGGAACCCTCCCCCTGCCTGGGCTCCTCTGGGACACTGACCATTCCCCTCCCCCATCTCAGCGTCATTTCCCAATAGCCTCCCGCTTCCCAGGCGCAGGGCGCACTGTCCACCAGGATCCTGCATTCTGGCCGATCCCTGGGAACAGCTCATTCTAGGCACTCCCTCCGGGAAGGGGCCCACGGCCGAGCACAGCTGTGCGGCGGGCTCTGGGCAGCCTCCGTCCAGGCCGGTGCTTCTGGGACGCAGAGAGGCAGAGGCAGAGCGGCGAGGGGAACAAGCCTTCAATGAACCCCTTTTCCGTGCCAAGCCCTGGCCAGGCCACTTGGCATTCCACCACCCACACTTTACAGACGGGGAAACTGAGACTCGGGGAAAGTAGGTAGGAAGGAGCACACGGCTAGGAAGCACTAGGGCCAGGGTTCCCACCCAGGCTAACGCCAAAGCCCTTGCTTTTATAAGATCATCTCAAGCTATTGGACTAGGGGTACAAACTCTCTCTCTCTCTCTCTCTCTCTCTCTCTCTCTCTCTCTCTCTCTCTATATATATATATATATATATATATATATATATATTTAACACTCAAAATATTGAGGGAAAGTCAAAACAGAGAAAGTTGAATAACCTCAGAACTAATAGAAAAATGCAATGGTAAAAACATAATAAAGCAACAATAATCTATAATAATCAAAGTGTAATATGCTAATTAGACCGGATGTCCTTCCTTCCAGACAAAGCTGCAGCAGGCAGGGCTGAGGCGGCAGCAGGGACCAAGGCCCTTGCATGAATTTTGGGCATCAGGCCTCTAGTAACAATAATAATAATAAACCCCAAAGAACGAGAAAAATAGGAGAAAAAAGGGAACATAGAACAGAAAGAATTCACCCCAAATGTACTCATAATTACATTAAATATAAATGGACTAAATGCTCTTGTTAAAACATTGTCAGAATGGATAGAAGACAAATCCCAACTCTCTGGGGTTTATAAGAAATACATCCAAAACATAATGACTCAGAAAGGCTGAGGGCATGCCCTAGCCAGCTTGGCTCAGTGGATAGAGCATTGGCCTTTGGACTGAGGGGTCCAGGTTCGATTCCAGCCAAGGGCACATGCCAGGGTTGTGGGCTCAGTCCCCCGTGGGGGCGTGCAGGAGGCAGCCGATCCATGATCCTCTCTCATTGATGTTTCTATTTTTCTCTCCCTCTTTCTTCCTCTCTGAAATCAATAAAAATATATTTTAAAAAAAGGTTGAGGGCAGAGCCCAAGTCTGAACCAGGTTGTCTGCAGGCACCTCTCTCAGGTCTCAGCCTCCAGTCGGCCCTTCCTCACCTCATTCTCGGGTGTCCCTGAGTGAGCTCTTGCCAAGTGTGAGATTTATTTATGTATTTTATTTATTTTTTAAAAAATATATTTTATTGATTTTTTACAGAGAGGAAAAGAGAGGGACAGATAGTCAGAAACATCGATCAGCTGCCTCCAGCACTGGGGATGTGCCCGCAACCAGTGTACATGCCCTTGACCGGAATCGAACCTGGGACCCTCCAGTCCGCAGGCCAACGCTCTATCCACTGAGCCAAACCAGTTTCAGCCCAAGTGTGAGATTTAACGGGAGGTGCTCTGACACAGCATTAGATGACTTCCTCGGGAGACCTCGGTGTCCTCCTCTGTAAATGGAGCCATAGCTCAGGCCTCGCAGGCTGCTGTAAGAGCGGCAGACAAGCCCATGGGCCCCACCACACAGGAAAACGGTCCTGTGTGTTTTTGTTTGTGTTGTGATAATTTTCCATGTGCCTGCCATTGATAAGACGGTGGCTGTCACTGACATTCCGATGGGATAATAAGGCCTTTTCCTGTGTGTTTTCGGTGGGGGGCGGAGGGTGGTGGGCGGGAGTGGGGCGGGTCCACTCTCCCTTCGGGCGGGGAATGGGATTGGGGCCAAGAGTAACTCCGGGACTCCCTCTTCCTGTTTGCAAGCCTGAGCCCGCTGTCCCTTTGTCTCTGATTAGGTCACACTCCTGCTCAGGCCATGACCTTGGCGACTTGCCGTTGTCTGTCTGTGAGTCAGGGTCCCTCGGTCGTCAAGGCCTCTGACGGCTCCCTTTCTGCCCTCCCCAGCCGGGTGTGGACACGGCCCCGCAGACAAACGGCGGCTCAGCCCTCCGGCTCCCCTCCCAGCGGACCGTCCCCACGGGGCAGCCACTCCTCCTCCGTCACCCGGGGTCACACTCCCTTGTCTGTGATTCCGAACTCCAATCGCTCCCAACACCAGACTTTTAAAAATAAGCTCGATAGGAACTGATTTGGCCACGAATCTCGTCTGCCCTGACGTAAGGTTATTTCAGTTTTTATTATGTCTCATGCTGCTCGTGTGTTTTGCCGAAGAGACTCTGCTGCGTCTAATTAGGGGGCTGCCCGGCCCCTGGGGTTGTTCTGTCCCGGCAGCACGTGCAGCCTGAGGCTGTTCCGATGGAACAGAAGCTCTGAGCCCGCGTGGGCCCGGGACCGTGCGCCTGGCCCAGGGCGAGGGCTGGGGGGCCGGGAGCCCGCGGGACGATGGCCGTGGCCCGCCCTGTGCGGGCGCTTCAGGTCCCGTCGCTCACCCCGGTCACAGCCCCGGAAGGTGGGCAATAGCCCCTCCAGTCACAAGGAGATGGGAAACCACGTCCGCCGAGTGCCCAGCCTCCCACACTGGGTCTCTCCTCTGTACCAAGGTCCTCTCCCTTCCTGGGGAGCTGCCCCCACCCCACCCCGTCCTCTGTCCTGACGCCCCGGACCTGTGTGCAGAGCGCTGCCTCATTCCGCCCATCCGGCCATTCTCTCCCTCTAACGGGCACACAAACTCTTCAGAGGCTGGTTTGGCGTCACTGGCCCTGGGGTGATACTCTGCATTCCTGACAGGCTCCCAGGTGCGGTTGGACCCCACTTTGAGGAGTTAGGGGCTAGGCGGCAGCTGGAGACGGAGTTGAATGAGACCCAGTCCCTGCTGTCACCACTCTCATGTACAAGAGCGCTCTATGCACCTCATCCGGGGCTGGGCGCGACTATTGTCCGCATTCGACAGATGAAGAAACACGGACAGAGAGGTTAAGTAACTTGCCCAAGGTCACACAGCTCAGAAGAGACAGAGCCAGGATTTGAAATGGATGAACCTGGGTCCAGGAGTTCATGCTGTTAACTACTACCCAGCATCCTCAGCAAGAGCAGAGCGGGGGGGGGGGGGGGGGGGGGGGGGGGGGACGGGGGCGGGACTCCTTTCAGTGCCTGGGGATTTCAGGGCAGCAGAGCTTTCCTCTTAAACACCCAGACGGTTTCCTCAGAAGCTCTTTCTGAGTGGATTGTACATCTTCCCGGTGTCCATATTTAGCCCTTTCCTGATAAGCCCGGCCGCTGCTATGATTACTGACGGGTGTAGCCACAGCAGGTCCTGGAATAGCACGTCCTTTCTCACTCAATGCCGTTCTGTTATAACGAGATGCCGTAGGAACTCAACCCTGTGTACATCGATGGGCCCGCGGCAAAACTGGTTTTGTTATGTGTCGTCTCATTCACAGTCGCAAACCGCTTGCCCATGCTGAGGGCTTACTGTATTCTGCAGTGTTCATCTCAGGCCTTCGGCCGCAGTTCTCACGGTGTTCCCGGGCCTCCTCCGACTCCCTGCGGGTGGAGCAGCCAGCGGCCGCCTCGTTAGCGTTCTGTGGGAAGCTGGGTTTCTGGGTGCAGGGCGAGGCCGAGTCTTTGACACACAGGCTTTAGCTCCCGCACATGGCAGGCGTGGGAGTCGGTTGGGTTGCTCATTTGCATGTTTTTACTTATTTCCTGGTTCACGGCTGGGCTTTTAAGAGTGGAAGCAGCTGAATCGGCACCCTTTATACCTGACTGACAAGCCGGAATGTGACCGGACGCCCGGAGGAAGTCTTCAGAGTTGCCTGGAGCCCTATTCTGGCCTCTTCGGTGGGACGTGGGCCTCTGGGTTTTGAAAAACTGCATTTGGAACCACCAGTAGCTACTGAGCACCTACTGTCTGCTTCACCTGCTCACACGATGGACAAGAAACCCTGCAAGGCCTGTCCTGGTGCCTTAGCATCAGATGGAGCAGACAAGTTGCAACCCAGGGAGCCTACCTCCCCTTCAGACAGGACTGGCTGGTGACCCAGCGGGAGGGAGCCCCGGGGTGGGAGAGCAGCCGGCGTGTGGGGTCAGCAAACTTGGCTCTGAGTTCCTGCCATTGACCTGACCTGCCGGCACACTCATCCTCTGCACACATCAGTGTCCCCTCTGCACAGTGGGAACGAGCCTCGCTCCGCCCGGGGCTGCATCGGGGAGGCCCGGGAGGGCACCGTGTGGCGGACAAGGTGGCCCACAGGCCGCGGGGAACACCGGCCAGCTCGGTCACGTCCCCCCACGAGGCTTCACTGCGAGGCTGTGCAGGGAGGTGGAGCCTGCAGGGCCTCATCGGACAGGAAGCAGCCCCCGCACGCTGGACCCTCCTGCGGGAGGCCCGGACCCTCACACCAGCCCGGCTGTGACTGCCTCATGTCTTCCACTGCCTCCCGGCTCCTGCTCGCTGTCATCTTCTCGTGCAACCCTCGCCCGCCGCCCACAGCGGTCCTCTGCTCCCCACGCAGCCGGGAGAGAGAGCTGGCTGCACGAGCCACTGCTCAGCACCCAGGCCCCCGCAGGGCAGCGTCCCAGGGCCGGGCCCCTTCTGCAGGTCCACCTGGTAGGTGTCAGGCCAACCCTTGGCCCGGGCAGTTGCGGCCAGGGTGTGGGCTCCCGTGCCCGGCAGTGCCAGTCATGCCTCCAGGGGCTGTGGGCGAGGCCGCCCTGGGAGAGAGCAGGGCAGGCTATTGCAGAATGCGAGCTATTTTTATCGAGGGAGGACAACACTAGAGCAGTCATCTGGCCGGCACACAGCACCTGCCTGTCACGTCTCATGTGCCACGCGGTGGGGCCAGCCACAGGCCACGTTGTGCAATCCGGGAAGGTTGTGGTGTCCCCAGTCCCCATGTCCTGCAGGTCTCACGGGTGGAGACACCCTCTTCTCCATGACCCCTGCCTCCGGGCTCGGGCGGCTCTGTGGGTGCTCCCCAACCCCGTGGTTCAAACCTGCATGCGCTCTGGCCCGGGTGCCTGGGCGGGGCGTGGTCCCGGCGCTGAAAGGCTGCCGGTTGGATTCCTGGTCAGGGCACATGCTTGGGTTGCAGGCAGGATCCCCGGTAGGAGGCATGCAGGAGGCAGCCGACCAATGTTCCACTCCCACATTTATGTTTCTCTCTCCCTCTCCCTTCCCCTCTCTATAAAACTTAATTTTAAAATCTTAAAAACAAAACAAAACCCTGAGACCGCATGCAGCATTTCTGCACAAGGTGGTCACTGCAGCATTGGCCATAGGAGAGAACCAGCTACGTGTCTGCTGTGGGTAACATGTCAGTTACCTACATTTGCCATAGTTCTATGACCGTGTGCACATATGCAGTAAGAGTTATGTGACCAGCTGAAACCGGTTTGGCTCAGTGGATAGAGCATCGGCCTGTGGACTGAAGGGTCCCAGGTTCTATTCCTGTCAAGGGCATGTACTTTGGTTGCGGGCACATCCCCAGTAGGGGGTGTGCAGGAGGCAGCTGATCGATATTTCTAACTCTCTATCCCTTTCCCTTCCTCTATGTAAAAAATCTATAAAATAGATTTAAAATGAAAAAAGTTATGTGACCTAAGAATATTTAGTGACATGGTATAATAGTAAAGGAAAGTGCCAATTTGGTATCATCTGTGTGTGTATGTGGATATGCTTATGTGCATTCATCTACACATATATAGTTTACATAGAAAACAGACTAGGAGCTGTCCATGTCAAAATGTTAGGAGAGGTTATCTCTGATCTGAGCAAATTTTGTGTTCTTATTTAAGCTCTTTTTCTATATTTTCTACAACGAATGTATTATTTTCATAATCAGGAAAAAACACACCCCTAAATATCATTAAAAAAACAAACAAACAAACAACCAAATCCTGTCCTCAGAAAAGAAAATTCCAACTCCTTTCTCTTCCACACACTTGAAGGATTCACAGTTCCCAGGAGGGAGAGCTGTGTTTTCCGGGAAAATGAAGTTTTCCACTGAAGGTCTGACGTTCGACTGGTGGAATGTGCAGTCCGGCCACCTCACCGGGCGGTGTGGCGGGCGGGCGGGCGGCGGGCGGCGGACAGCGGGGGCGGCTGTAAAGGTGCCGGAGGGGGGGAGGCAGAGGAGCCAGAGTGCACAGAGCAGGACACTTCCCAGACAGATGCCCTTGTCACCCACACATCCAAACAGAATTGTGGGCGTTCATGTTGTCGGTGATAGCAGTGACGAGTTGTCTTGTTTCCCTTCCGGGAAAAATCACTGCCCTTTCCCTCCACAGGAAGAGAAGGCGAGAGAGGAGCCTTCACAAACCTGTCAAACTGTCACCACAGAGGACTTCTGGGCGTGTGGGGGAGGGCAGACGAGGGCCTTTGCCTTTTCACTCTGTCTTTGACCCCATGGAAGGGAGCATCGCTGGTGTGTGGGTTTTGGTAGTCGTCAGTTTTTTTTAATTTTCATTGTGAACACAAGATGCCTTTGTAGTCAGGGGGGAAATGTCATAACGAAAGGACCAAACCTGTGGTTGTCCCCTGGTGGCCATCCTGCTGTCCCCACCTGCGGGCCGCCGGCCACCCTCACTCTGGGGCCGCGATCCCTGGGCTCGGGCAGGGTGGGAAACAGGCCGAGAGCCAGCAGCCGTGGTCCTCCACTCTGCTGCTTTGGCCCCTCCGGGCAAGTCTCTGAGCCCTGGGCAGCAGACCTGGGCGGCCGGCTCATTTCAAAGTCAGGGTCTTAGCTGTCTCTCCGAGCTTGACCCTGTCCGTGCCTCCCTGCCCTCTGCCAGCTGCCAGGCCTCCCGGCTTCCCTGGACGCCAGCCTGCCGCCTCTGACCAGCCCTCTCCTGGGGCTGGGACTGCCCAGGCATTTCACTCACTTGGCTGAGGATTCGGGGCCACAACTGCAATCTCAGGGGAGTGTCTCCGCCTTCACGCGGCTGTCAGGAGTTTACTAGTACTTGACCTTGGAGACAGACCAAGGCTCGCCCTCTCCGTCAGCAGGTGGGCACCGCACGCACGAGGTGCACAGGGAGCCCTGAGCCAGAGGGTGCCCAGCTCTATTTTGAGGCCGCCTGCCAAAGCACCACAGACTTGGGGTGGAGGGGCAGGGAGGGGCTGAGACACCTGTCAATCACACCTCCTGGAAGTGTCATCCCAGCCCCTCCTCTGTAGAACGGAGGTGATAATGGGGCCTTCCGGTAGGTTAATGTATGTGGAAACACTGTGAGCTGCACCTGCTTAAATGGCATTTCCTGTGAAAACCCATCCTGGTGCTTCGAGTTCCCAAGTGCTTGTTACCCACTCACTACGCCTGCTCAGTGCTCAGCTCCGTTCCCCTAGCGCAGTGGTGGGCAAACTCATTAGTCCACAGAGCCAAACACCAACAGGACAACGACGGAAATTTCTTTTGAGAGCCAGATTTTTTTAAAACTTCAACTTCTTCTAACACCACTTCTTCAACATAGACTGGCCCAGGCCGTGGTAATTTGTGGATGAGCCACACTCAGGGGCCAAAGAGCCACATGTGGCTCGGGAGCCAGGGTTTGCCGACCACGGCTCTAGCAAGTCAAGAGATAGAAGATGCTCATTTATGGTCCTCACCAAGGAGCCTGTGCTCACCTGGGGAATGGCGCGCTCGCAGTAACCGCTCATTTCCTTTCTGTCAGTGACAGGCTTCACTCAGGAGACACCCAGCGGCGGGGCGGGGCGGGGACTGCAGGTGGACACACGTGGGGACCAATGGGGGCCCTTCCCCTCAGCAGGCTCTCTCCCTGAGCCTCCGTTCTGAGCTGTGAAAAAGAAAAGTGGGGTGCGGGCCACATGGCATCCTGGTGAGAATGAAGGAAAGCAATGCGCACAGTGACAGCCTGGGGCCATATTATAAACACTTCTCCAGTGAGGACACCCACAAGTCCCCCGGCCCCCTTTTTTAAAAGTTATTTTTAAATCATGGCAAAAAACAAATTTACCCTCTTCACCACTTTTAAGTGTGTACAGCCCAGCAGTGGCAAGTGTATTCACATTGCTGTGCAGTCCATCTCCAGAACGTTCTTTCTTTATCTTGCAAAACTGAAACTCAATGCCCATTAATAACAACTCCCCCCCGCTCCCCTCGCCCAGGCTCTCAGTCACCGCCGTGCTACTTCCCGTTTCTGTGACTTGACCACTTCAGTTTCCTCCCGCAAGTGGAATGGTGCAGTGTTTGTCCCTGTGCATCTGGCTTATTTCACTCAGCCAGTGTCCCCCGGGCTCGCCCAGGGAGCCTGTGTCAGAACTCCACTCCTGCTTAAGGCTGAGTGCCAGCCCGGTGCATGGATAGATCCCATTTTGTTTATTCATCCTGAACGGACATTTAGGTGGCTTCCCGTCTTGGTGGAACTGGAGGTGCCGCTGCCATGAACATGACTGTGCAAATCTCTCTCTGAGCCCCTGCTTTAATTCTTCTGCGCGGGCACCTAGAAATGGAAAGCATGCTGGATCATATGGGAGTTCTATTTTTTTAAAATTTTTTTAGGACATTCCATACTGTTCTCCAGTTGCATCGCTTTACAATCCCACCAATAGTTCCAATTTCTTTCCATCCTTGTCAATAGTTGTTATCTTCCTTTTTTTTTTTTTTTTTAAGAGTAGCCATCCACTCTAGCTGGTTTGGCTCAGTGGATAGAGCTTCAGCCTGCAGACTGAAAGGTCCCAGGTTCTATTTGATCAAGGGCACATGCCTGGGTTGCAGGCTCGATCTCCAGTAGGGGGTACACAAGAGGGGGTACAATCGATGATTCTCTCTCATCACTGATGTTTCCATTTCTCCCTCCCTCTGAAATCAATGAAAATATATATTAAAAAAAAAAAAGAGTAGCCATCCTCAGGGGTGAGGTAAGCAGGTCTCTTTTCGCAGCACTCCTGAAGCTCCCTCTCACACGCCAGCAGTGCTCCCAGGGAGTCTGACTGCGGGGCTGGCCCAGCTCTGGTCAAAGGACGGTGCTCCCTGTGCTCCTGAGAGCCATGCGGAGTTGGGCAGATGCCAGTGCTTTGACCAGCTGAGAGCTGTCCTCCCGGGCCCGTGGCCGGAGAAGGGCACTCGGCGCTGCCGAGGCCACGTCTGCACTGTGTTTGCTTTGGCTGAAAAGCTGCCACCAAGGAAACAAGGCGCCCGCCAGGGTGGCGGATGCCCTGTCACCCTTCTCAGCGGCCTCTCGCCGTGGTTATCTTGCTCCTGACGTCCCTCCCAAGGTTACCTTTGGTGAAGACTTTGCTGAGGAGCTTAAAGCCAGGTTGTGGGCTCTGTTGAATGGACTTTGGGGCAAGGCCTCGAGACGTGATTGACGGCCCAGGAAAGGGTGGCCTGCAGGGGGCGCTGCACAGCCATGGGGGTCCCTGCCCTCGTGAGGCTGGTTTGAAAGCTCCGTGCTGCCCAGGAGAAAGAGACGGGTGAGAGAAAATTCCAGACCGGGGGCTCCGAGAGAGAGAGCACCAGTAGGCTGTTAGGGGTGCAGCTGGCCAGTGCTCACAGTGTTCCCCCGAAAGGGACAGTGGGTGTTGTGGTTACATCGCAGCTTGTAAAGTCAGAAGACTCGGGTTAAAACCCGACCAGGCTCCACCGCTGTGTGGCCTTGAGCAAGCTACGGAAACTCTCCGAGCCTCAGTGTCCTTCTCTGTAAAATGGGAACGAAAACACAACCTCCGTGAATTGTCCTGAATCAGTGCTGTTCGTCAAACAGCTGTTGTTCACTAAGCACCCCTGTGGGTACGCAGTATGACACAGTGGTCAAGAGCGAAGGCTCTCGGCTTTGACAGGCCTTGCTTAAAAACCCGGGTCCCAGATCTGCTGCTTGTTAACTGTGGGACCACAGAACGGCTGTTAACCCCCCTGGGCTTCAGTCTGCTCATACATATATTTAAAATATTTTTATTGATTTCAGAGAGGAAGGAAGGAAGAGAGAGAGAGAAACATCAATGATGAGAGAGAATCATTGATCGGCTGCTGCCTATATGCTCCACACTGGCGATCACGCCCACAACTGGGGCATCGAACTGTGACCTCTTGGTTCGTAGGTTGATGCTCAGCCACTGAGCCATGCCGGCCCCGCAATCTGCTCATATTTAAAAGGGGGTGGTAAACGGGAATGGTAGCGCCTGTCCCCCAGGCTGACACAGGCACGGGGAGGTCTCTCTCGCACAGAGCTTTAACGCAGCAAATGTTCATGACATGCCTACTATGTGCCAGGACTGTGCCGGGGGCAGGAGATCAAGAGTGAGTTAGACCAACCCTGCCTTCAGGAAGTCACCTGTGAGGGACAAGGAACTTCAGGGTCGAGGTGGGGAAGGTTGGGGAGCGCAGAGGTAGGAAGGAGGCTTGGGGCTGATGGCGAGCGGCGTGTTCCCAGCCCCCCCTCGCTGTCACCCCTATCTTCCGGACTCCTGTGGCTCTTGGGCTTGAGAGGAGCCTGCCTCCTGTCAGTGCCATCTTCCCCGAGCAGATGGGGGTGGGAGGCGGCGCCCTGAGGCTTTGAGCCCTCCTGGTGCCCACGCCAGCCCAGCCCAAGGAGAGGCCCGCGCGTGGCCTGGTCTGGAGTGACGCTGCAGGAGGCCGAGGTGCAGGCTGGGCTGTGGCTCTGGAGGAGCGCTGGCCTGGCGTCTGGGCCCAGGAGAGAGGGCAGCTGTCCTGCTCAAAAGGCCTCCGAGAGACCCGCTGCTGACCCCCAGACCTCAGTGTCCCCGGAGGAGTGCCCCGGGCACCTTTCCCGCCTCCCACCCGCTGGGAGCTCGCAGGAGCAGGCGCGTTGGCGGAGCTACCCCCCCGCCCCCCGCGCCCACCTCCCCACAGTCAGTCCAGCACGTGTCCGCGGCCTGCGTGCTAAAGAAGTCTATGTGCCCAGCCTCACAGCCTCCAGCCCCAGGAGGGAACCGGCTCCTGTCCCCAGAGCCGCGTGAGAGCCGGACGGGGCAGTGCCGTCGGACCCGGAGAGGAGCAGGGCTGGGTGGGCGCCCTGGCTGAGCCCGAAGGACGCAGGACCGGCCCCGGGGGTGCCACTGCCCCCAGCAGCTGCGCCTCCGAGCGCCTGCCTGGGCCGCTCTCCCGCCCTGGGCCAGGGGGAGGCTACGGGACCAGCCTCCAGCTTCTCCTCCTCTGAGCCTGTCCCCATTTCCACACACAGCAGGGTCTGTGGGGTGGGTGGTGGCTTTTCCCAGACGTGTACTTAAGTGAGGAGAGAAAACAGGCGAGCGGCCCGGGGTTTGCCAGATCAGTAGGCAGGAACGCAACCCAGGAAGGAGGCCAAAAATAAGACGCGGCCAGGGTCACCCCCCTCCGCCGAGCAGGGGCGCCCACAGGGCGCGGAACTTGCTAGAATGGCACTTTTGTGTGAGGGACGGCCCTTGCTCCCAGGGCATCGGTCTGCTGGTCAGAGGCAGCAGAGCCCTGATTGTGGGCAGTGAGTAACGGTGACTCAGGGAAATCGGCAAGGGCGCCGGGAACGCCCTGAGTCATGGGGACTTGCCCTGCTTCCCCCTGCCGGCCGGGAGCCAGGAGCCGGCCCCCCGGGACGGAGGAGTTCCTGCAGCTTTCCCTGGGACTTCGGCAGAATTCCACATTTTCCCTGGGACTTCGGCAGAATTCCACATTTTCCCTGGGACTTCGGCAGAATTCCACATTTTCCCTGGGACTTCGGCAGAATTCCACGGCATCGTCCGGAGGAAGCTGGGGAAATTACTAAAATGTTTTCACCTTTATGTCTGTTTACGAGTTAGCTCCTTTTCTGTTTTAGCTCCACGGTATAGTTGTCTCTTTATTCTGCTGGGCCACTCGTTACCTCTGTGCCTCAGAGAGCAAATAGTGACAGCCTTGCAGGAGCTACATTTATCCAGCCTGCAAGATGTGCCAGGCACTGCTTTCTCCATGCACTTTGAGTCCCATCAAATCTAAGGTTCACCCCACACCCTGTCTTCAGATTCACCGTGATTTATGTGCCACTAAAGAATGTGTGCCGTGCTCTAGCTGGTTTGGGTCAGTGGATAGAGCGTCGGCCTGCAGACTGAAGGGTCCCAGGTTCGATTCCAGTCAAGGGCATGTACCTTGGTTGTGGGCACATCCCCAGTAGGGGGTGTGCAGGAGGCAGCTGATCGATGTTTCTATCTCATCGATCTTTCTAATTTTCTATCCCTGTCCCTTCCTGACTGTAAAAATCAATAAAATATGTTTTTTTTAAAAAAGAAATAAAAAATTAAAAAAAGAATGTGTGCCATGCCGTTGATTTTAAGATTCACCCGGATTGCAGAACTGTTAACATGGGAATCTTTGAGTCATAAAATGCAGTAACTAATCCTCACTTGTCATCCTTGCCTTACAGGTGGGTAAACTGAGGAACAGAGGCTGAGTAACCCACCCCGATGTCACACAACAAGTGTGGCAGAGATGGGATTTGAACCCAGGGCCCGGCTCCAAAAGCTTATGCTTGTAAGCACTGCGCGATCCTGTCTGAGTCAGTGACACCTGTTCAGGGTCAGGACAGAAGGAAGGACACGGAATAAAAGAGGGAAAGTTGGACCTCACCCTCCACACCCGCTCCCTCACCATGCCCGGGCCCAGTGCTGATGTCCTGTTGATGTTTCGCTCCTGCTCCTCCTCTCACTCCCAGCAGCTGGCACCCTGGTTCTGCCTTTCCTCACTGCTCCCTTGCCCCTGCCTGGACTATTGCAGTAGCCTCTTAGCAGTTACCCTCCTCCAATCTCCCCACCCCCAACATACACCGAGTGACAGTCACCCTCCCCAGGTGTGAGTCCCATCTGTTACTCTGGTTCAGACCCTCTGAGGCGGCCCAGTCCCAGCGAGCACTGTGCCCTCACTCGCCTGCGCCAGCACCTGCTCACGCCAGGTTCAGAGGACGGGAGGCCAGCAAAGCCCAGCGTGGTCCCCTGGAGAAGGAGCCCCTCAGGGGCAAGAGCATCCAGTGGGGAGATGCCCCAGCGGGGCGTGCTGGGCCCGAGGCAGGAGCACCTGCTCTGCAGACTCAGGCCACGGGCCAGGGTGAGTGCGAGGTCACGGGCAGAGAGTCCCCGCAGAGGGCAGAGCGTGTGCAAAGGCCAGAGCTGAGCGAGGCTGGGCAGAGTGTCGGGTGGGACATGGCCCAGATGAGTCTGGAAAGACAGGCTTGGGGTGGGAGAGAGCTGGGCAAAACTCTACGGGGCTCACCTTCCTTTTCCAGCCTCTGCTCCTTCTTTTCCTCTCCCCATCATCCCGGAGGCGGGCACTTGTTTCCCACACAGGCCCCTTCCTCTCCGTGCATCCTCCGCAAACTCATCCTTCCAGGGAAAACACCCTGCCCTGGACTTAGCTCTCTGAGCTCCGAGCCAGGCAGAAGGAGTCTGGGGAGCTGGTCCCGGTTAAACGGGTGGGGGGGGGGTGGGGGGGTGGGGAGGTTTGGGAGCATTTTGACACAATCCAGCTGTGTCAAAGTTCTTACAAAGGTCTTTAAGAGCCTGCCCGGACTCTGACCCCACCTCTTCTGCCCTCTCTTCCCATCGCCCACTGCTCTCCCCTGCCGCCCTGGGGGCCTCCCCACTGCCCCTGCATTCCTACACCAGGGCCTCTGCACTTGCTGCTCCCGGTACGCCTTTGCCCTCCCTTCTCTGTACAGCTCCCTTCTTCTCCATCTCCATCTCCATCTCCATCTCCATCTCCCTCTCCCTCTCCCTCTCCATCTCCATCTCCATCTCCATCTTCATCTTCATCTTCCTCTCCCTCTCCATCTCCATCTCCCTCTCCATCTCCATCTCCATCTCCATCTCCATCTCCATCTCCATCTCCCTCTCCCTCTCCATCTCCATCTCCATCTCCATCTTCCTCTCCATCTCCATCTCCATCTCCATCTCCCTCTCCCTCTCCCTCTCCCTCTCCCTCTCCCTCTCCATCTCCATCTCCATCTCCATCTCCATCTCCATCTCCATCTCCATCTCCATCTCCATCTTCATCTTCCTCAGACTTTGCTCAAATACCACCTCCGAGGGGGGCACCCAAACACCCTGTCAAAAACTGCACTCTATCTCACACTTTCTTGCTCTATTTTCTCTTCGAGAGCGTGTATGATTCACTTGTTTGTTTACTGTCTGTCTTCCCCCGAGAGGCTGTGCATTCCAGGAGGTCAGGGCCTTGGGCCTGGCTCTCCTCGTGTCCCCAGCACCCAGCCCAGTGCCAGGCATACCGCGGTGCCCAATGACCATGCACAAACAGGTATGAATGGGCGATCTCTGAGTCCTGACTGCGCCAGGCGGCTCTGCCTGGGGTGCCGCGAGCGGGGTGCCGGCGGAGCTGGTTCTGGCGGGCAGTGGGACGGCCCCTGACAGCCGGTGAGTCCGGGGTGAGTCACCGCTAATGAGACGGTGAGGGCCACGCCAAGCCGCTTCCCACACGGGCGGCCGACAGGTCACTGCTTGTCGCCAGGAAACTCCTCAATACGGACCGAACAGGACCCTGGGCTGGGGCGGGAGGAAGTGCGAGCCTCCCCTCCAGACCCCACCCACTCCTGAGGGCTGAGTCGCCCCACCTGGGCTCCCCACCCCGTCTTGGCAAGGTGCTGGTTTCGCAGCCCGGGCTCTGCTGGGAGTTCCTTCCTAAAAGGAGTTTCGCTCACTCTGTCCCACGCCCCTCCCGGCAGGGCCTGTCTGTACGCTCGCCTGCTGGGTCCCTGAGCCTGGCAGACCCAGGCGCCTCTGGGCAGCCCAGGGAGTCAGCTGGCCCGCAGACCAGCGTTTGTGAAGGGAGGAGAGGGGATCAATGGGTGTTTAAGCCTGACTGGACAGCATGGAGTGGCTCCATGACCGGGTTTCATCTCCCCACCAGGGCCCGGGCCCTCAGAGCGCCCGGGCACAGGGCACCGTTCCCTCCAGCCTCCGTGTCCTCGTCTGCAGCGTGGGGCACAGCCTCCCCCGTGGGCAGCCGCCGGCGGCGCTGAGGTCACCGCAGACCCAGCGAGGAATGCAGGTGGGCAGCCAGGCCTCCGCCCTGCAGCCCAGGAGATGTGGCCAAGGTGGCAGAAGCCGGGGAGGAGGCGGCCAGGCCCCGTGCCAGGGTGAGCAGGTCGGTCCTCCTCCCTCCTCCCCTGCCCCCCCGGTGGCCCCCGCAGGTCCTCTGCCCCAGAACCCGGAGCCCCGACTGGGTTGCCTCACCCCGGCCCTCGGTCAGGCCCTGAGCTTCCCACCCTGATTTATTCGTGTCGTGGTAACTGGCTAGAGCTGTCAACAAGTGTGTTTGTTGATCAGTCATCCGAGGTCCGAGGGGCACTGCCCAGCTTGCAGGCACGGTGCCCGCGGGCGGGGGCAGGGATGAGGAGGCCTGGCCTCGTTCTCCGGGCGCACAGTCTGGAGGTGCTCCGAGGAGCCAGGGGGGGTGCCAGCCTCAGAGTGAAGCTGCAGCTTGAGCCGGCTGCCTCTGTGCTTGGCTGACCTACATCTGCCATTGAGTCCTCACAGCTGCCTGTACCGCAGGCAGCACAGGTACCGTCATGCCCATTTTATGGATGACAAAACCGAGGTTCAAAGAGGTGAAGTGACTTGCCCCGGGCCTCGATGACTGAGAATGGCCCAGGGCTCACCTTGAACTCCAGTCTTCAGCGGTCTCTCGTGCCCTGCCTCGACTTCCTCCTACCCACCCCAACCCCCCACCACCACCATCTATCCCCGTCATGTACTCATACACTAGCTGGGTACTGGCTATGTGCTGGGTGCTGCCCACAAGCTGGCGACAGGTACAGTCTAGAGGGAGAAACCACACGTACCCAGATGGTGACGCCTTTCGTTCGATTATCCCTCAGCAGGTTCACTGAGCACCTACTGTGCGCCAGGTGCTGGGGTACAGCAGTGAGCACAGTAGGCAGAGTACGGCTCTCCTGGAGGCTTTCTTCCAGTGGGAAAGCAGACAGTGATCACATGTGGACTCAGGGCATGGGAATGGAGAGTGGCCAGGGTGCTGTCTTAGACAGAGTGGTCAGGAGGACCCTTCCAAAATAGGTCCTCGTCCTTCTCCTCCTTGCTGGTCATTCAGTCCACAAGCCTCGTCTGGAGCATCTGCTCTGCTTCAGGCACTGAGCGTGGACCTGGGGCTGCAGAGATGAGGCAAAGTCACATGCCATCTGGATTTCGAGGGCTGAAGGAGAAGGGCAGTGGAGATAGTGACTGAGATACATCATTGCAAAAGGAAAAGGAAAAAAAAGAAAAAAAGGTCCTATGTGCTTGGGGTTGTTTGAGATGACATTTGAGTAGACGAGGCTGTGGTGTCTGCGGAAATATGCCAGGCAGAGGGACAGCCAGTGTGGAGGCACAGAGGCGGGGTGTGCCTGGGGCTCTGAGGACACCAGGGAGCCGTTAGGTAAGGCAGGGAGTGGTAGCGAATGGGGTCGGAGAGGTAACAGGGGAGGCCCAATCCTAACAGCCTTGTAGGTCATACACAGTCCGTCTTCGCTTTGACTCTGAGTGAGACGGGAGCCAGTGGAGGGCTTGGAGCTGGGGACTACCCTGATGTGACCAGTGTTCTGATCTGATTTGTCCGGCTACTGCGGAGGACAGACCCTCCTGGGGGAAAGCCTGGGGGAGACGATGAGGGCCCAGCAGAGATGGGGGCGGAGGAGTGGTCACACCTGAGATGAGTTTGGAGGCAGCCTAACGGCATTTGCAGACAGACTGGGCATGAGGCCTGGGGACAGTGAGGGGTCAAGACGACCCGGGCTCCCAGAGCAGAGGGCAGCCTGGCCCGGGGCACATCTGGCCTGAGGGTCACATCCTTCGCCGGGAGCACGGCAGGGGCCTGACTGCCCAGGAGGGACCGAGGTTGGGGGTTGCTGGGCCCCCCGTCACTCCCTGCAGCTGCCTGAGCCTCCTTGGTCCATCTCAAGTGCTGCGAGGGTCCTCCAGCCGCCATGACCCTGCCACCCTTGGAGGGACCTTCAGCGGAACAGCCTTTCTGGAAAGCAGTCTGTCCGTGTGCACTGAGTCCTTTTATAAAAAATACACATATTTCTGTAGCCTTTATTCTGTTCATTAATCAATATGTCTGTCCTTATACCAATATCACACTTTCTTCACTACTGTGATGTATAGTAAATTTTGAAATAAGCTAATAATGTGGATCCTTCCATTCCCCCCCCCCCCAAATTTATATAGGCTATTCTAGGTGTTTTCCATTTTTATATACAGTGCATTTTATGATTAATTTGCTAATTTCTTTATTTAAAAAACAAATTAAATTTATTTTCAATTACAGTTGATATATAACATTATGCTAATCTCAGATACACAGCATATTAATTAGACATTTATATAACGTATGAAGTGATCACCCCGATAAGTCTAGCACCCATCTGACGCCATACATATTAATTTGCTAATTTCTACAAAAACAGCCGTGCTTGAACTTTGACAAGGATTGCATTTGAATCTATAGATCAGTGTGCGTGGAATGGTCACCTTGAGAATGTCGAGTTTTCCAAATTAGTACACAGTACGTTTCTTCATTTATTCGGACCTTTTAGAAAACATTGGTTTGACGTTCTCCGTGTAGGGATATGACACTTGTTCTGTTAATATTTCCCTAAGTGTTTACTTTCCATGCCCTTTGGCCCAGCGAGTCCCTTTCTAGGAAGTCCGCCCCGGAGTCACCTGGAGCAGCCTGCGCTGCCTTCCACCTCTGTGTCCTGAGAGCTTAATGCCAGAGGACAGCGCCTGCAACAGTGCCAGCGGCTGCAGAGAGCGCAGGAGACGCAGATACAGGGAAGAAACTGACTCGGATTGCCGGCTTCATTCTCTTCTCTGTCCTTTGCAGCCTGGCATTAACGCTCTCCGAGGAACAAGTATCACCCTTACGGTAATCTGATTAGAAATCAGCATTAAAAAAGGGAAGACAAAGGACATGTGAGTTCCCAGAACCGAGGAAGCACCCCAGAGGCCAAGCCGAGAGGAAGAGCAGCGACCCATCCCTTCCCGGGAAAGGCGCGGCCACGTGGAGCCGCAGGCCTGGTTCCCGCCCGCCCGGGGGCGGGGCTGGCGCTGTGGTGGGAGAGCGAGGCCCCTCTCTCCCAGGCAGAGGGCTGTTTCCCCTCCTCGCGCCCCTGCAGCCCGCAGGGTTTGCCCTCCGCGTCCTCTCCTCCCACTGCACGCCGCAGGACGCCTGCTGCTTGTGCTGTGTGTCTAACCTGGGCGTCTCCCGGGTGTGAGCATCCTATCATCAGGGGTCCTCAGAGCGCGGTCCCCAGCCCAGCAGCATCAGCACCACCAGGAGCTCCATAGAAACACAAATGCACTGAAGAGCCACTGCGTCTCACAATCTGGAGCTGATGCCAGCACCCGGATTTTAATGAGCCCTCCAGGGCTACAGTCTGAGAACCACTGCCTCACTGGGCAGCCCCGCTGTGGCCCATGTTTCAGGCGGGTCCTTTCTTTTCGCAGATTGCCATAATTCCCATTTAACAGACGTAAAAATGAGCTCAGAGAGGTTGAGAGACTTGCCCAAGGTCACACAGCCAGCCAGAGGCAGAGCTGGCACTCTGAGCACATGCCTCTATTTTGACCCCTGTGCCCTGCAGCTGCCTCAACGCCAGGCTCTCCTGTGGGGTGCAGTGGGGTGCTGGCACACAGAGTGGCATGGGCATGGGCTGAACGGGGGCTTGGGTCCTGTGGGGTCAGAGCCCTGGATGCCCCATGGGAAGACCAGACTGATTCCCCAGGACACCCAGGCAGCCCCAGTCCCCCTGTGTGCCTGCTGAGGCCCCCCGGGTAAGGACAGGGTCCATCCGGATGGACGAACACAGAGGAGGGGTGCAGCGCCACCTGCTGTCCAAAGCTGTCAGTGATGCTGGTGGGTAAATGCAGGGACCCAGACACACCTCAGGAACTCCAGGACAGCGTGCCCCCCCTCCCACCGCACAGGGATTACACATCCACGTGGACGTGTGGGCCTGTGGGCGCGCGGGGCTCTCAGCCACACAGTCTGGTAGATAGAACTAAGTTCGCTCACCAAATGTTCACTGAGACCCGCCAAGCCCACAGTCGCTGCCCTTTGGGTGCCTACTGGCTGGGTGATGGTCAAGGGATAGGCCACCACCAGGTCACGTTGGTGAGTTCGCACCCGGTGAGGTCACGGAGGCAGCTCCTGGCCCGACTGGACTGGGCCTGGGAGCAGGGAGGACCCCCCAGATCCACGCCCCACGGGGTCTTATCCCGCCAGCAGGGGTGGCTGAGGGAAGGAGGCAGAGGCTCCTCGGAGCAAAGCTGGCAGTGCTGGAGAGGAGGCTGGGACCCAGGTCCAAGGTCTCCCACCGGCTGGAGGCCCTGGAAGCAGAGGGAGCCCTGGGAGGTTTGCAGCGAGGAGCGCCGAGGCCAGATCCGCATGCCACGCCCACGGGCACACGTGTGCGGAGGCCCCGGACCCGGTGCCTCAGCCTCCCTGGCGGGGCTGCCTGCGGGGACTGTCCCTGTGCAGCCGCGGCCGCTGCCCGTGTGTCCCTTACCCAGAGAGAAAGCCCAGCTCCGGTCTAGAACATATGAAGCACGTGGCAGTCACTGTTAAGCACCCAGAAAATGCCCTCTCCCAACCCCCTGGGCTATCAGAGAAGCTCCCTGTGCCCCGGGTGCCCGGCTGGCCTGCTGGAGGGCAGGGCCTCCCTGAGGGTGGGAGCCCGTGGTGAGTGGTGGGTGCGGGGCGGGGGGTAGAGGGGGGGTCTAGACCCTGACACAGGAGGGTCCTGGCTAGGGGGTGCTGGGGGAAGGGAGGACACCCGGGCATGAAGACTGAGGAGCAGGGGTGCTGAGAGCAGGGCTGGCCACCCGCAGCTGCGGGGAGGGGAGCCGAGGCTGGGCCTGTCCGGGGCTCCGGGCCGGGCTGCGGTTTTCCCCCGTAGAGCAGCGGCCGCGGCTTCCGAGAAGCCCCACCGAGCTTTCCTGCCTGGGCGCCTCCAGTTCCTCTTACCGAGAGGGAAGTGGGCTTTCTCCTCGGCTTTCAGTTTCTTTCCAAGAAGAGGGGTGTCCGGCAGGGCCGGGCCTGCAGGACACCCCCACCCTGGCCCCAGCCAGCGTCCCCCAGAGAGGCAGGACCCTTCCCCACACTGGACACACCAGTCCCCCCACACACACCCCCAGGCCCCTCACACGCCCTCGGACATTGGGGTGGGGAGTGGGGGGACACAGCCAACGTCTTCCGAGCCCTGCCTGGGCCTGCTGGCCAAATGGCAGGTGCGCGGGCTCCCTGCCCAGTCCTGCCCCGTGGCCGGGCCCCCTGGGGCTTCCTGAGCCAGGCTCCGGGCGCCCAGAGGACTGAGGACCTGCCTTCTCACCTGTAACAGCGTGGGCCTGCGCCCTCCCTGCCAGGCGCTTCCCTGGAACCCCACTGGGGTGCCCCGAGGGGACACACTCTTATCACGTGTCAGGCACCTGCCCAGCCACACAGCTCAGGCCCTTCTTCCCGGAGGACTTTTTCTCAGAAACGCCGGGAAGGAAGAGGATCTGCCCCAGGGGGTTGTGGGGGGGGGGTCGTGGGAAGGTCTGGTGCCGGAGCCAGCAGGCTGAAGCCACCTCAGGATGCTAGGAACCCCCTCCCTCTCTATTTTCCTCTCACAGGCATTGTTTTGGGTTTCTGCTTTGCCAGCACGTGCGTTACGGGGACCGAGGGGGGATTTCCCTAAACCGTGATGCTGTTCCGTTCGGAAACATTTGCCTAGAGGTCCCCGGCTGTGTGACTCAGGCTGCGGGGGTGGGGGTCGGGGAACAGGGGACACGCGGAGGGTGGCCACGCTGGACACACGGTTCCATGTGAGTCACAGACAAGCAACATGTAGGATTTCCTTACCCTGAAACAATTGCTGTTTGTGTGAAATTCAGATTCCGCTGGACATCCTGTTTGTGTCTGGCCCTGGACACTCGGCACCAGCAAAGCTCCAGCTTCTCGGGGTCCCAGCGGGCGGCACAGGGACAGCGAGGGGGCGGCCATAGGCGGGGGCTGGACCCCTGGGGTGCCAGTGCGCAGCGAAGGGTAGGAACCCTCTGCCCCAGGGCGCCTCCTGAGCGACCTCAAAGCCTCCGCCTCCGCCCAGGACGGAGTTCTGCATTCCAGTTCCACAGAAATGCAGGAGATCCTCCTTTCTCTGGGCCTCAGTCTTCTCATCTCTATAATGGGAGGAGGCTGGGCTCCCATGATGGGGAAGGCCCTGCCAGCCCTTGGCTTCTCTGGCCTGATGGGGAGTCTGCTAGAAGCAGGAGAAGGTGTGAGCTGGCCAGGGGGTTTAGAGGAGGAGGAGGAGAGGCAGCCGGCTGGGGAAAGTGCGGCCTGTCCCTCCTGCGGACCGGCCGAAAGGGGACTGCGTCACGCTACTGGCTCTGGGTGCTGGCGGGCTCCTATGGGTGAGGCACGCAGTGCGCACTGAGCCTCCTGAGGGCCCTGGGGGTGAGCCACAGCGGGGTCCACGGCTGGGGGCCTGGAGTCAGCCAGCACGGTGGGGGTCACTATTAGCACCCAAATTTAAAAAGTATGCTATTGTCCAGATGAAGCCATTACAAGTCTACAAAACGTTGACTAGACCAGTGTTTCCCAACCTTCTCTCATGATGAGAATCACCTGGTGGAGTTGTTAAAACACAGATTCCTGAATCCCAACTAAGAAGTGCTAAACTATTGATAGAATTTTTGGGAACATATAGGTAAAATTGTATACTTAACTAGTGCTCTAAGACAGATTTTATATACAGAGCACTAAGTTAGGTATGCAATTTTACCTATATGTTCTCAAAAATTCTAGTTTAGCACTTCTTAGTTGGGATTCAGGAATCTGTGTTTTAACAACTCCACCAGGTGATTCTCATCATGAGAGAAGGTTGAGAAACACTGGACTAGACAATTATTGCAACTCATCTCCTGCAGTTTATGTAAATGATGCGATGTGGTATGTGGGTTCATTGGAAGGTATTTGAGGGGTGTGGTCTCTGAGAGGGATAATGTCCCAGCCTTCAGCCCCACAGAGGACAGTCCTGGGGATGGACACAGTGAATGCCCTCCAGACCAGCAACCATATTCGAGTCCGAAGGCAGAGAGGGGTGAAGTGTAGCAGCCAGAACCTCTGGGAATAGAGATGGGGTGATCTGGGGGCAGGCTAGGCCACCTCTGAGAAGAGGGCCAGAGCCCCAGATGGTCCCTGGAGAGGGGACTGGAGCGACCAGACAGGGGCCTCAGGGCCAGGCTGCGGTCTAGGCAGAAAGCTGGGCCACATCAGCTGCGGGGACCTGGATGGGCAATGGGGTTCCTTCTCGACCTCCGGGCGGCAGGGGATGGTGCTCACAGCCTGCAGTGGTGGCACCTGGGAAAGGGTACCCAAGGAGCCCGTAGCCATCATCCGCTCCAGATCTCAGAAGAGAGTAGTCTTTGCTGTATTCTATTGGTTGTGGCACCTCAGGTTCTGTCCAGGTTGAAGGCGAGGGAACAGATCCGCCTCTGGGGGGCGGAGTGCCAACATCACGTTGAAGAAGAGCATGGGAAGTGGGATTACCGGTGCTCCCATGTTTAGAAAGCACAGCCTGCCAAGGGTCGTTTCCGTCTTTTGCCATGATGGGAAAATGGTGATAACAGCACAGTTCAGACCTTTGATATGATTACCAAACTCCTTCTAGAAAGGTGTACCAACTTGGGCTCCCACCTGTGGTGATTGAGCAAGTCCATTTCTCCACATCCTCACTGCTCCGAAGTTTATCTTTCAAAAATCTTTGCCAATTTGTTATGCAAGAAAAGGTATCTCGTTGTCTTGAGAAAATTCCTTCTAAGAAAGTAGAAGACCTGAATTTGACTGTCGGCATCTGTGTTGGTTAGCCAGGGCTGCCATAAGGCAAGACCACCCATCGGGTGACGTTAGCAACAGACATGTGTTTTCCCATAGTTCTGGAGCCTGGAGGGCCAGGTGTGAGCCGGCGCGGTTTCTCCTGAGGCCTCTCCCCTTGGCTGGCAGACAGCCGCCTTCTTGCTGTGTCCTCACGTGGCCCTGTATCTGTGCATGTTTTCTTAGGTGAAGGCCTACTCCTCTGGCCTCATTTAACTATTAGCTACTTAAGGGCCCTGTCTCCAAATATAGTAGTAACTCGGGGGGCTAGGGCTTCGATATGTGAATTTTGGGGGACACATTTCAGTCCATAATGGTATCACTACTGACTTGCTGATTGGTTTGGGGGCAGTCACATATCTTTCCGTGCCTCAGTTTTCTCATCTGTGTAAGGGAGACATGCCCCATTCCCTCTTCCTCCCTGTATTGTCATGACGGTGAACTTAGTGTATGTGAAGGGGTTCTGAGAATGTAATAAATTAACACCTAAGACATTTGTAACTTTGGGCCTCACAGTTCTGAGGCTGCCTAACATGAAGGACCCTTCGTAAATGTGTAGGGTGGAGGGATGTGTCAGTTATCTGCTGCTGTGTAACAAACCATCCCCCCGTCAATGACTTAAAGCGAATCTATTACTTCTTGCAGTTCTGTGCGCTGGCTGGGCAGGTCTTCTGTTTGTCTTAGTCATGCAGCTTCAGTCCGCTGACAGCCTGGCCTTTCTCCCCTCTGGGTTTCCATGCTGGGCTTCTTTACCTGATGATGGAAACATTCTAAAAGGGAGCCCAGCCCTAACTGGCTTGGCTCAGTGGATAGAGCGTCAGCCTGCAGACTGAAAGGTCCCAGGTTCGATCCCAGTCAAGGGCATGTACCTGGGTTGTGGACATGTCCCCAGTAGGAGGTGTGCAGGAGGCAGCTGATGGATGTTTCTCACTGACTGATGTTTCTAAATCTATCCCTCTCCCTTCCACTCTGTAAAAAATCAATAAAATATATTTAAATAAATAAATAAATAAAATAAAATAAAAGGGACCTCAGCCACAAAAGGTGGACAACATCCCTCGTACCACATCCTATTGGTCAAAGCAAGTCACCAAGCCAACCCAGACTCCAGGGCAGGTGGCCCAGAGGCCGCCCTGTGGTAGCAGAAACAGAGAGTCCACTGCCAAGGGCCCAGGGTGGGGTGATTCTGTTGGGGGCCCTGGCTGTTACAGTCCCCAGAGGGATGGTGTCCGGAGTCCAGGTGCTGGCTCAGCACGCCCCACGCAGGCACCCGGAGACCAATGACCTTTGGCTTCACTCTGGGCCTGGAGCCTCCCAGCTTGTTCCTCACTCAGTCTCACCCAGCCGGCCCGAAGGCCAGTCATGGGCGGTGTCTGGTTTGGGGCCCTGTGTGTGCCCTTTGGCCTTGCTGACGCATCTGAGGACTTTGATTTGAATTACTTTTCAGCCCACCCGCTCCTGGGCCGCTCCCCTGCTTCCGGGAACTCCGACCCGCCCAGCCCTCTTAATTGCCCTCTGGCAGGGCCTGCCCTCCTTTTGGGGAAGTTCCTTCTCTTGACCAATTTCCCAGAAAAACTGCACAATCTGCCTGAAAGTGCAAAACATTTCTCTTCCCTGTTACTTACCGCAACCTAATAGCGCCAGTATTTTAGGCCTTTGAGAAATTCTACAGTTTATGCTCCAAATTTTAGCCACTTTTTTGGGGGGATCTCTCACACCTGTCATTTAGAGCTCATGTGTTATTGAGGATATACACCCAGGATGTTATTGATAAGAGCTATAGAAGGAAGGCCCTGGCTGGGTGGTTCAGTTGATTAGAAAATCGTCTCAATATGCCCAGGTTGTGGGCTCCATCCCAGTCAGGGCACATACAAGAAGCAACCAATGAATGCATAAATAAGTGGAGCAACAAACTGATGTTTCTCTCTCACTCTAAAAATAAATTTACAAAAGATCTACAAAGAAAAAGATAATGCCAATAAGACAGAATCTCACAGAATGCTTTATTGGGTGAACTGTCCAACAATTTCATAAATCACATTTTCCTAATTGAATTGTGTTTTTTTGATGTAGTAGTAGAACTTGTTGCCTAAGAGGTCTGCAAGGCCGAACACAGAATTATTTGGTAATAAAATTTGGATTTTTTTTTTTTAATAAACCAAGTTTTTTGTAAGGAACAGCTTTTTGGTAAAGGTATTAATTTGCTAATTATTTAAATTATGCTAGTGTTGTAAGGGGTATTATGTGGGGGGAAAAACAAAGTGTACAACAACTGCAGAGTTAAGTATTTTTGTGTAAAAGGGGGAGAAACATATAGACTACAACATAACACATGGTGTGTGTGTGTGTGTGTGTGTGTGTGTGTGTGCTATCTCCTTTCCTTAGAAGTATCTATAAGGAACCAGTAATAATGACTCTCGGGGGAAAAGCAGGGGTGTCTGACAGCAGGGTGGGGAGGGTTTGGGATTACCTTGTATTTGGATCAGCCAGTGCTGTGGGGGCAGAGGGAGCTGGGAGCGGAAAGTTCTGGGCCTGGGTCTGAGGCGGTCATGTGAGTGAACACGCGTGGAAAGCCATCAAACCACAGACATGCACTTCGTCACACGTTACACTTTCCAGAAAATGGTGTCTTCTTTTGGCACGAAATAAGATTTTATTACTACATTTAATATTTATAATAAATCAAGGAAAACAGCCATCTCTTCACCACTTAACAAGTAACATAAAATGCTTAATTCATTCTAAGTTAACCATATGACATAAAACATGATTCGTTAGCAAATAGATTTTAAAATGGCTTGCATCATGTTTGAATTAGAGCCGATATGTTTATGAACCCACAGACGAACTTTTACTGTGCGCTCTGGCAGCAAGTGATGTCTCTTCATGAAAAAAAAATTAAATACATTAAACATGATGTTTTCAAAAGAAAAGTAAGGTCAGACCAGGATGCACTGCGTGGTGAGCCTCGGCCCCGCGGAGGACAGAGGGAAACCCCCGAGGCCTCAGTGACCCCCGGCACATCCTGGCACTGAGGCTGGCAGAGAACCCTTTGGAGAGGCAAGAGAGGAAATGCAAACTGGAGAACAAAACCGCGTACTCATACTCATTTGCTCAGCATTTTACCATTTCCAAAGCCCTTGTCTGTCCATTCTCGCGTTTGACCTGTAAAACCCTGATGAATGGGCTGGCACGTGGTGGTCATCCCGTTTCATGAATGAGGAAGGAAGCGGAGGCCTAGAGGACGAAGTCACAAGGAGGTGACGGAGCCAGGACTCAAACCCGAGACGTACAGCTCTAAGCCCATGTGCGTGGCTGCTTCCCGGGAGCTCAGAGGCACCGAGGCAGCCCGACCTCCCCACTGGCCCGGGGAGTTCCGGCAAGGTGCCCAGCCTCTGTGCCTCCCCGTCTGCTCCGGACTGTGGAGCTGGAGGGAAGGAGAAATGAGCTGATACATGGAAAGCACATAGGAGGAGCTCATTAAAAGGTGGCCTTTGTTTTTATTCCCAGAGATAAAGAGAGGCATGAGGAGAAGGGCAAAGAAGAGCAATGAGAATCATGCCGAGAAGCGGGGGAGGAGAAAAACTCAGAGGCCGAGATGCAGCAGCATCTGCCCAGCCAGTGACAGCAGGAAGGGGGTGACTAGGCAGAGGTCAGGGTCAGGTCAGGAGCACCCCTACCTCGGCCTTCCCCTGCAGAAGCTCACGGTTTGCACGGGCCTAGGGGTGTGGCCGCCGTCCAGAGAGAGCGCGAGGCCACGCAGGGGAGAAAGGAGAGGGGAAAGGCTCAGGGTCTGGACGTAACTCAAGAGGCAGACAGGTGAGCTGAGGTGGCTTGACTTCATTTCCTCAGCATGCCAGACCCGTGCCCAGTGG
The DNA here is from genome assembly GCF_964339955.1 of Pipistrellus hanaki. Lineage (NCBI taxonomy): Eukaryota > Metazoa > Chordata > Mammalia > Chiroptera > Vespertilionidae > Pipistrellus > Pipistrellus hanaki. The sequence goes on along the minus strand of NC_140509.1, from coordinate 7,673,053 downwards.
TGTGCTGGCAAAAATTAACCTCTTGCCAAAACCGGTTTGGCTCAGTGGATAGAGTGTCGGCCTGCGGACTGAAGGGTCCCGGGTTCGATTCCGGTCAAGGGCACATGCCCGGGTTTCTGTCTCCATATCCAGTGGGGGCACGCAGAAGGCAGCTGATCAATGATTGCCTCTCATCATTGATATTTCTATCTCTCCCTTTCCCTTCCTCTCTGAAATCAATTTTTAAAATTTTAAAATTTTAAGAACTCCTTTATTTTTAAAAATATGTTTGCATTGATATTTTTCAGAGAGAGAGAGAGAAACAGCGATAAGAGAGTAACATCGATCTGCCTCCTGCATGCCTCCTACAGGGGATCAGCCTGCTACCGGGCATGTGCCTGACCTGAGCCTGACCTGTGATCTCGGTGCAGGGCTGGGCTGAAAACAACTCCTTGGGGGCTGTTTGCAGAAGGACCACCAGGGGGCGCGTGCAGGAGCAGGGAGAGCAGCTCTTGCAATCCAGCAAGAGGGAGTGGGAAGAGCAGGGGGAGGAAGTTGGGAGGAGGGGGGAAGGGTGGGGGTGAGGGGGAGAAAGATAAGGGGAGGGGAGGAGAAGGATAGGGAGAAGAAAGAAGGGGAGGAGAAGATAGGTGAGCAGGAGGGGCAAGGGGAAGAGGGAGGGGAGGAGATGATGGTGGCTGGACAGAGCGCGGTGGTCTGTGAGGTGTGCGGTGTGAAGAAGGGTCTGTCCTGAAGGTGGAAGCAGCCACACCAGCTCCGGAACACTCTGCAGGAATGTAGCCACCCACCGACTGATGCCGCTAACCACTCCGGGCGATCCAGCCCCTCCTGGGGGCGGGGGCTTTCCCTGTGTGACCTTGTTCGCTTTCCCACAAGGGGCTTTTCCTCTCTTTACAATAACTGCTGCGAGGCGGCGGGAGGTGCCCAGGCAGAGCGGGATGTGATCCTGGCGCCCTTCCCCGGAGGACTTCGGGCGGACTGGGATACTGCCTGACACATAGTGGTGCTCACATGATTGTGAGTTTACAAAAGGTTTCCTACTAAGGGCCCTTATTTCTTTACATACACAGACTCCCTCCCCCAACTTTACTGAGCTATAATTGAGAAATAAAAATTGTGTGGATTAAAGGTGTACAACGTGATTTTTGATACAGTCATACATGTTTTGTTATTGTTAATCCTCACCCAAGGGTACTTTTTCCCATTTTTAGAGAGAGTGGAGGAGGGGAAAGAGAGAGAGAGAGAGAGAGAGAGAGAGAGAGAGAGAGAGAGAGAGAGAGAGATGTGAGAGAGACACATGGATTGGTTGCCTCCTGCACAAGCCCACTGAGGCCTGGGATCAAACCTGCAGGACACATGCCTTTGGGAATCGAACCCATGACCCTTCGGGACATGGGCCAACACTAACCACTGAACAACACCTGCCGAGGCCAGTCATAAACTTTTAGAAGGCTGTAAGCACTACACAGCCACCAGAATGGCTGAAATTAAAAACAAACACAACCACCCATTCCCTGGCCGTGCCAAAGCTGGCAGGATCGGGCAATGGGAGAGCTCGTCATGGCTGGTGGGAGTGCGCAGGGCACAGCGGGAGACAGCTCGCAGCTTCGGAGAAAGGCAGCCGTGTGCTCACATACGGCCGAGCGGTCCGGTTCTAGGTGTCTGCGCCAGAGAAATGGAAATGTGCTCACACGAACCTGAGTGTGAACGCTTGCCGTTCACAGTGGCAATATTGCTAACTGCCCACCGGGGACACGCCCATGGCCTCAGCTGGGAACGGCTAGGCCTGCGGCACGCCCCTCAGCCAGGAAAGGTTTCCGACGGGGACCAGGCAAGCAGGCGCTCCGGTCTGCGTGTGCCTTCGTCTTGTTTTGTTTTTACACTTTCTCCGGTCCTGTCACACTGCCTGTCCGTCTCCTTGGGGTAAATTCTCAGGGTTAGAACCTGGGAGTGAGTGTAGTTAGAATGTCCGGGTGAATTACCTAGATTGTTGGGGGGTGCAGGTAGAATGTTGGGGTGAGTGCAGGGTGAGTGTACTTAGAATGTTGGGGTGCATGTAGTCAGAATGTCAGTGCTTGTAGTTGGGATGCTGTGGAGCCTGTAGCTAGCATGTTGGATGCGCAGGGCTCAGTCCTTGGGCCTCCTCCTTTAGGCTCACACGCTCTAAACCCCACCTCTGGGGTGACGGCTCCCACGTCTACATCCCAGCCCAGACCTGGGCCTGAGCCCAGACACCATGCTATGGCTGTCACAGAGGCAGAGCCACAACCTGCTCCCACCTGCCCCTCCATCCTTCACCTCCCGCCCCCCCTCCATCCCTCACCTCCCACCCTCCCCCTCCATCCCTCACCTCCCGCCCCCCCTCCATCCCTCACCTCCCGCCCCCCCTCCATCCCTCACCTCCCACCCTCCCCCTCCATCCCTCACCTCCCGTCCCCCCTCCATCCCTCACCTCCCGCCCTCCCCCTCCATCCCTCACCTCCCGCCTGCCTCCCTCCGGTCCCTCCAGGCTCTCACCTCCATCAGTGGGCAGTGGGAGCTCCGTCCTCCCCGTCTCAGGTCAGAGGGTCCGGGTCGGCGCTGGCTCCTCCTCTCGCCCACCCGCCCACTCTGCGGGGTCTCTTCCACCCACGGCCACAATCCGTCCGGAAGGCTGCCCCTCCCCACCCTGCTCCCGCCTGTAAGCCAGCGCCTCTCACCGGATCCTCGCAACAGCCTGCAAGCTGCTTCCACGCTGGCCCCCTGGCGCCTATTGCAGCAAGCAGCAGGGGGTTTGTTCAAACAAACCAGACCCTCCAATGCCTCCCCTCACTCAGCCTCTGAAGGCCCCACTCTGCCTCCCTGACCCACGCTTGGCTTAGGGGTCCTGGAACACCTCCTGTGGTCCTTCCTGTCCACTCCGCTCTGCTGCATCCCCTCCTCACCGCTCTGCACACACAGGCAGGCTCCTCCCTCAGGCCCTCAGACTGTGTGTGTGTGTGTGTGTGTGTGTGTGTGTGTGTCCCCCAGAATGCTCTTCATTCCCTCTTGCTTCTCCTCCGTCTGGGAGGCCACCCACCCTGGTGTGTGTGGAGCTGCGCGTTTCCTGGGACTGGAGACTTGGGTTGTAAACCAGGGCCGTCCCGGATGGTCGGTCACCATCGGTAAGCACTGTCACACCGATCGCTCCACATGTTACATCCTTCTTCTGGGATCTGCCCCGACTGAATGGAAACTCCACGGAGCAGAGCTTTCTGTCTGCTGGCTGACGGCAGCCTCCCCAGCACAGCAGCTCCATCGGCTCACAGAAGAAGCTCCACAGAGACTCCTGAGTGAGGGGATGGACCTGTGGCCAGCCTGGTCCCCGGAGACTGTGCCAAGGGGTGTGCGTGGCCTTTAAAACCCTCCAGGAGGGAGGCCGCCTCAGGCTGAGTGCTGGGCCGGAAATGGCACAGATCTACAGCCTGACTGTCCGCCATTCTCAAGGGCAGAAGCTGGCAGTGTCTGGGCTGAGGGAAGTGGTGAGGGTGCCAGGGCCCAGCCTGGGCTGCTGCATGCGGCCTGCTGACCACTGCCACCCCCTGGCGGCTCCTTGTGAAAAAGCAGCCTCACCCTCCTGGCCAGGGGGCCTAAGAGAGGTGCCTGCTCCCTCCTCCGCCCACCTCTCCCCTGCGGTCTCCCCCCTTTGCTCCATGCTGTGTGCCTGAGAGAGCTTCCATCTGAGTGCACCAGGCTAGCCCTGGCCCTGGCATCCCGGCTGTGTGCCCCTGAGCCCATGATGAGACCACTCCAAGGCCTGCTGTCCCATCTGGAAAACGGGGTGATGACTCCTGAGGGTGAAATGAGATCACCACGTCAGGCCCCAGCAGTGCCTGGCCCAGCGGGTGCTGCTGATGTTGCTGGTACTGATGATGGTGGTGATGAGATGGTGGTGATGATGGTGCTGATGGTGCTGTTGATGGTGCTGATGATGGTGCTGTTGATGGTGCTGATGATGATGGTGCTGATGATGGTGCTGTTGATGGTGCTGATGATGATGGTGCTGATGATGGTGCTGATGATGGTGGTGATGATGATGGTGCTGATGATGGTGCTGATGGTGCTGTTGATGGTGCTGATGATGGTGGTGATGATGATGGTGCTGATGATGGTTGTGATGATGGTGATGGCCATCACACCTGGCACCCGATAGGTGCTCAGCCAGGGGTTCTGCTCTCTCTCTGCCCCATCGGGGAGCCCAGCTGCACGGAGACTCTGGGGGTGCTCCTGAGACACACCCGCCTCCCACCCCAGACCAAGGACGTCAGAAGTCTGGTGATGGCTACGGCGGTGGTATTTAAATGTTCAGTTTATTTTTATATTTTAGGGGTCCATTGGAAAGACCCCAGGGGAGAGCCGCACTGACCCCCAGCCTGGAGTGACCTCGGACACCCGGCTTCACCACGGAAAGGCCCGTGTCCCGGGCCCCTCAGCGCGGCACACCGGAGGCCAGGTCACCAAATCGGACACGCGGCCTGGACACTGTGACTGGAGAGCGGCTGAGCTCAGCCGGGGGTGAGAGGCCGGGCAGCCCGTGGGGAGCCGGGCCCTGTGGGGAGCGGCCGGGCTCAGTCAGACAGGTCCTCGTCCTCGGGGTCGCCCGGGCTCCAGCCGCCGGCCGCCCGCTCCATGGCTCTCACCCAGCGGCCCCGCAGCTCCTCGCTGTCGGCCCTGAAGGTGTACAGCAGGCCGGACTGCTGCAGCTGGAAGGCTCGGGGGTCCCCCTGGGGCCCGGCGGTCACCTGGTAGCCCAGCAGGGGGATGGAGGTGTGAGCCCGGATGTCCTGGAGGGAGGAGAGAGCCGTGGGCCACGGTCCCCCATCCAGCCCTGCGGCCTCCCAGTCACACACCTGCCCCCACTCCCCACGGCCCCGGGAGGGGAGGGCTGGGGGAGGACCAGGGGACAGGAGAATGGGCCGCCCCTTGAGGACACCGCAGTTGTGCCCTGGAGTCTGGGCCCAGCTTTGAAAGCCCCTAACCCTGTGGAGCCCCAGAGAACTGTGTCTGCACTGGGCCTCAGTCTCCACATCTGAGGAATGGGCCAGCAGTATGCCCTCCCCCATCTCCACCCGCGGGGAGAAGGCCAGGGCTGAGGGGCCGGGGCGGCCTTACCTGGGGGGCCGCGTAGACGTAGAGCACCAGGGGGTCGTCCCGGGGGATCACGCACCAGCCCTGGGGGCCGCTCTTGCCCCACTTTTCCCCGCCGAGCTGCAGGAAGCCGCACATGAGGCTCCGCTCGGCCGCCGCCGAGGACCCGGTCTGAAACCAGAGGACAGGCTGCCGTGGGACCTGTCAATCTCTATTCCTGCTCCCGCCGCCGCCCTGCAGGCCGGTCTCCGTCCCTGCGGCTCAGAGAGGCGCCAGCACGGCCTCGGTCACAGCCGGCCGGGCCCGGGCAGAGCCGGCCAAGCCCTGGCCAGCCTGAACGGGGGCAGGGGTGGGGCTTTCCACCGGAAAGTTCTCCCAGGGAACACAGTTAGGGCCTGAGAAGGGGCTGACCCTCCCCTCTCTCCAGGGCGGGCTGTGTTGCCTAATGGTCAGCGAGGCCGTGACTGCTGGGCCTGGAACAATGGGGAGGGCTGGAAGGCAGGCCGATGCCCGTGGAAAGGAACCGGCTGGAGACCGGGGCTGTGCTCAGCTGGACAGGCCGGGCCTTCTCCCCGCCCAGGGCCTCAGTGAGGGGCAGCGGGCACGCTGTGCCAGGCCGGGCCACCGGTATGTGTAGCACGAGGCTGATACAGCCAGCGCCCGGGGTGGGGGGTGGGGGGAGGTCCAGGGAGGGAGCGGCCCAGCGGGGCCCACGGGCCGCCAGGAGGACGGCTGCGGGAGGCCGGCTCCTTCTCGCTGGGTGACCGGGGCAAGCGCCGCTCTGGCCGGGCTCCCACGGACAGGCCCCGAGTGCCTCTGTGAGAATGCAGTCTCCCGCCCGCCGCTCCAGCAGCGAGGCCCTGCCTGAGCCTCGGTTTCCCCCTCGGTAACCCCAGCTCTCTTCCCGTGGGGGCTGCTGGGCAGGAGGGGCTGTTGGCAGGGACTGTCGGGCGGGGCTGTGCGGCCCCTGGATGGGACACAGGGGAGGGGCAGGGCCTGGACCCAAAGCTGCTTTCCTCCGGGGCCAGCAGGCTGACGGGGGAGGGATGGGGTGTGTGTGTGTGTGTGTGTGTGTGGTATGTGATGTGTAGTGTGTGGTGTGTGTGTGTGTGTGTGTGGTATGTGATGTGTGTGTGTTGTGGTGTGTGTGTGGTGTGTGTGTGGTATGTGATGTGTGTGGTGTGTGTGTGTGTGGTGTGTGTGTGTGGTGTGTGGTATGTGATGTGTGGTGTGTGTGGTGTGTGGTATGTGATGTGTGTGTGTTGTGGTGTGTGTGTGGTGTGTGTGTGTGGTATGTGATGTGTGTGGTGTGTGTGTGTGTGGTGTGTGTGTGTGGTGTGTGGTGTGTGTGTGGTGTGTGTGTGGTGTGTGTGTGGTGTGTGTGTGTGGTATGTGATGTGTGGTGTGTGTGATGTGTGGTGTGTGTGTGTGTGTGTTGTGGTGTCTGTGGTGTGTGTGTGTGTGGTATGTGATGTGTGTGGTGTGTGTGTGGTATGTGTGTGTGGTATGTGATGTGTGTGGTGTGTGTGTGGTGTGTGTGTGGTGTGTGGTGTGTGGTATGTGATGTGTGGTGTGTGTGTGGTATGTGATGTGTGTGGTGTGTGTGTGGTGTGTGTGTGGTGTGTGTGTGTGGTATGTGATGTGTGGTATGTGATGTGTGGTGTGTGTGTGGTGTGTGTGTGTGTGGTATGTGATGTGTGTGTGTTGTGGTGTGTGTGTGGTGTGTGTGTGTGGTATGTGATGTGTGGTGTGTGTGTGATGTGTGTGTGTGTGTGTTGTGGTGTGTGTGTGGTGTGTGTGGTGTGTGTGTGTGTGGTGTGTGTGTGTGGTGTGTGGTATGTGATGTGTGGTGTGTGTGGTGTGTGGTATGTGATGTGTAGTGTGTGGTGTGTGTGTGTGTGTGTGTGTGGTATGTGATGTGTGTGTGTTGTGGTGTGTGTGTGGTGTGTGTGTGTGGTATGTGATGTGTGTGGTGTGTGTGTGTGTGGTGTGTGTGTGTGGTGTGTGGTATGTGATGTGTGGTGTGTGTGTGTGTGTGGTGTGTGTGTGTGTGTGTTGTGGTGTGTGTGGTGTGTGTGTGTGTGGTGTGTGTGTGTGGTGTGTGTGTGTGTGGTATGTGATGTGTGTGGTGTGTGTGTGGTATGTGTGTGTGGTATGTGATGTGTGTGTGTGTGTGTGGTGTGTGTGTGGTGTGTGGTGTGTGGTATGTGATGTGTGGTGTGTGTGTGGTATGTGATGTGTGTGGTGTGTGTGTGGTGTGTGTGTGGTGTGTGTGTGTGGTATGTGATGTGTGGTATGTGATGTGTGGTGTGTGTGTGGTGTGTGTGTGGTGTGTGTGTGGTGTGTGTGTGGTGTGTGTGTGGTGTGTGTGTGGTGTGTGTGTGTGGTATGTGATGTGTGGTGTGTGTGTGGTGTGTGATGTGTGGTGTGTGTGTGTGTGGTATGTGATGTGTGTGGTGTGTGTGTGGTATGTGTGTGTGGTATGTGATGTGTGGTATGTGATGTGTGGTGTGTGTGTGGTGTGTGGTGTGTGTGTGGTGTGTGATGTGTGTGGTGTGTGTGTGTGGTATGTGTGTGTGGTATGTGATGTGTGGTATGTGATGTGTGGTGTGTGTGTGGTGTGTGGTGTGTGGTATGTGATGTGTGTGGTGTGTGGTGTGTGTGTGTGTGTGGTGTGTGGTATGTGATGTGTGGTGTGTGTGTGGTGTGTGTGTGGTATGTGTGTGTGGTATGTGATGTGTGTGGTGTGTGTGTGGTGTGTGTGTGGTGTGTGGTGTGTGGTATGTGATGTGTGGTGTGTGTGTGTGTGTGTTGTGGTGTGTGTGGTGTGTGTGTGTGTGGTATGTGATGTGTGTGGTGTGTGTGTGGTATGTGTGTGTGGTATGTGATGTGTGTGGTGTGTGTGGTGTGTGTGTGGTGTGTGTGTGGTGTGTGTGTGGTGTGTGTGTGGTGTGTGTGTGTGGTATGTGATGTGTGGTGTGTGATGTGTGGTGTGTGTGTGTGTGGTATGTGATGTGTGTGTGTTGTGGTGTGTGTGTGGTGTGTGTGTGTGGTATGTGATGTGTGGTGTGTGTGTGATGTGTGTGTGTGTGTGTTGTGGTGTGTGTGTGGTGTGTGTGGTGTGTGTGTGTGTGGTGTGTGTGTGTGGTGTGTGGTATGTGATGTGTGGTGTGTGTGGTGTGTGGTATGTGATGTGTAGTGTGGTGTGTGTGTGTGTGTGTGTGTGTGGTATGTGATGTGTGTGTGTTGTGGTGTGTGTGTGGTGTGTGTGTGTGGTATGTGATGTGTGTGGTGTGTGTGTGTGGTGTGTGTGTGTGGTGTGTGGTATGTGATGTGTGGTGTGTGTGATGTGTGGTGTGTGTGTGTGTGTGGTGTGTGTGTGTGGTGTGTGTGTGTGTGGTATGTGATGTGTGTGGTGTGTGTGTGGTATGTGTGTGTGGTATGTGATGTGTGTGGTGTGTGTGTGGTGTGTGTGTGGTGTGTGGTGTGTGGTATGTGATGTGTGGTGTGTGTGTGGTATGTGATGTGTGTGGTGTGTGTGTGGTGTGTGTGTGGTGTGTGTGTGTGTGGTATGTGATGTGTGGTATGTGATGTGTGGTGTGTGTGTGGTGTGTGTGTGGTGTGTGTGTGGTGTGTGTGTGGTGTGTGTGTGGTGTGTGTGTGTGGTATGTGATGTGTGGTGTGTGTGTGGTGTGTGATGTGTGGTGTGTGTGTGTGTGGTATGTGATGTGTGTGTGTGTGTGTGGTATGTGTGTGTGGTATGTGATGTGTGGTATGTGATGTGTGGTGTGTGTGTGGTGTGTGGTGTGTGGTGTGTGTGTGGTGTGTGTGTGGTGTGTGTGTGTGGTATGTGATGTGTGGTGTGTGTGTGGTGTGTGATGTGTGGTGTGTGTGTGTGTGGTATGTGATGTGTGTGGTGTGTGTGTGGTATGTGTGTGTGGTATGTGATGTGTGGTATGTGATGTGTGGTGTGTGTGTGATGTGTGGTGTGTGTGTGTGTGGTATGTGATGTGTGTGGTGTGTGTGTGGTATGTGTGTGTGGTATGTGATGTGTGGTATGTGATGTGTGGTGTGTGTGTGGTGTGTGATGTGTGTGGTGTGTGTGTGTGGTATGTGTGTGTGGTATGTGATGTGTGGTATGTGATGTGTGGTGTGTGTGTGGTGTGTGGTGTGTGGTATGTGATGTGTGTGGTGTGTGGTGTGTGTGTGTGTGGTGTGTGTGTGTGGTATGTGTGTGTGGTATGTGATGTGTGTTGTGTGTGTGGTGTGTGTGTGGTGTGTGGTGTGTGGTATGTGATGTGTGGTGTGTGTGTGGTGTGTGTGTGGTGTGTGTGTGTGGTATGTGATGTGTGGTGTGTGGTGTGTGGTATGTGATGTGTGTGGTGTGTGGTGTGTGGTATGTGATGTGTGGTGTGTGTGTGGTGTGTGGTGTGTGGTATGTGATGTGTGGTGTGTGTGTGGTGTGTGTGTGTGGTATGTGATGTGTGGTATGTGATGTGTGGTGTGTGTGTGTGGTGTGTGGTGTGTGGTATGTGATGTGTGTGGTGTGTGATGTGTGGTGTGTGTGTGTGTGTGTGTGGTGTGTGGTGTGTGGTATGTGATGTGTGGTGTGTGTGTGGTATGTGTGTGTGGTATGTGATGTGTGTGGTGTGTGTGTGGTGTGTGTGTGGTGTGTGTGTGGTGTGTGTGTGTGCTGTGTGTGTGGTGTGTGTGTGTGGTGTGTGTGTGGTGTGTGTGTGTGTGTGGTATGTGATGTGTGGTATGTGATGTGTGGTGTGTGTGTGGTGTGTGTGTGGTGTGTGTGTGTGGTGTGTGTGTGTGTGGTGTGTGGTATGTGATGTGTGGTATGTGATGTGTGGTATGTGATGTGTGGTGTGTGTGTGGTGTGTGTGTGGTGTGTGATGTGTGGTGTGTGTGTGGTGTGTGTGTGGTATGTGATGTGTGGTGTGTGTGTGGTGTGTGATGTGTGTGGTATGTGATGTGTGGTATGTGATGTGTGGTGTGTGTGTGTGGTGTGTGGTGTGTGGTATGTGATGTGTGGTATGTGATGTGTGGTGTGTGTGTGGTGTGTGTGGTGTGTGTGTGGTGTGTGTGTGTGGTATGTGATGTGTGGTATGTGATGTGTGGTGTGTGTGTGTGTGTGTGTGGTGTGTGGCATGTGATGTGTGGTATGTGATGTGTGGTGTGTGTGGTGTGTGTGTGGTGTGTGTGTGTGGTGTGATGTGTGGTGTGTGATGTGTGGTGTGTGTGTGGTGTGTGTGTGGTATGTGATGTGTGGTGTGTGTGTGTGGTGTGTGATGTGTGGTGTGTGTGTGGTGTGTGATGTGTGGTGTGTGTGTGGTGTGTGATGTGTGGTGTGTGGTGTGTGATGTGTGGTGTGTGTGTGGTGTGTGATGTGTGGTGTGTGGTGTGTGATGTGTGGTGTGTGTGTGTGGTGTGTGATGTGTGGTGTGTGTGTGGTATGTGATGTGTGGTGTGTGTGTGGTGTGTGATGTGTGGTGTGTGGTGTGTGATGTGTGGTGTGTGTGTGGTGTGTGATGTGTGGTGTGTGGTGTGTGGTGTGTGTGTGGTGTGTGATGTGTGTGGTGTGTGGTGTGTGGCATGTGCGCGCGCAGAGGGCGGAGGGAGAGTGTGGCTTTCCCTCCGCACCCAGGAGGGTGCCGGCACAGGCCCACCCAGCCCGGGTGCCGTGCGGGAGGACGGAGGACGGCCTCACCTCCAGGATGCCCCGCCTCCGGTCCTCCCGGTCGGCGGGGAGCACGTGGCCGGTGAGGAAGGTGTAGCAGTGCAGGCAGACGCGGTTGGGCCTGTTGCCGTCGTACTTGAGCTCAGCCCGGTAGTCGGAGCACCTGGCACACACCACCTGCGGAGGAGGGCCGGGAGGACCGCGCTGAGCCTGGGCTGGAAGCGGGGCTGGAGAGGAGCGGGCAGGGCGGGAGGAGGGAGGCGAGGCTCAGAGGAACCAGACGGGGGAGCTGCTGCTCCTGCCCATGGCAGAGGAGAGCTCAGGCGGGCCTCCCAGGGGCTGAGCCTGGAGCCGCCTCTCCCTCCAGAGGCCCGAGTGAAGGCAGCTGTCAGCCCAGCGCTTCCCTCGCCCGAGCTGCTCCTCTGGGGCCCAGTCCCTCTGCCCTCACTCCCTCTCCCAGCGCCTGCGGGCCTCTGTCCTCGCCTCACGGGGAGCAGCTCACCGCTGCAGCTGGCCCTCCACCAGCAGGCCCTGTCCCTCCCCGGTTAGATCTAAGGTCCATGCAAATTCTGCATTCCGCTCGTCCCCGAGCCACGCCCGCTCCAACACAGCAATGACAGCTGCTTGTCTGGCCACGAAGGCCTGCCCTGCTTACTCCCAGAGTAAGGGGAGACCGGGTGAGAGAGGCATGATGGGGCTCCAGGAAAACACGGGCGCTGCAGGACGTGGCTCCCAGGAGGACGGGGGTCACTGTGTCCAGGATGTGGGCTTGGAAACGAGGGGGAGAGGGGAGAAGGGAGGAGAGGGCTGTTCCTCAGGGAGCCCTGGGGGTGCGGCTCAGCAGGGACGGAGGGCCCGCCCTCGCCAGGATCCCGCCTGGCAGGCAGGAGGCAGAAACTGGGCACCGCACCACCGAGAGGGTGACTCACGGACTCGGGGGAATGCTCAGGTGGGAGGTGCCCCCGCCGGGCCGGGCCCCGCACAGCCCCACACGGGCCTCCCCTACCCTGCGAACATTTTATTTTGCTTTTATTGAGATTTAACTGTTAAATATTATGCGTGTGTATTTCTTTTCTCCTCCACCAGCTTCCCTTTTGGAAAAATTTCAAGCCTGCAGACAAGCTGGAAGAACAATCCACTGACACTCCCCACTGCCAACTCCCCACTGTTAACATGTTTGCCTGTCGCTGCATATGTGCATTTCACTTTGTCAACCATTCGGATATAAATTATAGTCATCATGACCCCTCACCCTCAATGATGCCAGGGACACGCGGACAATAAGTTTCCAGGATCCAATCCAGGATCTGACATTCCATCCAGCCAGAGTACTGTATTGCTCCATGTACCTGCCTCGGGCTGTTAGGGCAGTCTTCGTGCCTTTCTGTACTTCTTAACTACTTTAAATATTTGTTTAGAACTGCTTACTACGTCACAAGTGTGAATGGACGCCAGTCTTATTGACGGGCGTGAATCGCCAAGGACGGGAGCTAATCCCCACATCCGGGATGGAACTCTTAAAATCCCCACGGAAGTGTGTCCGGGCCTAGACAGTCCCTCTGTTCTGTTTGCTCTTTAACACACTTCGGGGACACCTCCCTGGCCAGCCTGCCCGCGGGCCTCCTCCCCGGAGCTCATCAAAGACGAGGTCACGGCTCTGTTTGCAGGGGGGGGGGTGTGACGCCAGCAGAGAGCAGCTCCAGGGCAGCAGGTGCTACAGGCAGGGCAGGTGGCGGGACGGAAAGCCCCTTCCCAGTGGCCTGTGACTCACTCCTCTGAGGGGCCTGAGCTCTGGAGGAGGCGGCGAGGGGAGGGAGCACCTTCCTTAGTCCGGTCCTCACTGCCCCCCGGGAGGCAGGCATTATCATCCCCATTGCACAGGGCGAGGAAACTGAGGCCGGAGCTGGGCGGGCAGAGTTAGCCACAGAACACGGAGGCTGGAGTGCTGAGGGCTTGGAAGGGGAGGAGAGGGGAGGGAAGGGGAGGGGAGGGGAGGGGAGAGGAGGAGGGGAGGGGAGGGGAGAGGAGGAGAGGAGAGGAGAGGAGAGGGAGGAGAGGAGAGGAGAGGAGAGGGGAGGAGAGGAGAGGAGAAGGGAGGGGAGGGGAGGAGAGGAGAGCTAGTGGGCCAGTCAGGAAGGGAGGACGAGGTGGCGGTGCAGGCTTGGGCTGAGGAGGCGGGGGCGGGCAGGGGAAGGACCATGTCCCGGTGCGGGGCTGGGGGCCTCGGGAAGTGAAGGAAGCAGGTGGCTAATAGCGCCGCCTTGGGGAGTGTCCGAGCACTAGTCCAGGGGGAGGATGAGGTCCTGCTTCACCCGTGGGCACCCTGAGGTCCAGACGAGGTGTCTCCCACGCCTGGCACAGAGCGCATGGCTGCGCTGGGTGGAGCGGGCTGGTGGGCAGGGAGGGGTGCGGGCAGAGAGGGGGTGCCGGCAGGGGTGGCGGCAGGGAGGGGTGCCGCAGGGGCGGGAGGGGGCACTCACGTAGCCGCAGGCCCGGCAGTGGTGGCGCCGGCGCGTCAGGGCGGTGAAGGGCTCCTGGCAGCGCATGCACATGGTCACCATGCTGTCCCGCACCCACTGCGGCGCCCGCAGGCCCAGCTCCTCCGCCTGCAGCTGGGGGCAGGGGCCGGCGTCACCCTCTGCCCCTCGGGAGCCGGGCCTGCCCCCTGCCCGGCGGGTCCGTGTGGGCTCCCAGTGCCCGCCACGCGGAGCGGGCCGGACGGCGAGGCCGTGGGCAGCCCCATGACAATCTCCCTCCACCGCTGAGCAGACAGCCCCAGGGGGCTGGGACCGCACAGCCGCCCAGCAGCCAGCGTCCGAGCTCAGGTCCGAGCTCAGTCAGCCCCCCCTGTCCCCCTGCGGCCTCCCCCTCCCCCGGGGCGTACAGTTCCCAGGCCTTTCAGCCCAGACCTGCCCCAGCCCGCCGGCCCCCAGCCCGCAGCCCTCCCCGGGCTGGCTGTTGGCCTGTGGGAGCCCCCGGCACTGGGTCTGACAGGGCGATGCTGGGGTGGGAGGGCTTCCCGGTCCCTTCACATCTCTCCTGGGTGACACTCCGGCCTCGGAGCTGCCCTCCTCACCTGCCGCTGGGCGGCGCCCTCGGGGCCCTGCACCGCGGCCTTGAAGGTCTCATTCCGCTTCTCGATTTGGTCAATGGCTGCTTGGCAGGCCTGGGAGGGGGCAGGGAGTTGTTAAAGGAAAGGGGGGCCGAGCAGGGGTGTCCATCCCTCCGTCCATCCATCCACACCCTGGGCAGACCCTGCTGAGAGCCGCTGGCGAGGGATACTCAGTGCACGTGGGCCGACTTCAGGAGAGAAACCATCACCCCACATTACAGATGGGGAAACTGAGGCTCAGGGATGCTTGGTGACCTGTTCCAGGCCGCCCCGGCTAGACAGCGAGAGGCAGCAGAATGCTAGCTCAAGTGTGACTCCGACCTGCCCCCAGCAGCTCCCGAGGAGGAGGAGCAGGGAGCAGCGGGGCGCCCCACAGAGCCCGCCCCCCCACCCCACCCCTGCCCCTGCGCCCTCTCCTCCGCGCCCCCCCCCCACCCCGCACGGGTGGTGGGTCTGATACCTGCATCCAAGAAAGCATTTCCTCCTGGGACCTGCTCGGAGAGGAAGGCGGTGTTGAGACGGGCCTCCCCGCCCCGCCGCCCCGCCGCCCCGCCGCCCCGCCGCCCTACCTGGCCTGCAGCTGCAGGGAGCGCTGCTTCCCGGACACCAGGAAGGAGTGCGGGAACTCGGCGTCCGTCAGCTCCCGCACCTGCCGGGCACAGGAGGGCGTTCAGCGGGCAGGGAGAGGGATCCTGCCCCCGGGCGATGCCAGCGCCAGGGACGGGGACGGGAGCTGGCTCAGCACCCCCTGGTCCCTCGGAGCCGCGCGAAGGCTGCTCTGGCTCCTGGAAGTTCCCGTGTGAGGCAGGGTGGTGGCTCCTGACAAATGACTCACCAGAGTGGACTCTGGGCCACAATGGGGCTCGGGGACACAGCCTCTGCAAGAGCAGACCTAGGGCCAGAGTAAGGCCCTCTGCCCCGTACAGCGCATGAAGGAATTGATGACCCAATCCATGGACCACGCACACCAACCTCAATGGACCCAAGAATCAGGCGATCAGCTCCTTGCCTGTCGCCACCCTCGGGCCCAGGGTCCCAGGGCCGATGTGAAAGCCGCCAGGCAGAGAGCGCCTGCCCAGCGAGGCCGTGGCGTTCAGGGCCTCTGTGCACGTTCTCACTCAGCCCTGAAACGGGGAACCCGGGATCCGCCCTGACGCTCAGCCATCCCGGCCTCCCAGGACAGCAAATCTCTCCCAGCCGCGGGCTCCCTGCACCGCGGACTCCGCTCAGGCCTCTGGGTCCGCCACCAGTTCACAGACACGTGTGAGCCCGAGACATGCTCCACAGCGGTCAGTCAGCAAAGTCCAGGCTACGGGAAACTCCACCAGAGAAATTATCTCAATTTTCAATAAATAAATGAGAGAAAACGTGGGAAAGGGAAGTGTGTTGTATTAAACGGGCCATGAGCAGCATATCACAAATGATTCAAACAGATCAGCTGTGGGAAGACATTTATGAGACGGTCAAGGAAAACCGACGAGTCCTAATGTTACTAAATAATTGTTATCCATTTGTCAGAGGTGATAATGGTACTGTTGTCATCTTTTAGGCAAAAAAAAAAAAAAAAAAAGTTCTTATCTCTGACAGAGACATACTGAAGTACTTACAGGTGAAATAATTATGTGACTGGGATTTGCCCTTAAATAGTCCAGTGTACAAAGGGGATTAAGAGGGGAAATACTGAGGAAACAAGACTGGCCTTGAGCTGGCGATTGTTGAAACTAGGGGAGGAGTATACGGGCTTTTATTTTCTCGTCTCCCTGAAGTTTCTCTCTCTCTCTCCCCCTCTCTTCCTCTCTGAAATCAATAAAAGTCTATTTTAAAAAAATGTTCACAATAAAAAGTTAAAGAAAATCCTCACAGCAATCTTGGGAGGCAGATATTACCATCCTCCTCTGGGAGATGAGGAAATGGAGACTCAGAGAAGGCAAGAGACCTACCTGAGGTCACACAGCATCTACATGGCAGAATGAGGATTCAAACTTGGGGTTTTGGCCCCCCAAAGGGTAAAATGGAAGAACGTCTGTTTGCAGCCAGTCCTGTGAGCACGGACCTCCCCGTGGTGTGGAGTCACGGGGAAGCCAGAACATGGACTTGGAGCCCATGGTCCCGGCCTGGGAGCTCTGTTGTCACTGAGCCCATCTCACTGCCCTGTGTGACCTCTCAGGGCGGCTCACCCCACCCCACAGTGTGGCCCTGGGAACACTCTCTTCACGCCAGGCCCAGGCCACCCGCCGGCCCACAGAGCCAGCCGGGCCTTGGTACCGGCCTGATGGGATTGGACTCCAGGCCCTTGGCACCGGGAAGCTGGGAGAGTGTCTGAATGGAGCCGCTCAGGCCGGAAGGTGTGTGGGCCGTCGCTCTGCAGGCGTGTGTAAGGGGGGAGGGCTGCTGTGGGGGAAAGGGGACAAACCAGCGGTCCCAGAGGCCGGCTGGGAAGCGGTGCCCTGGGTGGAGGCCTGCCCACACCGGGAGCGGGAAGAGTCTCTCCTGGGGAACGACAGGAACTCTGGCCAGATGCCATGACTGAGCAGTGAGGGCGAGGGGAGAGGGCGAGGAAGGGAGAGTCTAAGGTTCGGAGTCCAGAGGCAGGAAGGAACCCGATGCTTTTCATAGAAACCTGGGGGTCCAGCACCACCTGCCTTGGCCCAGGCAGGATGGAGGCTTCTAGAGACACCTTCCGGATCCCAGTCTCAGCCTCCCCCAGGTCTGGGCTGGTCCAGGCCCCTTTGTGTCAATTAACAAAAGACACCACTTCCTCAGAACACCTTACTGACATCTGCTGGCAGACTGGCGTCATAGGCAGGTTTTGTTGGAACAAGACACTTGGCTGCCCTCTGCTGGCCAAGGAGAGTTGTGAACACACAGTGTGCGGGTGGCTGCGGATGAGGTGTGCCCATCTTAGATGGCCTGTGTCCTACCGTGAGCACCTGCCCAGCTGTGTGTCTCACATCCCTCCTGCTCCCGGGCTGGCCCTGCGCCGATGGCACAGCGTTAGGACCAGGTCGGACCTCGGGGACAATCAGGCGCTGAGAGCAGTCCTCCCTGACATTCAGGAGGAGGAGGAACATCATGGTGGCTGAAGGCCGGACCTGCCTCCAAACCTCAGACTCAGAAAATGGTTCCCGTGCAGACACGGTTGGGGACAGCTCTGCACATGCCAGGCCTGTGCCATCCAGGAGAGGGGGCTTTGTGGCCGCTGGAGCACAGATGATCTGTGAGGGATACACTGCGTCCCTGGGACTTTCTGGGTCTCACTAAGGCACCCAGAAACACAAGCCTGCACATGTGCCAGCATTGTCCTAATCCAAAACCAGATAAAGACACCACAACAAAAGAAAATTATAAGCCAACATCCCTGATGGACATAGATGTGAAAATCCTCAACAAAATATTAGCAAATCGGCCGGGACCGGTTTGGCTCAATGGATAGAGCGTCGGCTTGGGAACTGAAGGGTCCAGGGTTCGATTCCGGTCAAGGGCATGTACCTTGGTTGTGGGCATATCCCCAGTGGGGGGTGTGCAAGAGGCAGCTGATTGATGATTCTCTCTCATTGACGTTTCTAGCTCTCTATCTCTCTCCCTTCCTCTCTGTACAAAATCAATAAAATATATTTAAAAAAAATATTAGCAAATCGGTTCCAGCAATACATTCAAAAGATAACACACCATTAACTCTATGGGATTTATTCCCAGGATGCAAGGTTGGTGCAATATATGCAAATCAATTAATGTGATACATCATATAAACAAAATGAAGGATTAAAATCATATGATCACATCAATAGATATGACCAATAGATATCAATAGATGCAGAAAAAGCATCTGACAAAACTCAGCACCTTTTATGATAAAAACTCAGCAAAGCAGGGATAGAGGGAGCATACCTCAACATAATAAAGGCCATAAATGACAAATACACAACTAACATCATACTCAATGGGGGGAAATTAAAAGAGTTTCCCTTAATATCCGAATAAGATAGGGATGCTATTTTTTTAACATATTTTCTTTTAAAAAAATGTATTTTATTGACTTCATAGAGGAAAGAAGAGGGAGAGAGGGATAGAAACACCAATGGTGACAGAGAATCATCAATTGGCTGCCTCCTGCACACCCCCTCCTAGGGATGGAGCCCACAAGCTGGGCATGTGCCCTCACTGAGATTGAACTGGGGTCTCCTGGTTCATAGGTCGACATTCAATCACTGAGCCACACTGGTGGCTGGGCACCACTTTTTTAGAGAGAAAGAGTGAAAGGGAGGAGATACATCAATGTGAGCGAGACACATCAATTGGTGAGAGAGACGAATCAATTGATTGCCTTCTGCACATGCCCTGACCATCAGAGGCACATGCTCTTGACCAGAATCAAACCTGCAACCCTTCTGTCCAAGGGCCAACGCTCTATCCACCGAGCCAAACCATGGAGCATGTCAAACTCGAGGCTGGCGGGCTGCATGCCTTGAGTTTGACATGCTTGATCTAGGGCTTTACCACTCTTATTCAGCACAGTCCTGGAAGTCCTAGCCACACGATCAGGCAGGAAAAAAAAAAAAAAAAAATATATATATATATATATATATATATATATATATATATATATATATATATATATATATCAAAATGGGAAAGAAGTAAAATTGTCATTATTTGCAGATGACACGATACTGATATATATATAGAGAGAAACCTAAAGATTCTACCAAAAGGCTTACTAGAACGGATAAAGGAATCCACTCAAGGAGCAGGATGCAAAATAAATATTCAGAAATTGGTTGCAACAATAATGAACTATCAGAAAGGGCAAGCACCCGAGACCGGTTTGGCTCAGTGGATAGAGTGTCGGCCTGGGGACTGAGAGGTCTCGGGTTCGATTCCGGTCAAGGGCATGTGCCTTGGTTGTGAGCACATCCCTGGTGGGGAGTGTGCAAGAGGCAGCTGATCGATGATTCTCTCTCATCGATGTTTCTAGCTCTCTGTCCCTCTCTCTTCCTCTCTGTAAAAAATCAATAAAATATATATATGCTTTAAAAAAAGAAAAAAAGAAAGGGCAAGCAGGAAAACAATCCCATTTACAATTGCATTAAAATATACCTAAGAATAAATTTAACCAAGGAGGTAAAAGACCTGTACTTGAAAAATTATAACACTGAAAAAAGAAATTGAAGAAGATATAAATAAATATATTGTGCTCATGGATAGGAAGAATTAATATCATTAAAATGTCCATACTACCCAAATCTATAGATTCAATGCAATTCTTATTAAAATACTAATGGCATACTTCACAGAACTAAAATAAATAATCCAAAAACTTATATGGCACTACAAAAGACCCCGAATAGCCACAGCAATCTTGAGAAAGAAGAACAAAGTTGGAGGAACCTCACTAACTGATATCAAACTATACTACAAAGCCACAGTAACCAAAGCAGCACAGTACAAGCATAAAAGCAAATGACATATAGATCAAGGAAGCAGAATACAGAACCCAGAAATAAGCCCAGGCCTCTATGTTCAATTAGTATCTGATAAAGGAGGCAAGAGCATACAATGGGGTAAACACAGTCTCTTCAATAAATGGTGTTGAGGAAATTGGACAGATAGATGCGAAAAAATGAAACTAGACCACCTTCTTACACCATATACACACAAAAACTCAAAATGGATTAAAGACAAATGTAACACTTGAAACCATAGAACTCCTAGAAGAAAACAGGCAGTAAAATCTCTGACATCTCTCTTAGCAATCGTTTTCTGCCATATCTCCTCAGGCAAGAGACACAAAAGAAAAATAAACAAATGAAACTACATCAAACTAAAACGTTTTTGCACAGCAAAGGAAACCATCAACAAAGCAAAACAACCTACTGAATGGGAGGAAATATTTGCCACTGATATGTCTGATAAGGGGTCAATATCCAAAATTTATAACGAACTTTGACAACTCAACACAAGGAAAATAAATAATCCAATGGAAAAATGCACAGAGGACCTGAACGTTTCTCCAAAGAGGACATACAATTGGCCAATAGACATGAAAAATGCTCAACATCACTGATTATCAGAGAGATGCAAATTAAAACCACAGGAGATAGCACCTAACACCTGCCAGAATGGCTATCATCAATAAATCAACAAAGGACAAGTGCTGGTGAGGAAGCAGAGAAAAAGGAACCCTCATGCACTGCTGGTGGGTATGCAGACTGGTGCAGCCACTGTGGAGAACAGTAAGGAAGGGCTGAGAGAGGAAGAGAGAGATAGAAACATCAATGATGAGAGAGAATCATTGATTGGCTGCCTCCTGCAAACCCCCTACTGGGAATTGATCCTACAATCTGAACATGTGCCTTGACTGAAATCAAACCCAAGACCCTTCTCTATCCACTGAGCCAAATCAGCTAGGACAAGAAGCACAAATTGATAGTTACAAAATAGCCATGGGGATATTAAGTATAATAATCCTAGATAATAAAAGCTTAATATGCTAAGTGTTTGGTTGTCCAGTTGTCTGTTCAATCAACCAAAGCAAAATACACTACTGATATGCTAAGGCCACTCAACCACTCCATGTGACATGCACTGACCACCAGGGGGCAGACACTCCAACCAGTAGGTTAGTTTGCTGCTGGGGTCCTGTGGGTTGGGACTGAGTGAGATGGGTCAGACATGCCCTGGAGCCCTCCCACAATCCCTCCCCAGGTGGCCAACCTCCCCTGTCCCTCCCTGGCTTCAATCGTGCACCAGTGGGGTCCCTCAGCCTGGCCTGCACCCTCTCACAGTCCGGGACCCCTTGAGGATGTTGAAGAGCCAGTTTTGGCCCAATCCCACAGGTGCATGAATTTGTGCACCTGTCCTCTAGTATTGTAATAACTATGTATAGTGTGAGGTGCATACTGAAAATATTGGAAGGAAGACTTTATAGAGTACAAGATTGTCTAACCACTATGCTGTACACTTAAAATGAATACAAATACTAAAATAGTATTGAATTCTTATTGAAAATTTTTGAAAAAACAAACACACCTGCACATGCTCCTTCCACCCCAGCCCTCAGGAAGGACTCAGGAGGGATCAGAGAGGAGTGATCAAGAAGGCTCTCCACAGTTCTGCCAGTGCCTGCAATCTGCCATAGCGGTATCCCCTGGGGTGAAGCTCTAATAGGAACCAGTGTAGCGAGGCGATTAGGAGCAGGGGCTCTGGACTCTGGTACACCTGAACCTTCAGTCCTGGTCTGACCCCCAGCAAGTCACTTAACTTCTCTGGGGCTTGGTTTCCTTCTTTTTTTAAAAGACAATTTTTAGAACAGTTTTCAGTTCACAGCAAAGCTGAGAGGAAGGTACAGGGATTCCCATACAGCCCTGCCTCCACACAGGCACAGCCTCCCCATTATCAACCCCCACCCCAGTGGAGCATGCACTGCCATCAGTGAACGTGGACACCCCCAAGGTTCGCAGTTTACACCAGGGGTCACGCTCCGTGTGGTGCATTCTATGGGTTTGGAAAAATGGGTAATGACCTGTATCTACCATTATCATATCATACAAAATACTGCCAGGGCCATAAAAATCCTCTGTGCTCTGCCTACTTGTCTCTTCTCCCCCCCCCCCCCCCCAACACCTGGCAACTCCTGGTCCTTCTACTGCAGTGGTTCTCAAGCTTTCTAATGCTGTGACCCTTTAATACAGTTCCTCATGTTGTGGTGACCCCCCCAACCATAAAATTATTTACATTGCTACTTCATAACTATATTTTTGCTACTGTTATGAATTATGTAAATATCTGAGTTTTCCGATGGTCTTAGGCGACCCCTGTGAAAGGGTCGTTCGACCCCCAAAGGGATCTCAACCCACAGATTGAGAACCACTATTTACTGCCTCCATAGCTCTGCCTTTCTGTGTCCTAAGTTAGCATGGGGCAGTATTTGCCTTTTCAGGCAGCTTCTTTCATTTAGTTAGGCATTAATGTTTCCCATCTCTTCATGGATTGATAGCTCACTTCTTATCACTGAATAATATTCCATTGTCTGTGTGCATCAGAGTTTATTGCCTTATTTCTTAAAACTATTTTTGACTTAAAAAGTATTTTAGCGAGAGGAAAGGAGAGGAAGAGGGAGAGGGACAGGGACAGGGACAGGGACAGACAGACATCAATGTGGGAGGGAAACATCTAACGGCCACTATCCGTTCAAGCCCCAACCAGGGATGGAACCTGAAACGTGGGTATGTGCCCTGACCGGTAATCGAACACACCACTCTTTGGTGCATGGGACAGTGCTCCGACCAACTGGGCCACATAGGCCAGGCTACTGCCTCATTCTTTTAGTTTTTTTAAAAAATATACTTTTATTGATTTCAGAGAGCAAGGGAGAGGGAAAGAGAGAGCTCTAGAAACACCAATGATGAGAGAGGATCATTGATTGGCTGCCTCCTGCACGCCCCCTACTGGGGATGGAGCCTGACCAGAGTCAAACCAGGGATCCTTCAGTCCACAGGCCGATGCTCTATCTATTGAGCCAAACCAGCGAGGATGTATTGCCTTATTCGTACAAAATAGAATTAACTACACCTATACTCACACACTGCCGAGTGCACAGTTACTCAACTCGTTTGCAGAGACTGACGACTGCAAACCTAACCGCCCCTCAGCAGCGGCCTGGCGAGTGACTCCGGCTCACCACGCCCGGGGCCATGCAGCGGAGCATCAGCAAGACCCACACCAGTCTCCGGGTTAGTCCAACCACCAAGCGCAGAACAGTGTGGCAGGCAGTGCCAGCGTTTGTGCAAAGAAAAGGGAGCAGTGATAGTCACAGCGCTCCTTCGCACGCAGAGACCACCTCTGGCAGGCCCCGAGAGGCCAAGGCCGCCTCGGGAAGGGACCTCGGGGTGCCTGGGGGTGGGGTGGGGCTTTGCACTGCATGTATTCCTCATATTGTGCGGTTTTGGAATGTGCATTATCTATATTCTTAAAGTAATAAAGTTATTATTTTAAAAATATTTTTAAACCCGCACATGCCGGGGCGATAAGAGCCCCATATCCCAGGCCTGTTGTGAGGACCTGGTGGGACGATGCAGGGCCGGCCAGGGGACCGCCGTCAGCGGGTGGGCACCTGACAGTGTGGCCTGTGACCTCAGTGGCAGCATGGCCCGGGAGCTGGCTAGAATGCCCCCCTCCCCCCCACTGAGTCAGACCCACATTTTAACAAGACAGGCTGGGCCGGGCGCCCCGGAGGCCTGTGGCGGCCCTGGCAGGAGGCTGGGCGCCCGGAGGGGCAGCTCTGACCCCACATTCCCACATCCTCGCTGGCGTGGCCCTGCCGCCTGGTTCCTGGACTGGAGCCCGGGGCCTCCTGCTCCCCCTCTGCCTGGGCCGCCCTCGGGGCAGCCTGGCAGTGGCGGCCGCTCACCTTCATGCCGGCCACGTCGATGCGGGTCCGCACCTGGAACTGGGCGCCCACCTGGATGACGCGGGGCACGCAGCACAGCAGCATGTTGTTGAACTGCGGGGACAGGGGCGGGTGTTGAACTGCGGGGACACAGGGGCGGGAGGCGGCTCCCCACCGGCCGGCAGGACCAGCCTCCAGGGCCAGCCTCTGGCCGGCCAGGCAGCCTCCCTGGCAGCAGCCCTCACCCGCCGAGCAGCCTGGAGCACAGGTAACACTGCCCGCTCAGAGCCAGAGGCGAGTCCGGGATCCCCCTCAGCGGGGAGCCCCAGGCCCGGGCAGCACTTGTCCCGAGGCAGCTGGTGCCACGGCAGGCTCTTCCCTGCTCCTCCGTGGTGCAGAGAGGCCCTGGGGGGGACACCCCCCTCCCCTATTTCTCCTCCCCCCTCTCCCCCTCCCTGTCCCCCCTCCCCTACCAAGAAGAGGTAGCGCTCGGTGGGGTCCCGGCGGCGGAAGGAGATCTTGAGCAGGGGGCCCTGGCGGAGCAGGGCGTTGGACGGGTCCACGATGTCGTCCTCCAGGCCCAGGCGCTGGTACACCTCCCACAGCTCCTGCAGCCGCTCCTGGGGGGGCCCTCAGTCAGCCAGGGCCACCTCCCTCTGGGGCAGGGGGGAGGGGGAGGGGGTAAGGGGGTGAAGGGGGGAGGGGTGAAGGGGATAAAAGGGGGAGAGGGGAGGGGAGAGGGGGGGAGGGGATGAGGGAGGAGGGGGAAGGGGGTGAGGGGGAGAGGGGTGAAGGGGGTGAAGGGGGGAGGGAGAGGGGAGAGGGGTGAAGGGGGGAGGGGGGAGGGGAGGGGGGAGGGGAGAGGGGGAGGGGAGAGGGGGAGAGGGGTAAGGGGATGAGTGGGTAAGGGGTGAGAGGGTGAGGGGGTGAGGGAGAGAGGGGTGAGGGTATGAGGGGTTAGGGGTGAGGGGTGAGGGGGTGAGAAGGGACCAGGGGATGGGCGGAAGCAGAGGCCTGGTGGGCTGGGGAGGCTGAGAGCCCCGGGGTACCCCCTGCCCTCTCCTGAGGGCCCTGCTCACCATCTCCTTGATGGCTGCGTTGGAGTGCTGTGCTGCTGAGAAGATCAAGTCAAGGGCTTCTGGGGGGCAGAACAGAGGTGGCCCCTGAAAACCAGGCTGGTGGCCGCGGCGGGCCCTGAGCTGGGGAAGGGCCTCTCCCTCCGGGCCCTGAGCTGGGGAAGGGCCTCTCCCTCCGGGCCCTGAGCTGGGGGAGGGCCTCTCCCTCCCTCCGGGCCCTGAGCTGGGGAAGGGCCTCTCCCTCCGGGCTGGAGAGTTTGACGCCACCCCAGACAGGGTACAGGCGTTGGCATCTGTCTCTCTCACTGGAGAGCAGGCTTCAAACCCCGCTCCACTCCTTCTGGCTGTGTGACATTGAACAAGTCACTTACCCTCTCTGGACCTTAACGTCCCTGCCTGTGAATTATGGCTAATGGGCCTGGCCAGTGTTTCTAAGTGATTAGAGCATCAGCACCCACACTGAAGGGCTGCGGGTTTGATTCCCGGTCAAGGGCATGTACTGGGTTGCAGGTTCAATCCCCCACCCCCACCCCCACCCCGGGTTAGGGCATGTGTCTCCTCTCACATTGATGTTTCTCTCTCTCTCACTCTCCCTATCTCTCTTCCACTCTCTCTAAAAGTCCATGGGAAAATACCCTCAGGTGAGGGTTAACAACAACAACCAATAGCTAATGGCATAGAGAATGTCTACCAAGTACCAATGGAGCAGGTTGACGGCTGATGCTAATGACATGTCAGCAGGTGCTCAGTGAACACACGGGAGCAGGGAGGCCCCCCTATGCCCCCCACCCCCACCCCGGGCCTCCCGAGAGTCCTCACTCTGGGCATCGGCCCGGTCCGGGGCCTGGGCCGGCAGTTTCTGGACGTATTCCTTGAGCAGCAGCTCGTAGCGCGGGATCCTCTGCACCGGCTCCAGCATGTGGTGCTGCAGGGTCAGGCTGCCCGAGGCCTCGCTGCTCTTGGGGAGGGATGAGGGAGGGAGAGTGGGGTGAGAGCGGGAGGGCGAGGGACCTGAGGGGGGCTGAGCCCGGGAGGTGCCCCCAATAGCAGGGAACCCAGCCTGCGCCTGGGGGTGGCGGTGCGGGCTCAGGCTCGGCCCCGCCCCCACCCCAGCTCACCTGAATGCGAGTGAGAACCTCCTGGAAGCGGGGAGACTTGTCGGTCCAGGTGGCCAGCAGCTCGGCGGCTCGCTCGAAGTTCTTGACGTACTCGCTGTACATCTTCAGGAAGGGGGCCAGCTTCTGGATCACATCGCCGATGCGGGGGGTGGCCGACCTGCAGGAGGGGCGCCCCGGTATGGCCCTCCGCCCGAGCACCTCCTCTCCCTCCCGGGCAGGGCAGGTGAGCCGGGCCCGGCCCGCCAAAGCAGCCCTCCCCTGCACTTCTGGGTGCGGCCGTGGGGCGTGTCACCCCACACGTGTGTGAGGAGGATGTGTTCCCGCCCATGGACTGGGCTCCCCCGGAGGCCCGGCACCGGCTGGGCCGCGGACAGGGGTTCAGGAACCACCGGATTCTTGTTTTTATGACAGTAACGAGGGCCACGCGCCCGGCACTGCGCACCTCCTCTCACTCACTCTCACAGTCCTGCTCAGAGGAGGAAAGGGAGACTCGGGAGGAACTCATCCAGGGTCGCCTGAAAGGGCCTGGAGGTCATGCAACCAGGAGGTGAAAGAGCAGAGCCGCAGGGAGCCGGCCATCTGCGTGTGACTCCCAGCGGAGCCCAAGGCCTGACAGCCAGGCCGGCCCTTCATTCTAGCTGCCGGTGTCATGGGCAAGTCACTAGCCTCTCTATCGTTCAGTTTTCCCGCCTGGAAAAGTGAAAATGATGGCAGGTGACCTCGGAGGGTTGACTTTAAAAATACATGTAAAGTCAGAAGAATATAACCACGAACTACATATTCATCGCTGGACTTAATTACTAACATCCTTCTTTGCTGAAGAATTTTTTTTTAATTTAATATATTTTATTGATTTTTTTTTTTTTTTTTTTTTTTTTTACAAAGAGGAAGGGAGAGGGATAGAACTAGAAACATCGATGAGAGAGAAACATTGATCAGCTGTCTCTTGCACACCCCCTACTGGGGATGTGCACTCAACCAACGTACATGCCCTTGACCGGAGTCAAACCTGAGACCTCTCAGTCCGCAGGCCAATGCTCTATCCACTGAGCCAAACTGGTAAGGGCTTTGCTGAAGAATCTTAAAGGACATTCCAGACATTGTGGCATCAGCAAAATACGTAAAGCAAGTGATTTTTACCACTCAATACTTTAGTGGTCACTTCTGAAAAAAAGAGGGTTTCTTGCATAACTACGATGCCCCCTTCACACAGGGGGCAGATTAAATAAGAGAACAGCTATAAAGCCCCAGCCGGGCATGGAGGAAGCAGGCGGTTAGTCCTGCCTCCTGTCACCCAGCCCAGTGAGGACCTGATCCATCCCCTTCCGGGCACACACACCCAAGGCTCATTCACCCGGGCCCCTCGCTGGGCAGACAGTGAGCGCAGAGCAGGAGACGGTCATGGCCGCACAGCCAGTGCCAGGGGGCGGCACCGGACCATGGCCGCACAGCAGTGCCCGGGGCTGCGGCCGGGGCTGCGGTCGGAGACTCGAGGCTCCCGGTGGACCTCACCAGTCATCCAGCCGCCGCTGGAGCTCGGGGAGGAAGAACTGCGCGTGGAACTGGTAGATGGAGGAGAGGTTGGAGAAGATGAGCCGGACCACGTCCTCCGGGAAGGCCTTGCTGCTGCGGGCCTCCTCCAGCAGCTCCTGGAAGAAGACCTGCAGCCGCCACAGCGTCAGGGGGCGGGCAGAGAGGGACCCCCTCCCCCAGCAGCCCAGGGGGACACGCAGGGCCCAGGACAAGCTCCCGCTTACTGCGTGCTCTCACCTCCCTCATCCCCCCAACAGCCCCAGAGGGCACCGGCAGGGAACACTGTATTCTGGCCCCTTTGGGGATGGCAGACCCTGGCTAGAGACTCGCAGACTTGGCCCAGGGCAGGCAGCTGATGGATGTCAGGAACGGGCCAGCCCGGGCTGTCCGGGCCTTAGACTCGGCCAGGCTAAAGGAGCCTCTGCTGGGGTGAGAGATTGGACCCCCTCACGTGGGCTCTTTAAGGACGTGTGAAGGGGTGATGGGTGAGGATGTTTGCACTGGGGTGAGGATGCGGTGTGGGGCCTGGAGTGACTGGCTGCTGTGTACTCCGCACAGATGAGGCACCAGGCACCAAGGCGGGAGTGGGGAGTGGTGCTGCGGGCTATTCTGGTTTCTGCCAGCTCCAGCAGGTGGGGCTAGAGGCCTCGGGCCTCCTAGAATCAGGCCGAGGGGTCCTAACTCTCAGCAATGGCGAGGTGGGCTGGGAGGGAGAGCAGGGGTGGGGTGAGGAGACCCGGTGCTGGGGCTCAGGTGGGGGTGTCCCAGCCACTGGCCTGGTCCAGCAGGTGCAGGCGGGCCACGTAGGCCTGCTCCGTCTCCAGCAGCTCCTGGACGATCCTCTTCTCAGGCTCCTGCGGGGGACGGGTGGGGGGGGGAGGGGAGGAGAAGGAGGGGGCAGCTTTGTCTCCTCTGCTGGCACCTGGGCCATTGTCTTTAAAGACACCCAGGTGAAACGCACCTCTTGGATTCACACCCTCCCAGACTCACGCCCTCAGTGCCTCGGGGCTGCGCTGAGAGCTGGGGCAGAAGTGAGGCTATGCCAGGTCCGGGCCCAAGCCCCAAATGCCTGCAAATTCTGTCTGTGCTCTCTCGGACCGCCCCATCTGGGGGTCAGGTGGCCGTGGTGGAGAGACCCCGTGCTGTGGGGAGGAGAAGCCCTGAGACTATGGGCAGAGCCAGGGCCCGCCATGCCGCGTCTCCGCTGAGCCAGCCTCTGGCAGTGCTGGCCAGGGGCCAAGCTTGGGGGTGAGCTTTGGGGGCATCTAGCCCCACTACCATCTGACCGCAGCCACATGAGAGACCCTGTCATGGACTAAGCTGTGTCCCTCTCACGTTTATATGTTGAAGCCCTAACCTCTAATGTGACTGTGTTTAGAGTGAGGGCCTTTCAGGGGGTAGTTGAGGTGAGTTGAAGGCATCAGGGTGGGGCCCTCATCCACTGGTGTGTTTTTGTTTGTTTGTTTGTTTAAAAAATATTTTATTGATCTTTTACTGAGAGGGAGAGGGAGAGCTAAAAACATCGATGAGAGAGAAACATCGATCAGCTGCCTCCTGCACACCCCCTACTGGGGATGTGCTCACAACCAAGGAACATGTCTTTGCCGAAACCGGTTTGGCTCAGTGGTAGAGCGTCAGCCTGCGGACTGAAGGGTCCCGGGTTCGATTCCGGTCAGGGGCATGTATGTTGGTTGCGGGCACATCCCCAGAAGAGGGTGTGCAAGAGGCAGCTGGTCAGTGTTTCTCTCTCATTGACGTTTCTGGCTCTCTATCTCTCTCCCTTCCTCTCTGTAAAAAAAAATCAATAAAATATATTTTAAAAAATAAAAAATTAAAAAAAAGGAACATGTCTTTGACCGGAATCGAACCTGGGACCCTTCAGTCCGCAGGCTGACGCTCTATCCACTGAGCCAAACCGGTCAGGGCCCATCTCCTGGAGTTTGCTGGGAAGAGGAAGAGACGCCAGGAAAGCAGTGCACAGAGAAGAGACCCTGCGAGGACACGGCGGGGAGACAGCCACCTGCAGGCCAAAGAGAGGCCTCACCAGAAACCAGCCCTCGGCACCTTGGCCTTGGCCTTCCAGCTCCGGCTCCAGAGATTGTGGGGAAATGGGTTTCTGTCCTGTCAGTCACCCCGGCTGAGGTACTGTGTTATGGCAGCCCGGAGACTAGGACAAACCCCAAGCGAGGCCAATGGAAAAACCACCCAAATGTACTCCTGGCAACCCACAGGACTGTAAGGAAGCCTAGACTATGGGGCACAGGTGTGTTGGGGTGATTTGTTATGTAGTATTAAAAACCAGAAGGTACTATTATGATCATCACCTCCATTTGCACGCGAGGAAACTAAGGTGAAGGAGGTTAAATGACTTGCCCAGGTCACGCCATTAGCGAGCACAAGAGGTGGGAGTGAGCCCTGGCCGTCCGGCCCCGGCCCAGGCATCCTTCAGCCTCGCCTTTGACCTGCACCGACGAGGACCCTGACACCAGAGGAAGGAGGTGCCTTCCCGGGATCAGTCAGGAGAGGAATTAGCACTGACTCTGCTTCCAGTTGGGATTGTTGCCTCCTTCAGTGGGTAAACTGAGGCCCCACTGGGAAGGGTACTTGGTTTACAAGATGGAGACTGTCCCAAGCTCTGTGGCCTTCGGCTGCCTGAGCTCGGCCCTCCTTGTCTGAGAGACTCCTGCCCAGAGGGGTACAAGCCAGACACTTCATGGACGCCTTTAGCTGGGAGGGGCCAGCTTCCAGCTGGGAAGTGCTGGTGCTGGCTGGGAGAGAGTGTGTGGGGCGGGGGGCAGTGGAGGGGACCCCAGTTCCCACTTCTACCCCAGCCCTCAGGCACCTGTGTCCCTGGCTCGGAGCAGCTGCTGGGCTGGCAGGATTTCCTCCAGGCCCCGCTGGACAGCTTGTTCTTCAGGGAGCTCAGGTACCTCCTGCTGACCGTCCTGGTCCCGGACCCCGGGGCCTCCTCGGGACGGGGAGACCTGCACCCGGGGCGGTGGTGCTCGAGCGTGGGGGCCCCGGGCGCTGCTCCTGGCGCCCTGTGAAGAGAGCACACGAGGCTTCCCGTCTGTACGTGGGGAGAACAGCGCCTCCGTGGTGGGCGGTTGGGGCGATGGATGCAAATCACAGGGTGCAGTGATGCCCGAGGGCCTGGCCCTCAGGAGGAGCCGCTAAGTGAAACTTCCACTTCCCTCCCGGCTCCCGGAGGGAACTCCAGGCTTCAGAATGAGTCAGCGTGCGCTGCGCACTTCCCCGTTTGCCTGCAGCCGGGGCCTCTCCGGCTGTGCGGGCGGGGAGGCAGGAGCTGACCCAGCAGTCCTAAGCCAGAAGTCGGTGTGCTGAGGGCGGGGGGAGGGGTGTCGGGTTCAAGATGGGGATGTGAGAGGACCCTTCAGACCAAACCTACACACAGACCTAGACAACAAATCCCACACACGAAACAACTTCCTCCGAAAAACCCTGAACGCGAGCCGCTGACACCTGGACTCCTCTGCATCAGAAGGCCCACCCTGACAAGCAGGAGGGACGGCGCGGTCCCGCCACACACCCCACTCCCGGCGCCGCCCACAGTCTGGAGGAGTCACACCGGAGCTGCTCCCTGAGGAGCAGAGATATGAACCCACCTCCTGCACCCCAGCTCTTAAGATCTGGACCTGGGAACAAGCCCTCACCCCAGAAATGCAGCCAGGAACCCAGCCTGCACACAGAGGTGTGAGTGCCCAAGCACCCTCCTACCCAAGCACCCTCCTGAGCCTTCCCCCAAAACTGCCCCTCCCCGCTTGAGTGGAGGAGACATGGGTCCCGAGAGCCAGTGCAACCGGCCCCAGTCACACAGCTGGTTCGTGCAGAGAGGGGACGGGGACCAGCCTCCCACGGTCCCCCATGGCCCTTCCACCGCTCGGTGCCCCAGTGCCCGGTTCCTCAGGCTGCGGGGCTGCAGCTCATGGAAACAGCTGTGCCTAGGGCTTTCTGTTCTTCATGCGGTTTCAGCTTCTGCATTTCCCTCCGGGTGCCCCAGGCAGCTCGGCTCCTCCTCACCCCTCGGTTTCAGATCAATAATGTGCTTGAGACCTCACAAGAAAGTTCAGGCCGTGCGGCGGTGAGCATGGGGGCGCCTGCCTCACCAGTAAGGGGAACTTTCACCCCAAAGGGCCTCCTCTGGCCGCCTCCTCCTCTGAGGGCTGCCTCCTCCTGCCAGGGTGTTGCGGGGCAGAGCACAGGTGCTCAAGGTCTCCACCGGGGGTGCCTGGGGCGCTGAGGGGGGCGATGCCCTCTGCCCACCCCAGGGGGTGGTGGGCCCGGCAGGTGGTTGCAGAGCTGTCCTCGGTGCTGAAACGCCTGGCCAATACCCTGGGAGAGGCAGGGCCAGGTCACAGCTCGGGAAGTGGAGCTGCCCTCTGGGTCCCGGTTGGTGCCACTCTGCCAGGAAGCCCAGGAGTGTCTGTGTGCTCAGCGCCCTCCGCATGGTGTCGGGGCCCTCCCAGGATATCTATTGTCCAGGTGCCTAGCCTCTGAAGACAGGGGTCATTCTTTAGCCCCATGTCTGCTGGCTCCTGGGGGGTGCTGGTCTGTGCTTGCAATTGCCCCAGCGCCCAGAAGAGAGCTGCCTCACCCAAGTTCAAGTCCACACCAGTGATTAGTCCATGTGGGGTGTAAGGACTCACCTTGCCTCAGCTGGAGCAACCTGAGAGGCACCCCAGTTCCCAGCTCCCTGGGACTGGCCGGGCCTCTGCCCCATGCACGTCCCCCCAGAGATCCCCTGAAGTAAACCTCCACCTCAGAGTCTATCTCCCGAGGACCCAGCATGGCAGCTCCTAGCACAGTCCCTAACATGCCTGCAGCATGGATTAATGTCTCTCTCTCTCTCTCTCTCTCTCTCTCTCTCTCACACACACACACACACACACACGCACACATGCACGCACCTACACATGCACCACTCCTGTCAGAGCCGCCAATGACCTCCACACACATGACCTGGCCTTTCCCCTTCCGACGGAAGCCCCTGCACTGCCCTTTGCCCATGAACTTCTTTTCTCCTCTGGAGATGGAAACAGGGCCTCCCTGTTAGGCTGTTAATGAGTAACGAGGTACCAAAACACACTCCGTGCCCTGCAGATGAGCCGACCCCACACCCCGGTTGTCTGACACGAGCCCAGCTTTTCCTGTGCCCCCACCCACACATTTCAGTGGCATTCACGCTCCGTGTCCGTGTGTCCTGGTTTGAGTGATGGGTTACATGGCTATCCCAGTCAGAAGGAGTGAGTGCGTGGTCAGTGTTAGCTCTAAATCTGTGGGAGGGGCCCTGGGTGGGGTTTGAAGTTCAGCTCCCATCATTACACACATGGGGACTCTCCCCAACACATTGGCACGCCCTCACCCCTGCCCAGCTTCTTCTGCCCAACCACATTCCCCTAGGCCCCGAGGAGCCCATGACCAAGTGCCCCACTGCCCAGTGAGGAGGGGTGTCCGGGGCAGACCCAGAGAGAGGGCTGCTCGCTGAGGGCCCCAGGGGCCCTGGCCCTGCTCCCGGGGCTGGAGGGCCTGTACTGCCCAGGAGGCTAAGAGTGGGCATGCTGACCCTTCCCACCCCAGCGCCCATACCTGCTGTTCTCAAACACAGTCACCAGGTCGGACACAGAGGCCAGCTTCTCCTCACTCGCCGCCTCCATCCTGCAGGCCTCCAGGGTCCCCTGAGGCAGAGACAGGGGCCTGCAGCCTGCACCCTCAGCCACCCCACCTGGGGTCACAGATGGGCTGAGGCATCGGGCATCTGCTCCTGTCGTTCTCGAGGGCTCAGCAGGCCTGCTCCGCTTCACAGTGAAGAAAGAGGAAGTGGTCCCAGAGCCACAGCCCGAAGGGGAAAGGCTGGTGCTCCCCGCAGGGGGAGGAGCTCGCTCGGCCCCACCCCTCCTTCCTGGGGGCTGAACTTTTGTTCCCATGGACCCCCAGTTCCAGAAGCCACACAACAGGGGGCAACAGTCAGAGGCTGTGCCCTCGGCTGGATCTCGGCCAGAGCATCTGTCATCAACTACACTTGCTCTGTGACAGGCTCAGTGGATTCTACTTGGTCCTCTCTAACACCTCCTCTGCATCCGACCCTGTTCACTGCTGTGAAAACAGCTTGCAAAAATTTAAAAATAGCCCGGCCGGTGTGGTTCAGTGGTTAAGTATTGACCTATAAACCAGGAGGTCAAGGTTCCATTCCCAGTCAGGGCACATGCCTGGTTGTGGGCTTGATCCCCAGTAGGAGGTGGGCAGGAGGAAGCCAATCAATGATTCTCTCTCATTATTGATGTTTCTATCTCGCTCTGCCTCTCTGAAATCAATAAAAATATATTAAAAATAAAAATTAAAAAACATTAAAAATAAGTGACAGCCTGTGAAGGGCTGGCAGGAGGAGCTTGTGGTGTCCTCACTCCCCCCCGGGCTCTCATTTTCATGCTGCAGCCTCCACCCTGCTGCCCCAGGGGAGGCTGCCTTCCTCCCTGAAACTCTGACCATGAGAATAGCGAACACACTCTTCACAGTGTCTTACAGGCACTTTCTCATTTAAGTCCATGACAGCTTGTGACGTGGGTCCTATTACTGCCCTCATTTTACCACTCTGCTTTGTTGTTGTTAATCCTCACCTAAGGCTATTTTTCCATTGATCTGATAGATAGGTTATGTGGTTATCACGGGAGAGAGTAGAAGGGAGGGGAAGAGACAGAGAGAGAAATGCTTCCTGTACATACCCCAACCAGGGCTGGGGAACGAACCTGCAAATGAAGTACCTGCCTTGACCAGAATCGAACCCAGGACCCTTCCGCCCGTGGTCTGGGGCTCTATCCACAGAGCCACACCGGCCAGGGCTCAGAAGAAATCAATGAGGACCAGAGAGGTTAAGCGACTTGCTCCCAGTCACCCAGTAAGGACACAAGAGAAGTCACGGTTCCAAAGCCAAGGTGGCTGTCCCAGGTCTGGCGGAGGGAGAGGTGGTTGGGAGCCTGGCTGAGCTCTGACTGCCCCACCCGCGGGCTTCCAGCTCCCCGTGCGCCGGGAGGCCCTGCCCGAGTCTCCTCTCCTCTCCTCGGCCAGAGCAGCACTGCCCTGCTGCTCGTTCAAGCCTCACAGGCCGTCCGGGCCTCCCGCTGGGCCTGAGCCAGCCCTCCGCTGAGCCCGGTCTTTGTCCTGCAGGCAGGCCGTGGCCCCCAGTGCCTGGCACCGCGTCAGGCTTCGGCGCCTGTGAACCGGGCTTGCATGCTGCAGCCTCTCTCAGCAGTTTCTGCCAGCAGGTGCCTGGCTCCTCCCCCACCCTAAATTTTACCAAACCTCCTCCCTTTCACTTTTACTTTTTTTAAAAAAATATATTTTATTAATTTTTTACAGAGAGGAAGAGAAAGGGACAGAGAGTTAGAAACATCGATGAGACAGAATCATCAATCAGCTGCCTTTTGCACACTCCCTACTGGGGATGTGCCCGCAACCAAGGTACATGCCCCGAACCTGGGACCCTTCAGTCCACAGGCTGACGCTCTATCCACCGAGCCAAACAAGTTTCAGCAGCTTTTTCTTTTTATGCCCCCCCGGAGCCTGTAACCCAGGCCCAGCAGCCACAGTTCATGGCCAGTCCTGCTCCACGTGCAGCCATTCACTGCCCCGCCCCCCACATCACCATGGAACCAAATCCCAGACATCAGATGATCTCACCCCTAAACATTTCCCGTGCACCTGAAAGAAGGACACACACACACACACACACACACACACACACACACACACTGGTGACGTATTCTACATATGCACGCAGACACATGTCTTATCCGTGTTACATACAGTCCACCCTTGAACAATGCAGGATTGATGACACAGATATTTCCAGCTGGCCCTTGCAGATCAGCCCGCACCCCGCTCGGAGGGCCAGCCTCGGACTTTGGACGGCGTGGGAGATTGGCATCCTTTTAGGGTCAACTGCAGGTGTGTGCACAGGGAACAGTATGGCCATCATCATCCCCAGGAGGCTTTTGGCAATCCTTCCTCCATGCGGTCAAATATTCGTCAGCGTTCACAGAGCCAGTTCTACATAAATGTCATCTGCTGTGGACTGAACTGCGCCCCCCAAGTTCACCTATTTAAGTCCTGACCCCCATGTGGCTGGGTTTGGAAAGAGGACCTTCGGGAGTTAATTTAGGTTAAATGAGGTCAAAAGAGTGGGGCTCAAATCTGATCGGACTGGCGGCCTTGTAAGAAGAGGAAGAGGTCTCTCTCCAGCTCCCCACCCCCCGCCTCCCTGCCCAGGAAAGGCCGTGTGAGGCCAGTGGCCGAGGACAAGCGGGAAGAGACCCCTCCCCAGAAGGAGCCCCGCCAGACCGGGATCTGGACGTCACGCCTCCAGCACGTGAGAAAGAAGTGCTGTTGCTGTCTCTATGCTTCCCGTTCGCGGTATTTTGTTACGGCGGCCTGAGCAGAGTAATTCCTCACCATTTTTGAAAAGTCAGGATCTAAATAAGGCCCCCCTGGCTCAGTGGGCTGTCCCCCCTGCTAGCCGTCCTGCCATCCACAGGCGCCGACTCCTGCGCAGTGCAGCTCAGAGGACCCCGGGTGCTGGCCCAACAGCCCCTCGGACAGGACGATGACAGTGCTGGTCCCTGATTTCCTGTTCGTGACGGTTAGATTGAGGGCCTTGACCAGACTCACATTTAAATGCCACTTCTACCCTCACTGGTTTGGCTCAGTGGGTAGAGCGTTGGCCTTCGAACTGAAGGGTCCCGGGTTTGATGCCGGTCAAGGGCATGTATCTTGGTTGCAGGCACATCCCCAGTAGGAGGTGTTCAGGAAGCAGCTGATCGATGTTTCTCTCTCATTGATATCTCTAATGCTCTATCCCTCTCCTTTTCTCTCTGTAAAAAAATCAATAAAATATATATATATATTTTTAAATATATTTTATTGATTTTATACAGAGAGGAAGGGAGAGAGATAGAGAGTTAGAAACATCGATGAGAGAGAGTCATCGATCAGCTGCCTCTTGCACACCCCCTACTGGGGATATGCCCGCAACCAAGGTACATGCCCTTGACCGGAATCGAACCCGGGACCCTTCAGTCCCCAAGCCGACGCTCTATCCATTGAGCCAAACCGGTCCCGGCATTTTTTAAAAATAAAATAAAAATAAATAAATGCCGCCGAAACCGGTTTGGCTCAGCGGTAGAGCATCGGTCTGCGGACTGAAAGGTCCTGGGTTTGATTCTGGCCAAGGGCATGTACCTTGGTTGCGGGCACATCACCGGTGGGGGGTGTGCAAGAGGCAGCTGGTCAATGTTTCTCTCTCATAGATGTTTCTAGCTCTCTGTCTCTCTCCCTTCCTCTCTGTAAGAAAATCAATAAAATATATTTTTAAAAAATAAATAAATAAATGCCACTTCTTCATGGACGCCTCCCAGGGCTTGGGGAGACCTCCTTCCTGGGTGCTCCTCTCCCCTCGACTGCAGTGCCCCGTTTCCTCTCCGGCCCCAGCAGACTGCACCCTGACTCCCGGCAGGCAGGGCCAGCGCACACGGACTGGCAGCTGGTCCCCAGCCCGGCCCAGTGTCCTGCACACACGAGGGTCTCAGAAGGCACTCGGGATGGACAGATGTCCCACCTGGAGCCCAGAGCTCATTGCATACCTTCACATCCAGCGTGAGCTTCCAGAGTGGCGCTGGGCCCAAACAGCAGCACCTGCCCCTCGCGCGGAGGCAGGGGAGTGGGTAGAGGTCCCTGCAGGAGCCCAGCTTTGTCTACAACACGGCACCGTCAGAGCTGCATCTGCCCAGGAAGGAGGGCCGAGATGCCCGCGTCCCCAAACAACCTTCCAGGGCTCTGCCCTCCATGCCCCCACCTCCCTGCCCTCGGACCCTCACAGTTCGGCAGCTTTTCTGCCTGATTTGCGTCTCATCTGCAGGCATCACCCGAGGCTCAGCCCCGGCCTCTGGTCTCCCTCACACACACCCGGCGCCACCCAATTCAGAACCTAGCCCAGGGTTCCTGTCCTGCCCCGGCCCGAGTGCCCCCACACCTTCAGGACACCGCCAGGGCATGTCCACCTTTCCTTCCATCTCAACACGCAGTCTCTAAACCAGCCCACGGTCCCACGGAAGATTCCCCAGTTCCCAGTCTGGCTCTGATGCGCCTCCCAGCCATTTCTTCCGCGGGCCCCCCCCCCTGCCCTCAGGGCTGGGCTGTGCCCTTAGGGTGGCTCTGTGCTGTGTCAGCTGCGCTGTCTCTGCTTCCCCACAAGTTGGCTGGGCCACAGCCCCTGTGGTGGCTCCCAGGTGGGGACGTGGGCACCTCACACAGGGGGGGCAGCTCTGGGCTCTCCACCACCCCCTCTCTCGCTTGTCCAGCTCCTGGGCCGGGTGTGTGTTTAGCTCCAGGACAAAGGGTGCAACTTCTGCAGGTCACCCGTGTAACCGAAGCTGGCGGCTTCGAGGTGGCTTCCTGTTCATCCTCCAAAGTCCCAGGTCTTCCTCACTGGTTCCCCCCCTTCACATCCATCTTCCCACCCCACTGCCTGCCCTGATGATTGTAGACTCAGAAACACCAATTCCTTTTTTAAAAAAATCCTTATTTGAGGATCCCCCCCGCCCCCCCGCCCCCATTAATTTTTAGAGAGAGAGTGGAAGGGAGGTTGGTGGGGGAGAGAAACATTGATATGAGAGAGACACATCATACTCAGGGATCAAACCTGCAACCTAGGTATGTGTCCTTGACCGGGAATCAAACCCGAGACCCTTCAGTCTAGGGGGGCTGATGCTCTGACCACGGAGAAAACCAACCAGGACATCAGCAGCAGCAATTCTTTAAGTAGCTTCGCCACTGTAGAGTCAAATCCCACTTTCTGCCTCACTCTGGCTGTTCTATCTCTCTCATCGAATCTGACCTGTGTGCCTTGCACCAGTAACTGAACTTCACTTTCCTCGTCTCTGAAGTGGGGATAATTACAGCGCCAACCTCCTGAGGTGCTGTGGCGATTAAATGAGATAATGACGATGTGAGGACTTAGAGTAAGGTGCTCAGTGACTGCTGGCTGCAAACATTCCTGTTCCTGTCAGACCTTTCCTCCCTGCGCCTTGGCCAATCAGTTCTTTACACTGTCAGCAGCCTATTCACTCCCTCCAGGAGGCCTTCCTTGATATCTACCATTGGACATTCCTTTCCTTCCAGAGTTATGTGTTCCTTTTCGCTTAGAGATTCGTGCAATAGGCCTTCCTTCCCTTGGCTTCCAGCACTGATTTTCCTCCGACACCTGGGACCCAGGCCTTTGCTCCAGCCGGAGTCTGCAGTCTCCATCTTCGCTGCGGCTGGAGTGCTGCTCCTGTAAATCCCTCCACCCCTGCCCTCACTCTCATAGCAGGGGTCCTGCCCCGCTCAGCCACTCTGCACCTGGAGTAGCTGAGCGGCCGCCATCTTTGGCCTTCTAATTTGTATATTCCCTCCTGATTGGCTGGTGGATGTAGCAGAGTGATGGTCAATTTGCATGTTTCTCTTTTATTAATGTAGATGTTCTTATTGATTTTAGAGAGACAGAAAATAGGCCCTAGCTGATTTGACTCAATGGATAGAGTGCCGGCCTGTGGACCAAAAGGTCCTGAGTTCAATTCCAGTCAAAGGAGCATACCTTGGTTCCAGGCTCCTCCCCAGCCCAGACCCTGGTTGGGGTTTGTGCAGGAGGCAACACATCGATGTGTTTTTCTCACATCGATGTTTCTACTGTGTTTCCCCGAAAATAAGACATCCCCTGGAAATAAGACCTACTTACAGGTTTCCTTCTGAGCGAAATATAAGGCATCCCCCTGAAAATAAGGCCCCCCAGGCTCTGTCTCAGAATGCTATTGCTAAACATGAGAGATTTGGTCCACTGATTCTGAAAGAAATGGAGTCACAAGAAATTCACCAGAAATTCAGGAATTGGATTGTTATGATGATGTTCCAGAAGATGATGATATGATTGTCATTGAATAAATGAGTAAATTCTTTTTTAAAAAAATATATTTTATTGATTTTGTACAGAGAGGAAGGGAGAGAGATAGAGAGTTAGAAACATCGATGAGAGAGAGTCATCAATCAGCCGCCTCTTACACACCCTCCACTGGAGATATGCCCGCAACCAAGGTACATGCCCTTGACCGGAATCGAACCCTGGACCTTTCAGTCCCTAAGCCAATGCTCTATCCATTGAGCCAAACCGGTTTCAGCTAAATGAGTAAATTCTTGATACTGTAAGATTCACAGTTTGTCTGGTTTGTGTTGACAACTACCGTACTACCGTACCGCATACAGGTAATAAATTTCCTTTATTTTCATTTAACAATAAATGTGTACTGTATTCTTCTTCATGGAAAAATAAGACATCCCCTGAAAATAAGACCTAGCGCATCTTTGGGAGCAAAAATTAATATAAGACACTGTCTTATTTTTGGGGAAACAGGGTATCTGTCTTTCCCTCTCTCTTCCGCTCTCCCTAAAAATCAATGGGAAAATATCCTAGGGTGAAGATTTAAGAGAAAGAGGAGAGGGCAGGAAACGAGAGGGAGAGAAACATTGATATAGAAACATCGATTGGCTGCTTCTTGCACGCCCCCTACTGGGGATTGAGCCCTCAATTCGCAAGCTGGCCATGTGCCTTGACCTGGAATCGCTCCAGCGACCTTTGGGTGCATGGAGCAATGCTC
The DNA here is from genome assembly GCF_964339955.1 of Pipistrellus hanaki. Classification (NCBI taxonomy): domain Eukaryota; kingdom Metazoa; phylum Chordata; class Mammalia; order Chiroptera; family Vespertilionidae; genus Pipistrellus; species Pipistrellus hanaki. The sequence continues at coordinate 7,633,336 of NC_140509.1, read as the reverse complement.
AGCCAACTAAGCCCACCGGCCAGGCCTCTCTGCTTACTTCCGTCTCTTCCACCCCATTCACTAAGTTGTAAATTCAGTTGACAAGTAGTCTTGGACACCTACTATGTGTCAGCACTGCGGTTATGGATTAATCTCAGCCCCCTGCCCCTTAGGTCACAATGTAAAGAGATCTCTTAGCCACTAACATATGATGTGGGAAAAGCTTTGCACAGGGAGCTGTCTGCACCCAAAGAAGGGGCACCAAAGTCTCCAAGAACAGAGGAAGGCTACCTGGCAGAAGCAGCACGCAGGCCTGTTAACTCTCCGGGCAGGCAAGGAGAGAAAAGGCATTCAAAACAAGGGACAGCATGTGCAAAGGGCGTGGGCTTGAGAGACCAGGGCGAGCCCAGGAGGAAGAGCAGGGAGCTCAGCACCTCGGGTGCCCAGGGGCTGGGGAATGGCAGACACGGGCTGAGGGGCCAGGAGCCCGGCCCTGGCAGGCTGTGCCTGCTGAGTGGAGGTGCTTGCTAGCTAAGGGGGTGGTTAGGGTTTTAAGCAGAGGCACGAACACATCTCCCGCTGAGTGGGGCAATGTCCGCCTTGCAGGGCTGTTGGGGTCCTTGGCACGAATAGCCTCCTGTTTCCTCTCCTCCTCTCTGCCTCCAAGGCCTAAGGACTGAAGTGCTCGTTCCCTGTAGCTCAGTTCTCCGGGGTGGAGACAGAGGGAGCGGGAAGGTCCCAGCACAAACCAGCACAAGCCACAGGGCCGGGCGATCACGTGGCTGGCTGGCCAGTGAGAAAGCTCTGCCCCGGGATGCAAAGAGGGCTCTGTATGCAGACTGGGCACCCAAAGGCCTCTGAACAAGAGCTTTGGGGCAGCAGTGGGCATTTGGGGCTGCCAGGGAGGAAATGCGAGTGTGGTGTGTGTGTATATATGGTATGTGTATGTAATGTGTGTATACTAGTATGTGGTGTGTGCCTGCGTGTGATGTGTGTATATGTGGTGTATGTGTGTGATGTGTGTATATGCGCATGTGTGTGATGTGTATGTATGTGTGGTGTGTGCATGTGTGTGGTTTGTGCATGCATATCTGGTGTGTGTATATATGTGGTGCGCACAAGCATTCGTGGTGTGTGTGTGATATGTGTACATATGGGATATGTGGTATGTGTGTATAGTATATATGCATGTGGGTATGTGTAGCATGTATGCGTGCGTGTGCATGGTGTGTATTGTATGTGTGTGGTGTGTTTACTATGTACATATAGGGGTGTGATAAGTGTGATCTATGTGGTCTATGTGTGCATATGTAGTGTATACAGGGATGGGCAAAAGTAGGTTTATAGTTGTAATACAAATAGATAATATGATAATAAATAATTTGATAAGAATAAACTGTTTTGCATACTCATAACTGTAAACCTACTTTTGCCAACCCCTGTATGTATGTGTGAGGTATGAATGTGTGTGGTATGTGTATATATGTGTGGTATATGTGTCTATGGGATATGCATGTGTGGTGTGTGTGTGCCATGCATGTGTGGTGCTGTGCATGTATGTGTGTGCTATGTGCGTGTGTGGTTTGTGTGGGTGGTGTGTGTGGCCTGTGTGTGTATGTGTGTGTGCAGGCAATGTCCAGAGGTTCGAGAGGATGTAACTTGTTCAGGGGAGAGTGAGGACTGCAGAGGAGCATTTATCCCCCTAAGCCAAGGCCGGAGGGGCCAGGCTGGCTGGGCATGTCCCCTAGGCTCCCCCGTGTCCCCAACCGCCCCTGCCCGCCTGGTCCCAGCCTCAGCCAAGCACCTGCTGGAGCTTACTGGCCTGTGACACACCGCCTGTGGGCAGGGGTGACGTGGCTCAGGGAGGATGCAGCAGCCCTGAAACCTGCTCCTTCGGCCCCTCCACACCCCCTCACAGCCTCCCTGTCCCCCTCAGCTCCCACTCCCCGGTCTGCAGGAGGCTGGGCAGGGGCCACACCAGAGTGCCACTGGCAGCTGTGGGCCTTTGTGGCTGGTCCCTGACTTGGGGGAGGAAGCCGATGAAAGCTAGCTTCCTTCCCAGAGGATCCGGGCCTGTACCTCCCAAACAACCAGCATTTCCTCCCCTCCGTCCCTTCGGGCTGCCCTCTGGGGGTCTGGGTGCAGCCCGCAGGCTTCCTCCTTCCTGCCTTCACCTCTTCCAGGACACTCCCCACATTTCCGCTTCTGCGGGCCCCTCCCTGGTGGGCTGGGTGCTCCTAAGCTGACCGTCAGTCTGAGGGCGGCCAGTACTCAGAGCAGTCTGCTCCAGGAGGGGCTCAGGGAGGCAAAACCCGACCTCCCTCCCGCAGGAGCCCAGCCCGGCCTGGCCGCCCAGGCAGCGGCCCCCTCAAAGGTGCAGAGGCAGCGGAAAGACCAGGAGCGAATGTGTCAGTCCTGACGTGGGTGGCCGGAGGACGTCAGCGAAGCCGTAAACAGCTCTGTGTGAACGATCCAGTTTCAAAGTTGGCATTCTCGGGGACTGGGCAAGGCTCGTGCCAGGCCCTGGCACCCGCCCTGCTATTCAGGAAGGACTCAAGGTCACCGGAGGCCGAGGCCGACAGCAGGTGGGGCTGAGGGAGGTGTCCTGGGAAACAACTGAAGAGGGGGCCTAGCATGGGGCTGGACCCACAAACAGCCAATGAGCAAGAGGCAGGAGCTATGCCCCCGGGGGCTGGGAGAGGGCAAAGGGAAGGATGTGTTTCTGGGGAGGAGAGAGGCCCCCCCAGCCCCCCTCACCCCACCCCCGTGGAGCCAGAGCCAGGAAGGCGCCAGAGGGAGCCAGCAAAGCAAGGCCAGTGCTCAGAGCCAGGAATGGTGCCAGGCCGTGCCTGAGGAGGCGTCCAGAGCGCAAGCACACGGCCAGTGTGACAGGGCCTGACCTGGGGGTGGCAGGCATAGTTCCAGGAGAGCTGTTATCTAGCCAGCCGCCCACTACAACCCATTCTCCCGTCAGAGAGCTGCACACTTCCTTCCTTCCTGCCTGCCTGCCAGGTTTCTCCCTTCCTCCCTTTTTTCAACAAGTAGCTCTGTGCTCAGGATTTGGGGAAAGGTCGCCAGATGGTGAGGGATCGTGACTTTATTATTCGATCATCCGCTCCAGCACCCATCGATGGAGTCAGCAGTTTTTAAAGGACTTTTGGCGGGCTTTTTTCTGGGGGAGACTCCTTTGTGCATACCCGGAGGGGAGAGAATGGAATGTGGTCACACAAAGGAAATGTGGTCTCAGCAAAGGGAGTATCCATAGTGGAGTAGCCTGGAAAGCCAATTCCTGGGGGAGGGGTATCAGTTCAGTTGTTTGATCAAACCTAACAGTTAGTCCTTACCAGACCCTGAGAGGTAGGGCCTTGGCTTATTTGTCTCCGTGTCCCCCCAGCCTCACTGTCCACCCTAACCAGGTTCCAGCAAGGCCCAGCCCTGTCTCTCCCTTCTCCCCCAGGGCCTTTGGGGCTCAATGTGAGTGAGCCCTCACTCTCCTCCCTCACCATCTCCCAGAGGGCAAATCAGAGAGATTTGCTGGCTAAATGGCCACTCAGCTAGCCTCAGTTTTCACCCATTGTTAAAAAAAATTTTTTTTAAATTGATTTTAGAGAGAGGGAGAGGGAGAGAGAAACATTGATGTGAGAGGGAAACATCAATTATTTGCCTCCCATTCACACCCCAACTGGGGATCAAACCTGAAGCCTGGGTTTGTGCCCTACCAGGAATTGAACCAGCACCTTTCCGTGCATGGGACGACACTCAACCAACTGAGCCACACTGGCCAGGGCTTCCCGACTGTTTGAAGGCCACCCTCCTTCGGTCTAAATTAGGGATATATCTAGTTTATGTCTCATTAAGTGCCATAGTCAATGGCCTCAAGGCCCAGCTCCCTGATCTCATTTGTACCAGTTGCCCTTCACTTACTCTGCTCTGGTCAGGTGGCCTCCTCGCTGCCCTCCAATCTACCAGACAAACTTCCACTCAGGCCTTTGCACATAGTTCTCCGCTCCCTTAATGCAGAGGTCCTCTCGGCAGGAACTGCCAGGGCTGTCATCAGCTAGTGAGCACCCGATTACCTCCTGGGTGGAGGTGGCCCCACAACAGCAAGAAACGGTTGGACTGTGCCAATGAGGAGCTACCGACAAAGAAGGGAATGATGGGAGGCTGGGAAAATATTCAAAGCCATCCACGGAGGAAATGCGCAAACTCTGGATATTTTTGCATTAATGACAGCCAGCAGTTATTGAGCAGGTGGTTCTGTCACTCTATCACATTCCTTATCCCCAGTTCTCATTGCACACCCGGGGAAACTGAGGCTCAGAGAACCTCTAGGGCTGCACAGATGGGAGCAGCAATTCCAGGACTCAGCAAGACCCCTTAGACTCCAGCTAGCATGTTTCCTCCTTCAGATAGGCTCTTTCCGGATTGGTCAGCAACTGTGGAGCCCCAAGGCTGGGCGAGGCCTGGAGAGTGTAATCTCGGGGGGAAAGTGATGAGCTTTGAAGGAGGTGCTGTCTCCCCAGAGGAATGAAGAAATGGAGGAGGAAGGTGAGAGTGAGACTGGCATTAGATGGCCCTGTGGCTCACAAGGCAGTCAGTCTGGTGGCCACACTGAGTGTGGTTCAGAAGATGTGGGCCAACAGCTGCTGAAAGCTGCTTTCTTCATAGACCAGAAGGCCTTTGTGGCAGCAACAATCTCGAAGCGACTGGCCCACCTGGCAGCAGCCTGTGGAGGCCCAGAATCATCACTCTGGACACTGTTCATTCTCTTTCACCTCCATTTGAGAGTGTGAGGAGTCAGACTCAGGCAGATCTGGATCTGAATCTTATTAGCTCTGACTCTTATGAGCTGTGCAATCCTGGCAAGTTACATAACTTCTTTGGGCCTCTGTTTCCTCGCCTGTGGAATGAAGATGATCATCACAGCCCACCTCATCTGTATATATAAAAAGCTAAGCGACTGTCCAACCGGTAACTATGACATACAATGACCACCAGGGGGCAGATGATTCAACCAATAGCTATGATGTGCACTGACCACCAGGGGGCAGATGCTCAATGCAGGAGCTGCCAAGCTGCGGTGAACCGCCCTCTCGCAATCTGGGACCAATTAAGGGATGTGGGAGAGCAGGTTTTGGCCTGATTCCCCAAAGGCCAGGTGGAGGGACCCCACCTGCCGAAGAGAACCTGCTCACTGCAGATGCCCTTCGAGCTGCAGCACTGCCCCAGGTGCAGCCGGCCAGGGAGGGACCGAGGGAGGTTGGCTCCAGGGGGTGTCCGGCCCATCTGGCCCAGTCCCACCCCGCTGGCCACCTTCTAATTAATTTCCTTTCAATGTGCATGAATCTGTGCACCAGGGCACTAGTATTGAAACAATCAATGGAGTTAATATGGGTAAAGCCAAAAGCAACCTTGTCTGGGAGGACCTGGGCACCTGTGCAGGCAGGCCTCACGTCACTTAGCACAGTGGTCGGCAAACTGCAGCTCGAGAGCCACGTGCGGCCCTTTGGCCCCTTGAGTGTGGCTCTTCTACAAAATACCACGTGCGGGTGTGCATGTACAGTGCGATTGAAACTTCGTGGCCCATGCGCAGAAGTTGGTTCTCGGCTCTCAAAAGAAATTTCAATCGTTGTACTGTTGATATTTAGCTCTGTTGACTAATGAGTTTGCCGACCACTGCCTTAGCAAAAGAGTTCCTGAATATAGGAAAGCTGGTTGAATTTAGCTATTAAAACTGCTCAGTAGCCAAAACCGGGTTGGCTCAGTGGTAGAGCGTCGGTCTGCGGACTGAAGGGTCTCAGGTTTGATTCCGGTCAAGGGCATGTACATTGGTTGCGGGCACATCCCTGGTGGGGGGTGTGCAGGAGGCAGCTGGTCGATGTTTCTCTCTCATAGACGTTACTAGCTCTCTATCCCTCTCTCCTCCTCTCTGTAAAAAAATCAATAATATATATATATATTTTTTAAAAACTGCTCAGCAGAATCCTCCGTGCTTTGGGGTACGGTGGGGAGCAATGGGAGCAGGGGTGCCAGAACCTAAAATTGTTTCCTTTTGCAGCTTAGTCTCTGGGTGGAGTTGATGTCTGGGTATGGGACCCTAGGGTCCAGACAGAAGGAAGTCCAGTGCTCCCTACCCCTACCCAGGCCAACAGGTGAATAGTGCAGCCAGAATGCTCTCACCGAGAACTAGTAAACCTACATCCAGGCTTTACACCAGGGTGACGTCAACTGACACCTGCTGTGCCTCCCTGTCCCCAGGTGAGGCCTGAACTCTCATGCTAACCTTGACATCAGCTCAAGTTCACTCCTGACCTGATTAGTTTGATGTTCATTTAGCTGCAATAGCAGGTACTTATTATTTTGTATTCTTTTCATTACTTTCCCACGGGTTCCAGGGACTGTGGTTTACATCCTTGTCAATAAAGTCTATAAGAGTCGTAGTTCTTGTTCATTTCCTGCTGTTGTTGGATCCTCATTTGGGGCATATAGGTCTCGCTAACTTTGTGAAAACTACTTTTCTTTTCTCACACATTTTCTTGGAAACATTAAGTGGGTTCCTGCCATGTGCCAGGCGCTGTGCCAACCATGAATAGGACAGTCCCTGCGCTCCAACAGGGGAGGCTGACAAAGCAGAAGCCACAGCACAGTGTGGCAAGCACTCTGCGGTGGAGACTGCGGCGAACGAGACCACAGTGGGGCGGGGGGGGGGGGGCGGGGGGGTACAAACCAGCCCAGAGACAAGCACACACGCTGCCAGCTGCCCCACGGAGTGAACCCTGAGCAGGCTCTCCTTCCACTGAGCCACTGCAGGGAGCATGCGTCCATTTCCAGACCACCTGTGGGATTCCTTTTCAAATACACCTGCTCTTTTTTCACAGCGTCTTTTCCTTTTCCCCAATACTTTCTATTCTTTATTCTTTTTTTTTTTTTCCACTTGAAAACTACATTTTCTCCCTTAAAGTTTCTTTCAGATTGCTCTTGTTGAAAAGTTCCCAGGAGTAGTTAAGCTTCCTGTTTTGGCCATTCACTGTCGTGATGGGATGTGTTTTTGAGTGGTTTGTAATATTTTCATTGTGAACTTTTTTCTCTCTTGGTGTTCCTACGAGACCTGGGTGGTGGAACTATAGCCATAGTACAGTTACATATTTGCTTCTGTTTGGTTTCCTAAGGTGCCTGACTGACCTATGTTTACTTTAATGTCTTTGCTTAGGGAAATTACTTAATCACTTAGAATTTCCTGGACATTAACTGCAAGTGTATCCCTGTATTTGGTGCTGTGGAAGATACAAAATGATGCAAGACAATACTATGTGGCTGCCTTACATGGAACTGTCTGAAAGAACCAAATATACGCAAAAAGTTAGGTAACCATATAAGGCAGAGTCAATGACAGAGCTAACAGTGGACCCACAGTCAAGGTCAGAAGGAAAAACAGACAGCTAGGGGAAATGGGGAGGAAAAGCCGAGAGGAGAAAAGGTTTGTGCGAGGAAGTTACGGAAATCTGACTTGTGGGAGGAGAGTTAGTGTCGCTGTAACGTTAGCTGAGGCTGTGGGTGAACTTTACTGTAGGGCCCCTGTAGGGAAAAAGCCTTAATCAAGCAAAGGGAAGTCATTTAAAATGCTCCTAGGGTGGGAGGTAGGTTGAATGAAAGTTGTGTTTGAAGGAGAAAACAGAGTAACCTGACTGGGAGTCGAACCCCAGACCCTTTGGTGCAAGGGAGGACACTCCAACCAACCAAGCCACAATGGCCATGGTGGGCTAGGAGGCTTTGCAGTGACTCAGACCAGAACAGAACTGGGTTAGGGAAGCCAGCACCGGGAAGAAAGGGAGGTAGGGAGGTAGCTAGCAAGATTGGGATGTGGAAGGTGTCACAGACTCCAAAGGTTTCCTTACACCGGCAGTCGCCAACCTTTCGGACCTCAAGGACCACCGGTTGGCGACCGCTGCTAGAGTGTTTGTCAGCAGTGGCTTTTTAGTTAAGGAAGGGAGTTGGGAAGGGCAGACTGCTAGATACCTGGACTAAATGGTCAGAAGACCTCAAGAACGTGCTCACAATGAACACAGGGTAAGTACAGGCAAAGGGCTGTGTTCCCGCAGACTCAGCCACCAGCTTCCTTTTCTGTTTAAACAGAAAGGCTCCCTGAGCACCTTCACAAGCAGCAGGCGGCTCCAGGGGTCCGTGCCCGGGACAGGGCACTTGCTGTAATAAAAACACTAGGTCCTCAACTTACCAGATAACAAAACCGATTTTACCATAGGCTACAGTTCCTATGCATCTCATCAACATTTTAACACGGAGAAATGAAATTGAACAAAATGTTGGTAGAGGACCAGCCAAGCCTTCTTCTAGGAGGGTTGTGAGGGTTATACTGGCGTCGACATGGTGCAAAGCACCTTCAAATGTGTCTGGCACAAAGTGCGATTTTAGGGCCAATTATTATTTCATTCTTATTAACTAGAGATTTAGACTATAGCACCTAGTAGGCACAGTGCCTGCGTGTGCTCACACTCAACGACTGACTAAAACCCCCGCATCTAGCGACGGAGACTGGCCAAGAACTTGAGAGCAAAACACATTTCCCAGCCGCGGGCCCAGGCGAGGTTCGCGAAGGCTCAGTGCAAAGGATGCTGAGGACGCCTGGGTCGGGTCTGGTGCGGGAGGCAAAGCGGAGGACGGTCTGAGCCCGCAGAGCCGTAGCCCGGCAGCCGGAGGCCTCGCAGGCCGTTCCCCCAGGGTCTGGGCCGCAAAGGGGCGGGCGCGGACCTGCAGGAAAAACTCCCGAAGCCCGGGCCGGGCTTGGCAACGCCGCAGACCATATTGGGGGCGTCTGGCTTCCAGAACCGCCAGCCCCGCCCCGCCGCTCACGGGAGTCTCGGGAGAGCGCCCGAGCCTGTGGAGGCCCACCCGGGCCCGATCCCCCGACCCGGGCCGCCGAGCGCGGCGCCAGGCGCCAGGCTCCAGTCCGGGCCGGGAGCGCGACAGGCGCGTATTCCCCGCGCTCCTCCCTCCCATGATCCCCTGGGGCTCCGCCGCCGCACGGCCCGGCCTCTGACGTCAGCGAGGGCGGGGCGACGCCGTCACGTGACGGGGAGTGACCTCGCCGGCCGGCGCCATGGGGGCCTTGGACCCGGAAGTGGCGCCCAAGGCTCGCGGCGGTGCCGCGGGGATGGCGGGAGCCGGAGCTGGAGCCGGAGCGCGCGGCGGGGCGGCGGCGGGGGTGGAGGCCCGGGCTCGCGACCCGCCGCCCGCGCACCGCGCACACCCGCGCCACCCTCGGCCCGCGGCGCAGCCCTCCGCCCGCAGGATGGACGGCGGCCCCGGGGGCTTGGGCTCTGGGGACAACACCCCGACCACCGAGGCCCTTTTCGTGGCCCTGGGCGCGGGCGTGACGGCGCTCAGCCACCCGCTGCTCTACGTGAAACTGCTCATCCAGGTGGGGGCCGGGGGGCGGCGTAGGGAGGGGGTGCTCAAGTGAAGGTGACAGGCCTCGATCTGGTCCGATTGGGGCCGGGGGTCGATGGCAACGGGTTTGGGGGGAGGGGCTGGGGCCGCAGGGACGGTAGAAGAGGGAGGCCGGAGGGTTTGCGGGAGGCAGGGGCACAGGTTTGAGGGTGTAGGAGAGGTGCCAAGGGGTCCGAGCGACAGATTTGGGAGAGGGTGGAAGGAACAAGGAGCTTTGGAGGTGCAAGGAGAGGGCGATGGGATAGAGACGGGTTTCTTTGGGGGATGAAGAGATGGAGGCGAGAACTTAGAAAGGAAGGGGCCTATTTGGGGGCGAGTGAAAAAGCAACAGATTTGGGGGAGGGGCAGGGAATTTTGGCGAATGGGTGGGAAGGAGAATTGGGGGCCAAGACGAAATGTGTAGAAGATGAGCACATCTTCAGGGTGAAGGGAGCAAGAGCTCTGGCTTCGATAGGGATAGATTTAAAGGGATGGATTTAAGACAAAGGACGGGGTGCCGGGGGCCTGGGCCAAAAATTCAGAGCGGAGAAGGCATCAGACTCAGGAAGGAAGAGCAGGGCAATGGAGCTACCGGTGGTGGAATTTGGTGGGAGAGGGGGAAGGCGTAGGGTTTAGCAGGAAATGGGGGGGGGGCCTCTGGGTCTGATAGCGACGGCAGATTTGGTGGGAGGAGAGGAACATAGGGCGACGCAGTGGGGGAGGGGACTATGGCGTTTGCCTGGAGAGGGAGCGAGGAGGCTTTTAGGGGAAAGAATGACGCATTTAGAGGAGAAAATGGAAGTCACGGTGGGGGTCGGGAGATGGGTCTCAGCCCTTGTAACGGAGGCGGGGGTGCTGAAGGGGTTTGGAAGTATTGGAATTAGGCAGAAAGGGTAGTTGGGACATAAGATGGCAGGATAGAGAGGCTGACAGGAACTGAGGCCAAGGTAAGGATGTCTGCACAGTGCCATGCAGGTGCACAGGGTATACTGGTGCTGGCCAGCAGTGCCTTGCAGAGGCGGCAGGCTCCTTGAGAAAGGGAGAGGTTGAATGGGAAGGAGGCAGGGTGGAGGGATGCATATTTGGCCGAATTGGGTAGGTGGGGGTACCGAAAAGGGCACTGTTTAGATGGGAGTGGTTCAGGCCTGAAGATTTAGCCTAGAATTTTCCAGTTAAGAAGAGTGGGCGAGCTGAAACCGGTTTGGCTCAGTGGATAGAGCGTCAGCCTGCGGACTGACGGGTCCCAGGTTCGATTCAGGTCAAGGGCACCTAGGTTGGTTGTGGGCACATCTCCAGTGGGGGGCGTGCAGGAGGCGGCTGATCCATGTTTCTCATCAATGTTTCTAACTATCTCTCTCCCTTCCTCTCTGTAAAAAAATGAATAAAATTTTTTTTTTTTAAAGGAAGAAGAGTGGGCAGGGGGTGGGGAGGGGAATAAAAATTAAGATGGAGACCCAACCAAGATGTGAGGTTTGATTCGAGTTGAGGTGAATGTGTGTGAGATTTACTGTCTATAATTGTACTGACACTGGGAGATGCCATTGGATAAGAGGGATTTGGATGGATAAGAGAGATTGAAATCAGACTTGGAGTAGAGGGCATAAAGGGAATGGGGTAATAGATTTGGAGGATGGCCTGACTGGTACCTGAGGTGTGAAGTGAGGGTACTGGGAGCTAGTTTTGGCTGAGGGCTGGGGTTTTAGAGGGGCAGATAGGAGGATCAGTGGAGGGGGGATGCTGGAAAGGAAGTGGGAAGTGGCTTCATGTGGACCATTGTAGATGGTTTGCAGGTTTGAGAAGTTGAAATAAGTGTGATTTGAAGAGAATTGGGAATGAGGGAGAATGGGGAATTGGGGAGTAAAGGGAGGCTAAACGGTTAGAACAGTGGTCGGCAAACCTCGGCTCGAGAGCCAATGCAGCTCTTTGGCCCCTTGAGTGTGGCTCTTCCACAAAATACCATCTGCAGGCTCGCACAGACAGTGCGATTGAAACTCTGTGGCCCATGTGCAGAAGTCGGTTTTCGGTCTGGGTTTGAAGAAGTGGTTCTAACGCCGAGCCACACTCAAGGGGCCAAAGAGCCGCAAGTGGCTCGTGTGCTGCGGTTTGCCGACCACTGGGTTAGAAGAACTGAATGGTAGAGAGGTGGCCTATCCAGTTTGAACTCAGCTGGTCCTGAGTATAGCATACTTAGGGTGAAATTTTAATGGGCATAGCTTAGGAATAGTAACATTTTGTAAAAAGGTAGATACCAGTTTTGGGGGCTAACAGGCTTGGAGTGGCGGATTTGGGGTAAATAACGCAGTGCCTAAAATCGGGGCTCCTGGGAGTTAGCTTTCAGGGTTTGGAGATGGAAGGGGATAGGCTAACTGCCAGAATCTGATACAGGGCCACAGCTCGGGACTGGGTTCCCGGAATTGGGGATGGAATTGGGTAAGTGTGACTCGGGCTCCAATAATGGAATTTTGAGGGCAAGGAGAATAAGGGTGAAGTCTGGCTGCTGTGCCTGTGATCACCCAGGTGGAAGTTACAAATATAGATTTGGAAGCTATGGGGACATGAGGTGAAGGGACACAGCAGATTTAGGGGATGAAATTGGAATCAAGGGGACCCCCAAGATGGTTGTGACGAGACTGGATAAGACAGCAAAAGAGCATAGCTCAGACTTGGAGTAGAGAGGATAAAGAAATGCTGCCTGTGTAAGAGGAGGAATCAACACAAAACTCAAAACCTTTGAGCTTTTAACGCACAAGGGAATGAATGTGTGGAAGGGGAGGGCTAACTGCCTAGTCAGCTGGCTCATCCCTTTTCTCCAGCTCCTCTGGGATAGACTTTTTTGTAAAAAGAAGGTCTTATCCAGCCGAAACGGGTTTGGCTCAGTGGTAGAGCGTCGGCCTGCAGACTGAAAGGTCCCAGGTTCGATTCCAGTCAAGGGCATGTACCTTGGTTGCGGGCACATCCCCAGTAGGGGGTGTGCAAGAGGCAGCTGATCGATGATTCTCTCTCATCGATGTTTCTAACTCTATCCCTCTCTCTTCCTCTCTGTAAAAAAATCAATAAAATATATATATTTTTTTTAAAAAAAAGGTCTCATCCAGAGAAGCTTTCTTACTTTACAATCAGTAATATGTCAGGTAGCTCAGAATCCCATCCATAGGGACAGTGTGAACTTTCAAAAACCCTAAGGCAAAGAAGAAAGGGAATTGACCCAGGAAAGCACTAGAAGCATACCCAGTTCAGTTTTTAAGACAGAGCTCCCAACCCTGCCATTTCTGCTTTCCACATTTCAAGAGTTGCTCCTCTGGCATGACTCAGTGGTCGAGCATTGACCTGTGAACCAGGAGGTCACTGTTAGAATCCCCGTCAGGGCACATGCCTGGGGTACAGGCTTGATCCCCAGTGGGGGGCGTGCGGCAACTGATCAATGATTCACTCATCATTGATGTTTCTATCTCTCCCCCTCTCTCTTCCTCTCTGAAATAAATAAAAATATATTTATTTGTAAAAAAAAAAAGTTGCTGCTCTGGTTCACTGGTCCCCAGACTCCGCTGGCCTGCTTTGAGGGACAGGCTGCTGTTCCAGCCTCCTGTCAAGGAAGGAGACTTCTCACCCCACTTACGTGCTGGTCTCCCGGACCTGCTGCCTCCTGCCTGGCAGCCGAGAGTCTCCTCAATGGGCGGCTTAGCAAACAGCCTCACCCCTCAGAGACCCCACTTCCTCACGGGGTGTGGGTGGCTTGGTCCTTCACCCACATGAGGTTCACATGTAACAGCATCCACACAGCAAAAGGGACCATAGCCCCATGGAAATGTGGGACTTTCTGTCACAGGATATGGGCGATTGAGGTTAGAAAACAGTCGAGGAATTGTTTGAGGAGCAGCTGGGCTTTGAGGTGGCAGACTGTCTGTCTGAGAAGAAGAGATCTGTTGACATCTGTGGGTGCGGTAAGAAATTCGAGTTGTGGGTGACCTTTGGAATGGGTTACTTGGAGCTGAGCTGCCTGAAGTTTGGGGTGAGATTTTGTGTTTTGGTGTTAACCACATTTACAATTGAGACTGGACTGAAGTTTTTAACCTGGAGATGACAGTAAACTGAGATCTAGTCTGAGATGAGCTTGGGATTCAAAGTATATAAAAATAGGGGGTTTTGTCCTGGGGATGTCTGGAAGTTGAAGGTAATGATGTTGGGGGATGGGGATGACTTGGATAGTGGTAGGGCAGTCTCTGGGCATTTCTGCTCATTGGGAGATTCATGATCCTGATGGTTATAGTCACTGATGAAATTTTTTTAATGTTTTGTTGGGGAAACATCGACAGGAACAGCATTAGAATCTTTGGGGAAGGAGTGAGAGGCCTGGGAAGATGAGAAGCAGTGAGTAGGTCAGCAGTGGATCTGACCACCTGTGTTTGTTGGTTCTGAAGGTGGGCCATGAGCCGATGCCCCCCACCGTTGGGACCAATGTGCTGGGGAGGAAGGTCCTCTATCTGCCGAGCTTCTTCACCTACGGTGAGTGTGCTTCCAGGCGGGACCCACACCGGCGGAAGAGAAGCATCAGGTGGCCCTGGGGAACAGTGGGCAGCTTGGCACCCAGTCAGAGCTGGCATGGAGGAGGGGATCCCAGAGTCTGGCCCGAGGCAGCAGGGTGTTGGGGTGAGAGCTGGTGAATAATACAGCTTTGGTCCAGATCCTCTCCCTGGCAGCAGGTCAGGCGGGGCTAGAGGGGGTGGGCCGGGGGACGAGCGAGGGGGGGAGGGGGCACAGACAGGTGCTCAAGGGAGGAGCAAGTGAAGACGCTGATCCCTGTGGTCCCTGCCCCCAGGTTGTGCCTGGAATTGGGGCGGGGGGGGGGGGCGGGCGGGGGCAGTGAGGTGTCCTTTGCCTTCTGAGCAGCCGGCCCTGCTACCAGCTTTTTTGCTTTCCTGCTGCCATAGTAGGAGGCCTGGTTCTCTTTCTTCTTTTTCGGCCTCTTTCCTTTGTGTTCCCCGGGCATGGAGCCACCTCACTCTGGCATCTCCACCCACTGGGTATAGAGCAGTGCACGGTGAGTCTGGCTTTCCCTGTGGTGTGCCCTGACCAGCCGGGTGAGCTGGGGCACGCAGCCTCACTGCCCTGCCGGATTCCTCTGCGAGGGGCACCAGCATCTTCATGCCTGGCCCTTCACACCCCCCTCCCGGGCCTGGCCCACCCAGCTGCCTCTGCTGCTCACCCCCTGGGCCGTGGGCACCAGCTGCCCAAGAGCTTTCCAAGCCCCCATGGCTGCCCCTCTCCAGTCCCCCCCTCAGGGTGGTCATGGTGGGGACTTCCTTTACATGTGCCCTGCTGTCCAAGTTCACAGCCAGCCCGGTCCCCTCATGCCGCCTCCACCTCTGCTCTTACTCTTTGGTCGTTCCAGAATGTTCTCTGAAGACCTTTGTTTCTACTGAATAACGGGGCTTCGCCTCCTGTCCCCTTTGTTTCACTTCACCCACTCTGCTGTCACATTTCTCTTTCAGTCTTGCCGCCATGGTGCTGGGCACAGTCTGGGGCCAGTCAGAACGTGTCATTTTGTGGGGAAATGTGTTCTTATTTGTTTTTACTTCAAGATTGTCAGTGTGGGGGAGGGAGATCAGCATGAGGAAGGCACCCCCGGAGTGCAGTGAGGCTGGGACCCAGGCAGCACCGGGCCTGTGGGAAGCAGGGGCGTGGGCTGCCAGCCCCTCCCTGGGGCGTCTGTATGGCTGGGCACCCTCCAGCCGTGCCAGCCTTGTTCACATCGCACCATCGCCGCAAGGACTCAGGAGAGAGAACGGACTCACTGTCTCCTCTTGCGAAGATGAACAGAGTGCTGAGGTGCTCCCACCCGGTGACAGGGATGTGTTTTCCCCGGGTGTTGTGGCAGAGCCCATGGGTGTTTCCGGACACCACACTGCTCTCCGTGGGGAGAGGCTCGGCTGTGTGGAGGCCTGGAGCCTGTCTAGAAGCATCTCCTCCCCTGTCATGGTGGGGTGTGACAGGTGGAGGTGTCACGGTGGAGTGTGACTGGTGGAGGTGTGACGCAGAGCTTCCTGGGGGAGTTCCAGGGGCTGTAGAACCCCTGCAGCCGGCAGAGAGGAGAGGGGCGGGGCTTTGGGCCCAGCTGGGCCTCTGTGGACATTTTTGCTGCCTTTCTCTGCTCTCATTTGTTCATTCTTCATCTCAGAGATGGGGGAAGTAGGGAGCCTAACTCCTTTTTCGCTGCTGGGCAGGTGAATAGAAAGAGGCTGAGTGCCTCACTGGAGGTCACATTTGTTTACCCAGCCTCCCTCTCCCTCTTACTGAGTGGTGCTCCCCTCCCCCAAAACAAACCTCCCTCTGCCCACTCTGAAGCCAGCGCCTGTGTTCTCCGCCCTCCCCCCCCTTCCCCAGCCCGCCCATCTCAGGAAGCAAGTGTGCAGGGAGCAGGTGCTGCAGCCTGGGAGAGCCCCCTAGCAATGGCCGCGGCGGGGGACTGCTGGGTGGCAGACATATTGCAGAGAAAGGCCGGACAAGCCGGTTCCTGCCACTGTGAGGCGCTGGAGAGCTGAGTCGCGGGTCTGAGGGGAGCATTGTCTGAGAACGTTCTGCCAGCTTCCAAGTATGCAGCTTTGTAAAAGTACAGCAGCTTTTTGAACACAGTTTTAAAGTTGATATTAAAGAAAACAACAAAACATTAAAAAAGCGATCCTTTCAGAGACGCCAGTGAAGAAGCTCGGACTCGCAGGTGGCTCTGGCTCCCTGGCTGCTGACGTTTTTTCTGTAAAATAGTCCTTGCCTCTGCTTTGGCTCCTTCTCCACTTCAGGTCCTCTCCTGTCTTGGTTAATGAATGCCACCCGGGCCAGGTGGGGTCCCGGGGCATGCCCAGCGGACACGCATGAGCGTCTTCTGGGAGTCCTTTTTTCCTCCCTTGGGTTGAAAACTTTATTATTATCTATGGGAACCCTACCTTTCTCCTTTCCCCTGAGAAACACATTTTTATTTTTATTTTTATTTTTTTTAATGAACAACAGAACTGGTTTCTGGGTTGCAGCGCTGAAGTTACCGAGTTGAAAACTAGAGCTCGGTTTGCCAAGTAGATTTGTCAAAGCTAAAAAAGGAAATGTGTGAACTGTCAGGAATGCGTTTTGAAGGCTTTTATGTTTTGAAGGGATGGGCTGGAGAAGAAGTGGGTGGGGCCTGATTGCTTCCAGGCTCCTGGACGGATCTCCCCTCCGTGACTGTGACTTCAGAGTGGGCGTCTGGGCTGGCGTGACACTGCCGCCCCTGCTTCCTTTTAGCCAAGTACATTGTGCGAGTGGATGGGAAGATCGGGCTGTTCCGAGGCCTAAGCCCCCGACTGATGTCCAACGCCCTCTCCACCGTGACCCGGGGCAGCATGAAGAAGGTGAGGCCCGGGAAGTCAGCAGCAGGGGCCAAGGTTCCCCTGAGCTCCCAGCGCCCCAGAGGCAGCCTGTGCACTGGTCCAGCTGCCCCGTTCCCAGCCTGGCCGGCCCCCACCCCAGCACCATAGCCAGGCCCCAAACCCTGGTGGCCCGCTCGTTGGTCGGGAGGGTTCCTGCCCCACAGTCTTCCCGCTTTCCCCCGGCTGTGACCCCAGGCTCCAGCCCTGGTTCCCTGAGGCTGGCCAGCCAGTGGCCACGGCAGAGGAAGTGGTAGGGGCTGCTGCCATGAGTTCCCGCAAGAGGCACTGTGACTTGCTTGGCCCTCCTTTGTGTTCGCTCAGGTTTTCCCTCCGGATGAGATCGAGCAGGTGTCCAACAAGGACGACATGAAAACCTCTCTGAAGAAGGTGGTGAAGGAGGTAGGTGCTGGAATTGGAGAGGGAGAGGCCCGGGGAGAGGGGTGGGACAGGTCTTTGAAGAGGCTCAGGGTTGGGTCCTCATGCTTGCATGGCAGGGGTGACGTGGAAGGCCAGTGTGGATACCGCAGGGAGCCCCAGAAAGCCTGCAGCTGTTTGAGGGCCTGGCCTGGCCCCAGCAGCACTCCTGGGGGCTGGGAATTGGAGGTGGGCAAAAGTGGGGCCACCTGAGGGAGACTGACCCCCTGTGGGGGCTGCGGGAT
The DNA here is from genome assembly GCF_964339955.1 of Pipistrellus hanaki. NCBI lineage: Eukaryota > Metazoa > Chordata > Mammalia > Chiroptera > Vespertilionidae > Pipistrellus > Pipistrellus hanaki. The sequence goes on along the minus strand of NC_140509.1, from coordinate 7,615,860 downwards.
CTCAGTTGTGCCCCATTTGAGTTCTTAGCTCCCCAGGAGTGTTCGTTCCAGACGCAGGCCAGACTGAGTGGTTGCCAGGGTTCTGACCCCCCTCTGCCCTCTTGCAGACCTCCTACGAGATGATGATGCAGTGCGTGTCCCGCATGCTGGCCCACCCCCTGCATGGTGAGCCGCCCCACCAGAGACCGTAGCGCAGAATGGGATGCCCTCGCGGACGGTAGCTGGGCGGCGGGAGACTCACGGGGAAGGGGCAGTGAGGTGGGAGCATTGCATTGCAATCCCATGAGGAGAGGTTGGCCGGGATCCTGTCCAGAGGGAGCTGAGGCTCTTCCCAGGCAGAAGATGGGGTGCTGTGGCCATGGGGTGTGCTGGGAAGCCCAAAGGCCCTTCCCCCCCACTCTGTGACCCAGGCCACGATTTGCAGGGGCCACTCAGCGGGACCCCACAGCTGGCTGTCCTGGGCTCTGTGTTTGCGTCATGTCATCTCTGTGTTTTCTCTCTCCTCAGTCATCTCAATGCGCTGCATGGTTCAGTTTGTGGGACGGGAGGCCAAGTACAGGTGGGTAAATCTCGGGACTGAGGCATGGCCTCGTCCCCATTCCAAGTCTGGAGGACAGGCCGTGCTGGCCAGTCACTGCCCCTTCTCAGCCTGGGCTCTGATGTGCTGGCTTCAGAGGAATGTAGTGGCCTCCATAGTCTGTGTCCAGAGACCTTTTCTCTGTGTCTCTTGTCCGGGCTGCCCGGGACGGGCCTGGGTGCCCTGCAGAGAGGTGCCTGGCCGGGGAGTTGGTTTGGATCAGGAGTCCTGGCACCAGAGCTGATTCTTTACTTAGGACTGAAACAGGGTTTCCTCCTGCCCCCTAGGCCATGCCCTAAGGATTTCTCCACTGTCCTAGCACCTGCTCACAGCTCGTTTCCTCCCCTGTCCACTGCAGCTGGTGGCCAGGTGCTCACTGTGCATCTGCGCACCGCGCTGCAGGGGCTGGGGCAGAGGTAAACAGCCCTTCGCTCCGGCATTATCCCTCCTGCCCTCAGGCTCAGTCAGGACAGGAGGCGGATCCGGATGCCTGTGACAGCAGGACCCGCCTCTGTTACCCTCTCTAATTCTCGTTTCCTGGGTTCAGCCGCTCTCTGCTGCTGTCCTGTGGGGTCCCTGCCCCAGGAAGCTTGGCTGCTAGGGGCCCTCACTTGGGGCTCACTAGTGGGAAATTGGCCCGTCCCCCCAGACTGAAATGTGAGCTCGGCAGACGGACCAGCAGTGGCCGTGCCACTGTTCTGAGGAGAAAGATAGTGGGGCCTGGCAGAGCTCGTGCCCTGGAACCAGCACCAGCCAAGGCTTTGGCTCCCACCGCCTCTCTCCTGGGCCTCTGCCCCCTGAGGCTTTGCAGAGCCTCATGCAGGACAGGCCACTTGGCTTTGCAAGGTCACGGGGGTTGCTCTGGAGCCTCCTTTCCATTTCTCACCCAGAGGCCCATCTGGTCTCCGCAGGCCGTGATGAGTGCCGGTCCCGGGCTTCTTGCTGGGGAGGCCAGATGCTTTCCCAGGCTGCCTCTGGGCGCTCTGCTGCAGGTCCCTGTGCTCCTCCTCTGCCTTCTGGGAAAGGAACTCTGCCTCTTGCCACTCCCCCTGCTCTCACTCAGGCTTCTCTACCGGAAGGTCGCTCAGCCAGAGAGAAGTCTAGGGCCAGGCAGAAGTGCCCATCAGGGTGCCGTAGCCCAGGCGGCACGGTTTAGGCCTAAATCCCAGACCCACACAAAACAGTGGTTGCTAACTGCTGAGTTCTGCCCAATGCTGGTGGGGTCTCTGACCTGGGTAAGTACCCTCCCACCCTCAAACAAGAGCTCTCATCTCCACTGGGTTCTGCCTGGAAGCAGAATCTCCCCTGCCCATCCCAGCCAGGACTCATGGCTCTGAGCAGCAGTGGGGAGGGGGAGGACAGGGTGCTTCTCCAGGTGACTGAGTGACCTCTAGCCCGTCTTGCTTTCTTCACAGTGGCGTGCTGAGCTCCATTGGGAAGATTTTCAAAGAGGAGGGGCTGCTGGGATTCTTTGTGTACGTGAGTTTGTACCCCCAAAGCTGGCCGCGGGCATGGCTCTGCTCACAGGCTCCCTCAGCCCCTCAGGCCGCAGCTGCTGGCCTCAGCCTAACCCCAGGCCCCGCTCCTGCCTGAGTGGCCGCACTTCACGGCGCATTCGAGCTGCAGATCATCCGGACTAGAGCTGTGCATGCTGGTCCAGACCCGGCCACACAGAGATGGTACTATTTGTTCAGTGCTGACTGCACTGGCCACCCAGGCCCTGTCCATTTGCCAGGGCGGGGGTGGGCATGGGGCTGGCCATGAGCCAGGGCACTCTATCGTTTCATTGCTGAAAAATGACTGGCAATCTGTGCCACGCACTGAGGACCGAACACTGACAGCTCCCAGTGACAGCATTTCTGAGTTCTTCCTGTGTGACATGTAGGGAATTTCACATAACAGTCCTATTTCTGGCTTCTTTTAAAAAGTCAGAAAACCTGGCGCTGCTCAGCCTGTGTTTGTGCAGAGTACCTGCCAGCAGGGCACACAGAGCCTCTGCCTTCCTGTGTCTCACACCCACCTCGCTTTCCCTGTAAAGAAAACACCGGCAGAATAATCCATAGATGGAGCCCCAAAGCCGGGCCTGACAAGTGTCATCTGTTTTGCCTTTTAAGGTCCAGGCAGTGGCATGTATATACTTAGTACGGGCTCTCTGTTTACTCATACTGTGGTTTTATAGTTGGCCACATGTTTTCATTTATGATCCAGTGTAACCAGGAATCTCTATGTGTGTGCGTGTGCGTGTGTGTGTGTGTGCGTGTGTGTGTGTGTGCCTCTCAGGAGGTGATGTTTGCCCCGGGGACGTTGGTACTGCCTGGAGACATCTTTTGTTGTCCCAGCCGGTATGCAGGAGAGGCCAGGGCTATTGTTAAACATCCTGCAGTGCCGAGGGCAGCCCACAACGAAGGCTTATTAAGCCCGAAATGTCAGTAATGCCAAACCTTACCTTATGTGCACACACTCATTTTTATATATACACCCGTGCATATATGCTTATATATTTGCCACGTGACTGGTGTATCAGACTTTAAAACACTACCCATCGCCACCTCTGGTGTTTTGTTTTTTAAAAAAAAAGATATTTGCATTGCTCTAACTGGTTTGGCTCACTGGATAGAGCATCAGCCTGTGGACTGAAGGGTCCCAGGTTTGATTCCGATCAAGGGCATGTACCTTAGTTGCAGGCACATACCCAGTAGGGAGTGTGCAGGAGGCAGCAGATTGATGTTTCTCTCTCAACGATGTTTCTCTCTATCCCCCTCCCTTCCTCTGTAAATCAATAAAATATATTAAAGAATATATATATATATATATATATATATATATATATACACACACACACACACACATTTATTTATTTATTTATTTATTTATTTATTTATTTATATTTATTTCAAAGAGCAAGAGGGGGAGAGAGAGAGAAAGAGAGACATCAATGACGAGAGAGAATTATTGATTAGCTGCCTCCTGCACACCCCTACTGGGGATTGAGCCCGCAACCTGGCATGTGCCCTTGACCAGAATCAGACCTGGGACCTTTCAGTTTGCAGGCTGACATTCTGTCCACTGAGCCAAGCCAGGTAGGGCGCCTCTGGTGTTTCCACACTCACTGTGTAGTGCCATTCTGGTGTGTGACTGGGACTCCTGTTGGTCACTTACCCTTCGGGTTCTGCTTCTCTTCCCGTGGGTGTGGAACAGGGACACACGCAAACGTTACCGTTCTCAGAAGTCACCAAAGGGTCCGTGTGAGAGGCCGCCTGGGCGCAGGTGGGAGCAGCATGATTAGAAATTGCATTCATGAGGTTCATTTTCTTAATATCCCTCATAACATAGATGTGTTGCATCTAATTCTTGTGAACTTTTTAAGTATTTTGAAATATGATTTTAAAAAACTCAAAAATCATAATTCTACTTCCCCTCCCAAGAGATAGCCATTTTTCTGGAAATCTTTTCAAGTCACTCCATATCTACACCAGTAAATAAGCACATTAAAAGCACCCGCACACGCAGGTGCTGGATCTGGGCGGAGCTTCCCCTCTGCTTACCTCAGAGGCCGTCACTTTTTTTTTTTTTTTTAATATATTTTATTGGTTTTTTAATTTAATTTTTTTTTTTTTTACAGAGAGGAAGGGAGAGGGACAGAGTTAGAAACATCAACGAGAGAGAAACAACAATCAGCTGTCTCCTGCACACCCCCTACTGGGGATGTGCCCGCAACCAAGGCACATGCCCTTGACTGGAACAGAACAGAACCTGGGACCCTTCGGTCCGCAGGCCGATGCACTATCCACTGAGCCAAACCGGTCAGGGCTGAGGCCGTCGGCTTTAAAGGTCGGTGCTTGTGAAGCTTGCTTGGTTGTGAACATTCTGGGGGAAGACCACATGCGTTGAGCAGTGATTTGTGAGAGTTGGTTAGGCATCAAGGCCAGGAGAAAACTACCAACATGTAGGCACTCTTTCATAATCTGTATTGAAAATCCCGGATTTAGCAAAATTCACATCTTTTGAGGCCCAGCTTCTGTGGTTTGAAACCAGAAGCTAATCCGGTATCAGACGAAGCACATAAGCCCAGCCCTGGAGAAAGGAGCGTGCCGCCTGTGTGCGTAGCCGCTGGCCCGTGGCCCTGCAGGCTCTGCGGGAGGCGGTGGATGTGCTGAGGTTCGGAGCTTGGAACATCCTTGCTGCTTCCTGGGCGTGGAGCCCCCGGAAACCCCCCTCCCCACCCGGCTCATCTCTGCTCACCTTGTCTTTTAGCGGCTTAGTCCCTCACCTGCTGGGCGATGTGGTTTTCTTGTGGGGCTGTAACCTGCTGGCCCACTTCATCAATGCCTACCTGGTGGACGACAGCGTGAGTGACTCCCCAGGGGGGCTGGGGAACGACCAGAATCCAGGTTCCCAGGTTTGTTGGAACAAGGACTTGTTCTTTCTGTGTGCCTCTGACGCCCAGGGTCTGGGGCAGACTCAAGGACTCTGGGGTTCTGAGCGCCAGGCCCCGAGGGCTAGAGAGGGCTTCTGGGGGAGAGGTCTGAGCGGAGACCTCTGTGGTCCCCAGCTTAGCTTTGCCGCAGACTGGAGACCTGGAGTTCATGGAGTGCCCGTCCCTGAGCAGCTTTAGAAATCAGAAATCCTAGCTTATCTAAGACTGTGTGAGTTATGGCCCAACTAGGGTCAGGAAACAAGAGAGGCCGACTCCCAGCCATCCTCTCACTCCTGCTTAGTGTGTGATGCTTTGAAAACCCTATGTGAACATTATGACGTTGGCTCCTGAGAGCACCCGGTTGCGAAGGGAGCAGGGCAGGCATGCCATCCTGTCTCCCAGACAGAGACGCTGAGGCCCAGAGACAGGCACTTGGCTGGGATCGACAGGGCTGGGCCTCGGTCCTCCCTGTAAAGGTAGGGGTGCTCCCCTCTTTATGTTTTCAAATCAGCTAGGAAGTATGCTATCCAGGAGCACCCCAGTATTGTGTTCACAGAGGCCCACACCTGCTGCGCACAGACCTCAGCAGTTGGGTCGGGCATGTGGAGGCCTTGCCTTCTAAAAGGCACCGAGAAGAAAGGAGTCTAAGCACCTGATGGCTTGACCGATTCTGTCTGAATCCAGATGAGAGTTGGGGAACAGTGATGGGTGAGGGTTGCTGATAGCCAGCCATTGTAACAGCAGGGATTGCCAACCCCAGGAAGGAAGGTGAGGACTTAGGGACCTGTCTACTGGGGTGGAGGTGTCATAGTCTACATGTGTCTGTGTCTGGGCAGTTCTGTGTGTGTCTGGGCTTGTGCCTGGTGAGTGAGCAGTGAGAGCCTCAGTCAGTCTTGGGTAGGTGTCTTACTGGCCTTTCAAAGTGAGCGAATTCAGATGGCCCCTTTCTCAGGGCCTCGTGGGTGGGGAGCTGCTGCCGTCAGAGCGCCAGGCGGGGACAGCGGAGGTGGAGGGGGCGTCCCACAACTGATGGGTTCCCTCTAGTCTAGGTGGGCGGGTGTGTGACCAGGCCTGCTGCGTTTAGCCTCCAACGACAGCACTCAGCAGCTCCCCTGAAAGTGCTTTTAAAGGCTAAGGGGAAGCTGGCACTGGGCAGAGGGTGAGCAGGCCTGCATCCAGGGGTCTTGTAGGTGCTTCACCTGGTGGGATGGCCATGCCACAAGATGCTGAAGGTTAGGTGGTCCCTTTCTGGGGCAAGGTTGCGGTCTGAAGGGGGCAGGAAGCCAAGCCCTCCCCCATTTTGATGTAGGACGGATTTGGGCCTGGGTAGTTCAGGTGGCTGGCTGTCTTCTGGCCGGTGAGCACTCCCTGGGCACTGTGCCAAGCCTCACACTGACCAGGGCAGCACAGGCCGAGCCCTCGCAGCTCACAGCCAGTGGGTTGCACAGGCCAGCCGCCAGGGATCCCCTCGCCTGGCCTTCACTCCTCGCCGTCCCTGCGGGACCAGGGAATCCCTTCAGTCTGGCTGTCCCACCCCTGCCTCCCAGATCTTCCCGTGGCTCTGCTCCAGGGCCGTGGAGGCCGCTGGCAGGCCCCGGAAGTGTCACAGGGGTGTGTGAGGCAGGGAGCAGTCGGGGGGGAAAGGCCAGGACCAGGCAGCACGGCAGGGCTCTGCAGTGAGACGTGTGCATCCTGAGGTGTCCGTGGCAAACCCGTCTTCCTTTTTGTCTCTGCAGTTCAGCCAGGCCCTGGCCATCCGCAGCTACACCAAATTTGTGATGGGGGTAAGTCAAGTCAGCCGCCCTTCCCTGCCCCAGGGGCCTGGGACGGCAGCTCTGGGGTGGCTGGGGGCCGGCCGTGGTGTAGGATGTTGGCACAGTGTGCCCCTGCCCCTGAGCCCCGGTGGGACTGGCGAGGGGTCACTGACACGCAGGTCTCCCTGGGTTTCAGATCGCCGTGAGCATGCTGACCTACCCCTTCCTGCTGGTCGGTGACCTCATGGCCGTGAACAACTGTGGGTAGGTGTGCGCCCCTCCACCAGGCACTGTGCCAAGGCTGCTGGGCACCCAGCCGAGCCTGTCCAGTGCTCTGCCCCCTCCCATCTGGGCCTGACATCCCACCTGGCACCCTGGCTCCCCTTTGGGATGACTGGTTCGGGATGCGGGTAGCGGCAGTGCCACGCCGTTCCTTGGGGTCTTTCCTTGGTGATCACCTCCAGGGTGCTCAGGGTCTCACACGCTCCCCTTCCCCGCAGGCTGCGGGCTGGGCTCCCCCCCTACTCCCCCGTGTTCAAGTCCTGGATCCACTGCTGGAAGTACCTGAGCACGCAGGTGAGCGAGCTCCCAGAGGCGGCCTGAGCCGGCCACGGGTTTGTGGGCGCTGCACTGTGGAAAGATAAGGATTGCCATAGAATCCAGGGTTGTGAGGAGGATAAAGAGAATGTAAATGCAGACTTGGTTTAAGACATTTAAATGGACTGCACTTTATCTTAGGGTTTGAGGTAGTTAGCTCTGAGTCCACTTAAAAATTTACATCAGAAAAAGTCCCCTTTTCTTCAACTCTTAAGACGGCTGGATCAGATGTGTGGGAGCCATGGAGGGGCACACACCCTCTCACACCTGGAATAAGACGCTGGAAATGGGCCGTGGGGTTGAGGCAGCCCCTGCCAGGCAGCTGGCGTACTGGGGGCGGAGCCCTCTGGCGGGACACCCTGTGCCCACAGAGCCTGGGCCTGACCTGGGCCACACGGTGGGCCTGTGTGGGGGCAGTCTGGGGTTGCCACCCAAGCACCTTCCTCCTGGCTGGAGCCCCCCCGTCAGGGCTCCTGGTGTCTAGGACAGATCCTCGCCTCCCTAGCCTTGGTTTGCCTCGTGAAACGGGCAGTGCCTGGCGAGCAGCCCGCGCACTGCTGGCCTGGGGTTAGCGAGAGGACAGAGGGAGGGACGCGGCAGGCAACAGTGGGTGCGGTTCTTCCCAGTGGCCAGTGCGTTCCCTGTGCGTCTCGTCCTGTGGGCATTGGAGGGGCCCGGGCCACTTGGGCTCTGGAGCCAGAGGACCCTCCTCTTTGGGGGTGCTTACTGAGTTACCCATCACCAGTGAACACCTGTGGCATGGAGTGGCCAGTGAACCACTTCGGCTCAGGCAGGTTGTGACCTTTTCCTTCAGGGATGCAGCCTGGGCCCTCCCCGCCCCTGAGCTCGGAGCCGCTGGGCCCTCCTTCGCTCACACTGGCCTTGCTCGGGGGCAGGATGGGAAAGCCGGCCGCCCCTCTCGCTGACCCAACCTCCTCCCCGTCCAGGGCCAGCTCTTCCGCGGCTCCAGCCTCCTTTTCCGCCGGGTGTCGTCAGGATCGTACTTCGCTGTGGAGTAACCTGAATCACTAAGACCCGCGGCACAGCCTGGCAGGCCGCCCGGCCGCCGCAGGGGGCCCGATCAGCCTGGGCCCTCGTAAGACAACTCTAACCCAGCGACTCCTAGATGTGCCGCAGCCCAGCCGGGCTTCGGCGTCCATGTTTGCCCTGTGTCTGTCCAGAAGCGGGCTTGAGTGGGGTGAGGCTGCATCCAGGGATCAGTCACCTGTTGGGCCTGGGGAAGGGGGGGCGGGGCTGGAGAACGGGGCGGCGGGGGAGGGGGGCCCAGGCTTCACAGAAGCAGAATCCCCGTGCTTCCCACACGTGCCAGGTCTGCCTGTTGCAGGTCAAAACGCTGCAGAGGCCCCGGTTGGATGGGAAAAGGCTCTTGATGTCAGGTCCCACCCCACTCGCCCCCAGTCAGCCCCCAGCTCCCCCTGCAGCTCAGCTGGGAGCGCCATCTCCTGCTTGTAAATAGGGCGTGATCGCCTGCCACCAGCCGCCATCATGCCCAGGCCTGTGCTAGAAGCTGTGGCTAGGTTCTGCCGTTTTTCTCAACACTACTTTTCTGATGGCGAGGCAGCCCCTCTCAATGGGAAATCACGTGGCCACTCAGAATGTGTACCTCATTGAATGCACACCTGCTTAATGGTGACGCCTCGTGTGCGGGATCTGGTTCCCTGTGCACTTGTGAACACCCAGAAGTTAGGCAGATCAGTATCTCTAGTCCTACCCACTTTGACCGTTTCGTCCTCAAATAAATGTGCTGGTGGTGATTTGGAGTTTTGTGGGAGTCTCTTACTTTGATCTCTCAGTTCTTGGTGTTTGTGCGAGGATGTGCTGTGGAGTGGCAGGGCTGAGGCAGCACAGCCTGGGTTGAGAAGTGCCAGGCACGGTGTAGATCAGCCACCTGGGGGGTGGTGGTGGGGACATGGGGGTGGTTTCTGAAACAGACTGGTCAAGATGCCATTCACAGATCAACAAGCCGTGCGTGGGCCTGTCGCTAGGGAGACAGTCCCTTTTAAAGGCTTCCCAGCTTCCAAAGGTGTTCCTCCAAACCCTGACTCATCTCCGCACCAGCTGTGGGTGGGTTTGCAGTGTTTACTGAGTCATTTGGTGTAGTCACGTGGCGGCAGCAGAAGGGGCCGACGTGGGCCCAAATGAAGCATCTCTGCCCAGCGCCGGGTCTGGAGACAGGCAGAACGCGCTGATGGGCGGTCCCGGCCCTGAGACCCTGGGGGTTTGAATGCCATGGCGGCCTGGCCTGCTTCCTCCGTGTGTCTTGCCCTTGCTCTAGCCTGGTGGTCTGGTGACTGGTCATGTCCTCACAGGTGCGGGCGCTCACCCTCAGGGAGGACTGGTGTTCCCCGGAGGCCTAGTGACAGGTGGCTGGAGAGCAGTGTATTATGGATCCTTGCTCCCCCAGAAGACATGCCTCCGCGGGTGTCCTGACTAAGGGAGCAGGGAAGGGGAGCGGGCCCTCCCCCTCCGGCCTCATTTCTTTACAGAAGGCAGGTCCTTCTCGAGTCTGCCTAGAGGCACGTGCCATTCTCCAGCCCAGCGTGGTTTCCCCTGCACCGACTCCGGTTTGGGATAACCTTTCTTCCTGCCTCCCCGTCCGGATCCTGTGTGCACTGATCACTTCTCACTTCCATCTGGAGTCCTGTGCTGCGCTGGCCTGCGGGCCCTTCCTCCCGGCCGGAGAGGCCGCCGGAGCAGGAGCGGGCCCAGGTGAGAGCCTGCTGTTCCAGGTAACACCCTGGGATCCCTGAATTTCGGGGTCTCGACATTTCCCAGGCTCTCTTCCACACCCGGAAATGCCTAGAAAGCACCTTTGATCCTCTATTTATAGTTGAGCAGAGTCCAGGTTTTACGTCTGAACTGAAAAGCAAGTTTTCAGTTCAATATTCAGATGCATGTGTGTGTGTATTAAATGCTCCCTTTGTTGCCTGGGCCCTCTGAGCACCTGGCATGCTCCCTGGCAGTCCAGGAAACAGAGTGGCAAAGTCCCAGTCTGGCAGAAGAGGTGGGTTGTATTGGGGCAGGAGGGAAGCTGAGCTGTCGGCAGAAGGAGGGGTAATGGGCTCGGGAATGCTGTGAAGCCAGTCACCACCCCCCGCCCAGGGACACTTCATTCTGATGGACAGAGCCTGTGACAGGGACCCCTGTGATGAAGCCTGAGGCGGCAGCAGCCGCCTGTGCTGGGAGCCAGCCCCTCCCACCCTCTGCACACGCCCGCGCTCTGCATTTGTTCCCAAAGAGAACAGGCCTGGGACAGGTTCTCTCGGGTGACGGTGTTCCTGAGGGTGTTCCTCACAGGAGGCAGCATTAGAAAACGTCCACATCTGTAAATCGATGTGAACACCCACAGAAGGGACAAAAGCCAAAGGATCATTTCAGTAGACACAGAAAGAGTGTGGCAGAATTCAACACCTTCATGATAAAAACATTAAAAAAAACCTAGGGATAGAGAACTTCCTCAACCTAGTCAGTGATATACCCTGATAAGTATGAAAACTCCACAAAGAGCACTGAGTGGGGAGAGACCTAATGCTTCTCCCCAAAGGTCAGGAAGAAGGAAGGGGGATCTCTGCTCTTGCCACTGCTCAGTGCCCTGGAGGGACTATCAGAAAGGAAGAAGTAAAACTGTAGATGACATGATCTTGTATATAAAAAATCCTAAGGCCCTGGCCTGTGTGGCTCAGTAGTTGAGCCTTGTTCCATGTGCTAAGAGGTTGCCGGTTGGATTTCCAGTCAGGACACAAGCCCTGGTTGTGAGCTTGATCTCCAGTAAGGGACTTGTAGGAAGCAGCCAATCAATGCTTCTCTCTCATTGATGTTTCTATTCCTCTCTTTCCTCTCTCTGAAATCAATAAAAACATATTTTTTAAATACTAAGGAATCCACTAAAAATGATTCTATAATTGATTTCAGCAAAATCATAGGATTCAAGATCAATTGTATTTCTATACATTTGCAATTGAACAAAGTAGAAATGAAATTAAGAATTTTACTTACAATAGCATCAAAAGTAACAAAGTACTTATGAACAAATTTACAAAAGAATTGAAAAGCTTACACTTTGAAAACTCTAAAACATTGTTGAAAGAAATTAAAGAAGCCCTAAATGAATGGAAACGCATCCCATGCTCATGGATCGGAAGATTTAACATTGTCAGGATGGCAGCTTACACACACCCTGTTAATATCTCAGCTGACTTCTTTGCAGAAATTTGAGAAGCTGGTCCTAAAATTAAAGGTGCCTAGAGTAGCCTAAACAATCTTTAAAGAGAACAAAGTTGGAGGACTTGCACTTCCTGATTTCAAAACTTAGTCCATCACTATAGTAGTCAATATGGTGTGGTGCTGGCATAAAGAAAGTAAGACAGATCAATGGAAGAGGATTAAGTTAAACATGAGTTACCACCGGATCCAGAGTTAACATGGGATATCACTTTTAGGTATCTCTCCCAGAGAAATGAAAACGTCCAGGAGTGTGTCTAGCAGGATTATTATACTAGCCCCAACATGGAAGCAACTGAAGTGCCCACCGCCTGAGGGGCGGGTAAATAATCATACAATGGAATACCGGAATTACTTGGTAATAAAAAAAGAATGGAGTGCTGGACTGCTCTATTCTACTACATGGAGGAACCTTGAAAACATGATACGTGAAAAGGCCACATAGTGTATGATTCTATTTATACAAAATGTCCAGAATAGGCAAGTCCACAGAGACAATGGATTAGTGGTGGATTAGGACGGGGGAGGGGGCTTGGAGGGAAAGAGGATGTGACTTCTAACGGGTGTGGGGTTTAGAAAAATATTCTAACATTGACCTTGGTGACGGCTGCACCACCCTTTGAAGACACTTAAAACCATTGAGTGTACAATTTAAACGAGTGAGTTTCATGTTATGTGAGTTATATCTTAATAGAGATATATGGTATCATATTTTTAGACGTATGAAAGGCAGGCATCCCTGGCCTGTCTTGAATGCCTCCTGTTTAACTGCTGACACTGGCTTTAGCCTGGAGACAGTCCCTCTGCCCTCACCAGCACCAACACCAACGCCAGCGTGGCACCAAGTCGCCCTCAGCCACCTACTGTTGCTGGCCCTGTACACACACTTGTGCCTTCCTGCCCGCTGCACATCTGCACAGCCCTGCTGTGCCCGCTGGGGCAGTGTCTGGGACTCCGCCTTCCTCAGGACTCCTCCAGTCACCAGGGCTTGGCTCCATTTCTGACCTTGTGTCCCAGGGGCACCTGGGTAGCAGCACCCTGAGAAGAGGGTGCATGCCACTCCTCGACCCCGGGCACCGAACCCAACGTGGCCTGACTGGTGAGTCCTGGAGCTGGGAGAGCCAGCCCAGGGCCCTGGGCCCTTCACCCTCCTGCCAGCAGCCTGACGATTTGAGGGGGGTGCTGACATGAAGGAAAGGAAGGTGCCCCAAAGAGCTAAATGGAATATTTGGGGGGAGGGGGTGTGAGAAGAGAGAACAGGTGCCACGGGTTGGCAGGGGTGGTGTTGAGCCTCTTCAGCGCCACCTACCCTCGCAAGCATGGAGACCGGGTATCTGACACAGGCTTTTATTCAGGAATCAGCTGTTTCCCACTCCTGGTCTCTGCCTGCCCCACCCATAGCACCCCACCAGGTGGGGCTTGTCCACTTGCTCCCCACCCTCCCTCCCCCACCCCCAGCTACATGGCAAGTAGGAAGAGGGAGGCAGTCAACCCAGGCCAGGCAGGCAGGGGTCTCCCCAGAATCCCCCCTCACCCCTGGACTGACGCAGGAGGGGCCCAGGTCAGATGTGCAGTCATCAGGCGGCAGTCTGAGCTCACCGCCCGCCGGGTAAGATGTCTGAGCGAGGCGCCTGCCCTGCAGCCTTCCCTCCCAGAGGGCTTTGGCCACGAAGCGTTTTATTTGGGGGCTGGGCACAGAGTGGGGAGATGGCAGAAGGGCAGCTGACCTCCTCACTCTGGGAAGGCAGGAGGCACCCCTGGGAATAGCTGGGACTCAGATGTCTCCAGGAAGAGGCCAGGGGGCTGGGAGGGGCCAGGGGTTCCTGCAGAGCCCCGAGATCTCCTGACCCTAGAAAGCAGGGCCGCAGCCACGGGAAGAGCGCTCAGTCCGAGCTAGCGGAGGGGCGGCCGCCCGAGGCGGAGGCGCTGCCGGGACAGCGCCGGAAGCTGGGTTGGAGGCGGCTGCTGGGCCACAGAGCAGGACCTGCCTGGGAGGATGTGGCCTCTCACTTGGCGGAGGAGGATCCAGAGTAGGCATGAGGCCAGGGTCCCCCGCACCAGGCCTTGCCTTTGAGTAGTGACCCCTCAGAAGATCCCAGCCAACACCAGGGGAGGCAGTAGCAGCAGAGCCAGAAGAGGGCCCCAGATGTGGCCGGAGCCCGAGGTCAGCCCGGCATAGGTTTCAGACCCTACAGGGTCCTCTGCACCTACAGGAAGGGAAAGGTTTGCCTCGGCCTGGAGACAGCTCTGCCTGAACTCCCACCCACCCCACCAAGCATGCAGGCGGGGGCCCAGCAGCCAGGACGCAGCTCCTGCTCAGAGGGCACATGTCCCTCACGGTGACAGTCTGGACCCAGGAAGGAAGGTAGGGCGGACACTGCAGGCCTTACCTGACTGCAGGGCCAGGGTGCGGCTGCCCATGGCATTGGCGGTGACCACTGTGTTGGGAAAGTCGAGCAGGGACTTGGAGAGGATGGGCCCATCGTGGTTCAGCGTGGCTGGCAGCTCATTTGGCTCCTCCTGGGCTGGAGGAACCGGGGCTGAGACCTCAATGGACGAAGGCAACTCGGCCTCAGCCTTGCCCTCCTTCTGGGAGGGGGGTAGCAGCCCTTGTGTCCCTGTCGGGAACACCTGGAGGTGCAGGGAATTCTCTGGGCTCGTGGAGGGCACTGTTGTCTTGCTGGCCTCTTGGTCTACCCCTTTTGAGGTGGGATCATGGGTCGATTTGGGGGAAGTAGCTGTTCCCTCATCCAAGGAGAGCGGGCTGTGAGTTTCCAAAATCGGAAGGAACTCAGTTGTTAAGGAAGATGGAGCCTCAGTTGCCATGGAGGATGGGCCTTCTGTTGCTAAGGAAGTTGGGGCCTTGGTCTCTATTGTAGGTAGAGCCTTGGTTGCCAGGGGCCCTGAGACCTCTGTTACCAAGAAGGATGAAGTTTCTGTTGCCAGGGAAGTGGCGATGCCCTCTTTCCTAGAACCCGGGTCTTCGGTTGCCAGGAAAGATGGGGTCTCAGTTACCTCCTCTGGGTCGCTCATGGGTTCTGCTAAGAGAGACAAGGCCTGGCATTAGTGCTTCAAGCAGGACCCCATAGCCCTTTGATAATAAACGTTACTTCTTGTGGTTGACATGGCTGCTCCTCCATCACCTCCTTGTCCAAGCCTTCCTCTCTCTGCACTCGCATTTCCAGTTTTCAGCTGGATCCCAGTTCCTAACACTCCCACCAACCGGCCTGTCCACTGGCTTTTCCCATCTGCCCCCCGCACCCCCCTTACCAGCACTACTCTCTGCTGCGAGGGTTGAAATCCGGTCACTTGGAATGAGAGGGCACCCAAGTAGCTGCCCAAGGAGGGCCAAACGGGCTTGGGAACCCGGATGGGGTGGGACTGCCGAAGGCCCCTGGAGGTCGCGCCCCGCTGGGCCCCTCCCCGGTCCACGCCCTGCTCAGAGGCGTCCCTTCCTCGCCTTCCTCTCCCTCCGCACCCATCCCAGACTCACCACAGAGGGAATTTTCGCAGCGGTACCCGGAGGGACATTGGGAGCACGGAGTCCCCTCCAGGTAGGGCCTGTGCCCCTTCACGTTCCCCCTGCAGGAGGCAAGGAGGATGATGGGGGTTGGGGGGTCCCTGGCAACCCCTGACCCTAGCCCTTATACACACACCTAGGCCGGAAGTGCCCCAGGCTCTTCTTACTTGCCCCAACTAATTGGCTGGATCAATGAGAGCAGACTTATAGGTCCCCTCACAGCACCCCCAGGGGCATAGAGGGCCTGGGCTCCAGATTACCCCCACCCACCTCCTTAGACTGCGTCCAGCCCAGTCCTCTTGGCTCTGCCCACCCCAACGGCTCCCTCGGACTCACGGGGGCTCATAGTTGCAAACCAGTAAGTGGATATTGGTCTCCTCCACGCCCTGGAGCTTCTCGCAGAAGTGGGAGCCACAGCCAATCCTGTCTGTCCTGGCCCAGACCACCTGAAGGAGGGCATAAACCAAGTTTGGCGTGGGTGGGCCGGGCCCTGGCTGGAGTCACTCTGACCAGCCTCTGCGGGTGGGGAGAGGAGCCAGCCTTGCAGCCTGTGAGGTCCAAGCCCCTGATGACATGCAGCTTAACGACAAAGGTCTGAATGGAGGGATGGGAAGGGCAGGGTGCTGGGTTTGTCCTGAGCAGACTACTCTCCCCTGCCAACCACCATTTCACCAGGCCTCTCTCCCTCTGAAAACCATTCCCTTTGCTATGCCCTCATGTATTCTTCCTGTGGGCTGTTCCCAGAGGCTCCTGCTTTTTAAACAAGGGGTCTATCCAAAGGAATTGATTTCAAATGGGAGAATCTTAAACTCGGCAACGAGTAAACTCCGAGGAAAGAAACAGGAGAAGCCGTCTGGGAAGTGGGACTTTCCCCAAATCACAAGGAAGCAGGGACCTGCCATCTCTAAGGGGTCTCCTGGCTGCTAGGAGTTCTGCCTCGAGTATGAAATTTAAGAAGTCAAACAGTGTTTGTGCACATGGCTGGAGACCGGCTATTTCGAGGCCTCGGCTGCCCAGGAGCCCTCACACAGGCGGGTTTTTGCTGTGAACTCTGGCTCTGACTGTTGCTTCTGCCCACCCTCCCAGGACTGGCGTCTCTGCTTAAATCAGCCGAAGGTCCACCAGGGACCACTGCTGAGCATCTCCCAGGCAGAGCTGAGCAAGTGCGTGTGCACTCAGTCCTAGAGAACGCTGGGGTGGAGGCGGGGCGGACCCCCTTGTGCTGTGCTGGGCACTGGCAGCAATCCCTGGAGGATGGGGTGGGGATGGCAGGGTACAGAGGGGGGCTGCTGCACCCGCATAACTTCCTGATCTCGGTGGGTGAGGTTGGGATTTCCTGCCCTAAAGATTAGCACTAAGAATACCACTCAAAGGAGGCACTGGAAAATGGAATTGGTGGATATGGGTGGGAAGATGGTTGGTTTATTTTTGTCTTTAAAACCAAAAAAACCTCAAAACTTGTCTTTGTGTTATTGTTAAACAACAGATAAGCATTGGGAGGAGGAAAAAGAGAATTCAGGAACTTAGTGGTACTCCCCCCAGCACACACCCTTACACCCCATATCTGCAAACTCAAACTTTCCAAATGCAGTGAGAATCCATAAGCAAAAGCGACTGTGAGAGGCAGGGACAAGCTCTCAGAGGCTCCCGAAACCTTCCCTCCGTGACAATTTGCTCTCATTTATGTTGTTTTTAAAAGCAAACGAAAATTTAAACAACAAAATTATGCATTTGTTTTTTGTTTGTTTGTTTATTTTTCCCCTTTGGCAGGTTAGAAGCAGCAACTGAGATACCATGAGAAATGACAAAAGAGGGACAGTGAGCGGGGAGACAGAGTGGGGGTCCTTGCTGCTGGGGCAAAGCTCTGGGGCCTGAGCCAGAGGCCTGGCTGTTTCCGGCTTGGATGGGGTGGCCTGTGCAGTAACTGCCGGGCAGAAACGGGCTGGGAGACACCGAACTTGGGTCTGTTCAGCAGCGGGAGGCCGAGGGGGCGGCCTGGGTGTTCAGATTTTTATAGAGAGAACTGGAAATGGTCTATCAGTGTGAGAAGCAGACATTGTCAGGTCTAGATGGTCATTAACAACTGTGGAGTGATGGCTTTTAAGAAGGATTGAAGGGCTCAGAGTGTGGCCTAAGGCACTGGGGCGGGTGATGGGACAGGTGGTCCCGCCCCGCCCACTGCCCACGAGGCCCCGCCCATTATCCAGGAGGCCCCGCCCATCGCTCTCGCCCGCACCTGCGTGTAGTGGCCGCACACCTGGCCCGGCGCGCAGGCGGCCGCGCTGAAGTTGTAGTGCTGCTGCTCCACGTGCCACTCCTGCACGGCCAGCGGCACGTCCATGCCCTCGTCCGTGATGGCGAACAGGTTTTCCCCGCGCCGCCCGCGCTCCTTGTTGTGGCCCCACACGCACTGCCGGGCGTAGGCCTTGGCGAAGGCGGCCAGCTCCTCGTCCCACCTCTGCGGGGAGGAGGGCCAGGGTTAGGGTCAGGGTTAGGCACCGTGATCTTATTAATTCATGTTAATATCCCAGTGAGACTTGGCAGCGATGCCCCTGTCTCCCTCCCGGCCGCCTGCACCGCCTGCAGACCACAAGGTGCCCGGTGAGGAGTGACGCTCCGCGGAGGCCTCTTCCAGAGAACGGCCCCCCAAAGGCAGGGCTCTCCGGCGGCCTCGGGGTGACGGCAGGAGGAGAGCACGGAGGGGAGGGGCCTCTGGGGTGCTGGGTCCCTCGCTGGGCACAGCGCAGGGTGAGTGGGAAGAGGGACTAACAAGGCAGCTGACCGAAGGGTGAGGAGGGAGCCTGGATCCCATTAAACTCCCTCCGGCTTCTCCTGGAAGGATCGCCTGGCCCACACTCGGTCTCCACCCTCCGGGGCCGTCCAGCTGCGGGGCCGGGCGGCCCAGAAAGCACCGAGAGCTCGGCTCCCTAAGGAGGGGGCTGTGTCCACACCCATCCCCCCGCTCACACGGCTCTCCGGAGCCGCTGGGGCGGATGGAGCACTGGCTGGGACAGCCGGCCGCGTGACGGGGTGAGTCCCTTCCCTCTCCGGGACCTTTTGTCTCAAATCCCTGGTCCCGGAGGCCCCCTCACACCGGGGCAGGAGTGGGAGGTGGGAGGGGGGAAGGGGCAGGGAGCCGGGACAAGGACAGGGCACCTGGCAGGCTGGCTGGACTGCACACTAGACTGTGAGCTCCTTCCGGTGGGGCAACCACGCATCCCACCATCCAGCTCAGGGCTGGCTCAGGGCTGGCTCAGGGCTGGCTCAGGGCTGGCTCAGGGCTGGCAAAGAGATGGCTCAGGGCTGGCACAGAGATGGCTCAGGACTGGCTCAGGGATGGCTCAGGTCTGGCACAAAGATGGCTCAGGGCTGGCACAGGGCTGGCTCTGGGATGGCTCAGGAATGGCTCAGGGCTGGCACAGAGATGGCTCAGGGCTGGCACAGGGCTGGCTCTGGGATGGCTCAGGTCTGGCACAGAGATGGCTCAGGGCTGGCACAGGGCTGGCTCAGGGCTGGCTCAGGAATGGCTCAGGTCTGGCACAGAGATGGCTCAGGGCTAGCTCAAGGCTGGCACAGAGATGGCTCAGGTCTGGCACAAAGATGGCTCAGGGCTGGCACAGGGCTGGCTCTGGGATGGCACAGAGATGGCTCAGGGATGGCTCAGGGATGGCACAGCAGGGGCCTGCCAGCTGTGGATGGCTGAGACGGTCCCTGCTTCAGGCAGCCTCTGCTCAGAGCCCCTGCGTTTCCATTCCACCTGCTGCCTGGGCCCCACCATGGAGGGCACCGCTCTGTCCTAAGGCTTCTCAGTGTCCCGAGACCCCTGGGGAGTTTCGGGAGTCACAGCACCACCCCACTGGCCATATGGTCATCATGCGACAACCCGTCCCTTCACTCACTCATTCACTCACTCAACAGTCCTGGGCACCGCGCCAGCCCAAGCAACAACAAGGACCCAGGAGCCCAAATTCACTTCGCCATGAGCCACTGATGGCCGCCACGTATGAGTGAGATACGCATGGGTCCATAGAGGCACCAGAGGGCCACTGAGCCCAGCCTGAAAGGGGCGGGGGGGTGGGGGGGAGAGACAGAGGGCAGAGGCAGGGAGGTGAGGGGCAGAGGCAGGGAGGTGAGGGGCAGAGGCAGGGAGGAAGGGCAGAGGCAGGGAGGTGAGGGGCAGGGAGGAGGGGCAGAGGCAGGGAGGTGAGGGGCAGAGGCAGGTTGGTGAGGGGCAGAGGCAGGGAGGTGAGGGGCAGAGGCAGGGAGGAGGGGCAGGGAAGAGGGGCAGAGGCAGGGAGGTGAGGGGCAGAGGCAGGGAGGTGAGGGGCAGGGAGGAGGGGCAGAGGCAGGGAGGTGAGGGGCAGGGAGGAGGGGCAGCCAGGGCTGGGCACAGAGCCTCCTCAGGTGGAGCTTGTCGCGGGCACTGGGAGCCTGTGTGGGGCTTCGAGGGCTCAGCCTGTGAGGCCGTTCGCTCTGGCAGTGCAGCCGGAGCCGGGGCAGGAGCGGCCGCTCTGGGTGTCCGGGAGGAGAACGGGAAGGCTGAATCCGGTTGTGCCAGAGACTGAGGCAGGAGGAAGGATTCGGGAAGAGGAGCCTCTGGGTGTAAAGGTGGTGATGGTCAGATGTGGAGGCTGAGGGAGAGAGACGAGTCCACCTGACCCCCACCTGCCTCACCCACGGCCACTCCCTCTTGTTAATCCCACTCTCACTGAGAACTACTAATTGTCAGGCTGCTCTGAGTGCTTCCCACATGCTTACCATTTAGTCCTCACAGCCACTCAGCCAGGGATTGTTCTATTCTCGTCCCCAATTTACAGATGAGGAGAGAGGCTAAGTGACTTGGCTGAGGTCACACAGCTAATGCCTGGCAAAGTTAAAATTCGAGCCTGGCCGGCGTGGCTCCGTGGCTGAGCATCGACCTATGAACCAGGAGGTCATCATTCAGTTCCTGGTCGGGGCTCAGGCCTGGTAGCAGGCTCCATCTTTCATTGTGGGGCGAGCAGGAGGCAGCCGATCAATGATTCCCCCTCATCACTGATCTCTCTCCCTCTCTCTCTCCCTCTACCCACTCCGCCCCCCCCTCTCTCCCCTCCCTTCCTCTCTGAAATCAATAAAAATATATTACAAGAAAAGAGATTTGACCCCAGACCTTGTGGCTCCAGAGCCTGCATTTACCACTGAGAGGCTGGCTGAGCCTGTGCCCCCAATGCCGACCTGCTTGCAGGAGTGCTGCCCGCCCTGAGGCCCATCTCTGCAGGCAAAGCGGCTCCCAGCCGGCATAGCCCCAGCCTCAGCCAGCAGGCTGTGGGCACGAAGGCCCTGCCGATGGGGAAACTGAGGCCCGGTGATGTATTCCGGGCTCAGTCAGAGTCGTTGGCAGAGTGGTACCGGCTCCTGGTTTGTGTCTCAGTCCCTGGCTGACACCCCCCTCCCCCCAATCGCTCCTGTGCCATCCTGCCGGTCCTCTGGGCAGGGATGCCACCCCGGTGACGGATCAGGAAACAGGCCTTTGACGGTAAAGGGGCCACCAGTCCCCTCGCCGGACTGGACTCGGCTGTTAACACCCCGGTCTCGCACTCCGGCTTACCGCTGTGTCCCCGGTGTGACCTGGTCCCTGGTCACTGCTCATCACCCTCCGGCCGCTTGAGGGGGGCAGGGAGGGTGGCCGGCTAGTCCTCGGGGAGAGCAGGAAGGGGGTGAAGTTCTCACTTCATCTCTCCAAATCCTGAGGGGCACAGCCTGCCCCAGCGCTGCCATCAGATAACCTCCCCTGAGGCAGTGTAGCCACCACCTGAGTGGCTCTGTCCTGCGCAGGCTGTGCATGTGTGTTTACCAAATCAGCACGAGTTCCACCTGTATATAACAGTGTTTTTTACATTTTTAAACGTCATGTAAATATATCCTACTATACATGTATTCGAGATTTCTTTAATTTTTTGTTAATCCTCACCCGAGGATATTTTTTTCCATTGATTTTTAAAGAGAGTGGAAGGGAGGGGGAGAGACCTGGAGAGAGAAACATCGATGTGAGAGAGACATACCGACTGGTTGCCTCCTGCACGAGTCCCTACTGGGGCCGGGGATCAAGCCCGCAACTCAGGTGTGTGCCCTGGACCGGAATCACCCCGAGACCCTTCCGTCTGTGAGCCCGCGCTCTAACCACTGAGCAAACTGGCGAGGGCTGAGGTTTCATTTTTACCCCAAGTCAAAATTACATCTACGAGAGTCAGCCCACGTTGATACACGTGTGACTCAGTTATGACCTCGCTTTACAGACGAGAAGCAGAGGGTCCTTCCAGGGTTCAGGAACTCCCCCAAAGTCACGGGTCTTGCAGGTGGCCGGATGAGGTGCCCCCTGCCTGCTTCAGTGCTGCCACCTCGGGCCGCCCTCCTGCTCAGGCGCCTGGGCCGGTCCTGCTGCCAATTCTCTCCCCTCCTTGGGAGGCATCTACAGACCGTTGTCACCAGGGGTTCCCCTCCCGGCGGCACCTGCATTTAGGAAGGGGTGGGGGAGGGCCGCTGGAGGGGAGCGGGGTCACCCAGGCCCGGCCCTGTCAGCCCCTGCAGGCCCCCTGCCCCCTCAGCCTGCTTCCTCGTCCTATAGCGGGGCTGCCGTGGGGTCCTGGGAGTCATACAACTTCGGGGACTCTGTCCCTGGCTGGAGAGGGAGCCCCGGGGACAGCGTTGGCTGAGGGACGGGAGCGGCTGGTGGGGGCCCGGCCGCACCCTTCAGCCTGGCAGGTGCGCCCACCCACACTCACCATCCGCAGCCCGGCAGGTGCGCCCGCCCACACTCACCATCCGCAGCCCGGCAGGTGCCCCTGCCCGCACTCACCATCCGCAGCCCGGCAGGTGCCCCCGCCCGCACTCACCATCCGCAGCCAGGCAGGTGTGCCCCGCCCGCACTCACCATCTGCAGCATGTTGGCGGAGGCCGCCTGGGCCCGGTACAGGTTGTGCAGCTCCACCATCTCGCGTCTCTCCTCGGCGCTGAGGGCTCCTGCGGGGCCCGGGGCGGCCCCCAGCAGGAGCAGCGGCGGGAGCAGCAGCGCCAGGAGGCTGCGGGAGCTGAGCATGGTGGCCAGCCTCTCTGCCTCTGCCGTCCGGGGGTCTGGCAGCCGGATTTAAAGTCCCTCCCACACGAGCACCACCCTGGCTGGGGCGGCGGGAGGGGCCGTCTGGAGGCCCAGCCGGCTCACACAATGTCTCCGGGAGGGCCGGGTGCTTGGGCCCCGACCAGGGCTGGGTTCCCTCCAGCATGGAGCTCCCCCGGAGTCCCTGGCAAACGCCTCCCTTCTCTCAGTCAGGCCAACAGCCCTGCGAGCGCCACGGTCCGGTCCCTCCCGGTGGACGGGTCCCCAGGGCCCAAAGCACACAGCCTCGGCCGGGGTCACACCGCTGGGTGCCGAGGACAGAGCAGAGGCAGGGGAACCCCACAGCCCCGGCCCAGAGGACTGGGCGGGAAGAGGAAGGTGCAGATGGCTTGGGAAGGAGGGAGGAAGACGAGGTGTATTTGGTAAAGGATGAGCCAAACCAAGTCTGAATCTTGGTTCTGCAACTTTGCTGGCCGTGTGTTTGGCCGTTTCCTGGACTGAATCAGTGACAGTAATCATGCCTGCCTCACAGGGCTGGAAGGAGGGCTAAAGGAGATCGGATATGTGTAAAGCTCCCAGCACAGTGTCTGGCACACAGTAGGCCCTCGGTCACAGTAGACGGCAGCCACCCACACGGCCAGAGCTGGGCCGGCGCCCGGCCCCGTGGGGAGGCCAATGCTTGCTTCCTGGAGGAGGGACTGGCTGCTTCCCTCGCCAGCTGTGTCCGGTCGCAGGTCTTTCCACGGATAACATGTTGGTTCCTGCGTGCTCTCTGTGAGCTCAGGTGCTTGAGGGGTGCCTTTGGAAGTGGGGTGCAGGGATCACTCCTGTATGTAGAAATTTGTAGAAAATAGAATATATTCATTTTTCAGATGAAGAGAGCAGAAACACGGAGGGCGATGAGCTGTTGAGCAGGGGCTGCGAGGGGAGGGGCTGGAGGGAAGTAGGCCCAGGGGGCAAGCACTTGGACTGGAGCGGCCATGCAGGGCGGGACTGAGATCTGGGCCTCCGCGAGGCAGGCGGCTGGAACCGGGCTGTGGAGTTCGGCTGGGATCCTCGAAGCTGCACTCTCGGTGAATGGGGACCTGGAAGGAGTCTGTTTACTGGCTTTGGAAGATGCAATAAAACTGGCCACTGCTCAGGTCTCAGAGTAAATACAAAAGCAAACACAAAATAATATGATTCAACCACAAAAAAACTATTAGTGCTCATTAAAAAATTCAGCCAAGTCTCACAATACAAAACCAGCCCACAAAAGAAGTTGTGTTTCTACACACAACAATGAACAATCCAAAAAAGCCCCCACAAAACCCTAAGAAGCTTTCACAACCCAGCTTGGGCCATCTATGCGGGGGGAAAATCCCCAGCTTTAGCTCACAATCAGAAATTATAAAGCACATGAGGACCTGAGCTACTATGAGCAATGGTATACAACACAAACGGAGGATTTCTGTCTCCAAAACTTGAGATAGTATAACAATCTAGAAGATTTTCAAATAACTATATTTAAAACTAGAGGCCTAGTGTACCGATTTATGCACCAGTGGGGTCCCTTGTCCTGGTCTGCACCCTCTGGGACCCCTGGGGGGATGTTGGACTGCCGGTTTCAGCCCAATCCCGCAGGTCAGGCTGAGGGACCCCACTGGTGAATTCATGCACCAGACCTCTAGTATGCATATAAGATCTTTGGTTAATTTCTTTCCACCTCCCCTTTCTCCCTTCCCTCTGAGATTCATCAGTCCATTCCATGTTTCCATGCCTGTTCATTGAGTGTCTGCCCCCTGGTGATCAGTGTGCGTCATAGCTAATGGTCGAATGGTCGGCAGTTACTTAGGCATATACATATATATATATATATATATATATATATATATATATATATATATATGATTAAGGAAATACATGGGTAGCTGAAAAGGGAGAAGAAAGACTTAGGAGGCAGAGTGGAGCACAGTGTGGGGGAGAATTAGTGCAGGAAAGTGGGTTGGTCTGTGGGGAGGAGGAGATGGGAACATCAGAGTGGGGAAGAGAAGACTAAGAGAAAGCAGGTTAGACCTACGCCAGCCCGCTGGGCAGCTTCCGGGGCGTTCGGCTGCTGAAGCTGTGAGATGGAGATCTTTCTCCTGTGGACAGAGAACTTGGTGAGTCCCTGAAGCTTGGTCTCCAGGTTGGAAAGGGAGAGTGGTGGATGCGGGAAGAGACTGAACATAAACTGTGCACCTATGGATGAGGACAATGGGGGGTGGGGAGGGGGCGGAGGGTGGGGTGGGAACCTGGTGGAGGGGGGAAGAAATGAGGAACCTTTGTAATAATATGAACAATAAAGATTGATTTAAAAAAAAAAAAAAGAAAAAAGAATGCTGTGCGGGGGCACATGCGGGACCGGGGAGGCGGAGAAGGAGGAGCCTGTTTGCCTGACAGGGAAGGTGAGCTGGGAACAAAGACTAGTTAAGACCGGGGCCTGCGGACGTGTTTGGGGACCACGGTGTGCAGCCAGAGAGCCCCCTCGGCCCAGACACCTTCCCTCTCCCCCTGGGCTACGCCTCAGGACAGCCCTGAGGTGGGCCTTCCAATCACACACACGAGAGAGGGGGAGGGCAGCAGTGACCAGGGTGGGACCCGAGCCTCAACCTGCCCCTGCAGAGAGGGTGGGTGAAGGCAAGCCGACAGGGGAGAGGAATGGAAGGAAGGCAGGTAGGGGAGGCGAGAGGGAGCAAGACAGGACAAAACCAGGCCCGCAGGGGACTGGCTGTGGTTGACACCACCTGATACGCACGTTTTCCGGCTCAAAGGGATGTGGATTCTCTTTTGGATATTGTCTATGCCTTTTAGACCAAGCTGCATCTGAGCAGCGGAACTCCACACAGACACTGAAGGCAAAGGGGGATTGCAGCGCTGCTGCTGGCTCCAGGCTCGGAGCCGGAGCCTCTCTCTCCTGCGGAGCTCAGCTCTGCTCTCAGCACAGGTGCGGGAGCAGCAGCAGGAAGCCCTCAGCAACCCGACGTGGTTGTCTGATGTCTGCTGGATCTGTGGTGTCAAAGCTGGGCCTTTTGCCCTACCTGGGTTTGGCTCAGTGGATAGAGCATCGGCCTGCCACTGAAGGGCCTTGGGTTCGATTCCGGTCAGGGGCACACGCCTGGGTTGCAGGCTTGGTCCCCAGTCGGGGGTGTGCAGGAGACAGCTGGTCAATGATTCTCTCTCATCGTTGATGTTTCTACCTATCTCTCTCCCTTCCTCTTTGAAATCAATATATATATATTTAAAACTGGACATTTTAAAATCTGCTTTCTATTTCATTTTTCTAAGAGTCAATTTTTAAACTTTTTATTTTGAAATAACTAGATGCACGGAAAGTCACAAAAATAATACAGAGAGTCCAAGGAACCCTTTACCCAGCTCCCCCCCCCCGCCCCCCCAGTGGTGACACCTAATGTAACTCGGGCACAATATCAAACAGGAAGCTGACTTTGTTTTCTGTTCACTGATATCAGACCTCATTCAGATTCCACTCACCTGTGTACACATACATGTACGTGTGTGCATGCATGTGTATGTGTGTATAGTTCTGTGCAAGTAGATCTCAGATTTGTGTTGTCATCATGACAACCAAGACCCAGAACTTAAAGAAACTTCCTCCTGCTGCCCCTTTATTGTCAGACCCCACCCCTAACCCTGTCCCCGCAGCCACTGCTCCGCTCTGCATAGCTGCAGCTTTATCATGTCAGAGTCAGCGGATAAATGACCTGCCGGGCGGCTCAGCCGGTGGAGTATCATCCCGTTCACCAAAGGGCACATTCCTAGGTTGTAGGTTTGATCCCTGGCCGGGGAGCATACAGAGGCAACAGATCAATATTTCTCTCTCACATCGATGTCTCTCTCTCTCTCCTTTCTCTCTCCCCCTTTCCTCTGTCTCTAAAATCAGTAAAGACGTACTCTCGGTGAAGATTTACAAAAAAGAAAAGATTGTTACGGTATATGAATGGAAGCAGAGAGCAGGCCCCTTTGGAGACCGGCTTCCTCACTCAGCATGAATGCCCTCGATCCTGGCAGGTCACTGCGTGTATCATACCTCACTTGTTCCTGTGGCTGAATGCACTCCATGGCACAGACGTGTGCCGCAGCCTGTCTAGCACTCGTAGTGGTTAGACATTGGGTTGTTTCCAGGTGGTGTTGTGCTGATAGAGCTGCTGTGAACGTTGTGTGTAGATTTCTGTGTGAACACGAGTTTCTCTTCCTCTGAGACAAACGCTGAGGACGCGGCGGGGCCGCCTGGTGAGCTGCGGTCGGCTTCCCCGCTGCCAGGGCGGAGGGTCCAGCCCCTCCCACCTCCCCCCCTCCCCACTGTCCTGGCTGATCCTCTAACCTAGGGGTGTCGAACTCAATCAGAGAAGGAGCCAAAATCTAAAATCCAGCCTAAATCGCGGGCCGAATGGTTTACTGAACAGTCATAAACTGACAATGTCATAAACTGACAGCGGAGTGCAGTGATGACAGCGCGGTGCGGGCCACATTGCAAGGCCTGGTGGGCTAGATTTGGCCCGCGGGCCTTGTGTTTGACACATGTGCTCTAACCACTCTCCTAACGCGGTCTGGTTCTGCCCGGGCGGTGGAGAAGAACGCACCAGGCCTTCCCGGCCGGCCGCTGCTCCCGTTGTCGGGGAGACGGAGGGGGCGCCACCTGGACTGGCCCCCGCGGCCCGGCACTGCTGTCAGCGGGCGGCGGGGTGTGTGCGAGGGGCCGTGGACACGGGCTCACAGCGCCCTGCGTGGGGAGGGTCCCCTGCCTGCCTCCCTTCACCCTGTCGCCCTCCACCCGGCCCTGCCTCCTCCCTCCCGCCTCCAACTAACGTGACACCTTTCTCCCTGGAGTGGTTTCAGGGACCTTCACCCTCTCCCCCGAGGGTGGTTCGGGGAAGGGAGCCGCCTGGACGGGGCTCCGGCTCCTGGGCTCGGGCAGCCTGCGTCTCCGGGGGCACGGAACCCACTCAGCCGGAAGCCACAGAGCTGCACCCCAAGCCCACCTTTGTGCTTCCGGGGTGGGGGAGAGGGAGCAAGGGGAGAGCACAGAGGTGGGGGCAGATGGAGGAGCAGGGAGAGGCAGGAGGAGGAGATGGAGGACAGAGGCAGGAGGAGGAGACGGAGGACAGAGGCAGGAGGAGGAGACGGAGGACAGAGGCAGGAGGAGGAGACGGAGGACAGAGGCTGGAGGAGGAGTCGGAGGACAGAGGCAGGAGGAGATGGAGGGCAGAGGCAGGAGGAGATGGAGGACAGAGGCAGGAGGAGGAGACGGAGGACAGAGGCTGGAGGAGGAGACGGAGGACAGAGGCAGGAGGAGATGGAGGGCAGAGGCAGGAGGAGATGGAGGACAGAGGCAGGAGGAGGAGACGGAGGACAGAGGCAGGAGGAGATGGAGGGCAGAGGCAGGAGGAGATGGAGGACAGAGGCAGGAGGAGACGGAGGACAGAGGCTGGAGGAGGAGACGGAGGACAGAGGCAGGAGGAGATGGAGGGCAGAGGCAGGAGGAGATGGAGGACAGAGGCAGGAGGAGGAGACGGAGGACAGAGGCAGGAGGAGATGGAGGGCAGAGGCAGGAGGAGATGGAGGACAGAGGCAGGAGGAGACGGAGGACAGAGGCTGGAGGAGGAGACGGAGGACAGAGGCAGGAGGAGATGGAGGGCAGAGGCAGGAGGAGATGGAGGACAGAGGCAGGAGGAGGAGACGGAGGACAGAGGCAGGAGGAGGAGACGGAGGACAGAGGCAGGAGGAGGAGACGGAGGACAGAGGCTGGAGGAGGAGTCGGAGGATAGAGGCAGGAGGAGGAGACGGAGGACAGAGGCTGGAGGAGGAGTCGGAGGACAGAGGCAGGAGGAGGAGATGGAGGACAGAGGCAGGAGGAGGAGACGGAGGACAGAGGCAGGAGGAGAGCTGGAGGAAGGGAGAGGAGCAGCAGGTGCGCCCCATGCAGACTCTAACCCTGTCACTTGCTGAACAAACCCTCCCCCTCACACCTCACTGTGCTTGTATGTAGAATGAGCCTCAGAGAACTGCTGAATGAATGAAGGCCATTCATGGATAAAGCGCTGGACACAGCAGCAGCTGCTCCCACAGGAGGAGAGGGGCAGGGCCGGGGCCTCAGCAGGCTGACGGGACCCTCAGCCGCTGGCCTGAGTCATGGCTCCAGGACTGGCACTGAGGGCAGAGGGACCACCATGCATTGCCCCAGAGAGAAGGGCCTGGCCGCACTGCGAGCCCCAAATCATAACCAGGGCTCCCTCTGCCTCTGAAGCGCCATAGCCAGCCACAGCCAGAGCCGCGGCCTGGAGCCATGGCCTCAGCGTGCTGGGCGCCCGGCCGGACCTCCCTGGGCTGCTGGCTCCCCGGGCCGCTGGCTCCCCGGGGCAGACTGATCCCTGCGGAGCCCAGCGGCTGGGCCTGGCTGTGGGGCCCGGAAGACAGGCCCTCCTGTCAGGAGTGGGGGCCAGGCTAGGGAGCTGCTGGGGCGGGGGGGCTGGGGGGAGAGCCGTGGGGCCCGTGGCTGGGCAAGCGAGAGGGACCCCAGGAGGGGTGTGTGCCCGCCGGAGGCCAGCCTGTGCGGCTCTGTGTGACCCCTCCCTGGCTGGCGGACGGCCAGGTGGCCACGGCAGTGAGGCCAGCGCAGAGTCCGTGGAGGACGCGGGACGGTGACGGCGGCGGGGAGCGGCTGAGTGGCGCACGTGGGCGGCGTGGACATGAGAACAGACACGTGATTCCCAGCAGGAGAGGCGTTTGGTCTCCTGTGCCCACCGCAGGGTCCCTCCCCCGAGCCCGTCCTTTCTGAGCGGGAGCTGCCTGACTCTGCCCGCGGAGAAGGTGGCGCCATAACGTGCCGGGCACTCCCTGGGCGCCAGGGGCTCAGAGACAGAGCACGGCAGCCCCGGGCCCTCTGATCCCAGACTCCCGGGTCCCCGGCACACCGCCGCTCGTCTGTCTGTCTGTCTGACATCTGCACGGTGTCCATCTGCTCTCACTGTGCTGTGTCCGGCACAATGTCATCTCCTGTCTGTCCAAACCCCAGTCCGGAGGCCCCGGCGATGGTGGAGGTGCCCCTGGTGCCGCCCAGCGGGCAGCTGCCAGCCGCAGGCCCTTGTCCAGCCGTGAATGTGGCGAGTGTGACTGAGGTGTCGTGCTTCCTATGCTAATTAGCATTTAAATCGCCGCTGCGGCTGGAGGTCACTGCACTGGACGGCAGGAGCTTGAGGCCTCTGATACTGGCTTTGCCTTCCCCGCCCCTCCCTGCGGCCTTCTTCTTAGGGTTTCTTACACGGAGGCCCTGGGTCCCCGCTGCTCGTTTCCCTGCTGAACAGACCACCGCTCACTCCTCTCCCGCTCAGGCATTCTGATACAGGTGACACTGGACGGTCCTTTCTGGGCACAGCTCTGCCTCTTTCCTCACTTCCCATCCAGGGGCCCTGAGCCCAGGTCATCGCACCCTCCCACTGCCCGCCTGGCCCTGGTCTCTGTCTTCACCCCTGCCCCACCACACACACTGTCCCTGCCCTGTGTCCGCCCCCTCACACCCACCCCCACCCCCCGCCCCACCACACACACACACACACACACACACACACACTGTCCCTGCCCTGTGTCCATCAGCACACCCGGCCAGGCGGGCTGCGGACTCTCAGACACCACCGTCACCCCGCATCTCCCCTTCTTCCTGTCACATCTGACCCCAACTCTTCTGCTCGGACCTCAGACTCCCACCTGGCTCTGCCCCAGGCCTCCGTGTCCGCCCGCCTGCTGGTCCTCTGCACATACATGCTGCCCGCCCCCGTGCCTCCTCTCTGCGGGGAGAGCAGCCACCCCTCATTTTGGATGTCTGCCCTCCACTTCCTCCACGGGAGGTGGATGTATCTCTGAGCCCGCTCGGGCCTCCTCTCGTTTCCTCCTGCAGCCTCCGCTCAGTGCTCCCTGCTCAGTGCTCCGGGTCCCCCTCCGTTCCCCCCGCCCGCTCTCAACATTCCCTGTGCAGCTGAGAGTGGATGCAGCCTTGGAGCCCAGAGAAGTGTGGGCAGGGTTGGCAGCCCTGCATCCGGGCTTCCTTTCCTGGGCTCCCACTGGTGGCCGCTCTGCCCACCTCCCGATGGGCAGTCCTTAGCGTGTCATTTCTCCATGCTGGTTCCAGTCAAATCTGGGAGCCACTTTTTCAGGTGACTTTGCACACCTGCTCCAGTTCATTTTATGGCTTATTTCTCAATGTTGGGGTCTTTTTTTTTTTTTTAAATGTTTTATGAATTTTTTACAGAGAGGAAGGGAGAGGGAAAGAGAGCTAGAAACATCGATGAGAGAGAAGCATCAGTCAGCTGCCTCCTGCACACCTCCTGGGCGAACCATCCAGGGGCCTGGCTGTCCTCCTGCGAGGGCCCAGCACGTCCAGGGAGGCGACACGTGAGGGGCCTGGGCTGCGTGCAGCCAGCAGCTGAGAAGGCAGCCAGGGCTCCTGTGAGTTCTGGGCCCAGTGCAGGGACCGGGGCGTGTGTGTGTGTGTGTGTGTGTGTGTGTGTGTGGTATTGCAGGCCTGAGGATTCCTGGGAATGGCAGATCGCCAGGCCTGGTAGACAAAGGCCTGGAATAGTGATAACAAGGGGCCTGACTGGTTTGGCTCGGTGGATAGAGCGTTGGCCTGCGGACTAAGGGTCCCAGGTTTGATTCCGGTTGTGGGTGTGCTGGAGGCAGCTGATTGATGTTTCTGACTCTCTATCCCTCTCCCTTCCTCTCTGTAAAAAATCAATAAAATATATTTTTTAAAGGGGGGGCCTGTGAATAGCGTGAGTACAAGCCTGGGGAGGACATCAGGGGGCCAGGCCAGGTGGGCGGAGGCGGGGCCCACCGAGCAGCCCGAGGCCTGCCTCTCGAGTAGGCTCTGGCTGCACGTCTCCTGAGTTACGGGAAAAGAACAAACAAAGTTAAAGAATGACAAGCACAGGGAAGTCATCAACCCACACACACACTTTTAATCGCAAGAAGTGAACACGTCTGTGACATACGTTCTCCACAGGGTGGAAGTCTTCCAAGCTTGCAATACATTGTTACAGTTAACATTCTGTGCTGAGCAGAGTGACAGCATAGACCGTTCCGAGCACAGTGTTTGGGGCAGGTGCCAGCGCCCTTCTGCTCCCAGGCCCACCGTCCCGGCGCTGCCGGCTTCTGTCCGTGATGACGTGATGGTGTGATGACGTGATGGTGTGATGACGTGATGGTTTGATGACGTGATGGTGTGATGACATGATGGTGTGATGACTGCAGGAGGAGGCCGAGCGGAGCTCAGGCTTACCTTGCCTCCCAGTCTCCCCGCCCCAGGCCTGTCACTGGCCTTCCCGCAGGAGGGAGCATTTTTCTGAGGGCGGAACCACAGAAAGAAGTTTGGAGGGAACGTTGCCTGAGGTGGGACTGGGGTCCCCCCTGGGAATGTCTTGTATCAGATCCTGTCCTCAATTCTCACAGCCAAGCGGAGGGATTGGTTCTGAAGAGGTCGCTGGAGTTGGAGCGCTGGGACACTGCTGTGTGTGAGTTACGGTGGCTTCACAGGGTGGCCTCCTCCACCCCGAGTGGTGAGGGGGAATGAGGGAAAAGAAGTAGATGACCCCACTCCCCAATTTCTGTTTGAAACAGAAAACTAAACGGGTCTCCCTCTTCTCGTCCTGGACGGACGCCCCAGCACCAGCGCGGGGAGCAGCCCGCCAGCCCCTCCGTGTCCGGGCAGCCAGGCCGCGGCCTGGACGTGTTACCGTTCCTTCTCCCCACCCTGAAGGCCTGGCCTCCCCGCGTCTCCAGAGGAAGGGAGATGACGGATGACTGAGCTCTAATGCTCCAGTTATGCGGCAGGGAAACCAGAGGCTGGGCTGGCAGCGGACGGCGGCTGGAGCGTCCCACAGGCCAGCCCTTAGTCACGCTGTGCCGGGGGTGGGCGGGGTGCACACGGGGCGAGGGGGGAGCACCTGTCTTGTCTGAGATGCTTTTGTGGGAGACACTGCTGAGGGGGGCGGGGTGCAGGGGGGGGGGCGGCCAGGAATGCGCATGCCGACGGGACAGCACAGAGCCTCCCATCTTCCCAGTGCGCAGGCCCCCTCCCAGCACGTGGCCTTCCCGCCGCCGGCCTGACGCACGGCCACTCCGGACACCGACGTGCGGGGCCCGCGCGGGGAGATCTCACCTCCCTCCCTCCGTCAGAGCCCATCTCCGCCCGCCCTCCGTCATGGCTCAGGGGGTGACGGGCACCACTGAGTGAACTGGTGAACTCAGGGAATTCCTCCTCCATGCTCAGGAGAACTCAGACGCCCAAAGAGCACGCTGTTCCCTGACGGGTTCACAGAGGTGGACAAGATGGCCTCTGGCCATGCAACCAGGCGCGCGGCTTCCCCCTCCTGACACTTGGCCCTCCTGCTGGACCTCTGCTCTGGGTCCTCAGTGCTCACCGCGGAGGCCCCGGTGAGTGAGCAAAGCCATCCGGGCGACAGCAGGAGGACAGGCCGCACCTGCAGCTAAGGACCGAGGTTCTGTTAAGACAGCTGCTCCTACTCTGGCCGATGCTGGGTTTGGGGAGAAAGGAATAGGAAACAGAACCGAAAAACAAGTGATGTAAGCTCCAAGGGGACCCACAGCTGGAACTGGGCAGAGTCCCTCTTCTGGTCACACATCTGGAAATGAGGAGTGGCGGGAAATGGCTGGACACTGAGTTTTCAAATGGCAAGGGAAAAGTTAAAGACTTCTTTATAAAAGTCATCTGGTTAGATTCTCTTCTCCATTTCGGTCCAAACAGTTTTAAAACAAACGCCGAAGAGTCTCCCCCCGCTGGTGGACCCCGTCCCGAGCCGCCTCCCCGTGGGGGGTCACGGGGTCCCGCACGGCTTCCCCGGCACCGCTGCGCTGCGGAGGGAGATGCTGCGAGCCCACTGCCAACGCCACCCAGAGCTGCTCTGAGCCCGGCTCTTTCCTTGTAAAATGAGGGTCTAATAAATGGTTTACCGGACTGAGACAAGATTGAGACCGTGGGCTACACCGATGTTACTGGCTCCTTTCTCTTAAAAATGAGCCCAAGCCTGCCTACTTAGTAAGCTGCTTAGACAGGTAGATACTGGTTTCATAAACCGTGATTCCCTGACTCTCTCCCTTCCCTAAGAGGAGGAGGGAGTAGGGGAAGGAGAGGGGCAGTCTGTTTAGTCTTTGGCCTCAGGCCATCTGGTTTCGGAGCAGCCTTCCTCCCCAGTCTGTGCTCCGGGACCTATAAAAAGTGAACCTGACCCATGTGTGGAGGTCACCTCACCTCTGAATAAGCACCCAACACACTTACGAGCAAGTCCCCCTTCTTGCAGCCCTGTGGCTCTGTCCTCGTTTGGTGGAGTGGGAGCTGGTTAGGTGGTTCCCCTGACCCTGCTTCCTCATCAGATGGCCTTTCCCACACCGGGTCACCGAGGGCCTTTGGACGCTTCCTTGAGGAGCTGAGAGCGAGGTGGGCAGGGAAGGCCCGCAGCACCTCACACAAGCCTTGGAGAACCAGGAAGGGGAGGCTGGCACCCCCGCCCACACCCGCCCAGCCACTCCTGTAGGACTGGCCAGTGGTAGGTCTGGCTTAGCAGAGCTACCTTGAGAAGAAGGCAAATTATCCTATATAATAAAAGGCTAATATGCAAATAGACAAAACGGCGAAACAGTCTGCCGCTATGATGCACACTGACCACCAGGGGACAATCGCTCAATGCAGGGGCTGCCCCCTGGTGGTCAGTGCGCTCCCACAGGGGGAGCACCGCTCAGCCAGAAGCTGGGCTCACAGCTGGCGAGCACAGCGGTGTCAGGAGCCTCACCCACCTCTGCGACATCCCCCGAGAGCTTCCGGACTGTGAGAGGGCACATGCCGGGCTGAGAGACTGCCTCTGGGTGCACAAATTTCGTGCACCAGGCCTCTAGTCTATATAAAAGCATAATATGCTAATTAGGCTGGACATCCTTCCAGGTGTTCTTCCTTCCAGATAAAGCTGCAGTGGTCAGAGGCTGTGGCAGAGGCCACAGTGGCGGTGGGTGGGGGCTGCAGCAGAGGTGGCAGAGGGCCCTGGCAGTGGTGGGTAGGGACCTGGGCCAAGGCCCTTGCACATATTTCATGTATCAGGCCTCTAGTCTACACTGAGTGGCCAGATTTATGATGATCTCTGAATGCATCATTATCTGGCCAGTGTGTGTGTGTGTGTGTGTGTGTGTGTGTTATATTAGAGGCTTGGTGCATGAATTTGTACATGGGTGGGGTCCGGCCAGCCTGGCTAGGGGGAGGGGACATGGGCGGTTGGCCAGCCTGCCTGCTGGTCAAACTCCTGGTCGAGGGGACACTTTGCATAGTAGCCTTTTATTATCTCGGATATATACTGAGTGGCCAGACTATTATGTGTTCAGAGATCATAATTATCTGGACACTCTGTGTGTGTGTGTGTGTGTGTGTGTGTGTGTGTGTATATAAAAGGCTACTATGCAAAGTGTCCCCTCAGGAGTTTGAATAGGAGTTTGGTCACTCGCTACAACGTGCTGACCACCAGGGGCAGCTCGGAACATGGTGGGCAACTGGTAGTGGCGGTGGGGTGCTGAGGGAGTGAGGGGAGGAGGAAGAGGGGAACCCTGCAGTGGAGCATGCATGGGTGGTGAGGGAAGGAGCAGGTGGTGATGTGGGGAACCTGATCACCAGTCAGGCTTAGGGACCCTACCCGTGTACGAATTTTGTGCACTGGGCCTCTAGTTTGCCTGTATTCAGTAATTAAGAGCAAAAATCATTTTGAGAATTTCTCTTCTAACTGAAATTTACATTCAATTGTGAACGGGACAGGTTTTAATAAAAGGAGCAGCATATGCACACATCCTCACTTAGCAGAGCCACACACTAGGTTGGACTGTGGCCAGCTCAGGGCTGAGAGGACTTCCCAGGGGTGCCCCGGAGCACCATCACGGGCAAGCGTTTCTTAGCTTTCAAAGTTTTGAGCTGAAGTGAGAATTTTCTGAACATTTAAGGTATGAAGAACAGGAATAAAATGGGAAGGAACACAGAGTAATTCATAAAAATGAGATAGAAGCCGAAACCAGTTTGGCTCAGTGGATAGAGCGTCAGCTTGCGGACTGAGGGGTCCCACGTTTGATTCTGGTCAAGGGTGTGTGCATGGGTTGCGGGCACATCCCCAGTGCGGGGGGGTGCAGGAGGCAGCTGAGTCGATGTTTCTCTCTCATTGATGTTTCTAACTATCTGTCCCTCTCCCTTCCTCTCTAAAAAAACCAGTAAAATAAAAAAAAAAAAAATAAATAAAAAAAAAAAATATATATATATATATATATATATATATATATATTTATATATATATTTATATATATATTTATATATATATATATATATATATTTTTAAATGAGATAGAAATCTCAACCATTAAAACAGCTGCTTTGCACTTAAGGAAGCCTCCCTTTCCTTAGCCCGAAGGGCCTCATTTAAGGAAACAGAGCGGCTTCTCAAGAGCTTGTTTACGCCCAATGCTCCTTCCCACGTGGGCAGATAAGGTCGTGCAAGGGCTCAAAAGGCTGCACAAAGCTGGCTCTATGTGTGCACCCCCCCTCCCCCGCCCCCCCTGATTGCAAACCTCTTCAAACCACTGCTTAGCAAGCGTGACTTTCACATGGACAGAAAGTCTTGTTTTCCTGCATTAATCAACACAAGGCGCTGACTGCTCCACAGAAACTCCCTCAGGTACAGCTCATCCCAGCTTCGCTGAAGCCCGAGGCGGCGGCGGTGTCTCCACCCTGAGCTCCGCGAACCCTGCTTGTCCTTGACAAGCCCGCAGGCGCGTGGCTCTGAGCCTCGCTGAGGGGCTGGGGCAGGTGCGGCCACACAGGATGCAGAGGGCCCGCCCCCCTCACCGCCGTCCGCCTGGCCGTGACTGACAGACACTCCTGTGTCCATTCGCTTCCTGCCTGCAGGATGTTTTGTTTTTCTTCACGGTGGTGGTGGTGTTGGCATGACCAGACACCCAGAGGTGTCAAAGGAAACAAGAAAAGAGCCATCCTAATTTACATAATTTGATTAATACAGCACTTAAGGGAAACAATGAGCATAGTGAATTATCCAACCAAAAGGAACCGGCTGTATATTGTTACAAAAAATAAAAACCTCACCTTGTTCCCAGTACAGAGAGGCAGACCATTGTAACAGGACCACAGAGCCGCACACCCAGCTGGCAAACACTGTGGGTCTGGAATTCCTTCCCCAACCACATTACATCAGCTCGACACATCTGTAAAACATCTTCCCCGCAGTCAGACCCTGAGGATCAGGCCCGGGAGGCGCCCGCCACCGGCCAGCATCTAGCTCACCCCTCTGAAGGCACTGGTAAGAGCGGCCCTGGTGCTGCCTCGGCGGGTAAGAGCTCTGGCCTGTCCAGGGAGGGGGACCAGGAGCCTAAGTGCTGAGAACTCAGCCAGGCGGCCGAGAAGGGAGAAAGAGCAGGGGGAAGAGCCAAAAGATAAAATGGAGAAGCATGACTTTAGGAGAAACCGTTTCGATTGTAATCCACTCCAGCCTGGCATCGCCGAGACCCCGAGAGCCACGGGCGCTGGGCAAGTTCACTTCTTGAGTGCGATTTGAGGCTATTTGACCTTTTCTCAGTGGTGCTCGAGTCGTTCGTTCTGTTTGGGAAACGGCAATGACTTCTTTCATCAGCCATGGTGTCCCTGACAGCACGGGGTGGTGCGGTCGGGAAGACGGACGCGGGCCCAGCAGAGGATGGCTGTGAGGCTGGGCCGCAGAGGGGGTCGCTGTGCATGTGAGGGGGCACCATCGGGTCCTCGCTGGGAGCGTGGCCTTGAGGCTGCGAGGCCAAAGACCTGGCGGAGCCCAGTCTCTCCCAGACGGGTACTGGCAGAGCGCTGGCCAGCAGCTGGCTCACACAGGCATGCACAGGGCAGGGAACCAAGTAGCCAACCCCTGGAAAGTGGTCTCATTGTTTTTTAAAAAATAATTATTTCCTCCTTTCAATCCGGTCTTCACCTCCAAACCGTTCCTCCGCACCGCGTTCCTATGGCTCTGCGAGGGCGGTTGCGTCGCAGAGGACCAGCGGCTGGACCCCTCTGGCTACAACGTAGACCTTCCAGTGGGCGGCACCGGCGTAGCCTGCAAGGGGAACAGCAACGCAGCGTGTGAGCACCTGCAAAGCCAGGCGCATCGTGCTCTGAGGTCTTCCAGGCCCTCCTGCACAAA
This sequence comes from Pipistrellus hanaki, assembly GCF_964339955.1. Classification (NCBI taxonomy): domain Eukaryota; kingdom Metazoa; phylum Chordata; class Mammalia; order Chiroptera; family Vespertilionidae; genus Pipistrellus; species Pipistrellus hanaki. The sequence goes on along the minus strand of NC_140509.1, from coordinate 7,578,406 downwards.
TTCTCTGTACCCTGGCACCCAGCAGGAGCCACTCTGAACCAGCTCCATTGCTGCCTCACCTGGGGACTGAACGCCAATCCCACAGGTTCCCATCAGCAGGTGCTCTGATGAGCGGGAGTGGGCACCGATTCCTGCGCACTGAGCTCACCATTTTCAGCGAGAAGACCAGACTGGCTGAGGGGGAGGGGTCCCCCACTCGTTTTTCCTGAGACTTCTACAGCATGGCCTCATTACAGAACATCCAGATTGACCCGACCCAGCGTTCCCTAAACTGTGTCCCCTGTAAGAAGTCCAAGGAAAATGGGTTCTGTGTGGCCAAGTTTGAGAAACACTAGATTCCTCCAGGGTTTTCGGAGCCTTCTGTACAGAATGTGCACTGTGTATTGCCAAGCCTGGCATTTCCCGAAGTCTACTGACCAAAGGACCCATCTGCCAGGGCCTTTCCGGGGGGCGCCTGCTCCTGCCGGTCCTGAGTGGCCTGAAGAACCCTTGGGAAACACTCACCAGAACCATCTGAGTGGGTGGAAGGTGACTGACACCCTCCACCACATCAGTGCTCTGCTCTCCTGAGGGAAATGTCCTAGCGGCCGATGTGCCCTCCTCACTCGTAAACGAGAGCCCCGAGCAGCCCTGAGCCTCTGCCCGGGGCGTCAGAAAGCTCACCGCGCAGTGACCGCACAGTCCGGGGGGTGCAGGCTCACAGCGCCTGACCCTACGTCACCCTTGAAAACGGCCCCCTCCCAGGTTCCTGGTGGTCTGTCCCCTTGTCCCTTTCCCCTTAACCCTCACAGGACAATGCTTATCATGTCATCACGTCAAAAAGCACAGAAGCTGCTGTCACGCTGCCATTCCTAAGGGTGCCCGAGCTGCTCAAGATGCCACCTGTCCTCAGCCCTCCACTGTAGGGCCTGCTCTTGGGTCCTCACTTGTAACTGAGGCGGCTGCAGCCAGGCGTCTGCTGCTGCCACTGCTCAGGTGCCCACTGTCCTCCCTGCCTTCTCCCAGGCATGCACGTGCTCTTGTTCTCTTCGGTCTCCTGTCCCGGGGCTGGCCTTCGTGGGTACTGCCAACCTCAGGCTCTGTTCCACCTGGTCTGTGGCTGGCCAGTCACAGCTTGGCAGGCATCAGGCCCTGGATTTCAGGCTAGCCTGGACTATGCCCACTGGACCTGCTGCTCAAAGCTTCTCTGACCTCTGCCAGGCACCCATTCCTTCTTCTCCCCTCATCCTATGCTGGCATTCTAGATGCTAGTGGGAGCCGGAGGCCTGGAGTTTGGATAACTAAGGTGTTTCTGCAGTTGTCTGAACTGTCAGGATTTGTAGAGCGTAAGACAGACTTTGAATACACAACTACACTCTCCCAGCGCCAAGCGTGCAGGCTTGTGCAGCCGTCACGCCTCATGGAAGCGTCACAGGAAGATAGCTCCAGGACATTTCCACACAGGAACCTCCCTCCGCAGAACTCCCGGGGCCAGGCCAGCTGCGCTCCATCTCAGTCAATGGTTAACTGATGCAATTTCATTTTTCTATTTCTAAACTGAAATCAAAGCTATGTAACCTGGATTAAAACCTGGCACACTTCACAGTGTGCACACGTCCTCCAAAGGCGGTGAGGTTTCTAGGGACCCGGGTTTTCTGAAAAGGTAAGTTAGAGAAATCAGCTGGGAAACCAGGCGGGGCTCTGCCAGGGCCTCCGGGCCGCCCCTGGGCTTTGTGAGGCAGGAAAGACAGGGGGGCAATGGGGTCCTTGCTGAGTTATTTGCTTCTGCCAAGAAAACTCTAGTAACCCTGATTGCTATAGACAGCAGTTGATTTAAACCTGTTTCCCTGGAACCAACTTCTAGAATCTACTGCACAGAACAAGTCACAGTGGGGAAATCATGGAGCCGAGGGTGAGTCATGGCTGTGAGCGTGAGGCTGTGACCTGCCTGTGGGACCCACCCGGGAGATGAGACGCCTGTGCAGCTGCTGCTTGCACTGCATTGTTATATTAGCAAAATGGCACCGAAAGGGCTTTCCTGGAATCTGGAATTGAACCTCCCTGACCTGACTGCTGAACGAGACACTGAGACTAGCGGCTTTCTTTGCTTAACTGCCGGTGCCCTGGGTGGCACCTCTCCTCCCGGCCTCACTCCCCTCAGCTGTACATAAAGGCCTGCTCTCAGTATCTGCACGACCCTGCCTCACCTGGACACGCATATTCTCCATGCACATACAAGACCTTTCCTCCTGCCATGTTTTCTCATTAGTTGTTCCATTTAAGCATAAATATTGACCTATTAGTATAAAATGCTATTAGTAAAAAATGCTATTCTTGACTCTACTTAATTGATCTTTGTGAAGGCAATATTTAATCCTTACACTATTTTTTGAGTTAAACACTGAAAAGGTCCCGGGGCCCCGCCTACCGATGTCGCCGGGCGCCAGCGGCACGGCCATGGAGTGGCAGTGTCTGCGGCACTGGAAGGGCGGGATGAGCTGCAGCATGGCCTCCCCGCTGCCGAGGGCGAACAGGTCATGCATCCGATGCATCTGGAGGAAACACAGGGAGAAAAGGAAGGAAAAGAAAACACAGTAAAACCCAGGGGTGTGGGAGATTAATGCACAAACATCCACACACACGGCTCTGAGTTCCCTATCAGCCTAAGCTAAAAGGAAAACAGAACCAATAACACAATTCACAACCACATCCAAAAGACAAAAACAAACTAGTTTCTTCAAAGCATGGCATCTCTCAGTGTTGAGACCAGGGTAAAAATTGCTTCTAACAGCTTCTATAGAGACACTGAATTAAGTGGGGCCTCAACAATCGCCCTATAGTAGAAATGGCACAAGCTTCATAATTTACAACTATTTCTAGTCACAACTTCAAAGTAGGTCAAAGGCAAAACATCTAACTGCAATTTCACGAAAGTCTAGCAAAGGCCAATACATGTTGGTCTAAGAATGCAATCTTCTGAGGCACTAGTTTGATCCAGACTTTTAAACTAACAGATGTCTATATATCCTTTGGGCAATGGAATATTCCTTCTTACTGCCAAAATGTTTTGATGAGAACCAAAGAGTGGCAAGTTCAAGTTTACACTTTCTGGCAAGACCCAGGTGAGCAGGTATGTCATGTTATTGACTGAAAGCTAATGACAGTAAGATTGGCCTCTGATGTTGAAAACCAAGGAGACCACCAGGTTATGCACCAGCAGAGGCCATGGCTACACTTCTGAGGGAGCACCACTGCCACCATGGGCATGGCATGCACCCTGCTGGGTGCCAGGCACAGTTGCAAACCCTGGGCCACCTAATAGGACAAAGGGCGAGGCTGATCTGGCTCACCGAGGTGAGAGAGAACCCCTCGCCTCCCCTCCCAGCCCTGCCCATCTGGGAAACCCTCCAGATGGCCACATAAAGCAGGGACCCGAAGTCTGACTTTCCTCTTCACCGCGTGGGGCCTCCAGAGTCTTAGATCTTGGCCCATCTTCTCTTGTCCCAAACCCTGGTCTCCCTGTTGCTCCCACAGGCCCTGGCCATGACTGATTCCATGGCTACACGAGAGCCATTCCAACTGTTGCTGCAGTGACAGGAGGACCAGGGGGGTCTGGTGTCTTGAGCTGCCTGCAACTGACTGGTCCCAGCAGAAGCCCTGACACCTGCACTCTTGAAAAATCCCTGAAGACCAACACCAGGTGGATGTTCTAGTATTTCTTTTCATGTAAGCTGAGGGGGCGGGACCATGACCTTCTGCACCCAGGACGGGAAGAAGCGGACACCAGGGTGGAGCAGGCCCGCGGTGGGCAACAATGTGGAAGGGGTCAGGGACCTGGAGCTCCTCACGTCTTCTCCCAGTGCAATCAGATCTCCACTTCTGAAACCCAAGGCTCCTGCAGACACGGGGCTTCCAGGCCCAGGGCCCAGGGACATGGACAACAGGGTGGAGTCGCAAGGCGTCTCGAGCCCGGGCCAGGGTGGGGAACAGATGCTCCAAGAAACCAGACTCAGGATTTTTGCCTATTTGGGCCACTCCCCTTCCCAAAACATCTTGAGAACCATAACAAGATGACTGATAGGCGGCTGAGTAACTCTGTATTTACCACTTTGGCTGGCTCATGGGTTCCTGTTAAGTAGGCTGATGAAAGTAACTTTAGATTCAAGTGGGAAAAGCAAGATAAAGATAAAGGCCCTCGCCCAGAATGATATCCTAATTACGAAGATGAAATCATACGAGGGCCCCGAGTCCAGCCAGCGACAGGATAAACGTCTTTAAAATCAAGGAAGAGCCCAGCACCTCCACCCTACTGCTGGCAGACAGAGGAGCTTACTTCTAGACACAGGGATTGTTTTTCTAGGCTTTGAAATTCCTTTAACACGATTCAGCAAATTGGGAGCCAATAGTATCAGGAGGTTGAAGACAACCCAGAGTTGGTAGGGGTCACAGTTTGCAAAATTTAATTTTTTTACTGAGTAAAAATTCATGATTTTAATTTTTTCAAACCAATCCACACTCAAAAACCTTCCTCAGGAATGAGACACAACAGAAGAGCAATTCAGAGACAAGTGAGCCGACACCGACACAGCACAGCTCTGCCGAGGCCGGTGGAGGGCAAGTGAGGGGTCGGGTTGGCCCTGGGCTGAGGTGAGAGGTGCAGCCCCTAAGCTGGGCTGCCGGCCTCAGGCGCGTGCCGTCCACCATGGAGTCCCCAAACCTCTCCGTGCTCCCAAGCTTTTTGCTTCTCCAGTTCTCTACCTGAGGCTCCTCCTCCATTTCTGGGGAAGCCAACCTGGGAGTGCGGGTGGGAAGAGCCCTCCTATGAGCTTACCGTGTCCTTGATTTGCTCTCGCTAGGGCTGTTTCCGTAACTACAAGATGAGTGACCAGGACTATGAATTCACATACTGTTCTCTTACTGCTGCCTGCTTTCTACTTTGAGGTAGAGAAGTCAGACTAATTAGGGTTCTCCGTACTTAAACGCAGAAGCGTGGCTTCCGGGAGGGAGACTTGCAGGAGGCAGACCCTCCATCGCATGTCTTCCTAAGGAGCAGGCTGCCCAGTCTCCTGGCTACCAGGGAGGGTGTCCCTGCAATTCGCCCCCTAAGCTGATGTGCAGGGAAGGCCTTGATTATGTCATCGGCCCAGGTCCCAGAGGAGGAAAGTTCTCGATCTCAGTGCTCTCAAAATTTCCTACCTTACTGCCCACAATAGGTTCTGGCTGAAGAAAGAAGCACTTTTTCAAGGAGGCGTCTTTTGGAAATGGGAGGTGGGTGAAAACAGGAAAGAGCTCACGTAAAATGTGTGATCTGTTCAGAGGTCTTCTCCTATAAAAGTTTGGAAGAGAAAAAAGTTATTAAACTGGGCAAGCCAGCCTCCGGCTAACATAGAGCTGAGCAGGGTGGGAAAACTGTGGGTGGTGGGCAAAGAGGAAAACTATCAGGATAATATCGTAAGTATTGGGTCCATGAAGAACAGTCATGCCAAATCAATTAACTGTAACATGCACACGCACACACACAAACTCCACAGCCACGATTTGTCCATGTGGGTGGGTGTTTATAAAATCCAGCTAAAACAACATATAGAGGAAGGGAAGAAACAATCCGTTCATTCTATCTTGGAAAAGAGACTGAAGTACTAACAAGCCAAGTGGGAGAGGAGACCGAGGGAGGAGGAAGCAGCAAACATCGCGAGCCCTCTCCGGCGGCGGAGCGCCAGGCACTGGGAAGCCTGACTAGCTTGTTCAACTGAGTCACTGATCACGAAAGAAACAGCAAATTTAACGAAAAGCAGAAGCACCGAGAAATTACCCAACGGAAAGCCTGAAAGCAATGTTCCTTCCCTGTGGAGGGTTCTAGATCAGCGGCTGCCAACCTTTCGGACCTCAGGGACCACCGTGGTCCTCAGACCACTAGTTGGCGACCGCTGTTCTAGATGGAAACTGGCTTTCCTTTCTTTCTAGACAGCACCCCAAGACATGGACCATGTCTTCTGTAGGACACAGGGAGGAACGGGGGGCAAATCTGAGTTTCAGTCCCGACTGGGTGACCTCTCTGATTGCCACTTCTCTGATCTGAAGGTGACAATGACAATTCCTACTTCCCAGAGCTATTCTGAGCATCACCACTGAGCAACGGACACTACGCACCAAGGCACGCTGCCTGGCACAGGGCGTGCTGGGGAATGCAGCCTCCCTTCCATCCTTCGCGCTCTCTTCAGCCCTCATCGCTCAGGACCCACGCTGCAGAAACACAATGCTCAAACAGACTTAGAAATAAACTATGACTCTATCAGGCAGCCCTGGCGTCCACCCAGGCTGTCACTCCTCCGGGCACATCTCTTCACTCGCCCCTTTCTCTCATCACTGGTTTGTGCACACTGAGCTCCTGCGTGCTCTCTGACTTGCACGGTACCACAAGGTATCTGCAGTGTTGACACTTGGGCTGTCCCTTCCCACACACACAGACCAAGCGCCCTTCTGACACTCACCACGGATAAGGAAATGGGAACCACCGGTGAGGAAAGCAGCGCCACCACTTGGCGAAAAACCCTTCCTCGAAGCCTTCTGTCACCTCAGGGTACTGGCACACAAAATGCTGAATGTCCTCCGACAACAGGGGCCGTTCCGTCTTGGCAAGGCCAAAAACAAAAGCAAAGCAGAATTATTTCCCAGGAAAGCTCGACGGTTTCTGCTATTAAAAGGGTAGTCAGTCAGTGGGAGAATCCGCCTCTAGCTCACCTTGATCACCAGAGGATGGAGTCTCTCAAATTCCTTTGGGACATCTTCCAGGAGCACTAACTTGAGGGGTAATTTCTGGGCACAACCAGTGCAGTTGGCAGGGATAAGGTCTGACTCATTCTGCTCACGGTCGTTTGTCCACCAGGGGTCAAAATCTGAGCAAGGAAGAGACAGATACAGGAAGAACACAGCAGATAAATCCAACAGGCCAGCAATGAAGGGGGAAGGAAAGATATACTAAGACTTTTTAAAGCTGACAATGGCAACCTCTGAAAAGGAGCAGAGTGTGGGGGAGGGTAGTTGTGGAGACAGTGCGGGAAGGAGAGGTACTTTCCCCTGCAGACTCTTCTACACTTTGGGAAGTATTTCTCTAACGTGTACACGTATTTCCTAAGCCAAACTAACAGATGAAGCTGAAAAGGAAGACACTCAGTGGCATGGGGTGGAGATTTAGTTCCTCTACCTTTTAAAAAATGTTTTTATTTCAGAGAGAAAGATCAATGAAGAGAGAATCATCAATGGGCTGCCTCCTGCATGCCCCACACTGGGGGGTCAAGCCTGCAAGCCAGGCATGTGCCCTGACAGGGAATTGAACCCGGGACCCTTTAGTCCTCAAGCCAATACTCTACCCACTGGGCACCACCGGCCTGGGCTCCTCTACCATTTTCTAACCTGGGCGCACACGTGTGAACCGTCTACCGCACATGGGGGAGGGGCTGGCAGAGAGGGTCCCACCATCAGGGAGGAGTCCCACTGCGTGTCTTCTCAGCACTCTGAATGTGTGCCTAGACCCTTGGTTCGCAAGCCCAAATGGAGGCCAGGCTGGCTCCAGGAAGGAGGAGTGAGAAAGGGGTGCAGAGAGGAGGGATAGAGGGGAGACAGGACATCTCTGGAGCAAAGTGAATTGACTAGCCCAGCTCAGAAGGGGGTAGGGGTACTGTCCATGGTTTCTCCCGCCAGGACTGCAGGTGGGTCAAAGGAAGAGTGCCCTCCGGGCCCTGATGTGAGTGCTGGGTGGCCGCTGCCTTCGGGGCTGGCTCTGCTGCCGCACAGCGCTTCTCAGGTTCCCTCTGTTCCTTCCCTTCACACACCTGTTTACAACCTCACTGTGCTACTTGTTTGCTTTTTGTCCCATTCTGGGCTTTACGTGTGTTCTCTGAGATATGTGTTTGTGATAAACTCCAATTTGAATCCAAAAGGTTCCACCAGATGGTTTCTGATGAAAACCCAATGGAAACCAGCTCAGGAGGGCGCCCAGAACAAAGACAGCACGAAGCCAACGTGGCTAAGCTGTGCCGTCGGCTCTCCACACGACAGCGCACTGGGAGCCTGACTCCTGGCCACACAGCCTGTGGCCCGCAGTGCCTGTCCTTGTTTCCTCCGGCGGCGGCAGCGTGGAGGACACCGTCAGGGGAAGCCTGCTTCTGTTCTCAGGAGTCTCCCGGGCACCCTCCGCCTCTGGCGGACAGAACCTGCCTTTCCTCAAGGCAGCTGCCACCCCCCTCTCCCGTCTCACCTGTGGGAGGTCACCAGCCAGAGGCCTATGCCCCTCACCCGGGGGCCTCTGTCCCTCACCGGTCGCCGGGAGCCTCGGGGCAGCTGAAACCCTTTGGTGGCACCTGAGGCTGCAAAGTTATAGTTTTTGTTTTGTTTTTTCCTTCAAGAATACTTTTAAATATTCCTTATCAGAGGCCAAATATGATGGATTCTTTTTTTTAATTTTTTTTTTACATTATTATTATGGTTTTTTTTTTGTTGTTGATTTCAGAAAGGAAGAGGAGAGAGCTAGAAATATCAATGATGAGAGAGAATCATTGACTGGCTGCTTCCTGCATGCCCCCTACTGGGGACCGCTCCTGCAATATGGGCATGTGCCCTTGACCGGAATCAAACCTGGGACCCTTCAGTCCACAGGCCGATACTCTATCTATCCGCTGAACTAAACCAGTTAGGGCAATATGATGGATTCTTGGCAACATACAAGAACTCTGGGTAATGGACATACGTGAGGCATACATAATCATGACAACATGTCACAATTATACAGCATTTCAGTTTCCAGAGTACTGGTGAGGGAAGGAGGGAGGGGCAGGGGAACCAATGTGGGAAGTGCCAGGCCCTGTGCCGGTCACTTCCATGCGCTGGGTTACTTTTCACCGTGTGATCACTGAGGAGAGGAGCACACGGAGAGTGAGGTGGGGAGAGCACAGTGGATGCAGGTGGTGGTGGGGGGATAAGAGGACAGGGGCTCTGAGGAGGCTGTAATGAGGGTCCGAGGGCTTGGAGAGCCTGAAGCCCTTGTGACTGTACTGAAAGCAAAACAAGGAACCACCATAGGCCTGAGAGGAGGCCTTCCTGCTGCTTTAGGAGGCATTCTGGCTGTGCCTGGGCTGTCAGAGAGTGGGGCTGGGCAGAGGGAGATGGGCTGTACTCTGGTTTGTCCCATTAGGCGGGTTGTATGGTGATGAGAGGTGACATATAGTGAGTCTAAGTGGAGGCAGTAGGCTTGGGAGGAAGAGGGGCTTCCTGGGCAGGGATGACCCATCTGTAGGTCTAAGCAGCACCGCAGCCTGTCTGCGAGGCGGGTTCTGCCCACGAGCTCCGCCTGGGGGAGCAGCGACTCAGAAGGCAGAGACCTGAAGGTTTTTCTTCACATTTGGGGCATGAGGAGGCAGGAGTGGAGGGAAAGGGCTCTATCTGCTTTCTCTGTGGAGATACCATATTAAAACAGCAGCAGCTTTACTGAGATACAATCCAGTGGCTGTCAGTATATTCAGAGTGTAACCAGCACCATCATCCAACACCCCAAAAGGAAACGCTGCTGCTATTAGTCCCTTCCCATCCCAACCCCTCCTGCCAGCCCTGAGCATTGGCCTGTTCTGGTATTTCACAGAAATGGAATCTACATTGTGTGTCTGACTCCTTCAACTTAGTGTCATGCTGCAGAAACCGGTTTGGCTCAGTGGATAGAGTGTCGGTCTGCTGACTGAAAGGTCCCAGGTTCGATTCTGGTCAAGGGCATGTACATTGGTTGTGGGCACATCCCTGGTAGGGGGTGTGCAGGAGGCAGCTGGTCAATGATTCTCTCCCATTAGTGTTTCTAGCTATCTATCTCTCTCCCTTCCTCTCTGTGAAAAATCAATAAAATAAAATATATTATTAAAAAAAACAAAAAACAACTTAGTGTCATGTTTTCAAGGTTCACCCATGTGATAGCCCGTATCAGTTCTTCATTGTCTATTGCCGAGTGGCACTCTTTACACAGAGAGACTAAATTTCATTTAGTCATCCGTAAGTTGCTGGACATTTCTACTTTGGGGCTATTATGAATAATGCTCTTATAAACATTTGCGTGCAAATTTTTGGGTGGGCAAATGTTTTCAGTTCTCTCGTGTACATACCTAGGAGTGGAATTACTAGGTCATTTGCTTACTCTGTGTTTAACTTTTTGAGCAACTGCCAAACCATGCGCCAAAGCAGCTGTGCTATTTTACGTTCCCGTCAGGAATGGATGAGGGTTCCAATTCCTCACATCCTTGCCAACACTTCTTATTGTCTGTCTTTTTGTCACAGCCATCCCCGTGTGCATGAAGTGCCTTCTCACTGTGGTGTTGGTTTGCATTTCCATGATGACTACTGATGAGCATCTTTTAGATGCATATTCGTTATCTGTGTATCTTTTTTGGAGAAATGCCTGTTCAAATCTTTTGCCCATTTTTAATTGGACTATCTGCCTTTCTATTATTGAATCTTAAGAGTTGTAGAGAATAAATTCTTGAAAGAGAAAAAAATTATGAGGAAATGGCTTTACCAGATGTAAAAACGCAGTGGCATTCTATAAAGCTAGTATAAGTAGTAAAGTCAACCCTCAGTGCCCAGCGGCTCCTGTCGCCTACTCCCCAAGACGCATGTGTAACCCAAGCGATACTCCAGGGCCTACGAGTCACCCACACACGGGCAGAGCAGCAACCCCAGCCGAGGGGGACCAGGACCCACTCTTTCTGTCTCACCTCTCCCGCTACAAACAAACGTCCTTTTCACCATTACTTAGGGCCACGTTTTCTGCAGTTGTCAGTGATTTTACTGTTTAAAATGGCCCCGAGGCTGTGAGGGGGTGGAGGAGTAAGGGAACTCTCTGTACTTTCTGCTCAATTTTGCTGTGAACCTGAAACTGCTCTAAAAAAATAGTTTGTAAGAATAATGAAAAAAATGTCCCTGAGCCAAGTGCTAAGTACTGTCTAGTGTCCCTAAGTACAGGCTGTGATGTGCCTTTCAGAGAAAAGATACGTGTTGGATCAACTTTGTTCAGGCAAGAGTTATAGTGCTGTGGACTGAGTTCAATGTTAATGAATCAACACTATAAAGTATGTCTTTACACAGAAACACACAGAAAACAAGGTCTGCATTGATCAGCTGGTGATGTGGCCAGAGGCTTCAGGCACCTGCCTCTATTTCCCATGGGGGTGTGGGTCAGTATTCACTGATTCGGTGTTTGCAGGGATTTTACAGAACGTGACTACAGCACACAAGGAGAGCCGACTGCATGATCCCATAAAGGGACAGACAAAACACTTAATAAAATAGAACAAAGATGTGGCAAGAGATCCAGAATATTTAATTCACGATCAAGGTCAAACTTTTCACTGAATAAAGGATGGATTCAGTAAGTCATATTGGGACAAGCGGTTACCTATTTGGAAGAAAGTAAAGTTTAATCCTTACCTTTCATTATACACTGAAATAAATTCTATATAAACTAAATATGTAAGTGGAGAAAACAAAATTTTAAAAATGAAAAATAATTAGAGGAAAATATGAGATGATTTTTATAATTTGGGGAGGCAAAAAGGCTTCTTATGCAAGGCATAAGTCAAGATGCAAGATGCCAGATTTAATCAGTATTTGCATATAAGAAATATAAGAGGTGAGCCGAAGCCGGTTTGGCTAGTGGTAGAGCGTCGGTCTGCGGACTGAAAGGTCCCAGGTTCGATTCCGGTCAAGGGCATGTACATTGGTTGCGGGCATGTCCCCGGTAGGGGGTGTGCAAGAGGCAGCTGGTCGATGTTTCTCTCTCATCGAGGTTTCTAGCTCTCTATCTCTCTCCCTTCCTCTCTGTGAAAATCAATAAAATATATTTAAAAAAATATATATATAAGAGGTGAAAAATTAATACTTTCATACATAATGAACTCCTATTTGATAAAAAATGTTTAAATGGGCAAAGAAAATGAACACATAATCCACAGAAAAATAAATATAAATGACCTATCAAATATATGAAAAGACATCCAACACCATTAATAAAGAAATGCAACTTAAAATGAGATACAATTCTTCAGTTTTCTAACTGGCAAAATAATGGCAATATCCAGTGTTGATGATCAACTCATGCAAGTTTATGAAAACAACTTGGTAGTTAGTATTGATTAAAATGTAAATTGTGCATGCCCTTCGATTCAGCCATTCCACTTCCAAGAATCACTCTTATAGCAATAACAGTGTATGTGTAGAAAGGTCAGTGTATATGAATGTCCCATTTTTTATAATAGCCAAAAAACATACCCACTGGTAACTTTAATTATGGAATATTCACAGAATGAAATATGAAATCTTAAAAATGTATACACTGGGTTGAACAGAGCCCCCCAGACTCATGTCCTCTGGAACCGCAGAATGTAACCATATTTGGGAGTAAGGGCTTTGCAGATGTAATTAATTAAGACATGGTCATACTGAAGTTGGATGGGTTCTAGTAGAATCTAAATGGTGTCCTTGCAAAAAGAGAGGACATGCAGACACACACACAGGGAAGAGGCAGAGCTACCACAGCGAAGGAACGCCAAGGACCGCTGGCAACCGCCAGACGCGAGAAGAAAGATTCCTCCCCAGAGACTTCAAGAGGGAACACGGCTCTCCCGATACCCTGATTTTGGACTTCTAGCCTTCAAGACTGTGAGAGCATGAATTTCTGTTGTTTTAGTCACCAGCCTGTGGCACTGTGTTATGGCAGCCTTAGAAACTAATATAATGTGTCTAGCCAAAAATAGGTACATAAGCCTTTTTCTGTGTGCACGAATCAAAAAGTATCTTATATTTATGTATGGTAAGTGCATCTTTCTGTACAGCCATGGAAAAACTCAAGGATGTATATAAAATTATTACCAGTGGAAAAGAAAAATTTTACCAGGGTTGTCTGAGTGGAGGAGTTAGAGCAATAAAGACAAGGAATTTTACTTTATTAAAAGTATATTTTGAAAAATGAAAATCTTACAACTCTTTACTTGTATGTAAGTGTTTTCTAAATAATAATGTCTTCGGATATGGAAAAGTTAAGCTTAGTGTCAACTTTGAAATGTAGAGTTCAGTCACCTCAGAGGCAAGAACGGGGATCTGTGGCCAGGCTGGTGGCCAGCAGAGGAGGGGAAAGGATCACTGTAAAGGTTAGCTATGCCACACATATGAATTAGAGGAGCCCGCATTTCAAGAAGCCACTTCCCTGGCTGGGTAGTTCCTCTGATTAGAGCATCTTCCTCATACACCACAGTTACAGGTTCAATCGCTGGTCAGGGCACAAACAAGAATCAACTAATGAATGCATAAATAAGTGGAACAACAAATCAATGCTTCTCTCTCTCTCTCTTTCTTCCTCTCTCTCAATGTCTCTAAAGAAGAAGAGCTACTTTTGATTTCTTTGCAACCTTGAGATCACCAAGGTGGACAGAGAAGGTGCTTATATTGGGTGGTAAAGGGCTGAGGAACGGCCAGGCAGTGAAGTGTCTGGGTGCTGGGGACAATTGGGGTTCTTCCTCCCCTTGTCATAAGACCCCCCAATAGGAAAGAGACAAGTGTCCAGACTCCAACCTGGCCTCCTTCTACCTGAAAAGGCTTTATCTGATCTCTATACAACTGGCTGGAGCCATCACACCAAAGAGTAAGCAAGACCCACCCTGGACAGCAGCCAACAGCGCCCAGCAGACATCGCGCCAGCCCAGCAACACCATGCCGCCTCTCCCTTCTCACCAGCCCGCTTTCCACCCACTCTGCTTGCAACACAGGACAGACCCAAAGGCCAGTGGAAGCTGGACAGCAACTTCCTAACTTCCTTTTAATTTCCAAGGCTTCTTTACTGCAGACAGCCTCCTTATATAGCTATTTTATATTTTATAAAGGTATGACAGACAAGTGAAATGTCCATATAAGAGTTCAATAAAACTCATGACCTGTATTCCAACTTCACATCATGAGTTGAATCATTTCAGTTTGAGACACAGAAACAGTCTCTGAGACAAAACATGGCCCAGAGCTAAGAAAGGCAGAAACAGGAACCTCCCAGCCTTCTCTGCAAGCTGGGCAGAAAAGTGTGGAAAAGCGGTGGCCAAGGCCGGCCAGGAGTCCTGGTGCCCGAGAGCTGTTTATAAAGAAAACACCTCAGGCTGCCTCGCTGTGGATAACCATAACATGGCCTGGAATTCGGAGTGGAGAGAGTCCTTTTACACGGATTAACCTGAGAAAAGTGTGTGGGGGGGAAGTGGGGGCGGGGAGGGGAGACTTCTTTCCAGGACAAAAACCTCCCTCTGGGTAAAAAGGACAGGAAGGAAAGGCACAGAGCCAAGGCTAGCTCCACAAGAGCAGGACTGTCCTGCTTTCTTCACTGCTCTGCTGAGAGCAGTGCCTGGCATACAGTGAGGTCTCAGTACACATTCACTGAATGAATGAATGAATGAAACCTTGAATTTTCAGAAGCTTTCACAATTAAGTCCATGGGAGAAAAATCAAATGAGCAAGTCTGAATTTGGAAAAACCCAAAATGAATATTAAATAAATATAGCTTCTAGATTTCTATTATTACAAATGCACTCAAGAAAAGCCTGCAAAGCCCACAACAAAGTTCCTGTGCCTTTCACTGGTGCATGCGCAGTTTTTCATCAGGCTGCTCTCCAGCAGCTCCTTTTCTTAGCACCTCTTCTGCAATCCTGGGCATGAGGCAGGATGAAGACCTGACGGTGAAGGCGCCCTGGGCCAGGTCCCTGCATGAGTGGCAGTGAACCCAAAGTCATTTTCATCAAGGATGGAAGGAACCAAATAAATTATTTTGCTAACCGCCTTGCCTTCAGAAAGCAATGCATTTGAGCCATTCCAAACCACAGAGTTCCTCTATTTTCATGAGTTCTCCTTGTATAAAAAAGTCTCTAAATGTGAGATTTTAGATTAGTCACTCCCATTGGCACATCAGTTTTCTTGTCTCTGAAGAACATAGAAACAATAACTACTCTTTGTGACTGTTGTGAAGACTGAGAGAATACATGGCCCAGTGCCTGATACACAGTAATGCTTGATGGAGCTGGTATGCTCACCTCAAGGAATGCTTTATTCTTTTATCTGAAAAAGAGTAAGGCGTGGCCTGAGGCCTTTCGTCGTGGGCACTGGCCTGGACTCGGTCTGAGCAGGTCTCAGTCCTGAGTGAATGCACCATCTGCTATGCCCGCTCTCCTGGGTGTGTCAGCCTCCCTGACAGCGCCCGCGCATCAGCTCCGGGACCAGTGCAGACACTGAGATGCACTTTCTCCTCGTGTGTGAGAAGGCTCCCTGCTCCTCAGTATAAACAGGTGTTCATAATTAAAGACTGTAAATGCCCAACATAAACAAAATCACTGGGCCTGGCATGCTGGCATCCGGCTTGACATGGTGGATACAACTGGCAGTGAGCGTGGTGCGATGGGAAGAATGCTACACCAGGGTTCAAGTGCTGGTTTGCCACTTTTAGCTGGGTAACAAGTTACTTCACCTCTCTGGACCCCGTGTCCTCTTTATAAAGCGGGGACATGTACTAGATCAGTTCCCTGTTTAAAAGTTCCTTTTTGGCTCTAAGACAGTGACTCCATGGAAGGGTTAAAGTCAAGAGAATGGCTGCTGGCAGGGTCAAAGTGGACACGAAGGGGACTAAGAACGGAAGGGAAAACCATGGGTTAGTAAGTGAAAGGATTAAGCCAAACAGTAAGTCCAACAGTCCCTATGACGGCGCAGACAGGGAGGAGGACGAGCTGGGTTGGATGCCCAGGAAGAGTGGTCCAGACAAATTCTAAAGGACCAGTGACTTGGAGGACTGCTTATCTTTGGACTTGTAGTAGCAGTAAGAGCCTTTTCTTTAGGGACTTGGGGGCTGAAGGAAAGCGTCTGCTGAGCCGAGGGAGAGAGCGTGTAGAACTCCCAAATCAAACTCTATTGTCCGGGTACTGTGCAGCTACAAACCATCGTACCAGATGGTAAGAGCTCAAACTCTGAACATGGGCTGTCTGCATTCAAATTAGGGTTCCATTACCTAACTACCTTGGGACCTTCGGCAAGTACTTCAGTGTCTTCATCTGTTAAATAGGCATAAAACCAGAACCTGTCTCATAGGACTATCATGAAGATGAACCAATACATAGAAAGCCCTCTGAACAGGGCCTGGCATCTGGCCGGCTTGTTTGTTTCCCGTTGCAACAAGGGATGCTTACATGGCTCACCACAGACACTGCCCTGCCTGCTCCTCAGGAGGAGTGAGGGGCAGGCTTTCCTGCCCAAGGCTGAAACCTAGAAAAAGAACCTCATTTCTGTTGCCTTCTATTTCCCGGTTGGAGTCGAGACGAAAAACGACCAGTGACACTGACCACTTTCCTCACAGCTCCTGCTGCCCCGTCCTTCACAGGAGCACCGGATGACCCGGGGAAAGCTGACAGGCCAGCCCTTAAGGAAGCCATGCTCTCCAGGCCTCTCCACGGCACTCCCCTCCGTTTACTTTAGAGGGACTCCCACGTAATCCAAACCGAAAGGCATTGTGTTTTGGTAGCACGACATTACAGATGACAATTTAACATTTTTACTCTTTGGGTCTTCTCAAATTAATTCTCCCCAATATATTTCTAGTTGCCCCTTATATAACGTCACGTTCTTAAGTTTCCTTCCAGATGCTCAGCAAACGCTGTTAGTTTACAAGTCTACCGCTTCCCAGAATCATCACACATGGGAAAATACGGTGCGTCAACATCCACATTACAAGTGAAAGCAGCCCTCGAACAGAATCAACAACATTTTAAGACCTAGCCACACCCTTCCAACGCTCTCTTTTTATAACTGAGCTCCAAGGACTCATTTTACTTCCATCTTCAAGGCAAAATATTTATTTGGAGTGAACCAAAAAATCAGGCTTGTTGACAAGACTCTAACATTTTTTTTTTTAATTTTAAAACTCTGATTTAGAAAATGAGCAATCATTGTCTACTGACTATTATTCTTAACTCAACAGTCTACGGAGATTCACTTTATAGGACAGAGAGAAAGACTGTAACTGCTATCACCTTTGCCCTAAAATCCACTGACTTCGTCTCCTGTGCCCATGGGCAGAGATGCCCCTCAGGGGTCGGGAGGGGAAGAAAGGAGAGGAGCTGGGCGTCTGAGGACCAGCACAGATCGGCCTGACTGAAGGGATCCGCTGGCTTTTCCCCATGTGCTCTGGACTTTCCTGCTCAGAGTTAAAAACTTCATGTTTTTTGAGCTTTGTTGATGACTTTTCAAAAACAACCTTCCCCATAAATACAGGAAGTTATATTTGAAATTTAAAACTCTAAACACATGAGCTAATTAAAAAAAAAAAAACAACTCACAAGCCCAAGGTTTTGATTTATGATGTTCCCTTCCTCTGATTTTGATATAATTTTGGAAATCTTTCCGTGATTTCCTCAAGCATACAACAAAAGATTTCTAAGGAGACCAAGCCAAGGGATGATTTTTATGACTTATTAGGTCTTGCTTAAAGACTGGCATTATGACTATTGGCCTGGCCAGTGTGAGTTAGTTGGGCGTTGTCCCATGCACTGAAGGGTTGTGGGTTTGATTTCTGATCAGGGCACATGCCCAGGTTGTGGGTTCGATCCCTAGTTGGAGTGTGCGCAGGAGGCAATTGATGGATGTTTCTCTCTCTCATCCTCTCGCCCTCCCTCTCTTTGCTCTAACCACTGAGCAACCATCCAGGGCCCAGGCAAGTTTCTTAATCTCTCTGGGCCTTAGTTTCTCAATCCGCAAAATGGAGAAAATAAAATCTATCCCATAGAACTTTATTTTTTATTTTTTTTATTTTTTTTTTCCACAAAATGTAAGATTTCTTTATTTTTAATTATCCCATAGAACTTTAGTGCGTACTGAATTAAGTGAGACAATACAGGAAAAGTGTCCCTCATGAGATGTCAATAAATGTTATTTCCTTTCCTAACATACATCGTCAAGAAGGCTGTATCTCATACGTAGTAAACACAGCATCTACCTGGAAAGGATCTGTCTTCATCACCCCCATGCAGAGGAACTCCCTTGTTTTCTGGCATATATTTCTTGGTAATGGGCAAGGACATCAGCCGGATGTGATGGACGAGTGAGCGCCAGGTATACGCTCCAGAAAGCACTGGTTCAGGTTGTAATGGGCTGAAAGGTTGAATCACAAAGTAGGCAGTGAGCAAGATGAATCCCAGGGTTGCAAGGACCTACAAGGAAAGACAGGGAAATTATTAGTACTTATCCCAGCAAATAAAATACTTTAATGCCAAGAAAATAACAGGCCTCATCTACTATTAGTGCTTTAAGGACTAATCCATTTTCATAAATAAGCCATTTATATTCACTTTTGAAAGCACTTAAAGTCTGAGAACCAAGAGGACTGCATGGCTCACCAAGCTGCTATCATATAACCAGGGGTATGTCCACCACTAAAAATACACACAAATATAATTTAAATATAAATACACAGCTTTCATTTAAGACAGTTAACAAAATACTCAAATTTCCTCGTAACACATGTTAACAAGAGCGAAGGCCAAGGTTCGACAGTGTAATCAGTCACAGTACTTGGGGAGAAAGTTGAAGGCTTTGTGCTCCATCTAAGTGCTGCCAAGTCAGAACCCAAGTTTACCTTATACACAGCTATAAGCAGAGGATACTGGTGGGGCCCCCTCTGCGGTTCATTCTTTTCCAGCAGCTGTCTGATAAATTTTTCAATTGCCTTCTCTGACATGCCGCATTGATGGCCCGTCTGTCTCACCAAATCGACAGTCTCTGAAAGTTTGTCATAAATGCTGATCTCATTGGCAGCAAGATCCATGTCTTCCAATGCAAAATCCCTGAGGGAGAGAAAACAAATGTAAAGAGAAAGATGGTTTCTTTAAAGTTCTCTCTCCTCAAAGCTGCTTGCTTTAGAACTGTTTTTTGACTGTCCGTGGGAAAGAACTGGTTCTGTGCTTTTCCCAGTCCACTGCAGGCCAATACTTCTATAAAGTACAATGACTATATGAGACAAGGTCAAGTTGCTAAGCAAGTTTTTTTGTATGGCTCAAATGTAGGCTGGTAACAAATGGTTTACAAACAAAATACTTTGAGGAGCACTGGCCTAGAGCACAATAAATCCCGAGGTGGACTCTGAAACATCAGTGCCATCCAAAATGACTTCTGAAACCCTTCACAAAAGATCTGCTGGTGGTAATTTACTAAAATAAAAAGAAATGGAATGTGGAGAATGTTGTTATCAATTATTTCTTTCCATTAATACCAGATAGACCAGTGAAACAAACAAACAAATTAACTTCCAAGGCTGAAAGGCTTTTTGTAAGTGACTTTTATTAAGACAAAAAGGCCAGCTAAAAGGAAGACCAGTCTTGGGGCATGGAGTTTAAACCCCCAGCAGCATAACTGGGTGGAAGAGACAGCACACGGCTTGTCCCAGAGTTTTGCAAGCGTTTTTATCAAGCAGGGGGACGGGAAGAAGAAAGAGGTGGTCTGGAAGAAGCTTACATTAACTGAGCAAAGGGGTGGCAGAGGGGGAGGGGGCCAGCTCTGGGACAGTGGCAGAGTCTACATACAGAAGCGTGCGCTCCTGCAGACTGGCTGTGGCAACAATCCGAAAACAACAAGCAAGGCTCCTGGACTGTCAGGGTGGCCTGGCTAAAATAATCTGTGCAAGCCGAAACCGGTTTGGCTCAGTGGATAGAGCAGCGGCCTACAGACTGAAGGGTCCCAAGTTCGATTCCGGTCAAGGGCATGTACCTTGGTTGCGGGCACAACCCCAGTAGGGGGTGTGCAGGAGGCGGCTGGTCGATGTATCTCTCTCATCGATGTTTCTAGCTCTCTATCCCTCTTCCTTCCTCTCTGTAAAAAATCAATAAAACATATTAAAAAAATAAAAATAAAAGCACAATAAGATATCACTCCTCATCTACTGGAATGGTTACATTAAAAAAAGTCAGATAACAATAAGTGTTGGTAAAGGTGTTGAACAATTGGAACCCTGTGCACTGCTGGAAATGATCCAATTGCTTTGGAAAAACAGTTTGGCGCCAAAACCGGTTTGGCTCAGTGGATAGAGCGTCGGTCTGCAGACTGAAAGGTCCCAGGTTTGATTCCGGTCTAGGGCATGTACCTTGATTGTGGGCCCATCCCCAGTAGGGGGTGTGCAAGAGGCAACTGATCGATGTTTCTCTCTCATCGATGTTTCTAACTCTCTATCCCTCTCTCTTCCTCTCTGTAAAAAATCAATAAAATATATTTTAAAAAAAAGAAAAGAAAAAGTTTGGCAGTGCCTCAAGCAAGCAGGGATAATGTTCATTTAAATACACAAAAATAAATTACCCAATAATACCTAGTCAAACTCCATTAAAGCTCATTAGACCAGAAAAGAGAGCAGAGGGAATTCTAGGGGGGAAAAAAAATCCGGTAAAGCTTTTTAAAGTGTAGGAGATGGGGCACATGTAGGTATCCCCCAGGCAGAAGAGAACATCACATGGGTGAATCCTTAGAGTGCTGGTAAGGCTGAAAGGAGGACCAATTGTCATCATTTCTGATGGCTGCTTTACAACTTTTGTAAATCTCCGCCCATTTTTGATACACATAAAAATCTATTAAACTCCCAGTTTAAATCGCAAAAGCAATAGTTTCTTTTTTTGAAATTCAAATATACAATGATGTTACGATACTGAATATATTTCTGCAATCTGCTCATCCTTCCCTGATATTCTTTTTTAAAAATGTTTTCATTGATTTCTGAGAGCAAGGGAGAGGGAGAGAGAAACATCAGTGATGAGAAAGAATCACTGATAGGCTGCCTCCTGTATGCCCCCTACTGGGGATGGAGCCTGCAACCCGGGCATGTGCCCTGACCATGAATGGAACCATGACCTCCTGGTTCATGGGTCAGTGCTCAGCCACTGAGCAACACCAGGCAGGCCTTCTTCCCTGACAGTCTAACACCAGGTCCAAAGTTAATGGAAAGGTACTTATAATTTAGTGAAATTGATAATGAGCCCTCCTTTTGACTTCCATTAGGTCAGTGGTTCTCAACTAGGTGCAATTCTGCCCCTGGAGGGCCTTAGGACAGTCTGGAGACATTTTAATTGTTACACTTGAGGGATACTACTGGCATCTAGTGGATATGAGGTTAAACAACAAAAATCTTCTCTCTAGGTCAGGGTTTCATACTCTCAGAGCAGCTCCCTCCCTGTGATCTAGTGAAAGTCAGCCTTCAAACCTAAGAGTCTGGCCCAGTGGATAGAGCGTGGGCCTGAGGACTGAAGGGCCCTGTGTTAAATTCTGGTCAAGGGCACGTACCTTGGTTGTAGGTTCAATCTCTAGCCATGGTCAGGGTGTGTGTGGTAAGTAACCAACCAATGTGTCTCTCTCACAGTGATGTCTCTCTCTCTCTGTCTATCCCCTTCCCTTCCACTCTCTCTAAAAACCAATGGAAAAGTATCCTTGGATGAGGATAAACGAAGTTTGTATGACAATAAAATAATATCCCTTCAAAAAAATCAAACACAAAGTCTTGGCTATGCACCAAGTATAAGGGGAATGAGTGAAATCAGCTGCAGGCTTGAGGGCAGAAAGAAGGTCTAATTCTGGCAGAGATGAGCTCTGCCAGAGGGGGACGTTCCGAAGAATGACTCTGACTCTTAACAGTGCCTAACACCTGCAAGGGCACAGCAGGAACACGAGCAGCCGCACACAAAGCGAAGTTTCACGCACGCACACCTGGACATGCTGGCTGTCAGCGCCTCTGGGAGAGGGGCCCAGGGCCAGAGGTTTTCAAACCGCTTCCTGCTGACCAGAGACACACCCACAACTAGGAGACACTGATTTGAAACAGTTTTTAACTGCTGGTGATTCTACTCCCCAGGGATGTTTGGTGATGTCTGAGGATTTTGTTTGTCAAAACTGAGGGGTACTACTGGCATCCAGTGGGTAAAGACTAACCATCCTACAATGCACAGGCAGACCCCGCAACAAGGAACTGTCCTGCTCAAAACATTAAGAGAACTGAGGTTGCAAAATCCTGCTTTCAAGAGAGGCCTGCGGGAGGGAAGCCAGGGAGCACTTCAAGAACAGGAGGAAGAAAGTGACAGCTCTGACGAAATGTTCCCCACAATTCCCTCCGGGTCTCAGTCTAGGAAAACACAGGGCAGAGGCGTAACAAAATGACTGATGGAACGTATTAATATAAATGTTTGCTTAAAAGCAGGAAACAGGTTAAAAGGTCAGATTAATGGGAACCTCTCCTTTGCCGTATTTAATAGAGTGATACAAATATGTCCTAAATTCTGATATGACATCAGCCTGGAGGTTCTCAGCTTGTAAACTAAGCAGATATGACAGCTAGGCAACTCTAAGAGGCAATTATGATTCATCTAGTTAAAAGCACAAAAGGGGAAACACTAGAGTTGAGAAATAAAGTTTCAAAAACCCATCTAAATATGTCCCAATCTTCAACAACGTGAGCAATATCCAGAGTAATATTACATTTTGTTTTTCCCCTACTAGGTTCTTTAGTATTATGCTAGCTACAAAGCATGCTAATCCATTCTTTAGTATTATGAATATATTCTATTATATTTTGTCCAATGATTCCCATTAATTTTCCCTCTACTACAGGGGAATAAATGGGACCTTTGAATTATAATAAAAACCACTAAAAAATATACATCTACACCATGGAATACTATGCCGCTATATAAAAAGAAGGAACTTTTACCATTTGCAGCAGCATGGATGAAACTAGAGAGCATTATGCTAAGCAAAACAAGCCAGTTGGAGAAAGATAAATATCACATGAACTCACTTATATGTGGGATATAATGATCAACATAATTTGATAGATCCAGAGACAAATGATAGGGGAGGGGGGGTTAGAGAGCAACCAAAGGACTTGTATGCATGCACATTAGCATATCCAATGGACACAGGCACTGATACGTGGGGGCTTGCCTGGGGTGGGAATGGCTTGAGGGGGAGGTCAACCAGGGAAAAAGAAGACATATGTAAAACTTTAGACAATAAAAAAACACACTAAAAATAGCAAACATCTTTAAAGAAAAATAATTATAAAATATAACTTTTTAAAAGAGTAGCAATTTAAAGCTGCAATAAGTACTTAAAATTTATAGTTGAAAGAATTTTACTTTTTCACACTCTTATCATCACTTGCCTCTAATGGTCCCTTTCTGGCCATCTCCTCCCAATGAGATTTGAAGAGTCTGGTACTTTTTTCACTCTCTGAAAACAAGCCTTTCCATTATTCTCCCAACTTTTTATGTTGAACATTTCAAGCCTCAGAAAAACTGAACTAGCACAATGAACATCTGTACGTCCTTAGCTTCACCATTTGTTAACACTTGGCCAGATTTGTTTTCTATCTGTCTTTGTTTTTACCAGAACCATTTGAAAGTTAGTTGCGACATATCACTTCTAAATGTTTCAGCATGCATCTCCTAAGAATAAGGACATTATTATATAGTACATTAAGCATTATTATCATACCTATTAAAGTTGATAATTTTCTAATATTATCTAACTAGAGGCCCGGTGCACAAAATTCGTGCATGGGGGAGTGTCCCTCAACCCATCCTGCACCTTCTCAAATCTGGCATTCCTCTCACAATCCAGGACTGCTGTCTCCCAACTGCTCGCCTGACTGATTGCCCCTAACCACTCCCCTGCCAGCCTGATTGATGCCTAACTGCTCCCCTGCCAGCCCAATTGCCTCTAACTGCCCTCCCCTGCCAGCCTGGTCACCCTCAACTGCCCTCCCCTGAAGGCCTCATCACTCCCAACTGCCCTCCCCTGCCAGCCAGGACCCCTCTCCTGCCAGCCTGGTTGCCCCTAACTTCCCCTCCTTGCCAACCCGATTGCCAGGCCTGGTCCCCCCCAAAATGCCCTCTTCTGCAAGCCTGGTTGCTCCCAACTGCCCTTCTCTGCTGGCCATCTTTGACCACATGGGGACAGCCATCTTGTGTGAGGGCACAAGGGTCAATTTGCATATTACCTCTTTATTAAATAGGATATCCACGTTTCATATCTTTTTGCTTTTGTACACATAAGCAAAAACTATGCAGGCCAGACGAGAGTGGCAAGAAATATTCAAAGTGATGAATAGCAAGAACCTACAACCAAGATTACTCTATCCAGCAAAGTTATCATTCAGATTGGAAGGTTAGATAAAGAGCTTCACAGATAAGAAAGAGCTAAAGGAGTTCATTACCACCAAACTAGTATTATATGAAATGGGGAAAGGTACTCTTCAAGAAGAGAAAAAAGAAGAAAAAAATGAAGACAAAAATTATGAACAACAAATACATATCAACAAGTGAACCTAGCTGAAACCGGTTTGGCTCAGTGGATAGAGTGTCGGTCCGCGGACTAAGGGGTCCCAGGTTCGATTCCGGTCAAGGGCATGTGCCTTGGTTTCGGGCACATCCCCAGTGGGGTGTGTGCAAGAGGCAGCTGATTGATGATTCTCTCTCATCGATGTTTCTAACTCTCTATCCCTATCTCTTCCTCTCTGTAAAAAATCAATAAAATATATATTTTTTAAAAACAAGTGAACCTAAAAATCAAGTGAATTAAAAATCTGATGAACAGAATAAACTGGTGAATATAATAGAATCAGAGGCATAGAAAGGGAGTGGACTGATAATTCCCAGTGGAAAGGGGTATGGGGGGTGCAGGAAGAGACTGGACAAAAATCATACACCTATGGATGAGGACAGTGGGGGGAGAGGTAGGGCAGAGGGTGGGGTGGGAACTGGGTGGAGGGGAGCTAGGGGGGGGGGAAAAGGAGAAACTATTGCAACAATCTGAACAATAATGATTTATTAAATTAAAAAAAAAAAAGTTTTTCCACCCTAAGCGGCCTTTTGGGATATTAACTTAAATTGGTCAAAGATGCTCCCTGGCTTTCCTGCCCTAAAAGACTGAGATGGAAAAGCTTGCTTCAGGAAGACCGTTGTTTTCTAGGCTGCCTAGCAAAAATGTACATATGTTGTATTCTTCCTTAATTACCTGCAAATTGCTCATTCTTACTTTTGAAATCTAAGATTCCACCCCTCCCCCTCTCCTAGTTCAAAATGACAACTATATCACTGTCTTTGAGAATTTCATGCTTATGTAAATTCCCTGTTCACGTGTACTAACATGTTTATTTTCTGCTCAGCCACTGTGGTTCAGTGGTTGAGCACCAACCCATGAAAAAGAAGGTCAGGGTTCAATTCCCAGGCAGGACACATGTCAGGCGGGCTGGATCCCCAATGGGATGTGTGCAGGAGGCAAGGGATCAATGATTATCTCTTATCATTGATGTTTCTCTCTCTCCCTCTCCCTTCCTCTCTCTGAAATAAATTTGAACAATGTTTATTTTCTCCTATTAATCTGATTCAGATGGGAAAATTTAGAAGATGGGAGGGAAAATATTATTTTATAGTTTATATTATAGCCCCCACAATTTTAAAGTTGAATTTAGGTTAAGCCATATTGTTCCTTTGAGAGAAATTGTGAAAACTCAAATGCAAGTTAATTTATTAAGGGAGACATATGTTCATGGACAATTCCACCATGGGAACAACCACATGAGCAACCAGATAAAGTCTTAATCGTATCTTGGAGTAGTCTCTATTATAAGGTGAGGACAAAGCTATGTGGGCTCTTATTAGACCAGGAAAAGTGTGGCTTGCAGGGTGACTGGCCGTCAGAATACTATGGAACACGAGGAAGCCAATGTCCCTGCGCTGGAAGGCGATGACAGCAGCTCAGGTCAATGAACCAAGTCATACGTATTCCTTAAGTGTCCTCTTTAACAACTAGAAAGATGGTTCCGAGGGGGGCTGAAAAAAATCTAATCTCAATATACAAGAAAAAAAATATTAGAAATCTGTCAAAGGGCAGGGAAACCTCGACTTCGCTAGCACCTCTCATGTGAGGCCTGGGAGACAAGCCCAAGCAGGGCGACTCGTTTTGCTCTCCCCGGGAGAACCAAGGGAAGCGGAGCGGCGTCCTAAGGGAGTGGGTCCGGGGCGGGGGAGGGGGGGAGGGAGGAAGAGGGGGTGTCGTCAGGGGATGCTGTCCGTCTGCAAAACTCCAGAGGCTCAAAAAAGAGGTCAGCGAAGGGGCAAGAGGGGTCGGTAGCGGCAGGGGAGGGGCTGCGCGAGGATGTCACAGAGGGCGCGGCAGAGGCAGGTCACGGAGCCACCTTCCCCACCCGGCCTTGGGCCCCTGACACTCACATACGTGGCCCGCGCCTCTCGGGCTCCTCCCGCCTCGGGACCGCAGCCGCCGGGCGAGAAAGGGAAACCGATAACTTCCTGCTTCCGGCGCGCAACCCGGAAGCGACTCCCAAGCTACAGGCGCGGCCGCAAGCCTAGAGTAGCTCTGTCTCCACAGCCCTGCTCCGCCTGACACGGGACGCACGACGTCAGATGCTGCGATTCCTCTCGCGAGATCTGAAGAGCGGGGTTCGCGCTCCCCCTGGCGTTCAGTTCTTCCTCCTCAATGCTTTCCTACTCGGGCTTGGTTCATTGACCAGTCTTCCTCACCTGCGCTAACATGGGTTCATTCAACAAGCATTTGTGAACCCCCTACTGCATGCCAGGCAAGGTGATAGGCACTAAGGGAGGGATAAGTAAATAGAGGGCAGGCCCTTACCTCCGGAGCTTCTGGTCTAAAAAAGAGAAGGACAAACAGGTAACTCAAATTTACACCTGGCCCACTCAGTTTTTTAAAAAAAAATTATTTTAGAGAGAGGAAGGAGAGAGCCAGAGAAACACCTGATGTGAGAGAGAAACATCAATTGGTTGCTTATTGCACGTGTCCTGACCTGGTTCGAACCACCACCAACTGAGCCACACTACCCGCCAAGGCTCAATATTTTTTGGGTCTACTCTGCCAGACATTGCTAAGCACTTTATATTCGGGGAACCACCTCAACAACCCTATGACACAAATAGCCCCACAACATTTATTCTCATACCAACCAAGTTCACGTTTATGAAAAGGTTAGCCTGCTGAGATTATCTATATAAAAACTGGTGGGATCATGACTTGAACCCAGGCTCCTTGCCTTGCCCTGTTTTTAGTGCTAAAGAGCTTAACTGCTTTCTATAGGATATCTGCCAACAAAATGCTACTGTGGCAACTCATGAAGCCACAGATACCCAGGCTGTGATACTGATGCAGGAACAGGCGAACCAATAAAACAGAACAGAGAAACCAAAACCACGGTGCATGTAACTCATCGCTGTCTTTCCCAGTGCCTAGTGACTGGTAGATGCACCAGGAAAAGATTTAGGGGAAAGTGAGCTTTGGGCTGGCCTGTAAGGATTCAGACACTGGAGCCTGAGAATGAACATTTTAGGCACGAGGTATAGGAGTGAGAAGATTCAGGAGGGAAGACAGGAGCACATTCTTAGATCCTGGAATGTCAACCTGGATGAGGCCAAAGTACTTACAGAGGAAAAACCAATCTTTATTTTAAAAATATATTTTATTGATTTTTTTTACAGAGAGGAAGGGGAGAGGGATAGAGAGTTAGAAACATAGATATGAGAGAAACATCAATCAGCTGCCTCCTGCACATCCCATGTGCCCAGGTACAAGCCTGTATGAGAGGGAGAGAGAGAAACACCAATGATAAGAGATTCCTCAGAAAAGGAATCTAGGCCTCTTTGTCGACTCCTTCCTGAAGTCACTGGCACCCAATCTTTTCTTGGGGACAAAAAGATCAACAATATTGAGGCTCTAAAAGAAGGATTTTGAAATGAGACAGCAAGACACTGTCTTAATCTTATGTAAAACTCCAAAGCATCTTCACCGTGACCTAAGCCTCCCAAAATATATAGGAAGAAACTACAAAAAGCAACTCAGATAACAACAGACAGAATGGACAATAATGAAGCCTTTTCTTTCCAGCTCAAGGGTCACAAAGAACGCATGAACACAAGACCACAGGAGGCGCAAAACTAATTATACCTTACATTACCATTGTTTTTGGTCTTGTTTTGATATTTTGTTTTAGTATTTTTATTGATTTTTAAAGAAAGAGGAAGGAGAACAACAACAACAGCTATTCATAATTGGTTACCTTCTGCATGTCCCCTACTAGGGATTGAGCCCAAAACCCGGGAATGGGCCCTGAGGTGAATGGTGCACAGGGGACACCCAACCAACTGAGCTACATGGGCTGGGGCTAACACAGTGGTTTATGCCATTATTCATTTAGTGAAACCTGAGCACCCTATGCTCAGTGTTCTGTGAGGAGGGCATAGAGATGCGGGAAGGCCAGTTCCTCTCTCATGGAACTCGATTTCTAGTTTGATCTTATTCCTACTTGACAATTATGGAAACTAGGATTGAACTGTGGTTAGGAGCACAGGCTCACAGCTGTGGTACTTTTAAGTTATTAATGTGTTTTCTCAAAGTAAAAAGGGAGTGGTAATATCTATCTCATAACGTTAAAAAATATTTTTATTGATTTCAGAGAGGAAGGGAGAGGGAGGAGAGAGAAATATCAATGATGAAAGAGAGCCATTGATCAGCTGCCCTCTATATACCCCAAACCTGTGATCAAGCCCGCAACCTGGGCATGTGACTGATGCTCAACCACTGAGCCACACCAGCTGGGCATACTTCAGAGGGTTTTCAATATTAAATATTGTCAAAAGTTCAGAAATAGTGGAAATAAAACTACTGGATCAATGAAATAATAATTAGGAAAAATGTATTGTGCACACACAAAAAACCAGTTGGCAAACTTAGAACACTCAAATCAAACACAGAATGAGGCTCAGAAATATGTTGTTACAAAGCAGCTTACAAATATATCCAGAGACATGGAAGCATGGAACAGATTGTCAAATCTCAAATGGAAGGCAGGGGTGGGTGGGGAGAGAGCAATCAAAGAACTTGTATGCATATATGCATAACGTATGGACACAGACTATAGTGTTGGTGAAGGCCAGGAGGGTAGGGGCGGGCTAGAAGAGGACAATGGGGAAAAATAGGAGACATAAACAATACTTCCAACAAGAAAGATTTAAAAAGTAATAAAGCAGCTTACATATTGAGGAGGCAATGGCTGTTTATTTTTTCACAGTGATTGGTTATAAAATTAGTTTTCCTAGCGATAGAGAATGGGTTAAAAGTGGTTAGCTTACATAAATTTCGGGGAATGGTTTAAGTTCCCCGTCACAAAGAACGCATGAACACAAGACCACAGGAGGTGCAAAACTAATTATACCTTACATTACCATTGTTTTTGGTTTTGATTCTCAGAGACATGAACAAGAACTGGCCTAAGTTTTGCTTGTTTGACTGAACTGGTTTGTCTGCTCAGGGAATTTTCAAGTCTGGTCTCCATCTGTGCTGGATTTTAACAATGTTAAAGTACCCAAAAGTGCTTAGCCCCAGGCAAAGTAAGCATTCATTTCTCCATGATTATTAAGTGCTGTGCATAGCATTTACCATATGTTTATTTACCCCATTTATTTCTTGTCCTCTATCCAAACTTCCTCCAAGTGCCTCTGCTTTGCTTCTCCAACCTTTGACCCTGAGCAAATCCTCCTAACAACTGTGCAGGCCACTCTAGGCCTTGCTCTAGCTCAGATCTCTTTGATATTCATTGTGCTTTCTCCTTTTCCTTATCTCACATTTCCTTCCAGATCCTTCCCTCTCTCTCCAGACTCAGCCTTTGGAGTTTGGAGGCTCGGATTTGCTCTATGTCTTTGGATAAGTAAGAAAGTCATCTAACGGCTGAATCTCAGTTTTCACATCTGAAAAACTGAGAATAACAGTACCTACTTCACAGCAGATAGAATAATCAAGTGTGATTGCTTTGTAAATTGTACAGAGCCTTATGCAAGCTAGCTCTGGCATCTCTCACCTCTATTTCCTTTCATTCTCTTCCTCTTCTTTCTGGCCCCAGTCTTATTTGTGGGACCAGGTACTCCTTGGAATTGAAAGTTAGGACGTAACTCCAATCGGAGTGAGTATTTGCTGGTTGTTCCCGCCTTCCACGCCCAGACGAGCCAATCAGAGCGTCCGAAGAGTGGCGCGTGGCCACCTCCGCGGGAGCGCTCCCTTCCCTCCGGGCCGCGGCCGCAGGCCCTCTTTCGCCTCGCACCCCGGACTCCGGGCTTTGGAAGTGGGGCCATTCCTCTTCGCTTTCGCCTCGCACCCCAGACTCCGGCCTTGGAGGTGGGGGTCCTTCCTCTTCCTTTTCTCAACTCTTCAAATCTTGGCATCACAGGGTTGAACCGCGGGGACCGGAAGTGTGCCCTGCACCGGCGGGTCCCCCGCGAATCGACGCCGGAAGTGGACATTGCCGGGGGAAGATTCCGCCGGCTCCGCTATGGCGGCCATCCCGCCCGACTCCTGGCAGCCGCCCAACGTCTTCTTGGAGACCAGGTGAGGGGGTCGCCTCGGGGCGGGGCTGGCGGAGGCGACTCGGAGCCCGGGCTTGTCCGCGGGGCTCGCTTCCCGGCGGCTCTCCCTCGTGGAGCGGCGGCCGCGAGGGCAGGTGTGGGCCGTCGCTGTCCTCGTGGAGCGGCGGCCGGGAGGCGCCTGATTGCCCTCCTCCCGGCCCTTCGTTCATTCATCCCTTCATGCAGGCCCGGGACGTGGGACCTGGCGCCTGAACAGAGGTGGATAAAACACACAGCCGTGCCTTAGGGTGACCGTATAGGGAAGGAGACAGCTACTAGCATGTACATGTGAAGGAGATGAGCAGCACAGTTGTAACGCCATGAGTGTACAGCGGTATAAGCAAGTGGTAAACACAGGAATTGGCACAGTTGCTCCACCATCACATGTGATGCAGCTGAGCCCCAGCCAGCCTGGGCCCTGCCCCAGGTGCAGACTGAGCTTCACAGTTAGTTTAATCCTCCCAGCAGCGCATGCCCTGTGGGTATTACTCCACCTCTCTTCCAGGCTTAGCGGGGGAATGCCAAAGCTTACCGATCAAATGGCTCCGCCAAAGCCTCAGAGCTAGTAAGCCTGGAACCTCATTTGGAGCCTGGTGTGTCCGCC
Source organism: Pipistrellus hanaki (assembly GCF_964339955.1). Lineage (NCBI taxonomy): Eukaryota > Metazoa > Chordata > Mammalia > Chiroptera > Vespertilionidae > Pipistrellus > Pipistrellus hanaki. The sequence continues at coordinate 7,547,329 of NC_140509.1, read as the reverse complement.
TCACATGCTAGGTTCCTTGGCCTCGTTCATTCCATGGCCGCTTTGGAAAAAGCCCAGAGCGATCTTTCCAAAACAGGACAAATTACCCGACGTGACTTCTTACTGCTACAACACCGTCATAGCAAAACTCTGTGGTCTGACATTCAAGGTGACTTTTTTCATCTGGCCTTTTCCTACCCCTGGCTCCACTTTCCATTCCCCCATCAGTAGCCAGGGTCCAGCCATCATCCCTCTGCCTTCTGTCTCTTCTTGTCCATGCTGCTCTCCACCAGAGCACAGTTCTGTCAGATGCTGCTTCTGCTGCCAAGCCCATTTTCCTTACTTTCTTATACCTGGAAAAATTCTATTTCAGATACCAACTTGAAAGTAATTTTTGAACTTACCTGTGAACATTTTTTTAAAAAAACTATAAGATAAAACTAAATTTAAATCCAAGCAGTGTAGAAGTGTATATATATATATATATATATATATATATATATATATATATAAAAGCAGTGAAAGCCACCTCTCATGTAAAAACTTAAAAAAAAAATGTTTTTATTGATTTTTAGAGACAAGAAGGGAGAGGGATAGAGAGAAACATTAATCCAAGAGAAACATCATCAATCCGTTGCTTTCTGCACACCCCCTACTGGGCTTGAAACCTAGGCATGTGTCCTGACCAGGAATCACACGGGTGACTTCTTGGTTTATGGGTTGATGCTCAACCATTGGGCCACACTGGCCAGGCTAAAAACATTTTTAATAGTTTGTTGAATGATCTTCCAGACCTTTTTACATAAACATCTCTCTTTTATGTTCTATTTTTTTTTTTAACAAAAATAAGATCATATGATCATACTTTGCGTATGTTTCTTTTCCTGCAATTTGCTTTTCTTTCACTTACTAATATATACAGTCTTCCATGGTATGAATGGCTCATATTTTAATCATTCCCTCTTTGAAGGTCATCCAAATTGCTTCTTGTTTTTTGTTATGACAAGTATTGGAATGAACATCCTTGCACAGTTGTATCCCTAAGCACTTTAGTAATTTTTTTCTATAGAGTATATATTTGGTTGAAATTGCTGTCAAGAAGCATGCCCATTTCAGTATTGTATAGGTAGTTCCTGATTGCCATTCTAAAGTCATTGTCTGTATTTAAAAAAATACCCACCAGAATGTAAGCTCCCTGAAGGGTGCCCCGCCCAGAGCAGTTGTCAATCTGTGTTCTGGCACTTACACATACACAGCAGGTCCTCAAATAAAGGTTCCTGTCAGTGTCCTTCCATTGTAACGATGAGGGGAAAAGAGAGATTGCTATCCAAGGCCACTGTCTCCGGAGTTTGCATGTGCTCCCCATGTCTGCGTGGTTTTTTTCTAGGTACTCACACCCCAAAGATGTGCACATTAGGTGAATTAGCATGTCTCAGCGGTCCTAGTCTGAGTGAGTGTATGTGTGTGTGCGCAAGTGTGTCCTGGATGGAAGGTGTCTGTCCAGTTTGGTTCCCACCTTGTGTCCTGAGCTTCTGGGATAAGGCTCCAGCCACTCAAGACCCTGCACTGGAATAAGCAGGCTGGAAAGCAATTATTTTAATTTGCTTTTATTAATCTTTCTTATGTGAATGTATAGCTCATATTTATTTCAATGTAAAATGTTAGAAGTGTTTGGGTCTTTTTTTTTTTAGAAATTTGGTGATGTTCTTATGACCAGAAGTATGCCACAGGGACTTACCTCTTATTTACATCAGCTAGCCTCTGGTAAAATTGATTTCATTATACATTCTCTTTTTTTTTTTTTTTTAATATATTTTATTGATTTTTTTTTAAAATATATTTTATTGATTTTGTACAGAGAGGAAGGGAGAGAGATAGAGAGTTAGAAACATCGATGAGAGAGAGTCATCGATCAGCTGCCTCTTGCACACCCCCTACTGGGGATATGCCCGCAACCAAGGTACATGCCCGGGACCCTTCAGCCCCAAGCCGACGCTCTATCCATTGAGCCAAACTGGTCTCGGCGATATTTTATTGATTTTTTTACAGAGAGGAAGAGAGTGGGATAGAGTTAGAAACATTGATGAGAGAGAATCATTGATCAGCCGCCTCCTGCACACCCCCTACTGGGGATGTACCCACAACCAAGGTCCATGCCCCCGACTGGAATTGAAGCCTGGACCCTTCAGTTCGCAGGCTGATGCTCTATCCACTGAGCCAAACCGGTTTTGGCTCATTATACATTCTTTCCCTAAACGGCAGTTTCCAAGAACCTATCTACAGTATAGAGTGTTTACTTGCAGTGTGCTTGGCACTGGGTATTCCGTCTAGACAGAGTTGACCCCGTTCTCGAATTCCTGGAGTTCAAAGTCTAGGTGAGAGATGGAGGAGGGAAGGCACCTGGCCTCCATCTTTTCCTTCTCCCTTTTCCTTGGCAGTCCTTCAGCGGAGGAGTGCTCCTCACATTGGGTAGGCATAAAGGTTTGAATTATCAGGTTTTGCCTTTGTTGCAGCCCCTCCTAAATACACACAAACTATACCTTCCCCCCTCCCCCATTAAAATATTTATGCATAAGTACTATATTTACGTGGTTCAAAAATATAAAGTTTAAAAAAGATATTCATTGAAAATCATCCTGTCTCCTATTTACCTAGTTTCCACCCCACCCAGAAACTTATACATGTTTAAATAAATATGAATTCCTGATACTTTAATGTCTTCCTTTAAAAAAATTATAAATTAAGTGTAAGATTTTTTTTTTTCTAATTTGGGGGTTGGTTATATTAATTTCTGGTAATCAGAAATTTTTAATATATAAGGTGTTAACATTTTAGTTGTCTATGTTGTGTTCATGTTATTTTCCTTGCGGTGTTTTCCTTGGTGAGTATGGAGTCTGATGTTTATCACAGTTTCATGACTCACATACGAGTTTGAAATTAGAGTCCTGGAGCAGTCCATGTCATTCCTGTCTGCCGTGACCTTGTTCTTGACTGGAGCTCTCCCGCCTCTTCCGCCTGCAGCATGGGGACCATCGTGCTGGAGCTGTATTGGAAGCATGCTCCGAAGACCTGCAAGAACTTCGCTGAGTTGGCTCGTCGAGGTTACTACAATGGCACCAAATTCCACAGAATCATCAAGGACTTCATGGTCCAGGGCGGTGACCCAACGGGGACAGGTACCGTTAAGCCAGCATTAGCTTCTGAAGTTTCATTCTGTTGTCACTGATGCAAGGCAGCAGGGCTCTTTTCCACCTGCCAGGGACAGGGATTCGGGTGACTATTGCTTTCCTCCCCAGCACACACCCTCCCCCAAACACACACGTGGGGAATTGATCAAACTAAGCTGGACTCTTGGGCTTCATAGAGTTTCTCATAACTTCCATGTATTGCTTACTAAGAGCAAATAATATTACAGTAATGTATAATCTACTAATCAGAAGTAAAGGAAGACATTTTCAGTGTTGTGAGAAAAATAGAATACTGGGTTGTTTGATTAATTTGCTCATTTAATAAATATTGACCAATTGCTTTGTGTCAGATACTTTTGTAAGCTCTTGCTTAGCCATGAACAAAGAAAAAAACTTGCTCTCAATAAAGCAGGAAAAGGATGTGGAGATGTGATTTTAATAGCAAGGCCAGGGCAGTCCTCTCTGAGTAAATGCTATTAATGGAGCAGAGAACTGAATGAAGTGAGGGAATGGACTTTATGACTGGAGGGAAGGGTAGGCCCAGATGGCTGAGGCAGGAGTCCATGCAGTAGATCATGTAGGGTTTTGTAGGACATGGTAGAGACTGGATTTTATTCTGAACTAGAGGCCCAGTGTACGAAATTTCTGCACTTGAGTTGGGAGGGAGGGGGCGTCCCTCAGCCCAGCCTGCATCTTCTCACAGTCTGGAAGCTCTTGGGGGATTTCTGACTGACGGCTTAGGCCTGCTCCATGGGCTGGTAGTCAGGCATCATTAGCACTGCACAGAGACCAGAGGCTCCTGCCACCACCACTGCACTCCCTCTGTGAGAACTCACTGACCGCTGGGGGGCACCTCCTGTGTTGAGTGTCTGCCCTCTGGTGGTCAGTGCATGTCATAGCAACCAGGTTCCACCATTCAGTCGATTTGCATATTAGCCTTTTATTATATAGGACTAGAGGCTAGATGCATGAAATTCTACGAAGGGGCTCTGCCCTCACAGCCACGGTGGCTTGCCTTGTCTCTCACAACCCCAGTTGTTCTGCTGTTCTGTCTAATTAGCATATTACACTTTTATTTTTATAGATAAGGCAGGAACCATTAGAAAGCTTTGAGCAAAGGAATGACATGATCTGACATATGCTTTAAAATGCTCGCTCTGGCTGCTGTTTGGAGAACAGATAAAGGGGCAAGAGTGAGAGCTGAGAACCTGTTAGAGGGCTGAGGTAGTCATCCAGTCTAGAAGTATGTGGTTGGACGGGGCCAGTAGTGGAGAAAGTGGTGAGAAGTGACTGGATTGAGGTTATGTTTTGATGGAAATAGAGCCAATGATGTTTACTAAGGTTGGATTAGGGGGTGGGTGTGTGTGTGAGAAAGATGAAGGATGACTTCAAAGTTTTTTAATAGAATTTAGTAAAGTGGGGAAGGCTAAGAGAGAAGCATGTTTGGAGGGGGGAAGATTAAGAATTTGGTTTTGGTTTTGGACACATTAAGAGAGGTGTTGAATAAGTAATAGGATATGAGTTTGGGATTTCATGGAAAGTTCTGGGATTGAGGTATGAATTTGAGAGTTACCATCATTTAAATGGGATTTATTAACACCAACCTATGATCTAAGAGGTTGCTGTTTGATATAAAACACACACACACACACACACATATATATATATATATACATATATATAGAATAATATATACACATTATACATATGTACAGAATAACCTGGCTGGTGTGGCTCAGAGGTTGAATGTCAACTCATGAACCAGGAGGCCATGATTTGATTCCCAGTCAGGGCATATGCCTGGGTTGTGAGCTTGATCTCTAGTAGGGGGCGTGCAGGAGGCAGCAGATTGATGTTTCTCTCATTGATATTTCTATCTCTTTCTCTCCCTTCCTCTCTCTCTAAAAATCAGTAAAAAATATTTTTAAAAAATATATAGAATATATAAGAAAGTAGAAAAAAAGAACAAAAATTACTCTGAAGTATACCTCCTAAAGATTCCTAACAACCATTAACTGTTGCCCCAACATCTCACCTCTCAGAAATCATTAGTGTTCACTTTTGGTGGCCATTCTAGACATCTTTCTTTTCAGATACCTAGTTAAAAGGATGAATGGGTGAATAGCTGAATGGGAATGATTTAGAGAATAGACTATGTCCTGCATGCTATTGTTTTTTACACAAAAGGTATTGAATTTAATTTCGTATACGTTTAACAGAAAAATTGACATCCTGCTATGAGAGATGAAGCAATTAGTACTTGAATTTCTACTCATCCTGATGTTTACTAAAAGCTCTGTTTTGCATATGCATCCTCCTATGTTGGGAAAAAACCCAGTCCTTCCCTCCTGTTTCTCCTTTGCTTTTACCTATTTACACAGAACTCTTCACTTGTGTCACAAATATATGTTCTTTTTCCTCATGACAAGTCGTTCTCTGCGACACCAGCTAGGCGTCCTACCATTTAACTTAATCCTGACACTATCTACCTGGAGACCATGTCATATCCCACAGGTTAAGGTCTCAGTCCCACAAGACGGTCTCTTTCCCTACCCCCAACCTCCACACTGTCTCTCTCCTCAGCCCTCCCCACCCCCCCATCTCCCACACACACACCAGACCACAAGCCCAGGTACAAGTATCTACTAAAGACCAGCTGGCTATAGGGGAGATTCCAGCGGCACCTCCTGCGGCCTGATTACTTTGCCAGAGTGGCTTATAGAGCTCGGGAAACACTATGTTTACCCATTGCTGAAGGATAATGGGAAAGGGTGCAGATGCACAGCCAGATGAAGAATATATAGGGCGAGATCTGGGAGGTCCCGAGTGCCAGAGCTGCTGTCCCCGTGGAGGTGGAGTGTGCCACCTTGCTGGTGTAGATGTGTTCGCCCACTTGGAAGCTCTTGGAACCCTGTACTTGGGGTTTTATGGAGGTTTCCTCATGCAGGCGTGACAATGAACTCCATTTCCAGTCTCCCCTCTCCGGAGAAGAGGGGGTGGTGGTGGTTCCTGGGGGCAGGGGGCAGAGGCTGAAAATTCCAAGCTTCTAATCATGGCTTGGTCTTTCTGGTGACCCCATCAGGTGACCCCATCAGGAGCCCGCCCAGAGTCCCATTATTAGAATAAAGATGCTCCTCCTGCTCTTAGCACTTCCGAAGGGTTTTAGGAGCCTTGTGCCAAGAATTGGGAACAGAGACCAATTTTCCAATATATTCTCAGACCTGGCCTCCCTTCCTCACTCCCAGCTTCTGTTTTACTTTTCCTTGTCAGAGTTTATAGCATTTTCCTTCTACACCCTCTTGGGTTGTGCATTTCAGAGGGTTTGAGGCTCACCACTCTGCTCTTCTATTCACAAGTGCTAGCAGGTAGAGTTTCTCGTCGAGCTGTTTTTATTGCAAGGGCCGGAGGCTGTTATATTTTTAAGTAGGTCATGCTTGAGAATGTCTGCCTGTTGCCCTTAAACTTGAAAAAGACTGTGACTGGGTGTGCTCCTCTTGGGCTGCATTCATTCCCTCAGATCTTCTTCTGAGGAAAATAGACATTCTGTTCCATCACCTTCTGATTTTGAACATGGCTTTGAAGAATTCTGAGATCAGATTTACTTCTTCAATTCCGGGAAGTTTTTTTGATTTATGTTTATGAATTTTTTTCTGTTATACTTATTGGATTTTCTATTTCAGGAGACTAATTCTTTGTTTCATCACCTTTGCCTTCTATATCACATTTCTTTTGAGCGTCTGAGATGATGTTTTTCCATATTTCCTTGCATCCACTGAAATAATCTCACACCTTTATTCTGTCCCTTTTTCAATTTTTAGTCATGTCTATTTTGTTCTTTTCCTGCTCTGATTTATTTATTAGTGCTGTATTGGTGTTATTTCGTTCTAAATCTGTTTCCTTAGTTCTGCAACCTTTTCTATTGATTCATTATCTTGTCTTTGAATTCGTTTTATTGGATTCTTATTTTTATTGACGCATCAGTAGCCTAAGACAGCCACGGAGAAGCCCTTCTTGGATTATTTTTTCACAGACTGAGATCCCAAGGTGGCCCAGGCTCAGGGTCCCCTTAACTCCCCCCCCCACCCCCCCCAGGTGGCCAGTGCTGGCAGCCCCCCTGCCACTCCTGAGCACTTGTGTGTGCGGCAGCCGTAGCTTAGCTTTTTCAGGGCTACTCACCCACTTCCTCTGGTGGCTTCTCAAAATTGGAGGGTTCTCTGGGTGGCACTCCTCCTTTCCTGATTAGAGAGTACAAGCAGACAAGTGTTTTTTTCCTTGACTGACTTTTCAAAATTTTTGGAGTACTAAGTTTGTTGTTTTTTCTTACTTGGTTGAAATTTTTGCTTCTTTTTTTTTTTTTTTTTGGTGTTTGCTTCATCAGGAATTGGGGAGTGGGGGGAAGAGTCCACATTTTTTACTTAAAAGTGTCCTGCCAACACTTCGATGCACTTCTTTCCTGTCATCTTCCTCTCTTTCATTGTTGTTATGAGATTTAAAAAAATATTTTAGATAATCCTTGTCCAAGGAAAATTTTCCATTGATTTTAGAGAGACTGGAAGGAAAAGAGGGAGAGAGAAACATGGATGTGAGAGAGGCACACCAGTCAGGGCTAGGAATTGAATCTGCAACCCAGGTATGTGCCCTTGACCAGAAATTGAACCCTCAGTCCGTCTGTGTGCAGGCCAACATCTTAATCACTAAGCAACACCAGCCAGGGTTTTATGAGATAAATTTTAATTCATGTCAGCAGTGAACTGAGATTGCCAAGGATGAGGTAAAAGAATTGGAAATGACTCAGATGTGAGTTACTCAGCCAGAGCTTCATATATTTCTGTAGTTCTCAGACCTTCATAGTGTCACATTTCCATGTCACTTTAATGAAATTAAACCACTCAAAAGATTTCAAAATAATTGTATCCAACCTTAAGTATAACGAATGATTGAGCTCAGCCTGCTGGCAGGTCTCTGGTTGAGGGCAAACAAGAGCTCGGTCACTAGTTTGAACTGCTAGCTGCTTAGGTAACAGGTTTTTACTAAACCTCAGGAGCGCAGCATTGGCATCGTGGGCTCTGCAGCAAGTGAAATGCCTCTTCCATCCCCCACTCCCTCATAACTGCTGTTCCTCTCCTCCCTGTGAGACGTGGCACCTTACTCAGCGCTTCCCTTTGCTTCTGCTGCTCTGTGTGAGCCTCACTGGCTCACTGGCTGCTATGATCGCAGTGATTAGTCATGTGCTGATTATGTTGTGTGTCACCCTCACTCTGAGTTCATCTCTCCACTTGCTGCAGAAATACCTGAAGTGTAACTTGTTGACAGCAAACTCAATAATTTTATTCATTTGAGGAATATTTGCTAAGAGGCTGCTGGGTATCTTGTGCTATTCTACGGCCTGTGAGGGGTACACAGCATTAGTTAGAGAGCTGGTTTAATCCTCACATGAGGATATGTTTTTATTGATTTTAGAGAACGAAGAAGGGAGGGAGAGAGAGAAACATTGATCATATGTGCCTTGACCGGAATTGAGCCCACCATCTATTGGTGTACGAACAAACACTCCAATCAACTTAGCCAACCGGCCAGGAGAGAAGTCAAGGCATTGTTTTTTTCTTTGTAGAGCTCTTTGTCCAGGAAGACAAGATATTCATTCTGAGAAATATCTAGACAGTAACAATATAGTCAACTAGAGGCTGGGTGCATGAAATTTGTGCACTTTTTTTGGGGGGGGGGCCGTGTCCCTCAGCCCAGCTTGTGTCCTCTCACAGTCCCGGAGCTCTTGGGGGATGTCCGACTGCCAGCTTAGGCTGGAGAGGCTCCTGCCACCGCCGCTGGGCTCGCCAGTCGTGAACCCAGATTCTGACTGAGCCGCGCTCCCCCTGTGCGAGTGCACTGACCACCAGGGGGCAGCTCCTGCATTGAATGTTTGCCCCCTGGTGGTCAGTGTGCGTCATAGTGACTGGTCATTCCACTGTCAGTCCAAAACCAACTCTCCAACATCCCCCAAGGGGTCCTGGATTGCGAGAGGGCTCAGGCCAGGTTGAGGGATCCCACTGATGCACTGTTGGGGCTGGGGAGGGACACGGGAGGGCTCCAGGGTATGCCCAGCCCATCTTGCTCAGTCCCGATCGACCAGACCCCAGCAGCAAGCTAACCTACCGGTAGGAGCTTCTGCCCCCTGGTGGTCAGTTCACATCATAGTGACTGGTTGACTGGTCAACTGTCTGCCCCCTGGTGGTCAGTGCACATTATAGTGACTGGTTGACTGGTTTACTGTTCCCTGGTGGTCTGGTTGAGGGCAAACAAGTGCACGTCACAGTGAGACATTGAGTGGTCTTAGCATATCATTTTCATATTACGCTTTGATTGGTTGAACGAATGTCCAGACACTTAGCATATTAGGCTTTTATTACCCTGTTTCCCCGAAAATAAGACAGTGTCTTATATTAATTTTTGCTCCCAAAGATGCGCTAGGTCTTATTTTCAGGGGTTGTCTTATTTTTCCATGAAGAAGAATACGGTACACATTTATTGTTAAATGAAAATAAAGGAAATTTATTACCTGTATACGGTACGGTAGTACAGTAGTTGTCAACACAAACCAGACAAACTGTGAATCCTACAGTATCAAGAATTTACTCATTTGTTCAGGGACAATCTTGTCATCATCTTTTGGAACATCATCATAACAATCCAATTCATGAATTTCCTGGTGAATTTTTTGTGACTCCATTTCTTTCAGAATCAGTGGACCAAATCTCTCATGTTTAGCCTAGGGGGGGCCTTATTTTTGGGGGGATGCCTTATATTTCACTCAGAAGGAAACCTGTAGGTAGGTCTTTATTTTTGGAGGATGTCTTATTTGGGGGGAAACACGGTATATAGGATATGCAAATGTATGCTGGTGTGCTGTGGTTATTATATATCATAGGTTGGAATAATTAATAATAAAAAGTATAGTGGAGTGGGATTAGAATGGGTAGCATATTTTGAGGTGGGCTTTGAAAGAATGTAGAATTTTAACTCTTGGAGGACAAGGAGGTATATTTTGGATTTTGGAAGAAGAATGAGTACAGAATAGATACACAAGTAACAGAAGCATGTATGGTGTGAAGGAGAGCCGACCACCCCAGGTGTCATGTCTCACCTGTTGGACTGGCTCTGCGACACAACCCAGCCACCTCTCCACACCAGAACAGTGCATACGATGTGCTGCCTGAGGCGCCTGGCTGCATGCTGAGGGGACAGTAAGGAGCAGTGTGGGGCAGAGTAGGAGATAGCATGGGGGTAAGAGGCTGCTTGGCGAGAAACAGCACAGAGGAAAGAACCTGGAGCAGGTGAGGAGAGTGGCAGGAGGAGACTGAAGGTTAGCTGAGTCCACGATCATGGAGTGTCTTGTAAGTTGTGCTGAAGACTTTGATTTTGTCCTGAGTGTTAACATGTCCCCGGAGGATTTTGAGCAGAGGACTGCCACACTGTGACTTGTTTTAAAGGGATCCCTCTGGCCTGCAGGTGGAGAATCGACTGGTGTGAAGAGAGAGAGGCAAGGTGACCAGTTGGAAGCTTTCGTTGTCAAAGCTAGAACTTGGGGTTTGGACAAGAGTGATCATGGTTTTATGGGGCCTAGTCCTCTGGGAAGCAGATGCCAAAACAGAGTTAGGCATGGAAGAGCTTTATTGGGGTAACACCTGTGAAAATAAAAGGGTGAGAGAGGAAGGTCTTGGAGGGGAGTTCTTCAACATCAGTGCAGGCCTATCACCTGTGGAAGGAGAGCAGGAGGAGGAGAAAGCACCAGCAGGAAATATGAGGAGCTGCCAGTACAGTGGGGTTTCAAGAAGGGTGATATCAACTGTCAGATCCTGCTTATGGACCAGGCAGGGTGAGGCCTGAGGGTTGGCATTGGGTTCAAGGGCATGGCAGTCACTGATGACCTTGACCGAAGCAGTTTCGTTGGCGCGGTAAAGGCAGAAGTCTGAATGGAGAGCATTCAAGAGGCAGCAGAGGAAGTGGAGACGCCAAGTGACGACAGCTTCTTTGAGGAGATTGTTCTGTGATGATATGCAGGACAGTGAGATACTAGGAGATGGACTTTTTGTTTTGTTTGCTTTTTATATGGGAAATATTCATACCGTGTTTTTATGCTGATGGAACGACCCACTAGAAAGAAAAATTGATACAGGAGAGGGGGTAATTGTAGCTGCAGAGTTCATTGCAGGGAAATGGTTTGTGGGGGTGAGATAGTTCTATGAACAGTTTGTTCATACTGTATTAATACCGGAGGAAGAAAGTTGTAGGAAGAAACGGTAAGATGTAGGAAGGGAAGTGAATTTGGTGTGTGAGCATGTGAAAGGTCCCTTTTGCCTTTTTCTCAGTGAAATAAGAAGGAAAGTTACAAAGAACAAGGAGCAGGGAGGGAATGGTGAGGTTTGAGGACAGAGGAACTGGAATAAACCCAGAATCCCGACATCCTTTGCCTCATGGAAAACGCTCCGGTTCTCTCAGATAGAGGAGCCCATCACGGCAGGTACTACTGCCGTCTACATAACTGCATGGCTTTCGTGCTTATCTCATTTAGTTCTCATAACAATTACCCGAGACATTAGTACTACATTCTTGTTTGCATTCAAGGAATCGGAGGCTTAGAGAGGGTATTTTGCTTAGTTACCCAGCTAGCAAATGGTGGAATTGGAACCGAAACCCAAGGCACGTGAGGAAAGAGAGAACATCTTAAGAATTGCAAAGTTTCTGGGATTCCCACGTTAGATCTGGTGTTTGGCATTTCCAAGGTTTTCAATGTTTTGATTTGAATAACCACAGCCACACCAGTCAGCCCCCCCTTCCTCCTGTTACACGGGGTTGTACCAACTCGGGATGCCATTGGCTACAGGTACCAGAAAACTCAGCCTAATGGCTTAGACAGCTTTTGTGTTTCTCAGGAGGGGCCGTGCGGAGGAAGCATTGCAGCATTGGGTCCGCTGCCCTGCAGAGTGGGAGGGACCCAGGCCTGCTGTTTCCACTCCACCGTTCTCAGTGTCTTGACTTTTGATCTCAAACTTGTCTTACGTGTGCAGGACGGTTGCTACTCTTCCTCACATCTGCTTTCAGGGAAGGAAGATGGGGAAAGAGCTGGGGGTGAGACTAAGGAATGTCCTTTTTATCAGGAAAGCTGTCGTTTTCCCAGGAGTCTCCTACTCAGCAGGCTCCTGTTTATGTTAGAGGTCAGAACTGGGTCATCTGGCCCCCCTTGCTGCAAAGGCATCGGGGTGGTAGCCGCCTTCCTTGTCTGGGAGGTTGAGCCAGGCTGTGAAGGCGATGGGGTGCTCGGAGGACAGCCAGCCTGCAGTGTCTGAGCACTCCCCTTCCCAGAAGACAGGCTTAGATGGGCGTGGTCAGTCACCTTCCAGTGTGCAGTCCCCAGACAGAGCTGGGCCCCCTTACGGGTCACTGACCGGCCCACCTGTGGCTGCTTTGGGGCTGGGTGTTAGCCTCTGGTCCCAGCAGTGTGGCATGGGAGTGGTGGGGACAGGGAGCAAGCACCAAGGTTAGAGGCCCTTCTCTGTGTCTTCGGTGCCACTCCAGTTCGGCTGAAGAGGTTTTCACAGTCAGTGAGCAGGAGGAGGAAGAAAAGACATGGGGAATCTTGAGGATAAATGTTTTTTTAAGAAGCAAAAAGCACAGGTCATAAAGAAAAAGATTAAGGCATTTCAACTGCAAAAACTTATATGCATCAGAAGACTGCATAAAAAAGTGAAAAAAGTCAGCCGGAAGAGGATATTTGCAAAAAGGATTCGTATCTAGAATACTAATCCTAATAAAATAATACACATATAAATTCTAAAATGTCAAGCCACTCACTAGAAAAGTGGCTGTTCACAGAGAAGGAAAGCTAAGTGGCCAATAAACTGAAATTATGCACGTTTCCTCTGTCAGGGAAACGCAGGTTAAAACCCCACAAGCGGGCATATGCCTGTTAGACTGACAAATGCTGGAAAGCTGCCAGAGAACCTAGAGCAGTGAGAGAAGGAGGGGGAGCACTGTGGGTGGGGGTGCACATTGGGCTCTTCTGGAAGATATCTGGAAAATGGAGTTCAGAGCACAAGCTACAGCCCTACCCGAGCTCTGGTGCTCCGGTGGCTGTGAGGCCATGCATTCTCCTAAATGCTCCTGTCTGGCCCTGGCCAATCTGGCTCAGTGGATAGAGTGTCAGCCTGCAGACTGAAGGAGCCCAGGTTCGATTCCAGTCAAGGGCACATGCCAGGTTGTGAGTTCAATCCTCAGTAGGGGACGTGCAGGAGGAAGCCAATAAATGATTCTCTTATCATTGATGTTTCTATCTCTCCCTCTCTCTTCCTCTCTGAAATCAATAAAAATATATCTTAAACAAAAAATAAATTATCCTATCTGATTACACCAGGGCTGGTTCTTCCTCGAACCCTGCCCACTCTACTAGCTGTTGGGAACTTAGTCTAAATTCCTCAGGTCAGTTCTCGGTGGCAGGGCAGACGGAGAAGCCATGCGAGGTGGTGGGTGTATAAGAATGAGTGTTTATTGCAGAAGCCAGTGGCCACATCGGTCAAGAACAGTCCGCACAGCAAGGTCCATACAAGCAGGGAACTGGACACTGGCTGGTGAATGCTTATCTTTCCCATGAAGCAGCATCAGCCTCTGTACCCGCAGTCATTATCTGAGCAGCCGCACGCTGCCTCCTAGACTCGCTGCCTCCTAGACGCACTGCCTCCCATCATAGCGGTACCTGAGCTCCGGCTCAGCAGCTGCTCCTGCCTCCCCTGCCCCGCTGCTCGCTCTAACAGACTTCTTCTCACGCTCATCTTGGCTGCTCTCTCTCCAGACTCCACAGACTAGCTGGTCAGGACGCTACTTTTACACTAGACAAAGAAGGCTCCATGCCAGCAGTTACATCAATCATACTGGCTACTGAAGGGCGCAGTGTACCAGGCGTCCTTGCACCCACTCAGGTTATCTTGGCCTGATTAGGATTCCCGGCTCCGATCCTTGGACTTTCCAATTAGGCTCATGCCCAGAGCGGCCTTTGGCCATTCTGGTGTATTGGTAACAAGCCTCTGTGCTCCCATTGGCCTTGGCTATCCGGGGACCTGGCGAGGTTCCCACATGGAGTAACGGTGAAATAGTCAGATTGTGACCTGCATGTCTATCCCCGGCGGGCTGTGGTCTCTGAGAGCTTCTGCACTTGTTTGTGGCCCATAAGAGAGTGGTTATTGCAGTGTGTCTTGTAATAGCAAAACATTGGGAAGACCCTATGAGAAAAGATAAGATTGGTGTGATCGTACAGTGCAATGAACACTCCAGAGAGCATGGAACAAAGTGCATGACTGTGACAGTGGTGAACAGAAAAAAGCTAATTGCAGAAGAATGCATTATAATTACTTCTCCAAACCTGAAAACATGCAGAACAGCACATTTTTTAAGGGATGCATATATACGTTGTAAAAAAGAAAATGCATGGAAATGACAAACTCCTGGTCAGAATAGTGGTTCCCTGGGAGAGGAGGGATGGGGAGGGAGACAAGGTGTATATGTGTGGGGTCTACTGATTTACTACATTTTGTTTCTTAAGGGTAAGATTCACAGTTGTTTGTCATATTATTTGCATTTTTTAAAAATAAATCTTTATTCATATTATTACAAAAGTTTCTCATTTTCCCCCCCTCCACCAGGTTCCCACCCCACCCTCTGCCCTTTCCCCACCCCCCACTGTCCTCGTCCATAGGTGCACAGTTTATGTTCAGTCTCTTCCCGCACCTCCCACTCCTCTTTTCCCCGAGAATTGTCAGTCCACTCCCCTTCCATACCTCTGATTCTATTATATTCACCAGTTTATATTGTTCATCAGGTTTTTTAATTCCCTTGGTTTTTAGATTCACTTGTTGATAGTTACGTATTTGTTGTTTATAATTTTTATCTTTATTTTCTTCCTCTTCCTAAAGAACCCCCTTCAGCAATTCATATAATTCTGGTTTGGCGGAGATGAACTCCTTTAGCTTTTTTTAATTAGTGAAGCTCTTTATCTGGCCTTTGATTCTGAGTGATAGCTTTGCTGGGTAGAGTATTTTTGGCTGTAGGTTCTTGTTATTCATCACCTTGAATATTTCTTGCCATTCCCGTCTGGCCTGCATGCCTTCTGTTGAGAAATCAGCTGACAATCGTATAGGTGCTCCTTTATAGGTAACTACCTGCTGCTCTTGCTGCTTTTAATATTCTCTCTTTGTCTTTTGCCCTTGGAATTTTAATTATGATGTGTCTTGGTGTGGTCCTCTTTGGATTCCTTTTGTTTGGGGTTCTGTGTGCTTCCTGGACTTATAAGTCTAATTCTTTCACCAGGTGGGGGAAGTTTTCTGTCACTATTTCTTCCAGTATGTTTTCGGTATCTTGCTCTCTCTCATCTTCTGGGACCCCCTTAATTCTGATGTTGGTTCGCTTGAAGTTGTCCCAGAGGTTTCTTACACTATCTTCAACTTTCTGGATTCTCTTGTCTTCTTGCTTCTGCAGACAAGTGTCCTCTGGCTCTTTGTGTTCAAAATCTTTGACTTGATTCTTGCAATCTTCCATTCTGTTTTTAGGACTCTGTATAATATTTTTTATTTCAGAGAATGTATTCTTTATTTCTAGTTGATCCTTTATTATTTCTAGTTGATCCCTTTTCATATCTTCATAGATCTTGTTTATTTTATTGGCCTTTTCTAGGAGATTCTTGAAAAACCTTATAAGCATGGTTTTGAACTCTATATCCAGTCACTTTTTGTCTTCCATTTCTTTCATTTGTGATCTGTTTCCTTGTCTCGGCATTTTCCCTGCTTCCCTGAGTTGGTAGGGTGGGAGGATCAGCTGTATCTATGCCAGGAGACAGCCTTATTCGATTAGACTTGGAAAACTGCAAGAGCCTCTGTGCTCAGCTTCGGTGGGGCGGAGTTTCAGGGTGGAGCCTACAGCCTTGGCTTCCGGTTAGCCCCACCCTATGAGGTTCCTGAGTCTCAGTGTTCCTCAGTGTCCTTTGGTACTCGCTGCAAGCACCTCTGAGAGAAGCCCTAGAGTTTCACCTGCTTCCAGACAGTCTAGTTCTCCCCCAACGAGCCCGCAACTGGGATTCAGTGCAGTTGGAAGTGGGGTTAAGAGCAGTCTGGAGCTTTTATCTCCTTCCTGCTATGGCAATCCAGTGGCTCAATCAGCAGTCAGTCTTCTGGCGCAATGTGCGCGACTCTGGGGCTCTGCCTGCCTTTCGCCGCTCCCCTGAGCTTCCGCCTTACAGCCCAGATTCCCTCTGTATATGTCTGGGTCTCTAGGGTCTCGCTCAGAACTGGGGTTCAGTGCTGTCGGAACTGGGGTTCAGCACAGTCCAGAGCTTTTATCTCCTTCCTGCTAGGGAACGCCAGCCAGGCACTCAGCCATCCCTCCTCTCCGGCTCCGTCCTCTCCGCACACACAACGTGTCTCCGTACCTTAGGCTTTTACAGCTCCTCTGATTTTCCTTCTGGTTTTCTCTTTCCTTCTCATTGTAGAATTTCCAGTCACTCAACTTTCCTGTAGTTCTGGATAATGTCCACTTTATATTTTAGTTGTATTTTTTGAAATTGTTGTGTGAGGCTGCAGTTAGACAGTTACCTATGCCGCCATCTTGGTTTCTCTCTCTTTTGTTTTTATTTGCATTTTCTTGTATGGCTGAAATACTAAATATCCTATATAATAAAAGCCTAATATGCAAATCGACTGAACAGTGGAACAACTGGTCGCTATGATGCACAATGACCACAGGGGGCAGATGCTCAACACAGGAGCTGCTCCCTGGGGGTCAGTGCACTTCCACAGGGGGAGCGCCACTCAGCCAGAAGCCGGCTTCGGCTGGTGAGCATAGCGGTGGTGGCTGGAGCCTCTCTCACCTCCACCACAGCATGAAGGAGCAGTGAGCTGAGCGGTAAGGAGCAGGTGGGCAGTAAGGAACAAGGGGTCCCGGACTGAGAGAGCGGTGTCTGACTGCCAGCTTAGCCCAAGGCAGGCATCCTCCAAGGGCTCCTGGACTGTGAGAGGGCACAGGCCAGGCTGAGGGGACCCCCTCACCCCAGGGCCTCTAGTATTGGATAAATGTTTAAAGGAGAAGACAGAAGAAGAAAAGGACTGGGAGAGTAGAGTGTTTGGAAAGCAGGTCTGGGCCTGTCTCTGCTGTATCTGTACCAGGCCAGGCACGTAGCACATTTGACAGCAGCAGAGCCGCTTTGTAGTGAACCTTGACATCTGTGCATCCTGCTCTGCACCAGAGAGCGCTTTCATCACTGCTCCCACCAGGGCGCCCCCATTCCACATGCCCCAAGGAATGTTTTGATTTGAGTTATTTGTCTTAATGACATTCTGTTACAAACCCTACTGAGTCAATTTAGGTTATGATAATAGCTTATTGTGGGTAAATGTGCTGCAGAGGCTCAGGCTTGTTGCAGTTGGTCAGACTATGCCAGAGAGTAAAAAGGGGCCTCGGTGCCCTTTGATCTTCTTCGGATGACTCTGCAGCCAGTCTTCTGTGACTCCTGAAATCCCCCTCTTGCTTGTGGTGCCATTTATGTGGGTTTCAGTGGCCCAGGTGTTTCATTCTCGCAGCCCCCGGCTTGCAGGGGTCACACTTCCAAGGCTCAGTCGGGGGGTGGACAGTGTGCTCCTGACCATTATCTCCAGCTCGGTTGTCAGGCCTGCGTGTGGGCTGGACCGTCTGCTGCCACAGCCCTCTCCCCTCTCATCTTCAGCCCTAGCATTCCACTGACCACCCCTCCCCCAACCCTCAGGCGGGAGAGGCACAGGTGTTAACCTCCAGCAGGTTAGAATTTCTGGAATGAATTTTTACATAGTGGCTTGGGCCAGGTGGGAGGTTTCCTCAGTTAGAATTCACCCCCATTCCTCTTTGCAAAGAGCCGGGGGCTGACAGGCTCCCTGTGGTGCAACATCCTAAAAGGATTTTACCATGGAAACACCATGGCCCAGGCCCAGGGGCCTGCGGGGTGGGCCTGGCGCGTTCACACGCTACTTTCTCAGCAGGTGGGCCTCCCTGGGTCCGAGCTGTGCTGGCTGCCAGGCAGGCAGAGTACGCTGGTAAACCCAGCGTTCACGGTTTGTCTTGGCTGGTCAACTCGGAGAAACCAAAGTACTTCACTAAGGCATATGGCTGCACATACCATTGTGCTCTAACAACAAAACCGGGGTGTCCAGCACAGCGCCACACTCTGCAGACACAGTGTAACCACCCTGTTGGGGGGGGGGGGGTCACTAGCCAGTCACTCCCAGCCCCATGCTTCTTCATATCTCCTCCCAACACACGCCTGTCCTTCCTGCCACGTTGCCACTTACCGCCCGCCGTTCCTGCTTCTCCTTCAGCTCTATGTCTTCGAGTTCAGTGACTTACTTCCCTTCATCTAGATTAAGGAAAACAGCTTTCAGTTCTTGTGCCATCTCTGCTCCATTCCCAATGGCTGTTGGAGGCTCTGGGTCCACAGGGATCCAGGGGCGGGTCCGAGCTCGCAGGAGAGTGCTGATTGATTAGCAACAGGGTTAGGGCTTGCAGCGCTCCCGTCTGAACTACTCATCAAAGTGTTAAGAAATTAACAGATGTCTTAATGCATCAAACTCTGAATGGCGGTTGTCTGTAGATGGTTAGATTACAGGGCACTTCAGTGTTCTTTTGGTAGTGTTCTGTGTTTTCTACATTTTTGACAGCAAACATGTATAACTTTAATAAGCGAGAAAAACACTCTCGGTGTTATTTGAAAAGAAATGTCTTACCGGAGTGAAACCAGTGATTGGAACGTGCTGGGTAGTGCTTGGTTCTGCTGCCGGGCTGGGGCTGCAGCACCCTGGCAGGGAGGGGCGCAGTGCTCCCTGCCTTTCCTTTCCTCTGTGCAAAAACCCTTTGGCCCTGTCGGGCATCGTTCTTGCTGCGAGGGGGACGTGAGACTGGCTGACTGGCTTCTCCTCTTCCCCTGTGGCAGGCCGAGGTGGTGCGTCTATCTATGGCAAGCAGTTTGAGGATGAACTTCATCCAGAATTGAAATTCACGGGTAAGTATGGAACCTGGCTGGACTGGGGGAGAGGGAGGGTGGATTTTAAAGGTTCGTTCTTCTGGCTGTGATTCAATGTGGAAGTCTGACATGGTGGCACGGTGCCACGTAGCTGCCCAGCCGCGGCGCCAGGGAGAGCCCTGGAGGATTAGAGAGAGTGGCGCCGCTCAGCGTCCTGGGCGACTCCGAGTGCTGTCTGAGAGTTCCAGACTCTGCTTGCTGAGTGTTGCTCTTACACTATGGAAACAGAAGCTTCCTCAGAGAAGCAGGAGGCCTTGCTAGATTTTTACGGAAATGGTAAAAATGTGATTAGTAAGGATCATCATGGACAGAGGCGGGAGCAGGAGAAGAGGCTGGGGAGCAGGAGGAGAGGCTGGGGGGCAGGAGGAGAGGCTGGGGGGGCAGGAGGAGAGGCTGGGAGTAGGAGGAGAGGCTGGGAGCAGGAGGAGAGGCTGGCGGGCAGGAGGAGAGGCTGGGGAGCAGGAGGAGAGGCTGGGGGGCAGGAGGAGAGGCTGTGGGGCAGGAGGAGAGGCTGGGGGCAGGAGGAGAGGCTGGGGGGCAGGAGGAGAGGCTGGGAGCAGGAGGAGAGGCTGGGGGGCAGGAGGAGAGGCTGGGAGCAGGAGGAGAGGCTGGTGGTGCAGTTGATGGCCTCTGTGTGAGGGCAGGGAGCCCGCCCTGGGGAAGGGGGTTGAAGAGAGAGGTCAGAGCGGAGTCTGGCTGCCTTTCATCCCTGCGATGGTGTAGTAGCTCCAGGTCGGAGCGGGGGGAGGGCGGGGGGTTTCACACTCGGTCCTCTCTCCCTTTTCCCACAGGGGCTGGAATTCTCGCGATGGCCAATGCAGGGCCAGACACCAACGGCAGCCAGTTCTTCGTGACCCTGGCTCCCACCCAGTGGCTTGATGGCAAGCACACCATTTTTGGCCGCGTGTGCCAGGGTATTGGAATGGTGAACCGAGTAGGAATGGTGGAAACAAACTCCCAGGACCGCCCTGTGGACGATGTGAAGATCATCAAGGCCTACCCCTCTGGGTAGTGGTGCTGCTCTCCAGGTCTGAAATGGCCCGGTGGACCGGTGTCCAGGGGACCTAAATGACACCTCTCTGAACCTCATTCTGGCCTTGTGAATCATGCAGACAGGAGGCTGGGATCTCTGGTGAGTGAGAGGTGGAAGTGTGTTTAATTGGAGGCTTCTTGTCGCCCCTCCCTGAGCCTCGGTTGACAGCATTTGCAGAACTGCCCATACATGATCACGGGCTACTGCTCACTGCAGACGACCCTGTGTGCATCTGCTCGATACCCTGGGAACAAAATGAAGCCAGCTGTGCCATTTCAGTGTCCAACCAAACTTCCTTCTGCGAAGATTTATATTCTGGCCCTCACTGCAGTCTTCGGTGGCTGATGCCACAGAATTCAAACCAGCAGTGCCTGTCAGCCCTCTGCACTCTGCGCTCCCTTTCCGTCTCCTACATTTGTTCTTCCTCGGAATGTCTGCATCGCTATATATATTTCCCCTCAAAAGCAGAATATCAACACTGCTGTTCCTGACACTTAGACTTCCCACGCAAAGCCACATTGGATGTTTGCCAGAGGAGAAATGCATCCAACAATCAAGTGTCTAAGAAGGTGTCAAGTGGGGAATGCTAATGTGTAATAACCAAGAAATGAATTTACTAAAAGGAAGCAGAGCGTTGACCATTTTTTGCCCAGGAAGGAGCAGAGATCTGTAATGAGCCTAAGAAAAGACTGAGTTCTTCTCAGAAAGGAGAAGTGCCACTACCTTTTTTTAAAAACCTAAGACTTCAGAGAAACAGATTTTATATGTTAAGGGCTTTTTGTTTTTTTGTTTTTTAATCTTTCTGTATTTTTTTTAGAGGGGTTATGAGAGAAAGGAAGTTAATACCTGTGTGATGCATAGAAACTGCCTAAATAAAATGCCATTGATGTTTGAAATTTTTGCTGTAGTCTGGTTTTAAATATTGTATGAGGTTCTATGAACCATTTTAACCTCTGAACAATCTCAAATGGTATTTTAGGGCTCATCTTCAAGATTTCACATCATTGCAGGTTTGTGATCCCCAGGGGACTTCTCCCGTTCAAGAGCAGGTCTGTCTTAAAAGGGCAGAACCGAAGAGAGAGTTAGGGGATCTTGATGAGCATGTCTGAGTGGGGGCAATCCCTGGAGATTACCAGTGGAGGAGCTAAGAGACCTGACTGTCCCTCAGACTGACAGGAGGTGCACCTGCTGTCAGAGGTGGTAGGTGTGGTGGTGGTGACTCAAACTGGGCGCTCCTGGCTCGAAGAAGGGCTTGTAGCTTCAGTGTGTTTCCTTCTCTCTGAATGTTGGAGATGGTGACTTCCTCTCCAGAATGACCAAACAAGGTTCTAGTCCCCAAGTGTTCCCCATCTTCAACCTTTCCCTGTCCTCTCTCAACAAAAAAAGGAACACCCAATCACAAGCTACGTAAATGACTTTGTAACTTTCCAGAGATGGTTTTGGGGTGCAAAATACTGTTTGGGGAAGTTAAAGATACATTTCTTTCAGCCTGAACTGGGCAGGCATAATTGGGTCCACCTCTAGGAGCAAGGAATAAGACACTCGTCCAGTTACTCCCAGAATTACAGTCCGTAATGCCTGCTTCCACCAGGTCGGAGTGGCAGAAACCAATTACCGCTGCTTTGAGAAGGAGAGAGGGTTGTGAGCACACCTGGGAAGAGAGGGGCAGAGCTCCTGTTTCTGGGGTTCGCCAAGCATGTGAAGTGCTCTCGCATGAGTGTGAACCAGTCTTCATGAAGGAGGCGACCTTAAATTGATTCTGCCGGTAGCCAGAGATGTAGAAATTTCTGTTTCTGTGAAAAGGGAGCTTGTCTAAGGGAATCCTGATTTATCTCCTTGTCCGGTGAGTGTCCACAACCTCCCAGGATAAGTACAATTAGGAGAAGTCTCATAAAAGTGGGTGTGCTAGGAGGTAGCCCATCTCAGTCACATCTCAGATCGAGACGAGGTAGCTTATGAGAAGGCAGGATGGGTTTCTAACTTTTATGGAGATAATGAAGATAGGTTGTGTGACTGCGGAGGTAATCGGGGATGGGAGAAATACAGCTTTGGTGGGAAGGGTAGGAGATTCTAGACTTGGGAGATTTGGAGAAGGCTTGAAGTTGTGAGTAAACAAGCCAATGAAAGAAGCCTTCATTGTGTCTGTGGGTGGGTAAGGAGTTTGGCACCCAGACTGTAAAGGCATGGCCCCAAGGACCCTGGGCCAGGCCTTCTCACACTGTCCCCGCCTCAGGAACCACTGGGGAGCCTGCGAGAAAGCTCCCTGGCTTCAGCATCTACCCGGAGAGTCTCATTTCTAGCAGCTCCCGGGAGGTGGTGAGTGCTGGTTCGGACCCCACACTAAGTGGTGAGAGCCTAGGTCCAACATGAAATTGGGGGTGGTTCCTAAGAGCGTGGGGCAATTGGGACCATGACCTGATCCTCCTCCTAGATGAGGGGAGGTCTTGGGAGAAGGAAGAGCTTCGGAGCCAGCGTGTGCTTTTTGGCTCTGGCTGCTACAGTGGAACTCAGGAACAGTGCCTGCCTTCGTTTCACTGTGGTGCACCGAGGACACCATTTCCTGTGTGGGTGCCGCAGGGGTAAGAGGGCACGGTTAGTAGACGTTAATAAATGCAGGGTAGGTATCAGCGATTACGCCGTTGAAGGACCCCTGCGGGGTTCAGATGCCACAGTTCCTTGGTTTCCTCACCCTAAAATGGGAAGATGATACTAACCTCATCTATGAGCTGGAGCAGAGGCCAGCATTTAGGAAACAGCTCTTGTTATTGTCACCTCTTCATCCCAGCATTAGCAGCCTGACCTTGTACAGCTCTCCCTCTGGGCCCGCCTCTCAGAGCAAAGACCTGCCTCACCCTCCTCGGAGTCCCCTTAGCACGTCACACAGTTGTTTGACGTTATTGCTGAATCAATCAAATGAAAACTTGTTCTCTGGCAGGAAGAGATTGGGATCCACCTGCAGAAATAGCTTTATCCCGTCTCCAAACCCAGGCTTCAGCCCTCTGGAAGTCCTCAGCCTGATTTACTTTTGGATTGTGTCTCCAGAATATGACAAAAGAGCTCCCCCTGCACATGTGGAAGGATTCCCATCCCCAGATCCTCAAGACAATCTGAGCCATCCCCGTGGCCTCTTCTGGCACTACGTTCTTGTCACGCGTGGAGGAGGAAGCAATGAAAAGCACATGTTTTGAAGTGGCGGAGTTCACCACTGCCTCCGAATCGCTCCGTGGCCTCAGAGCCCGTTGCTGTAGAGCAGACTGTAATTCTTCAGGTAAATACCGGGACAGGCTGCCTTCTAGCAACATTCTTTGACAGATAAGAGAAGCACGTGCAGGGGAAGAGAACGAGTTAGGGTGTCACTCCAGGCTGGCTTGGTCTGACTTAGAAGTTGGGTCCTTTGTTCTTCCTGACGGGTAATTCGTGATCTCTGACTGCATCTGAAACATAGATGGCCAGTTTGAGGCAAGGTTTGTGGACAGAGAGATGTGAGGGTTTTGTGTGATATTGGGCACATCACTTTACCTCTGGAACCCGTTCATCAAGCAAAGACCAGAACTAGGCCCTTTTGAACCCTAACTTTCTAAATCTAGGTCATTCTGAGAAGATTCCTTCAGCTGCCAAGTTTCCATTGAGGATGGTATTTTGGAAATTGGCCACTAGAGGCCACTGTGAATACAGTTTGGCCTTACAGCTTCTTCAAAAGGCAGAAGTCTACGCTGGCCTTCCATGATGCTAAGCCAGGCCTTCCATCCTGGGAGGCAGAAAACCAGCCACTCAGACTGCGGGGCCAGAATTGAGATGTCCGCCCGGCCCTGAGCAGGCAGAGGAGGTGCTCCCTGCCAGGAGGCCGGCCAGCGCCCCTCCCCGGGCACTGGATCGGGTGGAGGAGAAGCCTCGTGCATGGCGGGTGGGTGAGCCTGATTCATGCCTCAGCATCAGGTGACAATTCCTCCAACTGCTCCATATTCCACTTCACAGTGAATTCCTTTATCAACAACTAGAGGCCGATGCATGAGATTTGTGTAAGAGCCGGCCTTCCTTCTCCAGCTGCCGGCACGGGCTTTCCTCTGACACCCGGGACCCGGCTTCCCTCGCAGCCCCGACTTCGTCAGGTCTAATTAGCATGGAATCAGGAACAGTTAGCCAGAAGGAAACTCCTAAGAAAACGAGTTATTGTTGCCCTTTCTCTGTCCCATGGTTCATGGAACCTTCTTAAATATTTTTTTACTCTTAATACTCCAATCCTTCTAGGGTTGGCAGGTGAGCAAACTGAGGACCAAAAGCAAGTAGCACAGAGCCTTGTACAGAGTGGTGAGTGGGTGAATACCGGGCCAGGGCTGCTCAGCTAGTAAAGGCAGCCCAAGTTCAGCCCCTGTATCTCCTCCTTTGATATACGGAGGAAAACGTGCAGAGGAAACGTGATCTGCTGGCAGGGCCCGGGTTAGAATCCAGTCTCCTGCCTCGCGGGCTGGGCTGGCAGACCAACTGCTCTGTCCCAGGAGTCCCCAGGCCAAGCCGGCGGGAGGCCCCAGCCTAGGCCGTTCCAAGCAGAGCCTGCACCAGGCCTGCCCTGGCCCCGCAGGAGGGAAGGAGGGGGGAAGGAGCACAAATGACCCTAATCAGTGTGTTTATTGGATCATAACTATTAGCCTCACCACTCAGCTAATCGCACAGAAATCACTTTCCTCTCCGGGAGGGTCTGGCCGCAGCTCCATTAAAAGCCGGTACCTGCGAGGAAGCTGCACACAGCGGCGTGCGGGAGGGAGAAGCAGTATTTCTGCTCCCTCATTCCGCTGATGGGGAAAATGACCATTTCACATTCACCGTCTGAGAAAAGCCCCTGAGGGAAAGGGAATCCAGGCTCACAATAGTCTTTCGGCAACATTCCGCTCTAAGAGAAAATGCTTTTCTTTGTGACTCCCTCTTTGAAAGCATTTGTGATGCTATTAAAGATAAAACAAGAAAAGGGAAGGAACGGAAGATTGGGGGCCATACCAGGGGTGGCGTATTCCACTTAGTCCTCTAAGGCCTGTGAGCGGCCGCACCGCGTCCGTCTCGTGAAGGCTCCTCGGGGCAGCGCTGAGCGTGAGCTCGCGGCCTGCTGCCACCCTCCGCCATTCCCTAACCTCCCACAGGGGGGCTTCCTCACCTTTCTTTGCTCCCCGCCCCAGCCCAGAAAATATGGAAATTGCTTTTCAAGCCAGATCACTGACCTTCACAACTTTCCCAAGTCTCCCTTCTTCCATCTATAGAATGAGGGGCACAGACAAGAGGGATCCCTCTGGTCTAAACTTGGACCATTTCCTGCCTGGCCTGTATGGCTCAATGGTCGGCCTATGAACCAGGAGGTCACAGTTCAATTCCCGGGTCAGGGCATGTGCCCGTGTTGTGGGCTTGGTTCCAAACTGTGCAGGAAGCAGCCGACTAATGGTTCTCTCTCATTGCTGATGATCCTGTCTTTCTCTCCCTCTCCCTTCCTCCCTTCCTCTCTGAAAGCAATAAAAATATATTTTTAAAATATGTATATTTAAACTTGGGCAATTTCCTGATGGCGTTTTCCTTCTAGGTAACTCCCAGCACATCTTCATCTCATACCACTTGGAGGGGATGGTGTATGGGTAGTATTGTCCCCGTTTTTTAAAGCTGGGGGAACCTGAGGAGCAGAGATACAATGAGGGGTTCAAGGTCACAACATGAGTGGAAAGACAGCCGCGCTCGGCACCCGATAGATTATCAGAGAACTGGGGACACATACTTGGGTAATCAGGGCGACTTTTCTTAGCCGGGGTGGAGGAGGCCCTGTGAGGTGTGCCTGATGAGCTCCCATGCAGTGCGGCCCAGGGTTCAGAAAGCCGGGAAGTCACGGCCGGCTGAGACGCAGGTGCTCCGGGCCGGCCCCGGACCCCAGCCTCTGCACAAAGCCAGGCTGGTGGCCGTCTGTGCGGTTTCTGTTTTCTTCAGCAGCTGGGCAGGCTGGTGCAGGCAGCTGGCATGAACATGATGTTAGAGCTTAAACAAGTGTTTCAGCCCTGGCCGGGTGGCTCAGATGGCCGGGCATTGTTTTTAACACCAATAGGTTTGATTCCTGGTCAAGGTACATACACGAGTTGCAGCTTTGAGCCCCAGTCGAGGCACATGCAGGAATCAAAGGATCAATGTTTCTCTCTCACCCCTCCTCCCCACTTCCTATCTCTAAATAAACCAATGAAAACATGTCCTTGGTGAGGATTAGGGGAAAAGGGTTTCACGCACAATAGTTTTCGGGGCTGCCCCAGTGCAGGTGCAGCCAGGAGAGATTCTGAGGAGCAGCAGTGACAGAACCTGAGGGCTGGGGTCCAGCAGCCCAGGTGGGGAGGGGCAGGGGGTCCAAGACTTAGGCCTCCCAGCAGCTGTGGCAGGGGAGGAAGAGGAGGGGTTTCTGAGACTGGAATTGGTCAAGGCCTCCCAGGTGACGTCAGCTCTCCATCGCACCCAGGCCTGAGCAGGCCAGTCAGGAAGGAGGCAAGTGTGTTGGTGGGAGGCTGGGCCTTCAGGGAGGGACACTGCTTTGAGGCTCCTACAGAAATGTGAGGACTTACCTCTATTTCCCAAGATGCCCAAACACAAGGAAATGGGTTTGTATCAGTGGAGAGGGAGAGTTCAGGAGGCCCAAGAGCAGACTGGCTGACTGGGGGCAATTATTCAGATGTGATGAAATCTGACTACAAGAGAGAGGGGGGCTGAGGACAAAGGTCTTCAGGGTACAGCCCTGCTGGGGGGAGAGGAGAGATCTTCCTGAGCTAAGTGTTTTGGGGGTTCAGTGGAAGGAGAATGCATCAGTTGGGAGAGTTAGATTAGCTTCTTGGAAGAGACGGTCCCTGGGCGGGGGTGGGATTGGGGCCTGGCAGTGAGGAGGGGCGGGAGGAAAGGCCCAGGCCCGGAGGTGAGAAGCCGGTGGTGGGGACGTTGGGGGGGGGGGGGGGCTGTGTAGGCACTTCAGCGCTGACTGGAAGGCCCAGAGATGGCACAGCAGAAATTTTAAGGGGACCCATCCCTTGAAGAGCTGCAGAGAAGAAAGGATCCAGAGGCTGATTTAATCGGAGTTCTTGTTTGTTTTTATCTGTAGTTGCTGCTTTTTAGTAAAGTAACTGGGCACATTTCTTTACCTCTTTAGGACTCAGTTTCCAGATCTATAAAATCTAGGTGAGTTGATTATCTTTAAAGTCCTCAGCAGCACTGAGGTTTCTAATCCAACAGCTGACAACGCCCTGGTAAATGCTGGGTGAAATGTGGGGTGTGTGTGTGTGGGGGGGGGGGGAGGGGGGTGACACACTGTGACCTCTGTGTGGGCACAGATCACAGGGTGCTGGCCTGGGCCCTGTGGACCTGTGAGGGCCGGGCCCTGGGCCTTGATGGCGAACACTGAGGCTCCTGGACAGGCCCTGAGTGAGGACTGGGAGGAGCAGCAAGGTATCAGGCACGGCCAGCGGCCTTGGACCCACAGAGTCCTGGTTCGAATCCCCTCACTGCCACTTACCTGTGTGCACCCGGGCAAGTAAAGGTACTGAACTACTTCCCACATTTAATGCCCATTATCTACACATTCCTAGGAGATAAACAAAGCCAGTGCTCCACCTCCGATGGACAGTGAGGGGCAGAGGAAGACGGGATTAAGTGAGAGAGGTCAGGGAAAGAGCGAGACCATCCAGCGACAGTCTCAAGCACAGGAGTGCCACAGCCTGCCCCGGTTGCTGTGAAGACTCCAGCAGCTGGAGGTAAGGGCAGGGAGGCCTTGCCCGCTTGGAAAAACATGAGTTGCTGGAAGAAAAAGGAGGGCATGAGAGGTGAGAGAAGAAGCAGGGGCCACTGGACCTCAGGCAGATGCCAGAGCTGGCGAGGGAGGGAGAGGAAGATACCAGGAGTAGGAAGGGCCTCCCTCTGTCCAGGTGAGATATGCCGAGCTGGCTGGTGCTCTGGTCTGGAAGAAGGGAGGGGCAGTGTGGGGTTCCAGTGGATGGTGGGGCACCTGGCAGTGAGACTGCCCTCCAGGAGGAATGGGGCCGGGTGTGTGGAGAGCCCTGTGGTCGGCCGTTGGCTCCTCCTCTACCCAACAGCTCATGGCTTCTCCGGCACCTGTCAGTGCTCACTGGGCACTGACCTGCTGCTGTTAGCGGCTTTTTTATCAAGGGAAGAGTCAGGTGATCTTGAGTGCATCACTCGAAGCTTTTTAGTAAAAGGACGGGGTTAACCTAGATGGCCCCCAACCAAGCCCCTTCTAGCGTTTCTGTTAATGGGTGGAATCAGACACTGCATCTCGCCGCTTCCTCACTGTCGTGGCGGTTTCAGGTTCCCCATGCCCTCTGTCTTGCCTTCTCTCCAGGGCTGCCATGTGTGGTCTGCAGGGTGCTCACAGCACAAGGACACCTGCCCGGGGGCCAGGGCAGCTCCGTTCCAGCCCGCTCTCTGCCCCACAAGTTGCATTTACCCAGAGTAAACAACACCTTCTCGTTTGTTCCAAGGTGCAGTATGGGCGGCCCCAATGCCCCCGTCCCATCCACATGCCTTCCTCTCTTCTGTCCCCTTTCACCTGCCGTCCCCAGCCTCAAACAGGACCCGAGGGCCGTGCACAGGGCACCCTGGCGGGAGCGGCAGCTGCTCCCGAGCCCTGGTGCTTTTCCTCTCCTTAGCCATGCGGACAGCGGCCTCTCCAAATTGCTCAGCATCATTAACGCCGCGGTCAGGGCAGATGAGCGCGTGTTTGCATCTTGGAGGCAAAGGCAAAACGCTGATGCTGGTGAATCCAGATCTGGGCACGGGCCATTCCGTGCTCCCGGTTCTTAATCGGAGGGACGGTGCTGGCCACGTGGCGGGTGGGCCATGGCCCTGCTTAGCTCTTAAACCACCTCACTGGCTGCCTTCCCCGTCTCTTTTCCCCATCCCCCACATAGCATGTCCTTAGTCTCCCCAGTAAACTGCTCACACTCAAATCTTTCTCTCAGGGCCTGCTTCCTGGGGAACCAAACAGACATCCTCAAGGCCCTCCTCAGAATCCCCTCCTTTTTGTAGTTTCCCTGACACCCGCTGCCCCCACTCCTGGGGAGGCATTGGTCACGCGTCTCTATTCCGAGGGCCCTTACCGCCTCAGCGGCTCTCCGCGCGCCGCAGGAGGCTGACCTGCATGCGTGTCCTGGGCCCCCACAGGGAACTCTTTGGAGACAGTTACTGCTCTTTTCCGTCTTTATTCTCTGAGTCTAGGATGGTGCCTGGCACAGAGCAGGCACCTAATACACTTTCCACCAAAGAGCCAGCAGTTGGGAATGCAATGATGAGAGGGACTAGAGAGAGAGTCAGAATCTTTCTAGAAAGAGACCCAGGGGCTGCTACTCCAGATCGGTCCCTTATGAGGTTATGGGGTAGAACTTTAGCTTTGCCACTTTCCTGCTGAACAGCCTGCAGTGGCTCCCTTTTGTTGTCCTTTCCAACAGGGCTAATGTCACAGTTGGCTTTTAAGACCTCCATTACCTGGCCCCATCCAAAGAGGCACTCAAGTCTCCTGTTCAGAGTCCAGCTTTGGTCTCAGTGGCCTGAGTTCAAATTCTCACTCTGCCAAGTACCCAGGTGGGTGGTCATGGTCAAGCTGCTTAGCCTCTCTGGGCACTGTCTGCCTTACTTATTAAATGTAGGTAATAATACCGCACACTTAATGGTACATACTAAAACCCACCAAACCGTATGCACACTTTATTTTATTAATATACTAGTGGCTGGTGCACGAAATTCATGCACAAAGAGGGAGTTCCCTCAGCCCAGCCTGCACCCTTTCCAATTGGAAATCCCTCTCACAATCTTGGACCACTGGTGCCTAACCGCTCACCTGCCTGCTGGCTTGATAGTCTCTAACTGCCTCTGCCTGCCTGCCTGATTGTCCCTAACCTCTCTGCCTGCCTGCCTTCCTGATCACCCCTAACGGCCCTCTGCTGCTGGCCTGCTCTCACCCCCAATGGTACTTCCCTGCCGGTCTGGTTGCCTCCAATTGCCCTCCCCTGCCAGCCTGTTTGCCCCCAACTGCCCTTTCCTGTCAGCCTGATCTCGTTGCAATGGCCCTCCCCTATAGTCCTGATCTGGCCCCCAATAGCCCTCCCCTGCGGGCCTGATTTCACCCCCAACTGTCCTCCCCTGCTGGTCAATTTGGTTCTGATTGGTCAGTTTCTATACCAGTCAGAGTCTCCGGGCCTATCTCCGGGCCTGATTAGAGAGGCAGGGCTGATCAGCAGCCCTCTCAGAGGCCCAGAGAGAAACAGAAGCCGGCAGCTGACGAAGCCCAGAGAGAAAGAGAAAGGCAACAGCTGATCAATATCTGCCACAGAGGCTGCGGATCAGACCTTGCCTCTCTCCAGGCCTGATCCGCAGCCCCCTTGGCAGTCAGTGCTGGGTCACCATGGCAACCCAGAACTGACTACAGGACTGACTTTAGATGTTTCGTCGAGCCTTTGGTTGGTCGTTATGGACCCTGGGTTTTTATATATTAGGATATATATTATATATATTATTTCAAAGAAAGGGAGAGGAAGAGAAAGATGGAAACATCAATGATGAGAGAGAATTATTGATCAGCTGCCTCCTGCACATCCCACACTGGGCATTAAGCCTGCAACCTGGGCATGTGCCCTGATTGGGAATCGAATGGTGACCTCCTGGTTCAGAGGTCAATGCTCAACCACTGAGCCATGCCAGCCAGCCCAAACTATACACTTTAAAATAGTGAATTTTATGGTATGTGAATAATAATCTTCTTTTAAATTTTTATTTTATTGCCTTATCCCCCCAGTACCCTCTCCCATTTCCCCCTACCCACTCATGCCCTCACCCCCCTGTTATCTGTGTCTATTGGTTAGGCTTATATGCATGCATTCAAGTCCTTTGGTTGATTGTGAATAATATCTTTAAAAAAAAATTAAGGATAGTGTCTGGCCCAGAGTAGGCTCTTTGAAAATACAGGGGTGGACAAAAGTAGGTTTACAGTTGTGAGTATGGAGACACAGAATTTATTCTTGTATTATTTATTAATTACCATATTTTTTGGTATTACAACTGTAAACCTACTTTTGCCCACCCCTGTCTAGTGTGGTTATCATTGTTCTGAAGGGAGTTTCCCAGGTGGCCCTGGCCCAGGCCAGGAACACGGCAGCTATCAGTGAACACTAGTGGGTGAACGCATGACGCATCCCGCGAAATGTTTGGTCTGGGACGGTGGGTGGGATAAAGGTGTGGACTAGAGGTTCGAAGCCCAGTTTGTATCCCTCAGGAAAGGAGCCCCAATCATTCCCCTTGCAGAGAGGGCCTCGGGCCCAAACTGCAGCAGGGCCTCCCCACCAGCTGTGCCCACTGCCCTGGAATGCCCGGCCTCTGCCCCTGGCTGTGGGTCCCGGTGGCTGAACTGAGTCCAGCCAACGCCGGGCCAACGCCATGCCATGGGACAAGGAAAACACTTAGCCCAGGCGGAGGAATGCCTTCTTAGATGTATGTTTGACTTTGTATCTGATGTTCGGGGCACTGACTTCAAACAGAATCTCCACGGACCCGAGAAGGCCCTGCTGCCAACGCCGTGGCCCAGAGGCCGTGGCCTTTCCGGTCCAGCCCGGGCTCCTGGGCTCCCCAGAGCTGCATGGGGCCAAGCACTCCATCCACGGTGGGCGCGGAGGAGGCCTCCATCGCTGCCAAGCCCAGGCCCGCTGAGGAGGGGCTGGAGGGCTTTTTCTGGAGACAGTCCAGGAGCTCAGCCCGGGCATGGCCACAGCGCTGCGCCCAGGCCGGGCAGGGGAACTGGGCAAGGGGAGCCGGGCAGGGGGAGCCGGCCAGGGGGGAGCGGGGAGGGGGGACCCGCTGAGAGCAGCCTCCGCGCCCCCCGCGCTCCCGGGGCAGGAATCAGAGCGGCCCACAGGAGGCGCCTCCGCAGAGCTGGGGCCTAGAAGCCCTGGGAGGCGGGGGCACCCTCAATCTGGTGAGACCGGGGTGGCTCAGCCTGTAGTCACGACGGGCCAGGGGCGGGGAGGGCGCTGGCAGCGGGGGGTGGGGGGAGGGAATGGGGGGCGAGAGGGACAGCCGGGCACCGACCCCTCCTAGGACTACCGCCCTCACTAGAAAACCAGGCGGCTTCCCGGGCTCTGGGGCACCCTTGTACCCTCCCCCGGAGAGGTGGAGCCCGTTTTTGGGACGGAGACCAGCCCCTCCGCGGTGAGGGACCCTCAGCAGAGAACTCCCCCGCCCCGCGCCTCCTTAGAGTCTTAGACCTTCCTCAAACAGGTGCCCTGGTTCACCGCCTCCCCTGCCCGGGGGTGCAGCCCCCCGGGGGGGGTGGAAGTGGGGCCGCGCGATGGAGCCGTGCACCCCCGGACCCTCTGGGCCGTCCCCCTACCCCCCCGCCCCCGACGCCCGGCACCGGAGCCGCGACCCCACGCCCGCCCCGCGCGCACGGCCCCGCTCACCCCACAGCCCGGGCGCAGACCCCGCCCCGGCCCCGCCCCGCCCCTGCGGGCGCCCCCTCCGCTCCCGCCCGCCGGCCGCGCGGGGCGGGGGGCGGCGGCTGGGGCAGATTTGATTTTCCCGCAGCCCGAGCCGGAGCCGGAGCCGGAGCCGCGTCTCCAGCCCCGCCGCCGCCCGCGCCGCACCCAGCCAGAGGCGGCGGCTCCGCTTCCCGGCTCCATCCACCGCGCGCCCCTCTCCCCCCTGCACCCTTCTGTGCCCTGCACCCCTCTGCCCCCTGCACTCCCTCTGCCCCCTGCACCCCTCTCCCCCCTGCACCCCCTCTCCCCCTGCACCTCTTTTGCCCCCTCCCCACGCTGCGCGCGCCCCGCCCGGCCCCACGCCCCGCGCCCTGCGCCTCGCCCTGCTGCGCCCGGTTCTCCGGCACCGCACCGCTCCCCGCTGTGCCCCGCCTCTTCGCCGCGGCCCCCTCACCCCTGCTGGGTGCGCGGCCCCCGCTCCCCCGCCCTCCCCTCTCACTGCCCACGCCCCCTCTCCGCGCTCCGCTCCTCCGCGGCTGCCAGCCTCGGTCCGGCTCCGGCTCCGGCTCCCGCGGCGCCGTAGTTGGGGAGCCCAGGGTTCGGTGGCTCCCCAGGAGCGTGGAGCGCGCAGGGACTGACTAATTGGGGCCGGGGGAGGGGGGCTGGGGGCAATGGAGCAGCCCGAGGACATGACGTCGCTGAGCGAGTTCGACTCCTTGGCGGGCAGCATCCCGGCCACCAAGGTGGAGATCACCGTGTCCTGCAGGTGAGCCTCCCGCCGCCGGCCCCCGTCCCGCCCAGGCCCCCCCCCACACCCCTCGTCCCGCCAGGGACCCCTGTCCCGCCGCCGGCCCCGTCCCGCCCGGGATCCCCGGCCCGCCCAGCCCCCCCCCACCTCCCCCCCCCCCCGTCCCTCTAGGGACCCCTGTCCCGCCAGGGACCCCTGTCCCGCCCAGGGACCCGGAGCCCGTGGCCCGTGGCCGTGGCCTCGCCTCGGGATGCCCCCTCCTCCCCGCCCCTCCTGTCCGGCCAGAGCCCCTGCCCAGCGCGGTGGCGAGCAGTGGAAGCCGGGCTGGGGTCGCGTTTCTGAAAGTTTGCGCTCTGGGCTGTGGCTGGAGGAGGCGTGAGGACCAGGAGCAGGGGTCCCGGGCGCAGGCGGGAGGGAGGGAACGGCAGGCCATACGGGGGCTTGGAGCAGGTCATTTCTGAGCAACTCCTCCCCAAACCTAGAAGTGAGAGACCTGCCCAGCCTCCCAGGCTGCAGCCCCTGCCCCCGGCCTCCTGTCCTCTCTGCTGCCCCCTCCATCCCCCTCCCCACCACTGCCTCAGACCCCGGTGCCAGGCCTTTCTCCACCTGCAGCAGCCGAACTGACTCCTGGAGAAGAACCGCAGCGGGTCCCTCAGTCAGAGGTGCGGCTGCTGATGACAGTCTTAATGGGACCGTTAAAAAAAACAATAACTTGGGTACAAAACCTTAGGCCAAAGGACTGTACCATGAGTGTGCAATTAGAGTCCAGCAGCGGAGGGGAGAGTTTTTATGGGCTCCTACCCCCAAGTCCTCACACAGGCTCTGGAGTAACTTCTCCATCTCAGAGCTGGTCTCTGCCCGGTTCTCCCGTGTGAGGGGAAGGCCCCCAGGCCGTGAGGGGTGCAGTGGAGATGGTGGGGGGGGGTTCTTCCTAGTGCTGTCACCCTGTGGCTGGCCTCGGGCACTGCCCTCTGGCACTGCCCTCGGGCACTGCCCTGCTGCCACTGAGAGGGGCACCGGCCCAGGCACGGCCCACCGTGAGGTCCCGGAGATGCTCTCTGCCCCCATGACTTGAGTCCTGGCTTTTTCCTTGTCCCAAACCCCCCACCCCATCCTCTTAGGGCCTTTCTCACGCTCATGGCCCCCTCTGTATTCCAGGCAGTGAAGAGGTAGAGAGAGCCGCAGGCCTGGGCTGGGGGCTGAGAGAAGGATGGGGGGGGATTGAGGGTGGTGAGTGAGCTGTCCCCTGTGCCAGGCTCCCTGATAGCTCCCGTATGTCTCCCC
The DNA here is from genome assembly GCF_964339955.1 of Pipistrellus hanaki. Classification (NCBI taxonomy): domain Eukaryota; kingdom Metazoa; phylum Chordata; class Mammalia; order Chiroptera; family Vespertilionidae; genus Pipistrellus; species Pipistrellus hanaki. Next base: position 7,512,537 of record NC_140509.1, on the reverse strand, counting down.
GGTGGTCCCACACACCGCGCTGTCAGAACACCTCCCAGCGCCATTTGCATCTTGCCATTACTCTTCTGGGAGACTCCTGATGGCCCGTTAGCTCCAGCCTCACCTCCTCAGCCTCCGACAGCTGCCACAGCCCGCCCTCCCCTCCCCTCCCCGCAGGTACCACTCCCTGTGCCTGAGTCCCCTCCAGCCTTCAATCACGCCTGTGTCAGAGCTGTCTCCGATCCTCCCACCTCCCAGCCCAGGAACAACCCATTCCCCACCCAGAGCTCACCCCTCCTTCACCTCTGCCAGTCTGTGCCCCGAGTCCTCCCGCCTCCACTTCAGCCACGGGACACGCAGCCCTCACCGCTGTCTTCTGTGTCCCCCGGGGCCTGGGTGCTGGGCCTGGGCCACAGGGCCACCCACACACTGAGCACTCGGCCTCTGAAGGCATCTCAGGTGTGTGCTTTGTCCCTCCTGCCCCGGAGTACCTCCTACCCCTCCCTGACTCTGACCCACGGACCCTCACTCCCGTGGAGAGGAGAGCAGGCAGCGGGCAGTCAGACACTTTGAACGGAATCTGCTCCACAGTCTGACTGAGCCCAGGTTTCCTCCATCTGCCAAGAGCAGACAATGAGGAGCCGCCTTTGCCGAGGTGGCTCGCGTGCTCGGTTGGGAGAGTGGCTGGCATGCCGGAGCAGGCCCTCGGCAAACGCCGCTGGAGGAACTAACAGGAATAGGGGATTGCGAAGGACCCAGCACGCTGCTGCGCACTTCCTTGGCCCGCGGTTGGTGCTTAATAAGTAGCTGCAACGGTTACAGCAGCAGTAATGCTGGGTCCCTCCTGCTGGCTCTTTCCGAGGAGAGGTGACAGACCTTTTGCCTAAAAGGTGCCTAGGGATGCATTTGCGATCTTGGCGGATGTGGTTCTGGCATCAGCCCTTGTGCCCATTCCCTCTCAGGACACATGGTCTTCTGGCCTGAGGAGGGCCTGCCCGGGCCCTGTTCCTGATCTCCTGAGTGCCGGAGGGTGGAAGTGGGTTTTGGTGGGAAGGAGTGAGGAGGGGGGGTCGCCTGAACAGAGGGAGGAGAAAACAATATAGGTGAGCTTGAAATGGTGGGTCCATCTCTTTCCTTCAAGCAGGTCCAGCTCTCCAGGCTCTGAAAGAAAGAGGAGGTGGGGGAAGAGAGGGGGCAGGGAGAAAAGGAGGAGGAGGAGAGGAGGAGGATGGGGAGGAGGAGGAAGAGGGGGGAGCAGGAGGGAGAGCTGCAGAGAATGGCTCTCCAGTATTTTCTGTACTTCAGTCTCCAGGAGGGTCAAGTCCTGCTCCCTGCACCTCAAGGTCCACACTGACTGGGCCCCAGGAGGAGGCTATGGGGTACCCCTGCCCTGGGCATCTAAGTGACACCTGCTGGTGGGCAGGGAACAGTAGGGTGAGAAGCATTGGTAGGGTGAGAACTCCAGGGGTCTCAGAATGAGCTGCTGGGGCCAGTTCCCTCCCCTCTCTGCTCTTAGGAAGGTCCCTGCCACCTTCTAGGAGCTCCTGTGCCTGCCCGGGGTAGGACCCAAACCCCTGCCATGCCTCCCCTGGGCACTGCCAGCCAAGCAAAGCTGCCTGGTACCGGGGCACGTCTGAGCCTCAGCCCAGGTCCACAGCAGAGGCCCACGTGAGCCTCCGCGGAGGGCGGGTCACACTGTAGGATGGGTGTCCGGGCCTCTCCTGTAGGAAGGGTGTCTCTCGGGCGAATCCAAATCCATTCCCAAATAATTGTTCCTTACCAGCTTCGGTGAACGCAGGGCCAGAGATGATAAAGTGCCTGGTTGTCTGGCTCAGGGGCTAAGAACATGGGCTGTGGCATCTGTCCACCTGGGTTCAAATCCCAGTTCTGTCCCCGTGACCCGGGAAAGCTGCTGAGCCCCCGAGTCCTTACCTATAAAGGAAATACAGTAACCGCTATCACAGGGGGATTCGCCCAGGAATAGTCATTGTGTTGCCTATCATTTGACACCTGAATGTCAGTAAAACTCAGTTTCTCTAGCTGAGTCCCAGGGTCGGTGGGGGTCCCCCACAGAGATCTCACCCCTCTCAGCTTTATTGACGTCTGCTTGCCAGCCAGGGATTCTGAGTGAGTAGGGTAGATGGTGTATGAAATCAGACACCAGCAGGCCGTGCAGGAAGTGGGAACCACAGCCTCTCTCTCTCCTCGGGTGGTCTTTTCCAGACCTTTCCTGACGCTGTCAGCCTCCCTGCAGACCCAGCCGAAACTCACCGGTCCTGTGTCCCGGTCCCCGAGGGCCGCACTGCTTTTCTGGTTTCTGTGCGTCACCAGCGGCAGGCACCGGGACCGGCCTGCTGGTTAGAAGAGAGCGATTTGCATTTTTTATGTAACAGGGAACCTTTGCACCACCGCAGGGTCCGGTGGGTGCGAGAAGCACAGCGCATTCCAGCGGTGGGGCTCCCAGGCCCCCGGGAGGGCAGGGGTGGAGTCCAGAGGCTGGAGCCTCAGGCAGCAGCCCTCCCCGGCTGGCATGGGGCTGGTGGGCCGCGGCTGCCTGTGCCCCAGCGCTGTTTTCTGTGTCTGTTGGGCCGGTGTTTTGCTGTCTGGGGCAGGAGACGCAGTGTGCTCAGGAGCTGCCTGGGCCTCTCAGAAGGCCCGGGAATGGGCTCCGGAGGCTCTCATCTGACGGCTCTGGGGAGGGCCTGGGGCAGCGGGCAGCTGTCAGAGCCAGTGCTAGGAAAAAGGAGGTGGCCAGCCATTGAAGAGCCAGGCGTTCTCCAGCGGAGCTGGGGAATGATGACAGTGGGGTTTGTTGAGCACTTAGTACGCGCCAGGTACCTCACATCTGTATCAGGCGGGACCGAGTGCGATTGCCCGGGCTCCGCAGCTTTGGCCTACTCTGACAGCAGTTTGGTCCAAACGGAGATCATTCCACTGGTTTTCAGTTCCTGTGTAACACCTCGCCACGTTCCTAGCGGCTTAAGCAACAGCCATCTCTGGTCTCTCTGTGCCTGTAGGCGAGGACCCAGCTCACCGCTCCTCGCTCAGGGTGCCCCCCCCTCCCCGCGGAGGGCCCGGCACCTGCAGGGGCTGTGATCTCCCCCGAGGCTGGGCGTCCACGCCACGCTCCTCTAGGCTGTGGGCAGAGTGCAGGGTCTTGCGGCCGGAAGATGCAGGTCCTGTTTTCTTGCTGATTGTTGGATCGGGTGGCACTGAGCTCCGGGGGCCGCCTGCTGCTCCGGGCAGGACAGCTCATTCTTTGAAGCCTGTGGAGAGTCCTGCCCTGTCCGCTGGACAGTCTTACAGGAGGTAACGGCCGTCACAGGAGTGCGGGCCCTCCTACGCCAGGCCCCACCGCACTCAGGAGGGGCTGTGCAGGCTTGTGCATCTTAGACCGCTCCCTGCCTCACCGTGTGTCTTCCTAATCTGATGGCAGTCCTGTGAGGCAGCTGGCAGTTCCTTTTAAGGAAATCAGGGCTGAGAGGGGATAAAGGCCCTTGCTTAAGGTTACACATTTAGAGTATGTTTTGGAAAAGGGGTGTGTGTTCAAATTCAGCTTCCTCAACTCTCAAAGCTTCAAGGCTGGAATGGGGTCTCTAAGAGGGTCACGGTAGGGGCCTGGGCCCCAACCTTGTGACCAAGAATTAGGTGTTTTCTTTCCAGGGATGGGAGAGTTTTTTTCTTGCTCAAGAATGCCTCTGGTTCTGGGATACAAACTGGGACTGGAGGAATCTCCAAGGAGCAGAGAGTCACGGCATGGCAGCCTGCCCTCCATGCCCCCAGACCGTCCCTCCTTCCCCAGCCCCCATCTCCCTGCTCAGAACCCCGGCCATCGCGGGAGATGACCTACCGTTGGGAAGAGAGGGCAGGGAGGAGGGGAGGAGGTGAAGGCTGTAAGCCATAGGGCACAGAGGAGGCAGGTGCATGAGGAATACTTAGGCTATAGGTAACCGAAAGTTTAATAGTAACTCAAACCCCGAGCACATTGATGTTTCTCTGACCGCAGCGAGTCTGGAGGGAGGTCATCTGATGGTTGGCCAGCTCGCTTTGCCATCAGGGACCCAGCTGCCTTTGTGCTCGGCCATCATCCAAATGCTGTGCCTCCTTATTACAAAGAGGCTGCCTGTTCCGGGCGTCACAGCCACATCCCAAAACAGGAAGCAAGACAGGGCCATGGGCCTCTCTTTGAAAAGTTCTTTTGATCTGGGAAGCACAGTCCCTCCCAAAACATCTCAGCAGACTTCCCCTTCCGTTTCCAGGGCCAAAGCTGGGTGTCATGTGCACCCCTAGACAAGGATAGTCGTCAGCGCGGGCCGCCATAACAAAATGTCAGCGATTGGGTGGCTCAGTCAACAGAACTGTATTTACCACAAACCTGAGAACGGACGTCCAAGGCGGTGGGCTTGGTCGCCAGCACGCTCCGGGCCTCAGGTGGCCGCCTTCCTGCTGTGTTCTCATTCTCCCTGCTCTCCGCTCTCCACGGTGTATTTTTAAGGGCACTAATCCCATCGTAATCCCACCCAACCACCTCAGATAACCCTAATTACCTTCCAAAATCTCCAAACACCATCTCATTGGGGGTTAGCGTTTTAATATGTAAATTGGGGGTGGGGAGGGGACACACAATACTTGAAGCGATGTGGATTCTGTCCGCAGGGAGAGAGAGGGATGCTTGCTGCTGACAGCCATGGACTCAGGGAGCCCCCGTCCCAGGAGGGACACAGTCCTGTCCTCAGGGAGCCCCAAGGAGGTGGTCCAAGGCACCCACAGGCTGCGTGGGCTCCTGAGTGCAGGGGTCTCGGGGGGCCTCTGAGGACTGGCTCCCTGGATTTTCCTGCAGTCAGTGGAAGCCAGTGTTAGGAGACTGACTGATGATCCAAGCACAGCTTAGCTAGAACCCTGACTACCTCTCTTCCTGCCAGTCTCCAGGCCAAGAAAAAATGACTTAGTGGGATTTCAAAACATTGCAAGGGTCCTCTGTCCCCTAATGTTACTCACCTCTGCTGGCCTAGCACAGTGCTTGAGGGTCCCAGTAGGATAGCTTTATGCCGTTCGGTCCTGAAGAATTCTGGACTGAAGAACTCAGTACTGATGATGGGTACCAATAACTGATCGCTATGGACACACCCATTCTTTCGATAATTGATACGAATCCTCATTTGCTACTGAGGCTTCTCTGTGCTGAGGATATAGTGTGAACAAGATGGACAAGGTCTCTCCTCTCATAGAACTCACATTGGCGTTGGTGGTGGGGAATATAAACAAATACACACATTTAAAAATATTTTTATTGATTTCAGAGAAGAGAGAGAGAGAGAGAGATCAATGATGAAAGAGAATCAGTAATTGGCCGCCCCCTGCACGCCTTCCCACTGAGGATCCAGCCTGCAACCCCGGCATGTGCCCTGACGGGAAATGAACTGTGACCTCCTGGTTCATAGGTTGATGCTCAAACCTCTGGGCCACACGGGCCAGGATATATACATTTCTCACGAAATAATGTCTGATGGGGATAAGTGCTCTGCAAATAAGTGTGTGGTTGTTGGGGATGCTTTAGACAGGATGGGCAGGTGACACTGAGCTGAGAGCCAGGGGCTGAGAAAGCCATCTGGAAGAGGGTCTCGAGAAAGGGTGATTCTGGTAGAGAGAGAGCAAGTGCAAAGGCCCAGTGGCAGAAGAGACCTTGGCATCCTTGCAAAACTGCAGGAGGGTAGTGTGGCTGGGGCAGTGTGACTCCTCAGAGGGGAGTGGAGAGGATGAGGTCAGAGAGGAAATGGGGGTGCAGATCCATGCTGAGGAGTTTGATTTATTATTCTAAAAGTAATGGAACAATTGTTATTATTCTGTTTGGGGCGGGGCTAAACAGTAGGAATGTGATCTGATTGGCTTTCTAAAAATGTCCTCGGGCAGCCTAAGGGGATTGACTGGGGGGGCCGGAGAGGGGCAGAGATGGAAGCACATGGCCAGGCAGAGGCCTCTGTGGTCTCCAAACAAGATCTAATGCGCTGTGGCCTGAGGAAGAGCGGGCAGATTGGGATGTGTTTTTGAACCAGAAACCTTACAGATGTGAGGAACGGGGCGTGGGCACAGGGAGAGAGGAATCGCGCACACTTCCTGTATTTCTGTGTTAAACGCTTGGCTTCCCAACAACTGGGCAAGGCCGGCCTGTGACCCCTGCACAGGGGGAAGGCGGGGGAGCAGACTGAGGTCGAGCAGCGTGTCCGGGGGCGCGGAACCGCCCCGTGGCCGGGAGACTGCCGCCCGGCTGCGGCTCCGGCCGGCCAGAGCGCACGCTCTCCGTGGCCCTCAGCGCGGGAGGGACGGTTATTACCATAATTAATAATTACAGACGTGCAGCCAGCCCGGGGAGCAGCGCTCGCTAAGCCATGTGGAAATTGCTCTTTGGACCTTGGCGCGGGGACTTGGCAGGGAGAGAGGGCGAACGTGAGGGCGGCTCTGAAAGGGGAGCTGGAGGGCCGGGGCGGCTGCCAAGCGCCCTCTCCTCCCGCCCCCTCCCTCCCTCCCTCCGAGCCTCGCCTGGACATCCGCCTGCGAGGAGGGGAGCCGGGCAGGAGGAGGGGAGAGCCCCCGGTTCTCTGCCTTGGGGAACAGCCCGGAGGAGGCCGGGGCCAGAGAGGGCGTGAGGAGCTGCTGGCGGGAGGGCCGTGGAGACCTGGGTTAGGCCATGCAGATGCTCCCCAAATGGCGTGGGCTTCAGCGCTCCATCCGCCCGCCTGGCAAGCTGGGTGAACGGGGCACGACTCGGCGCCAAAAGTCTTGCCCGTAGCCTGGGTGACAGCCACCTCCTGGCACTGGTGTGTAGGGTGAACAGGGTGCCCTAGATCACGTACCCAACAAAAGATTTGGTGCGGGTTAGACCACGCCTCTGCCATCCTCTGCCTGCCGCGGGGGCTGGCCAGATGCCTGGTGCTGACCGGCTCCACAGAGAAACGGGGTGTTGCTTGCAGGCCTCTCAGGCTCAGGGGTCTCAGCAGGAAGGCCGCGCCCGGCCTGTGGGCACGGGCACCTGTACCAGCCGCTTTCCGAGCCTGGAGGGGGCACTTCCTATGAGCGGGCACTGCCGAGCTCATTGCAAATATGAGCTCTTCGCAGGAACCCCCAGGAGAGGCTGTTATTCCCCCCACTTTACAGGTGGGGAGACCGAGGCACAAAGGAGCCAGGGAGTCCGTACGGCCTCCAGTGGGCAGCGCTGGGGTGGGGACCAGCAGGAAGCTGCAAGTCTCCGCTCTGAGCACCCCACTCTCTTCGGAGGTTGGCGGGTGCCGGGGGGGAGGCTGTTGGGAAGAAGATAAACACATTTTCCTACCTGACGACCCTCTATGGGAAGGAACACGGTGAAAGCCCTCCGAAAGAACGCAGCCAGCTGTGCCAACCTGCCACGTTTTCCTAGTTTCAGGGTCCCCGCACCCTGTGGCAGGCAGAGCTAAAGGTGGCGCCCCTCCCCAGCCTCTTCTTGTGGGAGCCAGCACCCCCGCTCTGCGCATCCCCCACGGGGCCTCAGACACAAACAGGGATGTGCAATGGGTTCACCCAGCAGCTCTGCCCAGGAGCAAATGGGTCCCCTCAGACTGGGGCTCCCTGAGGACAGGGCCGTGACCCCTCAGACTGGGGCTCCCTGAGGACAGGGCTGTGTCCCCTCAGACTGGGGCTCCCTGAGGACAGGGCCGTGTCCCCCTCAGACTGGGGCTCCCTGAGGACAGGGCTGTGTCCCCCTCAGACTGGGGCTCCCTGAGGACAGGGCTGTGTCCCCTCAGACTGGGGCTCCCTGAGGACAGGGCTGTGTCCTCTCAGACTGGGGCTCCCTGAGGACAGGGCCGTGTCCCCTCAGACTGGGGCTCCCTGGGGGCGGGACTCTCCTCCCCTCTCTGACAGCTCCTCCTCTTTACATTTTTAATGTCCCGGAAGGGAGGGTGGCACCGCAGGCTCCCTCCCTGGGTCCGGCCTCTCCGGGGGCTCCCTTTGGGGGGACAGTGACCTCACAGGCAGCCAGTCCTCGCTGCTGGGCCCTGGGAGGGCTTCCCGGGGGAAGCAGAGGCAGGCTCTGCTCTGCTTCCCTGGCCTCGATCTGAGGAACAAAAGAAACCGATTCCAGGCTGCCGAGCGGACCGCTGAAGGGTTTTATGCTCTTTTGGGGAAATCCATTTGCTTGTTGGGAAACGTCTCTGAGCTCCCCAACGGCAGGAGGTGAGGAGAGGCACTCGGGTCTGGTCAGCCTGCCCCGGTGGCTCAGTGTGCTTGGTGCCCGGTGGCTCGGTGTGCTTGGTGCCCGGTGGCTCAGTGTGCTTGGTGCCCGGTGGCTCAGTGTGCTTGGCGCCCGGTGGCTCGGCGTGCTTGGCGCCCGGTGGCTCGGCGTGCTTGGTGCCCGGTGGCTCGGCGTGCTTGGTGCCCGGTGGCTCGGTGTGCTTGGCGCCCGGTGGCTCAACGTGGTGGTTGGCGCCCTGGTGGTTCGGGGGTGCTTGGCGTGGGAAGCCTGGCTCCTCCCCTCTGCTTCTCGCTGCTGCTGCCGGAGGGCAAGCCCCTCACCCCCAGCCTCAGAGGCCCCAGGGGACCAGGGGAGGCTCGTGTGAGGCCCTTCAGTGCCTCACAGGAGCATGCTGCTTCAGTGGGGAAACCGAGGCCCTAAGACCAAGAGTCCTGATGTGTGGTATCTGGACTGCGGTCATTGGGACAGTGTGTGTACACGTGTGCATGTGGGTATGTGCATGTGTGCAGGTGTGTGCGTGTGTCTTATTTACACATGGCCTCTGGGCCCTGCCCAGACCTACAGTCAGACCCCAGGAGTCTGCCCTCTGATAAGTGGGAGAGGGCGGAGGCCCAGGGAGTGAGAGGCCCTCAGGGGGACGGGTGTGGAGGAGGCGAGGGGTCACAGAGGCTGGGGGCTCCTCAAGAGAGGGAGGCCCAGGGGACGCCTGAGGCCGGGTGACGGCGGTCCCCAGCCAGGGGGCTCGGGGCGGGTGAGGTGGCTCTGTCAGCCGCCCCCCCTCTCCTTGGCCCCCAAGTGAGCCCCCCGAGCACCGGTATGGGCGCGGCTGCTCTGCCAGCACCTGGCCCAGCAGGACTGACCCGCCTGACCAGCCTCACTGCCCACCGCTGTCCTGAGGGAGGAACTGCTTTTAGCCCCACTTTACAGATGGGGAAACCGAGGCCCAAGGAAGGCAGGGAACTTGTCCGGATCTGGGAGGTGGACCAGCTTGTCTGGCTGCAGCCCATGCACGTAACCGTGAGGCTCTTTAGCTGAGAGGAAGCACTGGGGCTCCCCTGTAACCGGGCGCCTGGCCGGTCAGGGGGCAAGGCCCACACTCACCCATCCGGCTTCGGCCTGCCTTCCTCCACCCGTGGCCAGGGCCCTGCTCTGTGTCGGGGCCGGGCTGGCCTGAGCAGAGGCAGGTGGCTGTCCTGGAGGAGCACACACCAGCCTGAGAGGCGCTGAGCCTGCTGTGCAGCCGGGGTGCTGAGTCCCAGGCAGACTGCACCCCGGCGGAGGGCTCGGGCAGGGAGGACGGCTGCTGGTCATGCGCAGGGGAGGCCCAGAGAGGCTCCGTCGAGCAGGAGGCAGGAGCGGGTCTAGAAGGATGACCGCAGCCGCGTGGGGGCAGAGGAGCATTGCCCGTGGCTGCGGGGCCCGGGCGCAGTGAGGGCCCTCGGTCACTGGGCAGGGAGCCCCGAAGCAGGGTGCTGGGTCCCATTTCTCAGCCCGGCGGTGCGCCTCTCCCCGGGCGGGGAGGGTGGGCGAGCCCCTCTGCTTCTCCTCTTCTTCCCAAATCCGAGTTCCAGGCCAGACCCAGGGGATAGAGGGCGGGAAAAGGCGCCCGCTCAGCCCCTGCGGCCGGACCGTCCTGGGTTTATGTAGTCACAGCTTCAGGACAGAGAAGGCCCGCCCCAGCCCTCTCTCACTTTCCCGCTCCTCACCTGCCCCAGGTTCCACCAGGCGGAGTCCTCTTTGGGGCTAAGGCTGGTGTCCCTGGTTTAAATCAAAGCGGACGCTGCTGCCTCCCAGCCCAGCACACTGCAGGAGGGCGGGCAGCCCGGGCCCAGGCCCGCCCCGCGGTGGGGTGAGCACCTGTAAGTGGTACTGACCTGCAGCCCCCGCTCCCACCTTTCAGAGCTGCCTCTGACACTCCCTGCCGAGGGCTGGGAGCCTGTCAGATGTTTCCAGAGTGAAGCTGGCTGGAGCAGGTGTGGGGGAGGGTGGTGGGGCCAGCAGCGGGGCTGTGTGCCACACGGGGAGGCCCCGAAGGAAGAGACTGGCGGAGGGTGGGGATTTGGGGGTCTCCCTCAGAGACATCTCTGAGAGTCTTCGTGAGGACTGGAACTGAGGGATTCATGAGCACAATCTGGGGCCACCAGGCACGGGGGATGCCATGTGCTCCTGCCAGGTTGCTACTGCAGCTCCCTGTCAGTCCGTCCGTCTGTCAGTAGGCCTTTGGCTCCCAAGTCAGGGCGATTGAATTGAGTGTGGGGTCAGGTTGCCCAGACAGGCTGTCCCTCCTGATGGTTCTGGCGATGCGGACGCAGGGTCAGGCTGGGCCTTTCTGGCTCTCCCACTGCCTGCTGTGGGGAGTGGCCGCCCTGCCCCGGGCCCTGCTCCCTCCTCAGGAGAAGGTGAGACACATGGTCCAGGGTCCATCTGCTCTGACATTTGGGGTTGGCTGTTAGGAAGCCATGAGACCCGTGCTGAGTGTTTCTCCTCTTTGGGAAGGGGGAGTGTGGGAATGGAGAGGAGAAGGGGGAGGTGACCCCGGGGCATCTGGGAGGGAGGGGGACGGGGCAGAGCCTCTGGTTAGGGCAGTGTGAAAAGCAGGTCACTTGTCCTCCGGGGTGGGGGGTGGCTCCCGCAGGCAGGGGGCTCAGGGATGGGGCAAGGGGGCTCTTTAATGAGCAGGTTCCCAGGCTCCATCCCTCTGGGCCCCTCGGGGAGCCTGGAGCAGCCGCAGGGGCGGGTGTGGGGAGGGAGTGAGGAAGCCATAGTTTATGTCCCAGCTCCTGCCCGCCATTGGTTGAGGGCTGCCCTCTGAGCGAAAACGTCCCGGTATCTGCAGCCCCCGAGCCAGGGAAAGCCCCCGGGAGCGGCAGGAGGAACCATGTGTGGGGCCGGTGCAGGGAGGGCTGAGGAGGAGCCCAGGGCATCCAGCCCCTCGGAGGCTGGCGCTGCTGTCTGCATTGCACCGATGAGGAAACGGCTCCGAGGGCTGGAGGGCCTTCCCGCGTGCTTCCTGCCGGCCCAGGTCCCCGCGAACGCCTGCACCGATGTGCGGGACAGGCCTTGCCTCCACTTCCACATCTGTAAGATGGGAGGATGCCGCCCAGGACTGACCTCGAGGGCAGCTGCTGCCTGCAGGGCACTTCGCGCCGTGCCCGGCCCATCTCCCTGGGCTGCGCCCGTGAGCCGGAGCCGGGAGTGCACAGAGGCAGGCCGGAGGCTCACACCTGCCGCCAAAGGCCTCTCGGTCCCCCAACGCGGCCCGGCCTCTGGCTGCAGCCTCCGACCTGATCAGCAGGCCCCGTGTCCGCGGTGGCCTCGCCCAGGCGGGCCTGCGTCCCCGGAGGCAGGGTTCTTTAGTCCGCCAGCACGGTGAGACGGCGGAATGGACGGTTGTGAGGAGGGCCCCGAGAGAACGGGACCCCGGATGGATAGGTTTTGACAGCTGCTTTTATTTTTTTGAGGGACAGAGCTGCAGTACGAGGAGCTTCTAGAACCGGCTAAGACATGGGCACAGAGAGATGTGCCCCGAGAGCGAGGGGCGGAGGGACCCAGGGCACAGCGTGTGCGAAGCGTGCAAGGTGGGTGGGTGGTGGGGAGCCACATCCGTAGGAGGCTGAGCTGAGGACCGCCCCCCCCGCCCGCCCTCCCCCATGGGCTGCAATGAGCCAAACGAGCAGAGGCAGCTTCGGGCCTCAGGAACAGCCCTGATCCCCGAGTGCTCCCCCCCACACACCCCTGCTCTGCTAACTCCTCCTCTCTCCCCTTCTTTCAGGAACCTTTTGGACAAGGACATGTTTTCCAAGTCTGACCCACGTAAGTCCTCCTCTGACACGGTCAGGTGGCGATCACAGCGGCCAGCCCTGGAGTCCTCACTGGGCATCGGGCACCGGGTCCCGTCCAGGCTGTTCTCACGAACGCCGTCTGGAGAGAGGACTGGCGCTGGCCCTCCCAACCCCCACGCGTGTGAAGCCTCAACACAATGGCGGGCGGGGCGGGTCAACGTTTCAGGCCCGGAGTTTTCAGAACCAGGGAGACCCGTACATTTCAGCCTCAGCTGGCTGTGGTCCAGGGGATTCAGCCCTGACGTTGGAGTCCAGGGTTCTAGCCAGAGAAATGGCACTGAAGTGTGTGACCTCATGCAGGCCACGGGCCTCCTCCCAGCCGCAGTGGCCCATCGGTGGGGGCTGGGACAGTGACGGCCTGAGGCTGCCGGGAGCCCCAAGGTGAGGGAGTTTTAGGTGCTCTCCTGCCACCCAGTCACCCAGGCACCCATCACGCCCCCCAACCCCCACCCGTCTGCCCGCCTCACACTCGCTCAGGCCTAGATGCAAACGGCCCTGACCTTCTCCCAGGGGGCACTCCTCCCGGGCACATGGTTGGCAAACTGCGGCTCGCGGGCCACATGCGGCTCTTTGGCCCCTTGAGTGTGGCTCTTCCACAAAATACCACGGCCTGGGCGAGTCTATGTTGAAGAAGTGGCATTAGAAGAAGTTTAAGTTTAAAACATTTGGCTCTCAAAAGAAATTTCAATCGTCGTGCTGTTGATATTTGGCTCTGTTGACTAATGAGTTTGCCGACCACTGTTTAGGTTCCATTCTCCAAACCGAGGATGCCCCAGACCTAAGGTGACCAGATGTCCCACTTTGGCGGGACAGTCCCAATATTTAACAAATTGTCCCGTGTCCCGTAGCATTTTAAACAAGTCCCAATTTTTGGAAAGAATGCACAACAAGTTAGGGAACGGCTCCATATAGACCACCTTTTTAATCAAGAACTCCCCCCACCACCCCCACCTCATCAATGGTGTCCCGCTTTACCAATGTTAAAATCTGGTCACCCTACCCAGACCCCACCTGCCACTGAAGCCCACTCTCTCGAGGCCCCGCCCGCCCCCAGGCCCTCTGCACAGGCCTGTGTGACATGCTAACCCTTTCCCTCCTCTCCCCGCAGTGTGCGTCATGTATACCCAAGGCATGGAGAACAAGCAGTGGAGGGAGGTAGGTCCAGCCCCTTCCCCACCAGACACCAGCCTGGCCCTGCAGGAGTCTGCTGGCCCCTCATGGTGGTCACCTGACTGGAACCCCCCCCCCCCCCCCATGCTCATAACCACAGCCTCTGAGCCCAGGGGAGGGAGAGTGAGGTGTGGAGACGGGGAATTGTCCCTGCTGCTGCAGGAAGAATCCAGTGGACTGGAAAGTTCCTGTCCTCAGGGAGCCCCCGTCTGAGGGGGACACAGCCTGTCCTCAGGGAGCCCCAGTCTGAGGGGACACGGCCCTGTCCTCAGGGAGCCCCCATCTGAGGGGACCCGGCCCTGTCCTCAGGGAGCCCCAGTCTGAGGGGACACAGCCCTGTCCTCAGGGAGCCCCAGTCTGAGGGGGACACAGCCTGTCCTCAGGGAGCCCCAGTCTGAGGGGACACAGCCCTGTCCTCAGGGAGCCCCAGTCTGAGGGGACACAGCCCTGTCCTCAGGGAGCCCCAGTCTGAGGGGACACGGCCCTGTCCTCAGGGAGCCCCCATCTGAGGGGACACGGCCCTGTCCTCAGGGAGCCCCAGTCTGAGGGGACACAGCCCTGTCCTCAGGGAGCCCCAGTCTGAGGGGGACACAGCCTGTCCTCAGGGAGCCCCAGTCTGAGGGGACACAGCCCTGTCCTCAGGGAGCCCCCATCTGAGGGGACCCGGCCCTGTCCTCAGGGAGCCCCAGTCTGAGGGGACACAGCCCTGTCCTCAGGGAGCCCCCATCTGAGGGGACCCGGCCCTGTCCTCAGGGAGCCCCAGTCTGAGGGGACACGGCCCTGTCCTCAGGGAGCCCCAGTCTGAGGGGACACGGCCCTGTCCTCAGGGAGCCCCAGTCTGAGGGGACACGGCCCTGTCCTCAGGGAGCCCCAGTCTGAGGGGACACGGCCCTGTCCTCAGGGAGCCCCAGTCTGAGGGGACACGGCCCTGTCCTCAGGGAGCCCCAGTCTGAGGGGACACGGCCCTGTCCTCAGGGAGCCCCAGTCTGAGGGGACACGGCCCTGTCCTCAGGGAGCCCCAGTCTGAGGGGACACGGCCCTGTCCTCAGGGAGCCCCAGTCTGAGAGGACACAGCCCTGTCCTCAGGGAGCCCCAGTCTGAGGGGACACAGCCCTGTCCTCAGGGAGCCCCAGTCTGAGGGGACAGAAGAGGTGATCTCTGTGCCTGACAGCCATGGGCATGGCCTCTAGCACCATGTCTCCCCCTTCCACCCGCCTGCCCCCCAGCAGCTGCCCCAGGTCCTGACGAGTGAACCGTCGGTTAAGTGAACCCCTGCCCACCATCTCCAGTGACTCCAGTCCTTGCCAGAGCTGGGAGTCCCTCGTGTAGACATGGTGAGGGTGACAACAGCCAGCAAACGTCAGCACCTCAGGCCTTGTCTCTCATCGTCCTCGTGGATGGACCCCCCCCCCCCTCCCGTGGCGGCAGCAAGTGGCCAGAGGGCTGCCGTTCACCCGCAGAGTCTGGGAAAGGCCCGCCGGGCTGGGCTGCACCTCCTTCCTCACTCTCTCTGACCAGACGCGCCAATCAGAGTGTGGACCAACGCAGGGGAAGCCGTTAGCGGCTTAAAGGGACTAATTACTCTTGGGGCCGGCTTCACAGAAAGCGGCTGATTGGACAGGAAAGGAGGGGGGCTTCCCAAGGGCACTCTCCTCCAGCCTGGCCAGTCTCCCCTCGGGGCTGGGCTGGGGCTGGGGCACTGCAGGGGGAGGCGGGGTGGGTGTGGGGGGCAGAGCGTCTGTGTCAGCTGCACCTGCGCTGTGATCCTGGCTCCAGCTCTTCCTGGGGGTGGGGCCCCAGGCAAGGGGCTTAGCCTGCCTGTGCCTCAGTTTCCACACGTGTAACACGGGGCTAGCACCTGCCTGCAGGCCTGTGGTGGGAGCGGAACAAGACGGTGTCGCGTGCCTGGGGCGGAGTCACTGTGGGTAAATATCATGGAGCAGCATCGTCCGCAGCCTGCCGGGCACCGCCCTGCTTCAGTCAATATTTGCAACAGGAAGCGTCGATGGGGTGCTGGGCAACAGCCCAGGTGCGGGTGCGGGTGCGGGTGCGGGTGCGGGTGGGGGAGAGGGAGCGGCGGGAGAGCGGCGGGCGGGGGGCGGGCAGCTGGGCAGGCAGCGCCGGCGTGAAGAACCTGCGTGAGGGCACCAGGGAGGAGAGCGGGCGTTTGGAGGAGAGTTGCTGTGTGAACAGCTCACGGGTTTATAAAATGGGGTTTGATTGAACACAGCCCTCTGGCTGAGGGGCGCGTGGTGTAGAGAAGGGGAGGATGTGGGTGGAGGGAGCTTCGGGGATCACCCTCCCCATTCTCCGAGGGGCAGGACGGGCCTCAGGGGGCTGAGCCAGGGCTAGACCCCCCTGCAGTGGGAGTGTCCCCGGGAGCTGGGTCTCAGTGGAGCTGGGGGTGGGGGGTGTGGGGGGGACACCGCACAGCCCCGCCCCTCCCCCGCAGTAACGGTTTGGGGTGGCTGGAGTGAGAGGCCAGTCCAGGTTCCGGTAGCTGGGGATGGGTGTTATAAACAGGGGCAGGTTTTAGGGATGCCAGCGGGGGTGATGGGTCAGGAGGCGGCAGCAGTGGCAGCCTTAGGGGTCAGGGGGCTTCAGGACAGGAGCAGGAGCCCCCTGTGGAGGGACAGGTCAGCCCGGGAGCCTCGCTCTCTTCCCACCTCTGCTGGCTGCCTGCGCCCATTGGTGGGCCCACAGGCAGGCCTGGGGTGGGGAAGGCTGGTGCGGTCTGCACTGGCCAGCCTCCGGGCACGGCTCAGGTGGAGAGGGCAGGGGTGGATCCGGAGGGGCAAGTGGAGACGCCCGAGCAGACATGGAGCCGATGAGCGAGGCTGGCGTTCAGGGTGCGGGCTGACGATACAGGAAAAGGTGGGTCCTGGGGTCAGAGTTCAGACAGGAGGGTCTCTAGAGGCCAAGGAGACGGACCCCAGGTCCGAGAGGCAGGCAGCACCGCGCCCAGCCTCCAGGGGTGAGGGGAGAGCTCAGCCACAGGTACTATGGGGAGGGGAGACCCCCCCCCCCCGCCCGGGCCCCCCCCCTTCTGGAGTTCTTGGACTCAATAAAACTGTCACAAGACCAGATTAATGGGAAATACCGACTTGGTATGTGTGCATGGCAGGCCATAAAAGATGGTGCTGTCCGAAATGGTAACCAGCCATCTTTTTACGTTTCTCAGGCACAGAAACAATACATTTGTGAGGATAGGACCGGACAAAGACATTGAGGTCTGGGGGCTCCTTCCGAGGAATCTGAACAATATGTGGGCTGGGGTAGTGAGTGGGTGAAGCAGCACAGCTCCCTTAGGCAAGCTTCTTGGCCCAGGCTTCCCTAATCCTGCTGATGAGGGTGTCTCTCAGCCCCCCGGCAGCCAGGGGGCGCTTTTCATGGAAGAGAATTCTTTCCCACAATGGCTGCTGGTCAAGTAAGCTTAAGTCCAAGCCATGGATGTGCCATTGTGGGGCATTAGGGGTGGGGCAGTCCCCCAGCACACAGGCTTCAGGCTGTTCGGGAAAAGAGAAGGTGCACTCACACATGTCGAGGTCCTACCTCTTGCGAATTGATTCCCTGTGTGACCCCAGAGGAAAGCCTCAGGAATGGAGAAAGTGAGAAACCATCTGGGCCCCTCCCCGTGGAAGGGGCCTGGGAAGGAAGACTGCCTCGCGGGTGAACAGAGCGCAGTGGCCCCCGCTGGTGCCCTGCAGGCGTCTGCTGGCGGAGTCTTGGCCGGGAGAGGCGTCCGTGACCAGCGGGGCCCAGAGCCGGCCCGGGGTCCCCCCAGGCGGGGCCTGACCCGCTCTGCTCGCACCGGCCGCAGAGGGATGAGGCTCTTCTCGCAGCCCCTGGCTGCCCGTTTCCGCTGATTCTAACCGTCTGGGTCATTTCAGTGCCTCCGGAGAAAGCTCCATCTTCCCAGCGCCTAAATCTGTCACCACATTTTATGAAAATTGACTCGAGACGTGATTTTAGCCCAGGAAGTCGAGCACTGTTTGCATCAAGCCTTGGCAGGGCCTTCCGCTGTCCGGGGGAAGCAGGCGGGCAGGGTCCCATTGGAAAGTGTGTGTGTGTGTGTGTGTGTGAGTGTGTGTGTGTGTGATCCTGCCTCTCCCCTGCCAGGTGGCCGCCCTGGCCGAGGGCCCCGGGGTAAGGGGGAGAGGGTGTTAGGGTGTCCCGCTGATGGACCCCTACCACTCGCCGGGCACGGGGCCCAGCCGGCCAGCCCACACATCCCCACCAGAGCGCTCCGTCTATTCTGAGTGACCGCAGCCCGCTGGTCACTAACCCCGGCGAGGATGACGGCTCATCGCCAAGTATCTGGGATAATCTTGTCACTGTGGCTCCGTGAGCCTGTGCCGGCACCGCGTGTGGCAGGGCGAGTGCTGGGGGCACAGAGGGTGAGCACAGACAGTTCACAGCCGGCGGGCTCACTGTCAATCCGGGGCGACAGTCAGCCACAGCGGAGCCGACAGCATGTGCTTCCGGAGCGGAGTGTGCCAGGCTCCGCTCCGAGCACGCCCACAGCCGCTCGCTTAGCCCTCGCGACGAACCTGGACAGGAGGCATTATTATTATTGTTATTTGCTATGGTTCTCGGTCCCATTTCATGAGGAGGAAACAAGCACAGAGAGGATGGTGTGAAAGAGGTTCTTCACTGTCCTTCCCCAAGTGTGTGTCCATGCTGTCCACTTGTCCAGCCTCATCATGGGCCGCCCTCCTCAGGGGCATGAGCTACACAGTCACACTCCTCCCCAGGCCTCTGCATTCTGCATCTCCCTCAGGGCCGTGCACTGTCCGTGCTAATACCCCACCTGCCCTGTGATGGTGTCTCCGACTTCACATGGAGTTGGGGGCTGCTGTGTCTTTCTCACATGAGCTGCTGCTGATTCACAGAGGATTCGGCTCAGACTTGAAGTTGGGTTTTGAATCTCAGTGTGATTTGCATTGCCTCCATTATGGCTCCTTGGGTAGATTCAGTCTGTGTGTGGTCTCTGAAGGTCATGTTGAGTTTCAACTGTGCGTCCGGCATCTTGGCTCTGTCTCCTGGTGCAGGGTGGCGGTCATGGCCACCAGTGAGGAGCGGCTGGGTGGGCTGGGTCTGTGTTCCTCCCTCAGGCCTCGCCAGTTGACCTCAGTTCTCTAGTTGACCTTTGTTCAGCCCTGGGATCTACACAACTTGCAACACGCCCCCCCCCCCACCTTTTCTCCATCTGGTCCCTCAGGACATCGTGAATAACCGTCCAATGCCTTGTCAGATGCGGCCCAGGCCTGTTCCCCTCCCAGCTCTGACCTTCACTGTGACCTGGGTCTCAATGTTCTCACCGGTAATGGGGTTCGGAGACCTGGGGGAGAGAATGCTCTGACGGCGCCTGGAGATGCCCGTGGCAACGCGGTGCTGCCCAGCCGGCGCTCTGTCACAGCACCAGTGGCCACACTCGAGGTCCTGTGACCGACACCAAGCCTGCCCTTGGGAGGGCTCAGAGCGCCAGGTGGCACTCCTCATAGCAGGCTTCCGTTACACACAACCCTGCTGTGTGTCCTGCGCCGTCCGCTTGTCCAGCCCAGGGGAAAAGGGGCTGCAGGGACAGCCCTGTGTGGAAGGGACGCTCATCAGGGCTCCGTGGGACTGGCTGGACCCAGGGACTCCGCCATCGCTGTCCTGCCCGACAGAGCGAGCACCGTGGCGCCTGGCTGCCAGGAGGGGTGGTCCCCACCCCCTGCCTCCTGGGCTCCGTCCCTGCTGGTGTGCTGTGGGCACCTCCCGTCAGCCTGCCACGGGCCCGGCCCCTCTGGTGGTGGCCTTTCTGCATCCTGCCCTCTCCAGGCCCCACGTGCTCCAGCTCTGGCTCTGAAGGTCACCCCGCACCCGGGCAGGCAGTGTCCCTCCTCCCCCTCTCGTTCCTCCTGCCCTGAAGGCTCTTCCAGCTCCAGCGGCTCTCAGAGCTCAGCGCAGGCTTCCCCTCGAGGTGAGTCACCTCCCTAGCCGGGTCAGAACCCTTCCCACCGGGGCCCTCCCAGAGGCCACTGGAAGGAACCCCCGACTCGGCCCCATGCCTGCTTGGCTGGCTCGTGCCCGTGCGCGGCCTGGGGAGGCGGCTGGCTCAGCTCAGGCGGACACGGAGGCTGCGGAAGGTGAAGCGACTGGGGTGAGGCCGCGCAGCTCAGGGAGGGCTGGGGTTCACCGGGGTCAGGAAGCCATCCAGCCCCGTTGGCTGCCCACGGTGGTCCGGCACAACATCGATGCGACTTCTGCCACCTGCACCGGCAGGTTCGGTGGAACCACCACAGGGACCTGCAGTTTGAAAACGCTGAGAGTCTCACATGGGCCGATGGTTAGGTCAGACTAATGCAATCTGAGCGAGTGGCCCCAGTCACACGCCTGTCCTCCTGAGCTCAGCGAGGTCCGCCTGCCCCCTGCCTAGCGGCTCGCTGGGGGCAGCCTGGGACGAGGCCCCCTCGTCCGTCCGTGAGGATCAGGACGCCACAGCCTCGGGCGAGGGAGACCCAGTGCGTCAGCAGCCCAGACACACTCCCGAGGTGTGAGGCCGCGGTGTCTGCAGGTGCTCACGCCTGCTTGTGCGAGTGCTGCGTGCTTGTTCACGCCTCTGACCGTCCGTGTCTCTCCACCCTCCCCGCTGGCTGTGAAGAATCATCACTCACTGCCCTCAGTTAACGGGCTCTCCAGTGCCCATGAGGCCACGTACGGAGGTGCGGCCTCCTGGTTAGCGTCTTTCCTATGTGACTCCCATGCTTAGGATGGACGAAACTCATTTAAAAAACAATTTAAAATAATATGAACAAAATAAAACAAGACCCCAGCTATTTGGCTGGAGGATTTCCCGCCTGCCTCCTGGCCTGTTCCCGCCTCTCCCCTCGCCCAGTTCCTCCGCTGCGTCCAGGCAGGCGGTGCCTCAGGCCCTCGCTCCTCAGTTCCCACAGAGGAGAGCCCCAGGCCGTCCGGCCTTCATCTGACGGCTGTCCCAGCTCTCCAAACCCAGACACCCTCCCCCAGCAGCCGGCATTGCTCTCAGTGACTCCGGTTGTTTAAGGAAAAGAGTCAGCCAAGATGTTCAGAACATCTGCTCTGTAACAGCGGGCATCTTTTACTTGTGCCTGCCATGTGCCCGGCATCTCCTACCCATTCCCTGCTCCTCATGGCAGCTCTGAGGCCAGGCACAGGCCATCCCCACACCCAGGCAGGGGAAGAAACCGGCCCAGGCACACGGCTGGGAAACCAGGGTTCTCTCCCCAGGGGGCCAGAGGGTGGGAGTCAGACAAACCTGACTCGCAGAAGTTGGGTCAGGACCTTGGTGCTTATAGCTGTGTTGCCTTGTACTCGACACGTACCCTCTCTGAGCCTGACGTGAAGTGGGCAGTGAGCAATACCTACCTGCCGGGTTGTGTAAGGATTGGAGACGACACAGGATGAGCGGGTGGAGCCAGGTACTTGATAAAAGATCGCGCTTGTTAATACCCTGTTTCCCCGAAAATAAGACAGTGTCTTATATTAATTTTTGCTCCCAAAGAAGCGCTAGGTCTTATTTTCAGGGGATGTCTTATTTTTCCATGAAGAAGAATACGGTACACATTTATTGTTAAATGAAGATAAAGGAAATTTATTACCTGTATACGGTACTGTAGTACGATGGTTGTCAACACAAACAAGACAAACTGTGAATCCTACAGTATCAAGAATTTACTCATTTATTCAGTGACAATCATGTCATCATCTTCTGGAACATCATCATAACAATCCAATTCCTGAATTTCCTGGTGAATTTCTTGTGACTCCATTTCTTTCAGAATCAGTGGACTAAATCTCTCATGTTTAGCAATAGCACTGTCTTTAAATGAGTACTTCTTGTCAAGGTAGCCTGCTCGCAGTGCATTTGCAATGCAACTGTCAGTGATTTTCTCCCATGAATTCTAAACCCAAGTCACAACTTCTTGCAGTTTAGGTTTCACAAAGTTTCCACGCTCATTTCTCTCCATTCTACTTTCAATGTAGTCATTAATTTCCATGTGCAAATTGTCTTTGAATGGCTTGTTTATTGCAATATCAAGAGTCTGGAGATAGGCCTTATTTTCGGGGGGGATGCCTTATATTTCACTCAGAAGGAAACCTGTAAGTAGGTCTTATTTTCGGAGGTTGTCTTATTTTTGGGGAAACACAGTAGTATCACTGACAGGCCCTGGGCACAGACAAGATACCAGACAGCTTACACACTTTATCTCAGGTAACCCATTCTACAGATAGGAGCATGGAGGCCAAGAGAAGAGGAGTCACTTGAATAAGACACTGTTACCCTCCAGGGTATAAAGCAGGGAGTTCCCCCCATCTAGGACCTTTCGGGGAGCTGGGGAGACCACCTCAGACATCGAAGGATTTGAAAGCCTCGCTGTCTTCATCTTGGTGAGTGTATTAGAACAGATCCTCTAGGAAGCCCAAGTTTCAGACCATAACTCGGTCAGGAGCCACCCTGGTGCAGAGGTGAATTCTCAGTGCTTCCCAGCACGGGGAGGTCCAGGCGGGCTGGGAGGCTCCCTGGAGCAGGCGGCACTGGGAGGATGGAGGGAGAAAGGAAGGGCATTGCAGGAATGGGGCCTGAATGAGCACTGCCCGGAGGTGAGAATGCCCTGTGCGCCCCTGAGAGGGAGGCTGTGGCCCAGAGCGTGAGCAGGAGGTGGGCGGTCTGCTCAGGGGGCCATAGGGTTGAGCGGTGTGAGGAGTGAAGACCATGGGTGAGGTGGTCACAGAGGTTGGCAGGGGCGGACCCTGAGGGCATCACGGGCCATGTCAGAGCTCACGTGCTGCTCGAAGTGTGCCGGGAGGTGACTTGAGGGTGTGAGCAGGGGAGGGGTGCAGCCTCGTCTGTGTCTCAGAAAGAAGCCTCCGGCCTCTGTGTGCGGCGTGGATTGCAGGGGGGAGGCAGAGCGGAAAGGCAGTGCGGTCTGTGGAGATCCTGGCGTGAGACCCCGTGGGCAAGGGCAGTGGGGATCCAGCTCATCCATTGGCCACGAGTTTGAAACAAAATGACCCTCTGCCCGCCAGGCCGTGAGCCCAAGGTAGGGTCCCTGACGAACAACACAGGCCCCGCCGTGCGACATTGGCCTTTATCAGAATGTTCACGGTAATGACTGGGCCTTGTTCTTGCTAAGGCCCAACTCCCAATGCTGGAGACGAGGTGCACTCCATGGAGAGTGCGGCCGGCTCAGGAGTCTGCCCCTGCAGAAGGGCCCCCGTGAGCCCTGCTCCTGTGGGCAGCCTCCAGGGGGCTTGGCTCTCGTCATGCAGCTGAATTCTCGGGGTCCTGACTCCCCGTCATCAGGAGTCAGAAGTCCTGGCTTAGGAGCACATGGGTCCTGGGCACCTATTCTTTTTTTTTTTTTTTTTTTTTTTTTTTTTTTAAGTTTTATTGATTTTTTACAGGGAGGAAGAGAGAGGGTCAGAGAGCTAGAAACATGGATGAGAGAGAATCATTGATCAGCTGCCTCCTGCACACCCTCCACTGGGGATGTGTCCGCAACCAAGATATATGCCCTTGACCGGAATCGAACCCGGGACCTTTCAGTCCGCAGGCGGACACTCTATCCACTGAGCCAAACCGGTTTCGGCTGGGCACCTATTGTTTTTGTTTTTTGTTTTTTGTTTTTTTAATATATTTTATTGATTTTGTACAGAGAGGAAGAGAGAGGGGTAGAGAGTTAGAAACATCGATGAGAGTCATCGACCAGCTGCCTCTTGCACACCCCCTACTGGGGATATGCCCACAACCAAGGTACGTGCCCTTGACCGGAATCGAACCCGGGACCTTTCAGTCCCCAAGCTGACGCTCTATCCATTGAGCCAAACCGGTTTCGGCTGGGCACCTATTGTTAATGCTGGGGCATTAGAACCCGCTGGGGCCCCCTGAGGACACACTGCCCGGCCCCTTCAGATCCTTACTCTGCCCCTTCCCTTTACCTCTCCGAGCCCGAGCTTTTTGTTGTTCTTTGTTTAAAAATATGTTTTTATTGATTTTAGAAAAAAGGAAGAGGAAGGAATGATAGAAACATTGAGGAGAGGGAGACATCGATTGGCCGCCTCCTGCACGTCTCCCATTGGGACCGAGCCTGCAACCTGGGCATGTGGCCTGACTGGGAATCGAACAGTGAGCTCTTGATTCACGGGTTAAAGCTCAGCCACTGAACCACACCAGTCAGGCTGAGCCTTCGTTTTCATCAGTAAAACGGGGCTCCAATGCCTGCTCACTGGGCCGTGGGGGGACTAAATGGCAGAATCAGCACAGTGCCTGGCTATGCCCAGTGCTTGTAACTATGTACTACCGCCAGACAGAGCCGGGGAGGCTCTGTCCCCTGAGCCACGGCTGACATTCCTACCTCCCTGAGCAGCCTCCACGCGGCAGCACCCTGGGCCTCCCCCCTCCACGCCCCACCCCTGTCTCCCCACACCCTAGGAGAGAAGCAGAGGCACAAAGGGGTCTTTGCTTTCTCTGCCCAGTGACTCAGCCTGGAAAGCAGCAGAGCCGGGAGTGAGGGGGTCTGGTCCCGGGCTCCTCCCCGGCCCAGGCCTGGACTTCCAGAGAGGCCCTTTCAGCTCCGTTCGATGTGGTGCCTCAGGGCGAACTGGGGGTGGTGACTCCTGCTGCCTCTGATGCTTTACCCAGAGAGGCGTTGCTGCCTGTGGGTAAACATCAAGGAGGAAGGAGCGCGCTGTCCTAGTAACCCTGAGGTTCCAGGCCAGGTCCCGCGGCGGCCGGTCAATCTATTTACTCTCTCGTGTCAGCGTCCAGGGCACTTCGTCGCGCGGCTGAGCTGCTGAGAGCGTGGGCTCCAAAGCCCAGGTGACTGGTCCCAGTCCAGCTGCCGCCTTCTAGGCTGGGGCCTTGGGCAGGTGTACGGCTTGGGACCTGCTCGGGGCAGGGCGGGGGGGGGGGGGGGGGGGAGATGAGCTCCCACATGAGCAGTGCCCGGAGCAGACCATGTTCCACAGCGGCTCTTCCTGTAAGAGCCCCAGCGAGCCGGCCAAGGCTCAGTGGTTTGGAGCGTGGTGCCCCGCACCAAAAGGCTGTGGGTTTGATTCCTGCTCAGGGTGTGCATCTAGGTTTCGGGGAACATCCTCAGTAGGAGCATGGATGGGAGGCGACTGATCGATGTTTCTCACATTGCTCTTCCTCTCCCCCTGCCCCTCTCCTCTCCTCCTCTTCTCCCTTCCCACTCCCATCCTCTATCTACAATTAATAAAAATATAGACCGGGGTGAGGATGAAAAAGAAAAGAAAAGAAGCCCTGAGTGAGAAACCAGTGCTCTCCCAGGAGGAAGGAACCACTGATGGGATTTCAGACGTCCAGGGGCCGTTGTTGGGAGCCAGGGGTGGCTTCAGGGAGGGGCTTGCTGAGGGCCCTCCCCCCCGTATCTGCAGCCGGACCCAGGGCTCAGGGGTGCAGCCACCAGGGACGGGCTGGTGGAGGGCGTTTGTCAGCGTGTGGCAGCCAGGCTCACTGGTAAAAGGTTCTTTCCCCAGGAGCCGGGCTTGACAGATTATCCGGAACAAAGGCTAATTAGGAACAGGCTTTTAGGCGGAAGTCTTTCATTAGGAGCTCGCACACGCTCACAGGCTGCTGCTGGCCTGGGGCAGAGGGAATCCCCCGCCTCCCCCCCCCCCCCCCTCACCACTGCCGTTCTCACCTGAGGCCGGAGAAGACGGCTCTCAGGGAGGCCGAGGGCCAGCTCTCCCTGTGCCACTCCGGGCCAGCCCTTCCGCACTCGCCCGTTTCCCTCCCTCTACAAGGGGCGCTGCAGAACTTTCTGGACCCACGATGGTGGCAGCCCTGGCACAGAAGCAGACAGGCCCTGGCATGGAAGCCGGCCCTCTGTGCCCCTCTCCGAGACCCAACCCTCCTTGCAGGTGCCCAGACCTTGGGTCACCCCCTCCCTGCCCTGGGCACCGCCTGCCTGTTCCTAGAGCAGACACACTCCCTCTTCCTGTGTCTGTCTACGTCCGTGGCTTTCTGGCCTCTGTCTTTAATCTGGATGAACATGATTCACGAAGGGCTGGGCCGGGCCTTTGGAGTCCCAGCGATGGAGCGTCAATAGTATATGCCAGGGCGCTCGGCGGGGCCAGGAAGCAGCTGTGTGGCGGAGAGTGGTCCTCGGCCACCACCCGCTGGGCGGGCATAGCCCCGCGCTTTGCATGGGAGGTCTCCAAAGCTCCACCCCGCTGTAATTTGTACAAAGGCAGAGCAGAGCGTCATCCCGTACACCTAAAGGGCACGCTAGGATCCCTAGGACCGTTCAGGCTTGCAGAGCCACCCTCTGACTGAGCAGGGGACCACTCGGCCCCGCCGCCAACCCTGGGGCTGCGGGCAGGTCCTCCCTCTGGAGCTCTGCTCCTTTGTCTGCAGGGGGAGGGCCTTGGCAATAATCTCGGTGCACAGGGTCCTTGGGGATTAAATGAGACGTGGATGAGGGAAGTGTTTCAAAGAGGAGAAGGAGGAGGAGGGTGTGATGGGAGGAAGAGCCCGAGGCTGCGCTGACGGGCGTCTGGGCGAGCGGGGCGCTGTGCCACCTGGGCTCCGTCACAGCCTTTTCCTCATTAGCAGCGTGACCTCCGTCAGAACCCGGCCGGTCTCCTGCCTCTGTTTTCTCGTTGGTTGAGAGGATTTGGTTCCTTCAGCTCTGAGATCTCTAGGCGGAAGGGTCAACTTGTTAATCAATGAATGTTTATGGAGGGATCAGGACTGTGAGAGTGTGTGTGTGTGTGTATGTGTGTGTGTGTATGTGTGTGTGTGTGTGTGTGTGTGTGTGTGTGTGTGTAGGGGCTGCAGTGGATGGTGGTGAGCAGAGGTACAGGTCAGGGACACCCAGACCCCACAGGAAGAGTCAACAGGCGGAAGGCCCCGTGGGCACCAAGAAGGCCAGAGGCCGGGCGGCCGCACACTGTGCATGGGACTGGCGGGGCGTAGTTCCAGCCTCACGCAGAGTGTTAACTCTTCGTGGTGAGAGACCACCTCAGCTCCTCGGTGAGTGGGAGCGACACCTGCCTGGGCTCACCTCCTCTCCCTGCCCCTCACTTGCTGTGTGACGGTGGGCAAGGCACTCAGTGCCTCTGAGTTTTATCTCAGTTAATTTATCTGTAAAATGGAATAATGAGAGTACAGCCTTGTAAGATTGTTGTGAAGATGAAGTGAGCTGATATATGGGAAGCACTTGGTAGCTGGCACACAGTAGGGCAGCTATTACAGGTTATTACCGGTGCTAGAGGCCGACTCTGCAGCAGGCGCGGCACAGGGCTCTGAGCACAGTCCCTTCCCCTCCCTCGGGAGCAGGGACGGTTCGCTCTGTGACGAGGACTTGCCGCCTCTCAGGAGCTCCACGTGGTCTCACGTAGACAGTGAGCGACAGGCTGTGGGCAGTGGGGGCCCGGGGCCCTGGCCCGGCTGCCCCTCCGCACCACCCTGGCTCTGGGAAGTGGCAGGGGTGGAGGCGGATGTTGGGAGGTGACCGGTTTCCTGGTGGCGGCTTGTCTGTCTCCCTTGCACGGCCTGGGTTCTCTCTCAGTCCTGCACTGGCCCTTGTCCCAGGGCAATTCAGAAGGACAGCTGCCCTCCCGCCCCCATAAACCCTAATTCTCTGACATTGAGGCGGAGCTCCTGGGAGCCCTTTAATTTAGTTATCAGAGATGTTTCAGGTCGGCCTCCCCGCTGTGGGTCTGGCTGGACCGATGACATGTAATTAATGCTGCTTAACTGCTGCTCCCCGGCTCAGGCAGGAGTTCCGGAGCCCTCAGAGCGTCTTCAGGGCGTGTCAGGGCTCCCACTGGTGTCATCGCTGCGGACAGAAGTGAGCTGCTCAGAGGGTGAATGCCGGATTTCCAGGCTCTTTTCTCATTTGTATTTTCTCTCTTTCTCCCCCTGGGGACTGTCCCCGCCCCTGAGGTCAGGGAGGCCCCCACACCTCCTTGATTTACACACACAGACTCTCAGGCCCCCTGCATCAGACTCACTTGGTTAAACAAAGATTTGGGGCGTCTCCGGCTTTGTGGGTCTGAGCGTTCCTGTACTACGGGGCTTGGCGGCCTGTGCCCCCGGACTGTGAGCAGTGTGGGGCCCCTCATGCCCTCAGACCCGGAGTGTGGACCGGGAGGAGGGACCGGTGTTTCTGAGGAGCTGGACGTGTTCGGGACGAGCTCGGCTCTGTGCCCGGGGGGTGAGGGGTGAACCCACCCTCCCCTCCTTCCTAAGTGCTCAGACCACATGCCTTGTGTGCTTCTCCCTGCCAACACCTCCTACCTCCAAGGCCCTTCCTGCTGGAAAACCCAGCCCTCCCCTGTGGGGTGGCATGCAGCCACACTGAGCTCTTGGAACATCAGTTCAGTTGTGTTCCTACCAGCACTAATAGGGTGTAAATTGGGCCTGATAGCGGCCTGGTGGCTTCCGGATTTTAAAAAACCCAAGTTTTCGCATGTATTTCCTTTGTTATGAGCTCAAGTAATGAAAGCTGTAAACCATCTTCAGGAAGTCCCTGGGCTGCAGCTCGCACAGGCCTCTGTGCCAGGGCCCATGTTAATTACCCCCGCGTCCCGGCAATCCATCACTGCCAGGCCTGGCTCACCGCCCCCGCCCGCCCCCGAGATAGCGGGGCCCTTGGCGTGCCCCCCCCCACCCCCCCTGTCCTGTTTCCAGGGGAACTCCATTTTCTTCTCCAGCAGCAGATCCATCTCCAGGGAATTCCCCTCCACTGCAGCTTCAAGTGCCATTTTAAAAGCAGCTGTCATCTCCCCTAATGGGTGTTTTCCCTGCTGGCGGAGACAGGGGTGCACAAAGAATGCGGGTGCCGTCTGCACTGGGGCTTATCCAGAGTCCTGCTTGGGGGTGGGGAGCGGGGGAGGGTTCACAGGTGTCTGAGGGAGGCTGCGATGCCCTGAGGGAGAGGAATGGCCCAGTTTCACAGGATTCTCTTGGACCCGGGTGTTTACTGGAGATTCTACCATTAGGAAAATTTTCATTTTGTCTGAAGACAGGAGGTATTAAGAATTGGAAAGAGCAGGAGAGGCGAATGCAGGAACTCTTTTGGAACAAGGGTTAGACATTATAAGAGTTAGATTGAGTTTAGGTGATGGGGCAGGAACCCAGTCTTATCCAACTCAAAGTCCTCCCGGCTGCCTTGCACATAGTGGGGCTTCTGTCAATGCCTGTGATGTAAAACTCATCTTTATTTGGTTTTTATAATGCTTGAAGGCTCCTGCCAGTTAGATGAAATAAAAAAAAATACAGGGGTGGGCAAAAGTAGATTTACAGTTGTTCCTATAGAAAATGTTACAATAATCCTATCTAATAAAGAGGGAATATGCTAATTGACCCTCATACCATTGCAAAGATGGTGGTACTCACAGCCAATAAGGAGGGAATATGCTAATTGACTGCCCTGCCTTCAAAGATGGCAGCCCCCACAGCCAATAAGGAGGGAATATGCTAATTGACTATCATGCCCTCAAAAGGTGGCGGCACCCACAGCCACAAGATGGCGGTGCCCAGTCCCCTCAGCCCCACTGGGGTGGCCCACACACCCCCAGGTGGGCCCGGCCACTCTTCCCACCTGCCTCTGGAGTCTCCCAGTCCCCTCAGCTCCCCAGCCGCCCAGGGCCGTCCGAGGCTCAGGTAACCAGGGCTGGCTGAGGCTTGCACTGCCAGCAGTGGCAGCAGCAGAAGTGTGATGGGGCATCACCTTCCACTGATTGTTAAGTTGCTTCCCACCCCTGAGGGATCCCAGACTGGGGGGGGGGGGGGGGCAGGCCAAGCTGAGGGACGCCCTCTCCAGTGCATGAATTTTCATGCACCAGGCCTCTAGTTTATAGTCATACAACAATAAACTGTTTCAGGGACTTGCAACTGTAAACCTACTTTTGCCTGCCCCTGTATAATGGCCTTTGGAGATAGACATACCTGGGTTTCGATCCCAGCTCTGCCTACCTCTGTGGACTTGGGCAAGTCACTACGCCTCCCTGAGTCTCCATCTCCTCACTTGTACAATGGGCAATACAGAACTCACAGGGTCGTTGTGGGAATCAAACAGGATAATGACCTGCTTGTCTGCGGAACTTCAGTGGAGGCTCAGTAAGTGTCCGTTTTCTTCCATCCTCCGGCTGGTGCTCAGCTCCAGCTGCACATTAGAATCACCAAGGAAACTTTAAAAACGGTCATTCAGGCCCCACCCACGGAGAGCTGGGCTTAATCTGTCTGTGGTGGGGCTTGAGTATGGGTGTTTTAAAAAAGCTCCTATTAAAGGATACATTAAAAAAAAAAAAAAAAGTAAAATCATTAACCCCATACAAGTATAAAATGAACACATGACAATGATTTAACTCGTTAATTAATGAGGGAACCAGTAAGAGCTGTAACTGGTTCAAACACAGCAGGTCCTCAACCGAGGTCCCTTTTCAGTGTCATTTTGTGGTCATCTTGGTGAGGTGCCATGGGAACGCAACTCTTGTTTACACCCATTAGCCTGTGGCAAAATGAGTTTCATTATGCATCATCTCTCTTAAAGGCACAGGACCCATCAATGATGTGAAGTGAGGACTTACTGGTAATTCAAATAACATATGCATATGGCCAGTCAGGAATGCTGAAAAGAATTTATAAATAGAGGCAATGCTGGTCAGGAGCCAGAGGGCAATAATCAAATAAGCAATTGCATACCACCTTATTAAATTTACTTGGTTTTCTTCGGACAAGAACCAGTGCATTACTCTACGTCTTCTGCAATTATTGATCTGTGAGGTATCTCATAGATCAGTGTTTCTCAAAGTGTGGGACGCGTACCCCCAAGGTACAGGAAGAGTTTGGTGGGGGTATGCATTGCACCGGAGTTTGGTGGGGATATGCACTGCACCGTGCTTAGCTGCGCCTAATTCTATGTTCTCATGAGTACGAGGGGTTCTCAGCGTTACGAAAATTATAGAAGGGGTACACATATGTCAAAAGTTTGGGAAACACTGTTGACATAGATGATGGAAGGTGCGGACTCCTATGAAGTCAGACGTGTGTGTGGAGAGGAGGCCCCAGGCTCCTGCTTCTCTGCACGTTTCCGTATCTCACACTTCCCCAGCGGTTCTCCTGCAGCCGCAGGGGAGGGCCTGCCATAGGCCTCACAAGCGGCTGTCAGAACTCTGTATTGTCCGTCTTTGTCTATGAATTGTCCCACCGATGACAGAGAAGCCCCTGAGTGCAGGGTTCGCCTCCCATTTATGTTTGCAGCTCAGCACCCAGCACATGCCTGGGCCGTAACAAGTGCTTCACCACTGTCCATTCAATTGGTGACTGCACTGATGGGATAAGTTTAAGAAGTGAGCAAGACAAGTAGTATTCTCCACCTTCTGCTGAGGAAACAGGCTTTCACAGGCTCTGATCACCAAGTCCACAATTAGCTGGTGCTGAAGTCAGGACTCAAACCCACTCACCCATTTCCTCACTCAGCCTTACTTCATTCAACAATTCCTGAGTGCCTATGTGTGCCAGCCGCCGGAGCAGTGCCCTCCTGCTGCCCTGGCCCCTCCGTGCAACGTGGCTTAGAGAGCGTGGCCAGAAGGCCTGGGTTTGCGCCTTGAAGTCAAAGATCAGGCGCTGTGTGACCCTGGACAGATGACTTAGCGTTTCCGTGCTTTTGTTTTCTCATCAATAACATGGGGAAAGTCTACCGCAGGACGATTCCATCATGTCTAACACAGTTCCTGGTGCTGTAATCTCTGCAGTGTGAGTGTGTGACTGCTGAGCAGCGCTGGGCTCTGGGCTGCAGGGATGAGGAGAACCTGGTCCTTCTGCTGCTTGAGCAGCTCAGTCAGGGGTGGAACGAGACTCCGTAGATTATGTCAGGGGTGTGGTAAGGGCAGCGATGGGGACGGGAGAAGATTGTGGGAGCAGCGGGGAGGGGTGGGCATTGGAGAGCAGGACTTGCGGGAGCGGAGTCTTCACACAGCAGCCATTGGCCCACATGGTGACCAATAGGGGGCAGTGGTCAAGATGAGAGAATGGCGAGTCCTGGCCAAGGCCATGGTCCAGGAGAGTGCCCTCCAGTCATGGGGGGTGAAGTACGGGCTCCTGCGCTTTGTCTTTATCTTTATCTTTATCTTTATCTCCATCTCCATCTCTATCTCTATCTCTATCTCTATCTCTATCTCTATCTTTATCTTCGACCCTTTTTGAAACAAAATCTCACAAAAAATGAACAGATGCAAGAGCTGCTTTGATGGAATTGATGGCTTGGGCTCAGCCCACACTGCCCTCCTCCCAGGCCTGTAAGACTCCTGGGAACTCAGGGCCCCGTGTTCCACAGTGTCACTCTCCGGGGTTCTCAAAGGGCGGTCCCTGCACTGGCAGCATCACCTGCGTGTTTGGGGTTTTTTTTGGAAATGCAGATTCTCAGGCGTCACCCTAAACCTATTGAGTCGGAACCTCTGGGAGTGAGGCCTGATCTTGTTTTCACAAACCCTCCCAGTGATCCAGGTGCCCAGAAATTGGGAGTGAATTGCCTGCAACATTTGGGGGAGTTTAAGGAGATTCAATTGTTGAATGTCCAATATGTGAAAAATTCTAGCGTACATGCTGCAGGGGATACCAAGAAAGTCAAGTCTGTGTATTAGTTACCTACCGCTGTGTAACAAACGAGCCCAGGGATTAGCCACTGACACAGTAGGGTCATGAGTCTGGGGGCTGCTTTGTGGGGTCCTCTACCTCACCAGGCCATCGTCGGGGCTGTTGACCAGAGCCTCAGTCATCACAGGTTCAGCTGGGGCAGGGGCCACTTCTAAGTTGTCGGTGGTTGTCGGTAGGATTCCGATTCTTAGGGGTGGGTTGGCTGTCATTCATTCCTTATCCCGTGGGCCTCTCCGCAGGGCAGCTCACACCACGGCAGCTGCCTTCCTCAAGAGAGGCTGCCCAAGATGGAAGTCACAGCCCTTTATAGCATAATCTTGGAAGTGACTTGTACTCTGGTCTGTTCATTAGAAGTGAGCCACTCAGTCCAGCCCTCATTCAAGGGGAGGGATTACGCAAGGGCGTGGATGCCAGGAGGGGAATCTCATCCCACAGTCCCTGTCTCCGCCCTGGCATTGACTTGGGAGCCTCAAAGGAGGGCACCCCTAACCGGAATCAGTCAGGGATGGAGGGTGGTCACAAGGCAGGCACAGGGCCAGATCCGAGGCTCCGAACCCAGGGCTCCCTGCACTGCCAGCCTGGCCCCGGGCCCATGCCCCGTCTCCTCTTGCAGTTCGGACGCACCGAGGTCATCGACAACACTCTCAACCCCGACTTCGTGCGCAAGTTCATCGTGGACTACTTCTTCGAGGAGAAGCAGAACCTCCGCTTCGACCTGTGAGTGGACGCGGGTGCTGAGGCGGGAGCTGGGGAGGAGGCGGGGAGGGAGGGGTCCGCAGGGCCTATGGTTGGGCAGGGGGTCCCCTTTCCAGGGAAGGGGGGCAGTGGTGTTAGAGGAGGCCCGGGTTGGCCTGGAATAAAAGTGACTGTTAGCTGGAGTCCAGCCTCATCGGGAGAGGAGGGACGGGGGGGGGGTGGGGGGGTGGGGACAAAACACCCCCATGGTTTTCAGTTAAGTGGGAGGCACTGACCTGGAGGCAGAAGGGGGTGGAGGGTGAGGAGAGATCGTGGGGACAAGCCTAGCTCCAGTCTGGCAGCCCCTTCTCCCCAGGAGACAGGGAGGACCAATTGGCCTCTCCCCACCCAAGCTCTCCTGGGGCCAGAGCTGTGTTCTGGGTGCAGGGGTCCTTCCGGGACCGGGCTGGCAGGACCCCTCCACCACCTGTGTGTTTCCTGCAGATACGACGTTG
Organism: Pipistrellus hanaki; assembly: GCF_964339955.1. NCBI lineage: Eukaryota > Metazoa > Chordata > Mammalia > Chiroptera > Vespertilionidae > Pipistrellus > Pipistrellus hanaki. Next base: position 7,479,480 of record NC_140509.1, on the reverse strand, counting down.
ACTCGAAGAGCCCAGACTTATCCAAACACGTGAGTCTCACCTGTCACTGCCCAGCGGTTTTGCAAGGCCCTTAAATGCCACGTCTGAGCCAGCCCTGCTTCCCCGTGACAGAGTGTGTCTGCCGCGGCCCTGTCCTTTCAGAGCCATCGCACTTCTGGCGGGGGTTGGGAGGTGGGGGGTTGCTAGATGGCTGTGAGCAGAGCGGGCGACACTGGTCTTTTCTGTACCCCGATGTGCAGGATTTCCTGGGCCAGGCCTTCTGCACCCTCGGAGAGATTGTGGGGTCCCCCGGGAGCCGCCTGGAGAAGCCCCTCACGTAAGTGTAGAGGAGAGGGGGCCTGTTTGGGTTCCTTCTTCAGTGACAACTTCCTGCCCAGCCCTGTGGAGGGCAGGCTGCGAGGAGGGGCGGGAGTCAGAGGCCCCATGGGCCCGCCCCTTGCAGGGCTTTTAGCCAGTTACCTAGGAGGGACCCCAGCTGGTTGTTAGAGCCCCTTATTGCTAGGATGGCCCTGAGGTGCTGTCCCCTTGTAGAGGGGAAGAGACCAAAGCCCAGAGAGGGGGCGTAAGTTGTCCAAGGCCACACAGCCAGGAGGGGAGAGCTGGGGCTTGTTTGAACGGAGGGTTCTACGCACATCGACGCTCCTCAGATTGTTCACTCTTGGTGGGAGCTGGGCGCAGGGAGGCCGACCCATCCCACGCTGCCCCGACGGCCTGCATTAAAGGGCTTTAAGTGCTTGCAGGGGAAGCCATTATTCTGAGCAGGCTCTGGGATGGAGGCCCACGGCTTCTCCCGGTGCCGTCTGAGGGTGGCCCGGTGGCGGGGGTGACCCCTCTGGTCCCCATTTCTCAGGAAACCCCAGGAGCAGAGCCCAGGCAAGAGAGGCCTGAAAACTGGTCTAAGCACCCAGGTCATGGGCAGGAGGGGCAGGAAAAGGGGATCAGGCTGGGTGGGGCATTAGCCCCCAACTTGCCTCTGCCAAGTCCACACTGGCTGTGGGCCCCTCACATGATCAGTAATTGCAGAACCTGTGGTTATGAGTGTGTGTGTGTGTGTATGTGTGTGTGTGTATGTGTGTGTGTGTGTGTATGTGTGTGTGTCTCCAAGGCCCTCGTCTGACTCCCCAGTAACTATGTGGTAACTTCAGGGCCCCCAGAAAGGCCTCCCCATCCCCCAAAAGGCCTCCTCCTCTGGGCTCACAGGAAATAATGATAGCTCTCAGTTATTGGAAACGGAGCAAACCCAGGCTAGGGGGGCTCTGGAGCTTATAGAATGCGGGAACCCAGGAGTGGGTGTGTGTCTGCCCCACTCTGCTCCCCACGGCCTGAGTCTCTCGTGTCAGGTTTCTACCCGCCGTCACCCGGTCCACCTCAGGGGAAGGGCGCAGTGGGGGGACTGAGGGAGACCTGGCTGGGAGGGGACTGGGAGCTGTGCCTTCAGGGGCAGCAGATCTAAAGCGTGGGGGCTGGGAGATGTTTGGTGTTGCTGGAGGAATGAACCTCTTTTATCCGCCGAAGGGTCCAGGGCCTAAGGGCACTGGCTGTCGTGGCCCGGCCTGTGGGCAGCTCCCGATGACCAGGCCTCTGCTCTGGGCCGGACAGCTTTGCTCTGTGACCCCGCGGGCCCCTCAGCACTTCCCCGCTCCGCAGCCTGTGCCCTGGGCTCAAGGAGGTGTGCAGTGGTCCTCAGGCCACAGGGGCCTCGCACCCCCTGGAGGGCTCCTCCCCACAGAGCCTCAGAGCCACAGGGCCAGGCGGTGCTGATGCTCCGGCCCGGAACCCCACTTTGAGAACCCCCGAGGTGGCGTTATCCAGAAGTTCACAACAAGGTTTGGGAAGAAGACCTGTGCCTTTTGGTCCCACTTTGATGACTGATCCAGGACAGAAACCTGTCTCCAAGAACCCAGATGCCACGTGCTCTGGCCTCTCAGGACAGGCGGCTTGGCCCACGACCGCTCTCTCTTCCTCTCCGCACAGGATAGCAGCGTTCAGCCTGAACTCCAGGACGGGCAAACCCATGCCGGCCGTGTCCAGCGGGTAGGTCCCCACGCCTCTCTGGCCGGAGTCCTCAGACCTTCCGCCAGCTCTGCAGAGGGGCCCCTGGGTCCTGGCCCTGTCCCACTCCCGCCAGCGTGCACTCAGCCTGGCCGGGAACAGAGGGCCCGGCTGTCCTCACGGACTCGGGCCCGTTGGGCCACTCTGCAGCTGGCCCTGCCCCATCCAGGCTGGAGCCCCAGTGGCTCCCGGGACTTCTGTGAGCAGCGTGGGGCCCAGATGTCGGGGTTGTTAACAGGAGTCAGAGGGGCCGGGCACTTTCCCTTCCCTTCCTCTCTCTGGCCTGGTTTCCTCTCACCAGGCACCCTCCTCTGTCCCCCTCTGTCTCTCTTCTCCCGTCCCCGCCCCTCTCCCTCCCCTCTCCACGGCTCCCACTGCTGGATCTCAGGCTCCTCTCAGTAACTTCAGCAAATCCTCACTGTCTGCGCTTGCTCATCAGCTGTAGCAGCCAGCCTCCAGCCTCCGCTCTGGCCTCTGCTTTTGGCTGGCCTCACGCAGACCCTCCCCGCTCCTCCCCTCTCCCCTCCTGGTAGGAGGGAGGGGGCAGGGGAGGGAGCTGGGCTTGGGGTCCAGCCTGGAGGTGCGTCCGGAGGATGAGCACCGGCTGAGAGAGCAGAGCTTGCGGCGGGCTCCCAGGGCTGGGGTCTCCACAGCTGATTGGCCAGCAGACCAGCTGGATGTGGGAGAGGGGCCTCCAGGGGCCCAGGGGGCTCACAGCCCAGGAGGGTGTGGATGCTGATTGATACGGGAGCAGAGAAGCAGCAAATAGAAAGAGAGCCAGAGCCAGAGAGAGACACGGAGAGGGTGGGAGGGGGTGTGTGAGAAAGACCAGAGGGAAGGGGGAGGAGAGGCAGAAGGGAAGGCCGAGCAGGTGGAGCAGGGCTGGAGAGGTGAGGAAAGACGGGAAATAGGAGAGGGGCTCAGAGACCAGAGGGACAGATGGAGAGGCGCTGGGCGAGGGGGCTGGTGTGAGGGTTTTATCGCCTGGTCCACAAATCATCTCTCTGCCACCAGGAAGAGCCAGACAGGGGGCACCCAGTCCAGCTGCCTGTCTAAGGGGACAAGCTGGCAGGCACTGCCACCTGCCTGCGGCAGGGGAACCTCCAGAGTGGCACCTGCTCCCCTGATATAGAGAGATCGAGGCCGGCTGATCAGACCCACTCCCCGCTTCCCCTGCCTCCTCTGTGTGAAGGCCCCTCCCTCTGAGAATCGCTGCGAGGAAGAGCTCCATCCGTGGTTCTCAAAGTGTGTTCCACAGGCAGTGTGCTGGTGGCCCTGCGGCTGGCCTGAAGTGTGGGGCCACCAGCACGCTCACTGTGGAACACACTTTGAGAACCTCGGATGTAAAGGAAAGAGGGGTAGGGAGAGAAATGATGCTCCTTGAGGTCCTTCTCTGTGCCAGGCCTGTGTGTGCATGCTCACTAGTAAAACGGATGCTATAATCATACCCATTGTACAGGTAAAGAAACTGAGGCTCACAAAGGTACAGTCATGAGCCCAAAGTCATGCAGCTGCTGGGCAATGTGACATTTTCTTCCCGAGGGCCCCTGGCCGCACTGGGACCCCTGTTAGTCCCAAAAGCTGGATGGGATCGGCTGGTGCTGGTGGGAGGGGTCCCTCCTGGATACAAGGAGGCAGGCGGTGCTGGTCAGGTTCCCTGGGAACTTGCTCTCCTGGAGGAGATTCGCTGGGTGGACCGACCTCCCCAGGGTCTCTCTGGGACAGAGACCCCAGCCTGGTTGGTCCAGGGAGGCGGTCATGGGAGGAAGGCTGGGCACGCTCCCCCAAGGGCATGCCAGCCCTGTTGCTGCTCTCCTGAGATGAATCAGCGCTCAGAGCTGGGACGTTCTGGATTCCGGGGTCAGCGGCGTGGAGGGGGGATGGCTGCCCACAAGGCCTTTGCCCACAGAAGCGGTCTCTGGATGGAAGGTCTGAGAAGCACGGGCCTGGAGGCGTCCGGGTGAGTGGGGATGCTTTCCTGGTTCTAGGACTGGCCGTGCAGATTTCCCGCTGGGAGCGGGGCGGCAGCTCAGGCCTGGGCCTGGCCCCGGAAGCAGGGCCCTGGGCGCCCTGCACCGTGTTTCCGGAGACTCCGTCTTCTGGGGCGGGGTGTGTGTGTGTGTGTGTGTGTGTGTGTGTCTGGCAGACCTGCTGGGGGGTGGGGTGGGAAGATGAGGAGGGTGGCTCAGGACGTGCTCAGGCTTTGGTTTCTGTCTTTGTCCGGCTCTCCATCCTCTCACCATCTCCCCTCCCAGCGGTGGCCCAGGGAAGAAGTGCGGCACCATCATCCTGTCGGCCGAGGAGCTCAGCAACTGCCGGGTGAGTGGCAGAGGCCTGCAGGGCAGGCCCGGGTGGGGGTGGGGTGGGTGGGATGGAGGGGACCCTGTGGGCCTGGAGGGAACAGGCAGACAGGGCTCCTCAGTCGTCCCTCTCCCAGAATTCCCGAACAGCGAGCTGGAGGGCTGACTTTCCTTGTTTACCTCACGGAGGCCGTCAGCAGCAGAGCCCTGCCCCCGCTCCCGCCAGGCCTCCTCCCTCTCCCCGTCATGGCACCACTCGTGCCGGAGCCAGGACTGCCCTGGCGCCAGCCCTGCAGCAGGGGGGCCTTTCCGTCTCAGAGCCTGGGCGCTCGGCATTCATTGTCCTTTTCCACGTTAGCTCTGGAGCAGGGACGCCCTGCATGGGATGAGAGTGAGGGCGTGTGGTAGGGGTGTATGTGTGAGAGTGCGTGCGTGTGTGGGGGTGTGCATGCATGTATACTAGTGTGCTTGGTGTATGTGCGGGTGTGTGCATGCATGTGTGTGCCTGTGTGTGCACGTGTGTGCATGTGCATGCGCGCTGGGAAGCAGTCTCAGTCCCGGGCAGCTGTGGTTTTGTTGAGTGCGGCTGTGAGAAGCAGTGGTGGACACAGCCGAAGGGGCTTGGACCCGATGGCTGGTGACAATGGTGAAACAATATCATTTGCCAAGTGACAGGTATTTTACACAAGTTACCTCTGCTCCTGAGCAGTCCTCGTTTCAGATACCACTGCTGTTCCCACTTTATGGGTGAGGGGATGGAGGCTCAGAAAGGCTAAGTCCCCCATTTAAGGACAGGAAGTGGTAGAGTCAGGGGTCATATCCAGGTCAGCCTGACTCTAAAACCCGGGCTCACTGCCCCAAACCACCCCAGCTGGCATGCCTTTAGGGTAATTAGGAGCCCCGGGCAGGAACAGGGGTCCCAGGAGGAAAGGTGGGGGCAGTAAGAGCGTGAGCACAAGACCAGGCCTGGAGTAACCTGGGAGCCGCCCCCTGGGGGCAGGTCCAGCTCAGGTTAGGGGCCTGGAAGGATACGGAGACAAGTTTCCTGACCTCCGTGCAAAGAGGGTGCAACTACTGTGTGTTGGCTCCCAGTATTTATTTAAGATTAGAAAAAATTTAAATTGTGAATTCATGTATTTAAGAATAGCAGTAGTTTACCCCGATACTGGTTAACATAAATAACATCTTGTTTGAAAAATAACCAATTTTCCAAAACAAAAGTCGTCTAGTGAGAAGAATGGCCTTGTTTTAATTCCTGCACATCTCCTTGGTCTGCTCGATGTGAGGACTGCTCTGCAGTCAGGTGCTGTGATGCCACTGTCGGGTGACTTCTAGAAAATTCCATCTTATCAGCATTATTGTGAACATAGTTTCTGCCTCAGGGACCCCCTTTCCGGGGTGGGGGTGGGGGTGGGGGGATGTCTGGTCCATACTTTGAGAACTCCTGGTATGTATGGAGGTGTAAACTGTTAGCCAACATTAACTGAGTGATTATTCTGAACCACACACTGTGCTAAATCATTACATGTATCTTCTTGTTTATCTGATGTGTTATAATATGCAATGTAATGTGTAGCATGATCCTATCCAATAAAGAGGGAATATGCTAATTGACCCTCACACCATCACAAAATATGGCAGCACCCACAGCCAATAAGGAGGGAATATGTTAATTGACTGTCCTGCCCCCAAAGATGGAGGTGCCCACAGCCACAAGATGGCAGTGCCCAGTCCCCTCAGCCCCCCCACCCCCAGGATGGCAGGTGTGCGGCAAGGCCGGGTCCACCTGCCTCCAGAGTCCCCCAGTCCCCTCAGCTCCCCAGCCCCCAGGGCTGGCCTGGGGTGCAGGCAAGCCTCAGATGGTGGCTACCCAGCTGCCCAGAGCTGCCCGAGGCTCAGGTAACCAGGGCTGGCCGAGGCTTGTGCTGTCAGCAGTGGCAGTAGCAGAGGTGTGATGAGGCATCACCTTCCCTGATCACCTCCCACCCCTGAGGGCTCCCAGACTGTGAGGGGGCAGACCGGGCTGAGGGACCCCCCTCCAGTGCATGAATTTTCATGCGCCGGGCCTCTAGTATATTACAATGTCTGATGTATTATGGTTCTCATTTTGCAGAGAACTTGTGACCTGCCCAAGGTCATGTGGCCACCGAGTAGACTGAACGCAGGCAGTCCGGTTCTAGAGTCGGGTCTTTGACCTCTAGGCTGTGGGGTCCCAGTTGGAGAATGAGGTACAATGGATAGCAGGGCGCCATAGTAAGAACCACATCTACTCACATGCCACTGCTGGCGCTGGTCTCTCTACCTGTCTGCGTCCCTCAGTGGGTCTGGAGGAGCTTGACAGAGGCCTCAACCTCCCCCGTGTCCCCACCAGCAGAGGGCCGGGCGCACAGTAGGTGCTCACAGTGACCTATCACCACCTGTGACGGAATGAGCAGGAAGCACAGCGGCAGGTGAGGCTGAGACCACACCTGTGTGTGGGAGGAACCCAGCTGACATGGAGGAGAGCTTCTGGTCAAGCTCCGGAGCCTGTTTCCCGCCTGTATGCGGGGGCTCAGAGGGCTGCTGGGAGGCTCCAGACGGACTGCGCCGCCCTGGTTCTCCAGGTGCCTGGGAAAGACTGGGCTCCAGCGGCCTCCCCTCAGTTTGCCCCCGGGCTTCCAGCTCAGCCAGGGACGCCCTGCCTAGTCTATAATTCAATACGGTCATAAAAGCGAAAGTGCTTTCTAAAGAAATTCTAAAGCTCTAGAGAATGCTGGGTGCTGTTATTTGGTCTAGTTTTCTGGGATTGGTGAGCAGTCTGAATGGAATACCTATTAGACACCCCCTCCGCCCCTCCCCTTCCCCCTCCCGGCTGCATCCAGGGATGGATGGCAGCGGCTTCCTGGATTCGAGCTGTTCCAGCACAGGGGCCCCCTCCCTGGCCCGCTGCTCCTTTCTCCGGGCCATCTTTGGCTGAGTCCTGTCTTTCCCTAGAATACGTGCGAGGAAAAGAGACTAATTCCCAGCATCTGGCTGAATTAAAATAATTACATCTGAGCGGCTTTGCCTCCGCTGTTCCAGCTCCCGATTCCGTGGGAGGATCAAAGGAAGAGGGTGGGGCGGAGAGATGGGTTCCCACCAGAGCGGAGCTTCCTGCTCCGGTGAATGCGTTCTGCCGAGGCAGACAAACCCTCCCCTCCCGGGACGCGTGGGCGGCCGGGCCCGCAGAGGATGAGAGCGGACTCCGGGCTGACCGGCGTGCTCGCCGCACACCTCGGTGGGCTGCGGAAAAGCCTTGCTCATCGAGAATCAAAATACCAGGACGGCTCCAACAATTGGCGTTTGATTTTTAAAATGGCCAGGGATACTTGGTGTTGACAGGGATGAGCTTAAGCTCCTGAATCACCGTTTAGCAGCAAAGCCGGTATTATCCCGGGTGACGGACCGAGATTGCATCGTCCTCACAAGAAGACCAGGGCTCTCTGTTTACAGTCTGTTTGATTCCCCCACAGGCTGGACAGGGGTGCTGGCCCCAGCTTACAGGCACAGAGAGGTTGGCGTGGCCTGCCTAAGATCGCAGGGTTCTACCCAGAAGCCTCAGGGAGTCTTCCCCTCCCCCACAGCGAAGCCCTGGGCCTCCACGGTCCAGGAGCAGCTACGGGCTTTGTGGTCTTCGTGGGGCCACTGGCCTTCGGCCTGGCGAGGGGTGGGCCTCTGGGGAGAGGCAGGGGCGCTGCGGCCCAGGGAGCAGGCAGCTCCTCGCGCTCACCTTCCGGGACCCGGAGCTCCCCCTGGGCCTGCAGGGCACCCAGGTCTTAGTTCCAGGCCAGAGAGCACACACGGGCAGGCGTGACTCACTCTCAGACCCGCTCATGTCCGCACTCATTCCATCTCAGCAGATAAGCTCGGCTCCGTCCTCGCCCTCCCAGAGTTTCCAATTTAGCGAGAGAGACAGAAATGCCAGCCAGCTGTCACAGAACAGCAGCACCCTCAACCCTGCGGCTCGAGGCCTCTTCTTATCACGGCTATTTATAGCCCTCCGAGACTCTGAAGGAAAGTCCATGGACAGCGCTGTGTAATGCCAGCATACAGTCCCTACAGGAGCGGGAAGGAGCCCTCGCAGCCACCGGGGGAATTTGGGTGGGTCCAGGTGAAAATAACAGCCCGTGCTGAGACCCTGGGCAGGGAGAGACTGTCAGAGAGGCCAGGGTGTGGGTGGGAGGTTGTGTGGGACCTGCCGCAGGAGAGCCGAGCAGCCCCGAATCCTGAAAGAGTGAGAACTCTCCTGGTTTTAAACCAGCCCTCTGGGAGCCAGGGCCTCCTGGTGGGAAGAGCCCTGGGGGGCAGGGAGAAGGATAAGAAGGAGAAAGAGGAAGTCAGGGACCTGAGGCAGGTGTCCCGAGCCTCGGGAGTCTGCAGGTGGATGGTTAGGGAACGTGTGGGCTGGGCTAGCACAGCTGTGTGTTCTGCACGGTGAGTGACCAGCATTCCACCATCGCCCTTTTAAAGGTTCGTTTGTGACTTTTTTTTGGTCTTAGAAATCATTTCTCTAGTTCTTAAAAAAAAAAAAAGAAAAAAAGAAAGAAAGAAAACCAAACCAAACAAACATTTTCCCTGAAGCTAAAAAAATAACAAGTTCATATGGACAAGTTGGAAGAGACAAAGAAGAGAAAATCACCCGGAGATAATCAGGGCTGACATCTGACGATTGCCTTCAGGCTTCTTCCGGGGTGCTCACGTACACGGCTTTTCCCTCATAATTAGGAGGATGTAGAAGCCAGTTCTCTTTGATTTGTCGTAGAATGTGGTGTCCAGATTGTCCCCCGTCATTAGATATTCTCGGAGAACATGCATTTGCTAGCTGCATATTATCCCCCTACTCTACGGATGGGTCCTCAGTCACTGACTCTCCTCTTAGGGGCAACAATATAATTAATACCGCAGCGAACATCCTCACAGCCGGATCTTTTCTCCCTTGAACTTTAACTGATGGATTTCAGTCCGTGTCCCAGACACACAGCTCAGTGAGCGGGAAGGAAGATGGTCACTCATCTTCCTTTTCAGCCTCTGGATGATCTAATCAGCAGATGCGCAACGGATCGAACTGTTTGAGAAGTCGGTCGTTAAGGTGTCGGAGAGAAGCCTGGTGGCCTCAGTGTGGTCATTACAGACAGGCCAGGCTCCTTGACCAACGTCATCCACCCTCTGTGTTCCAATGGCCCATGGGGCCTTTGCTGGTGGCCCTGCACCTGCTGTCCTGCTTCTGCAGCCTTCCCCTTACCTGGCAGGTTGGGGCTCTGGAGCCCTCTAGGAACGCATCAGCCCTCCTATATCAGCCCCAAGTCCAGTTGTACTTCCTCCTGCGGGAGTCCGGCATTTCAGAGCGGTGGCTGATGTTCGCTCAGGTATCATTTTTTAATGTTGTCTTCTTTTCTTCTGACTAAACAAGACAATGAACTGATTTTAGGGAAACCCGTCAAATTCTAAAGAGAAGACAAATGTCACCTTGGTCTGCCATTTATTCAGAAGTGCTTCCCGGAGTAGGGTGTGAGCAGAGGGCCAAATGGTTAGGAACCTGGGCTCCGGACCCAGACAGAACGTCGTTGTTCACCGGCGGTGTGATGCTGGGCGAGTCGCTTGAGCTTTCCGTGCCTCGGTTTCTTCTCTTGTAAAATGGCTTTATTTCAACGTTGGATATTTTTTGTGTCATCGGTTTCTGCATTGAATTTTACTTTTTATTCTATCACATTAAAATCTTGTTTAGATTACTGAGATTTGGGGCACCCTAAAGTAAATTTTGCACTGGCCTCATTCCTGTTCTGGCCCTCGGGGCTGCCAGCAAGACCCGGGCCAGAGCAGCCTTCTGTCCGTCCCTCTCCCAGCCTCCGGCCCACGCGCTGGCCTCTGCCCCCACAGCCCGCTCTGGCTCCGGGAGGGCGAACGGCTGGAGTAGGCCAGGCCACCCAGGAGAGAAAGGCTGTTTGCTCTGCTCTTTCCAGCAGCTTCATTAACATGCAGAAACATGCAAATTGAGGCAATCCTGCTGCTTAAGAAGAACGTACTATGGTTTTTTAAAAAGATAGGGTGAAAGGCAGAAATTGCAGGAAATCATGTATTGCAGGAGCTGCTTTATCTTCTCCACAGTCGACTGCAAGGAGGCTTCTGCTTTGGGAGCAGCATTTCCTGTGCTGAGAGCCCCTCCCACAGGGCGAGGGCCAGGGCCAGGGCGAGGGCAAGGCTCCTGCAGGGACTGTGGTCCTCAGCCAGGCTTCCTGCACCTAAGCCTGCCGCCCAGGCCTCCTTACTGCCCCTTTTCAGCCTCCCCCGGGCGCACACGTATATCGAGGGTGGATCCATTCACCAACCCTCATCAGGGGAGCAGGTGAGGCCTTGTTCATATGACTGTTGACATAAGTCAGAGCCACTTTCGAAAGCACAGTCCCCAGACAACAAACGGGGTGCCAGCCTCGAGCACTCCCTGCGGGTGCGCACCGGTTGGTTCCGGCCCAGAAACCTCGGAGAGGCTGCTGGATCCCCATGGAGCTGACAACAGCGCAGCAATGCAGACGGGCATAGTGGGCTTTTGGCGAATAGGACCACTGTTCCGGCTGAGGTTAGGTTAGGGCGGGCGGACCAGGCTGGGCTACAAAACAAGCCCCCGGCCACGCCGCTCGGATTTGCCGTCAGCGGGAAACGAAGTGCGGCTCACTGTGGATTTTTCCAGTTAGCTGAGTCTCCTTCTTTTTAATTTTAACTAGTCTGCACGGAGGAGGCCTTTCTAAAACGGATTTCACACTTCCCTGACTTCTCAAACGGAGGCTACAGAGCATAATTAAACGTATCTTGGTGCATCGGGTCCATCATCTGGGATCTGTTATTAATCTCTGGAGCCAGGCTGTCCTGTTCCAATTCCAGCTTCTCGTCTCCCTCTCCGTGTGGCTTCCCGCCTCGGTTCCCCCACCTTTGAAATGGGGATCGTCCTCATGGGCTCAGTGGATAGGGCATCGGCCTTCAGACCTAAGGATCCCAGGTTCGATTCTGATCAAGGGCACGTACCTCGGTTGCAGGCTCCTCCCCGGGCCAGGCCCTGGTCAGGGCGCGTGCAGGAGGCCACCAATCGATGTGTTTCTCTCACATTGAAATTTCTGTCTGTCTTTCACTCTCTCTAAAAACCAATGGAAACATATCCTTGGGTAAGGATTAAAAAAGAAAAAAGAAGAGAAATGGGAATAATAGCTACACCCACCCCGTGGGGTTGTAGAGAGGATGGAATGAGCTAATAGACGTAAAAGGAGTGCCCGGCACACCACGTGGCCGTTCCAGGGGGACCACAGTGGAACATGCGGCTTCCTGAGGCTCAGCCGGTGGAGAGTGGCACGGGGTCTGGCTCCTCGTCCTGTAGCTGCTCTGTGCACGTGCCCTCTCCTTTATTCTCCACAGGCTCACAGGGCTTCAGGACACTGGTCCGAGGGAAACATGAAGACTCAGGCTAAGAGCTGGCCCGAGCTGCTCGGGGCAGGAGCGGAGCTGGGGTTCCAGCAGGAGGCCTTGGTGCCGCCGTGCTGTTCTCCGTCAGGTGCCGGCTGGGCCAGCAGCCTCCCGGGGGCACTGAATGGTCCCCGGAGCCTGGTACTAAGTTCTGCATTCGTTTTTCTCGAATCCTCTATTCCCCTTCCTGAGCTGGCAGGGCCCTGAGGTTCTCCTAGGAAGCACAAATAAGAGCACTTGCCCCTGGGTTTTTGTGGCATCGGTTGCAGTTGTTTCAAATATGCGTGTTTAGGTGACAGCGGGGCTGTGTGTACAGTTCGCTGATGTGCGTTCAGGTGTCGCACAGGTGACTTCCAGATGTGCCTCCAGCTGTGGCCTGGGGAGGCTGGAGGAGCCCGGGGTCCCAGGCTGTGCCCTGAGTGCTGGCCCTCCAGCTGCCACCCTCCCCACTGCTGCTCATCCCAGAGGGCTCCCCACGGCATTGGCATCGGCACTGGCACTGCCCCTTCCGGCTTGAAGGGACAGTGGCGGGCATCCTGTTGAGCATGTCACTGTACAGATGAGGAGACTGAGGCCCAGAGAGCTGGAGGGGCTGCTGGGACCATCTAGAATGCGGAACCCTGGTTCCCTGTGGACTGCCCCCCCCCCTCCTCATCATGGGCTGGTTTTCTCTCCCCGTCTCTGATGCCACCGCCCGGTGACCCTGAGGGGAGGAGCCAGGCTGTGCGGCCTCTGCAGGCACCAGGGCCTGCGCTTGGTCTCATGCTCTGTTGTCACTGTCTTGAAATCTCTTAATGCTTCTTGGACGAAGGACCCTACAATGTCTCTATCCACGGGCCCCACAGTTTATCTACTTAGTGCTGGAAGGAGCCCGGGGCCCTGGGCTGCCTCCTTTCCTGGGGCCGTGGGATGGAGCACCCGGAGGCAGGACCAGCCGCCTCCCGGGGAGAGGCAGGGCCTGCTGGGGATGGCCTTAGGGTTAGGGAGCGCGATCTCCAGGGGTGAGGGGGACAGTGCTGAAGTCGGCCGCCTGGGGTTCCCGGTGTTGCCTTGGCGTTTGACGGCCCGAAAAGCCTGTGTCTTCACCAGCAGAAGGAGCGCAGGGGCTGCTCCGCTCACTTGTGAGACTCAGTGAGGAACGACAGCAGTAACACACGGAGAAGGTGTCCTTCGCTCTGCGCTGGGAAGTGCTCAGTAAGGCAGCCGCCCTCCCTGCCAGTCTGAGCCCACACCTCTTGGGGGACCCTGGGACTCCTTGGGCTTCTGGGCCTTGGGAGCCCCGGCCAAGCCTCCCTCTCCCTCTCCGGTGGCGATATGAGGGATGTGAGAGAGCGCCATTCCCGGGCCCCTCCGTGTGGCCATGTTTCCGCCCTTCAGGGGTGCCTCTGTCCCAGGGGGCCCCGTGCCCAGCCTCCCCGGCCGGGCTCCCCGAGTCTGGGGCGGGCAGGGAAGCGTCGCGTGGCTGTATGTGCTCTCCGGAGAGGGGGAGAGGAGTGGAAGGGGGGCTGCCAGAAAGGGCCGGGCTTGACTTCAGTCGGACACCTGGAAGTGCTCTGCAGTGTCCGCCAGTGACCTGGGCAGGGTACTTAGCGCCCGGACCCCAGCTCCCTCCTCTGAAAAGGGACAGGGTTGTCCTGAGGATAGATGTGATAAGGCTGTGAGCTCCGCGGCTGGCCCACAGGGACGGTGTCTGATGGACGTTTGTGGAATGAATGAGTGAGCGAGCGAAAGAGTGAGTGAACGGAGGGAGGCTCCGTGTTTGCTCTAAGGCAGGTCAGATGTCCTGGAAGGAAGGCGTGTGAGGTGGTGGGAGTGGAGGTGGGGCAGGGTCAGAGGCCGCAGATACACACACACACACACACACACACACGCACGCACGCACACTGTGTTGGGGGAGGGGAGGAGTGTTCAGACAGTCAGATTCGCCTGCAGGCACATAGCACTCAGCATGCGCCGTCCCCTGTTCTCAGCACTGAGCTCACATTGACAAGCATAGGGGGTGGGACCGCCCGGCCCCCCATCTCCTAGATTAGGGGTTTCGAACTCAATCAGAGAAGGGGCCAAAATCTAAAATCCAGCCTAAATCGCGGGCTGAATGGTTTACTGAACAGTCATAAACTGACAATGTCATAAACTGACAGCGGAGTGCAGTGATGACAGCGCAGTGCGGGCCACATTGCAAGGCCTGGCAGGCTGGATTTGGCCTGCGGGCCTTGTGTTTGACACATGTGTCCTAGATGAAACGGAGCGGAGAGGTAACTGGCCGAGGGTCACACAGCCGGTAAGGCTGGAGCTGAATCAGCGGCCTGGCTGCAGTGACCGTGTTCCTGCCTTTATCCCGTGCCTGCCCCGCCGTGGCCTGTCCTTCCAGCCGGGAAGCTGCGCCTTCACCTCTGTACCTCACCTCTGCCGCCCGTGTGGTCCTCGCGGGCTGAGGACCCTGGTTTCAGGGCGGGACCTCCTTTTCACGCAGAGGGGCAGCGTGGGGAAGCGGGGTGGCTCCCATCAGCCCCGCCCCCCTCGAGGGCGGCCAGGCCCCGGTATAGGATGGGCCCAGCTCTGGCCTCCGGACCGGGATTAGGTCAGAGAGGCCACACAGGGAGGGTGGGGAGGAGTCGGTGGCGTCTTTGCCAAGCGCCCTGCGGCCTGTCCCCGTGTGAGGGGAGGGTCCGGCGGGCCAGCCGGGGCCTGAGTTCCGTCTCTGAATTTGGGCTGAGCGTTGGGTCTGCCGGGGACGTGAACTGGCCACGGAGTCAGAAACCCCGGGCTCTGCCTGGTGCACTTGGGGGGTCCTCCCTGCTCTGGGCCGCAGGCCGCACTGCCTTAGAGTGAGGTGGGTGCCCCTCCTGAGCTCGTGGGCGGGGAAGTGAGGCCTAAGCTGGCGTGTCTTCTACCCTGTTTCCCCGAAAATAAGACAGTGTCTTATATTAATTTTTTCTCCCAAAGTTGCACTAGGTCTTATTTTCAGGGGATGTCTTATCTTTCCATGCGCTACGTCTTATTTTCGGAGGATGTCTTATTTTCGGGGAAACACGGTAGGAGCCACACCGGTGTGTGAGAGGGAGCGAGGCCTGGGCAGAGCATGGGCGCTGGCGGTGGCAGCCCGGTGCAGAGCGGCCGTGGGTTAGTCACCTCCCCTCTCAAAGCTGCTCAGTAAAACAGTGAGACCGTGAATGGCCCGGCCGTGTGGGCGTGGGCGCCTGCTCTCTGCCAAGCACGCCACACCCTGCGCCTCATCGGTCCTCACGGCGGCCCTTGGGGGGTGTCCTGCGATCGGCCTGTGTGAGAGGGGAAACTGAGGCTCCCAGAGGGGCCTCCCTGCCTGAGGTCTCCCAGCTGGAGCGGCAGGGCCAGGATTCACCCTGGCAGCTCGCCCCAGAACCCGCCTGCTTCGGGGAGACTGCTCTCTCTGCCAGGCCTGACGGTGGGCCGCGCGGAGGTGAAAAGAGACCCTCGGAGTGTGGGCCCCGGGCTGGTCCTTAGCTGGTGCCGGGCAGTGTGAGCTGCCGCCCCTCTGACAGCCGGTGCCTGGGGCCCTCCTGCCTGCAGGGCCTGGGCTACGTCCCCTGCTACAGGGATGGGGGGCGCCTCCAGCCGCCTCCTCCTCACACCCGGCCCCCCTCCCCTCAGGATGTTGCCACGATGCAGTTCTGCGCCAACAAGCTGGACAAGAAAGACTTCTTCGGGAAGTCTGACCCGTTCCTGGTGTTCTACAGGAGCAACGAGGACGGAACGTGAGTGCGGCCACACGCACCCCTTCCCGGGTGGGGCGGCGGGCTGGGTCCCCTCCGCCCTGAGCGGCTGGCTCTGCTCTGGGGAGGGTGGGGGCGGGGCTCCAGGGGGGGCAGCCGCCAAGCCAGCAGAGCCCTCCGGGGCCTCAGCGGCGGCGGGTGGTGGGAGGTGGGGGAGTGGCAGACCCACTGCTCACCCTCAGAGGGCACATCTGGGCCCTCTCCCCGCCCAGCCCCACCCCACCCCCCACCCCCCACCGTGGGCTTCATTCAGATCTCCACACGCCTTGGAAGCCACTTCTCCTGCCCCTGACCTAGAAGCCTCCACAATAGAGAGAAGCGCGCGCGCGCACACACACACACACACACACACACACACACTCCGGCAGATGTAGGTCAGCTCGCACACAGAGGAAGATTCTAGGTGGGCGCTCGGGGCCCAGGGCCTCCCCTCCCCCGCTGTGTAACTAACCCAGGCAGGCCAGGCCCCTCTGGGCCCATTTCCTGTCCGTGAAAGAAGCCGCGGGATCAGGGGTCCCCGCGGCCCCTTTAAGCGGACGGGCTGGGAGTGAGGCGGCCGGGCAGCATGCCGGGGAGCGGGGAGCGGGGAGCGGGGAGCGGGCCGGAGGTTAATTAGAAAAGCGCTGCTGGAGCGCTGGGAGCTGTTTGGAGAAAAGGAGGAAAATGGGTCCGCGGGGAGGCCCGGGCGGAGGAGGGGCGCCCGGAGCAAGTGCGGAGCGAGGCAGAGAGGCCTCGCCAAGCTCTCTGAAATGTGCCCGCTTGTGCGTGCGTGTGCGTGTGTGTGCGCGCGCGCGTGTGTGTGTGTGTGTGTGTGTGTGAGTGTGTGTGTGTGTCCCCGAGTGTGTGTGTGTCCCCGTGTGTGCCCCCCCGTGTGTGTGCGAGAGAGCATGTGTGTGTGCCTGTGTGTGCCCCACGTGTGTGTGAGCGTGTGTATGTGTGTGTGTGCCCCGTGTAAGTGTGTGTACTCATGTGTGTGCATGTGTGTGTGTACCCCCTTCTCTGCATGTGTGTGTGCCTGTGTGTGTGCCCCACGTGTGTGTGAGCGTGTGTGTATGTGTGCGTGTGTGCCCCGTGTGAGCGTGTGTGTACCCATGTGTGTGCATGTGTGTGTGTACCCCTTCTCTGCATGTGTGTATGCGTGTGTGTTGGGGGCAGGGAAGTGGCAGGGAGGAGGAGGTGTGTAGCAGTTCAAGAGAAAATGGATTTTTAAGTCTAAATGTACAAAACAAGGGAAATTAGATGTGTCATTTGCATGACAAAAGGACTCTTTGTTTCACCAGAGGACTCCCTCTGGCAGAATTTCTTTAAATAATTCTGTTGACTGACTTGACTTGGAGGGAGGAAGGCTGTGTGGTGTCTTAGGGCCACAGCAGTCCACCCAGGCCCCGCAGAGGGGCGAGGCCGCCCTGGGCTGTCCCCTGTCCCCAGGGGCTGCTGGCCCGGAGGGGGCGGGTTCGGGTTTGGGAGCAGGAAAGGGGTGCTGCAGTGTCTTCCAAAGACGGTTCCAGCCGAGCAGATGTGTAGGATGGATGGGGAGGGCGGGGAAGAGGAAGGGACTCGTGACTGACACGTGAACAGGTGCTGAGCACCCGGCGAGCTGTGCTGGGGAGGTGCCGGGAGGCGGGCGGGAGGCCGGGGCCAAAGGGCAGCGCGGGCACCTGTCAGCACACTGGGAGGCCCGGAGCCCCGGCCCCTCCCCGGCCGTGAGCCCGGGGAGCAGGAGGGCCGAGGTGGCAGCTGGTCAGAGCGGGGAGGCCAGGAGCTTCTTGGGGGTGAGTTTCAGCTGACGCAGGGCGGGATGTGTCCCCGCGAGCTGGGCCGGTCTGCAGGCATCTGCGAAGATGCTGACCTGGTTTCCCGCCCCCACCAGCCATTTGCGGAGGAGCCAGTGGAAGGCTCGGGAGACACCCCCCGTTAGGAGGACGGCAGGTCAGTGCGGGGCCCGGGGAGTGAGATGTCACGCCTGCCCCCCCAGGAGGGACAGGGACGGAGGCGCCTGTGCTCCCACCCAGCGCCTGTGCTCCTGGCCCTGTACCTGCCGTCGCACTCGTCCCATCTTCGTCTGGGAGCCAGCACGTGGCCAGGAGCACGGTCTGGCGCTACCTGTGGGCAGCTGTGTGACCGCAGCCAAGTCTCACCGTGGGGCTTCCCGGGAGAAGGACCAGTGCTGTGTCCCGCTGTCCAGCACGGCCGCCTTCGGGCACAGGGAGCCGTCGAGCACTTGAAACGAGGCTACTGCGGCGGCGGAACGGAGTTTCACGCTTCATTCCACCCCAGCGCCTGTGAGGGGGAGTGGCCACAGGTGCTGTGGCTGCGGGCCACTCGGTGTGTCCACGGGCGAATCCCAGCAGCACGCAGGGCTGCGGTGAGGACGGATGAGTTCACGTGTGGTTAACAGGGCCCGGCAGCTCCTGTGCTGTCCCCTGTTACAGTGAGGGGAGCTCAGAGGGGGGTGTGGTCTGCCTGGGGCTGCACCGCCGGGGGTGGCGGCCCTGGGACTGTCTGCTCTGCTGGTTAGCGCTCTCCTGCGCCGCCCACTGAGCGTGTGTCAGGATGAACTGGGTGGTGACATGACTGCAGGGACCGCACCGCGGGGAGGCGAGGGGCCTGTGGGTTTGGCGGGGGCAGGGGATTCAGGCGAGAGTCTGAAGCAGACACCAGACTGCACAGGCTCCAGAAAAACAAGCCAGGAGGGAAGCAGGCTGGCAGCTCGGAGCCCGGCCTGGGAGTTTGGCTGCGAGGGCGGCGGCGGGGCGGAGGCTGGCGGGTCCACGCGGGTTAGTGCAGCCAGGGCTTCTGCACAGCACACCTCCCTCCCTCCATGCCTGTTATGTCCCTGCCCCTCCTTCCTGCCCTGCACCCCCGCCTCCTCCCCCTGCTGCCCAGCCGCGGCAGCTGTGCCCCTCCGCGCTCCGTGCATTCCCGCATCAGCAGCAGCGCCGGGTGTGTGGGGAGGTCTCCCACGTGTATCTCTGCACTCCAGCGGGTGGGCGAGAGGAACGGGGAAGAGAAACGCTGAGCCTTGGTGACAGAAATGACATTTTGACTTGAAAATTGCCAGAGAAGAAACGGCACAGGCTGTGTGGGCATGGGTGGGGCCAGGCACCTCCCTGAGATACCCCTCCAGCCGGGAGGTAGCTGGGACGGATGCTGGGAAGTCTGGGGGGCTGCTCCTGGCCCAGCTCCACTGGCTCCTGGGTGCCCCCACTCCCTCTCTCTCTCCCCCTTCCTCCCCCCCCCACCCCACCCCGGCAGAGCAGGCTCCCCGGAGGGCCAGCAGGCGTGTGCGGGGAGTGGGCAGGGACACTGCCTTGGGACCCAGATGGGATGAGCCAATCCTGCATTTCTGGTTTGCAAAGGGAGCTCACGGGTTCAGAGCTGAAGGGTCTTAGAGATCCTCTCAGCCCGGGCTTCCATCCGCTGGCTTGAGGGCCAGCCAAAGCGATGGAAACTCTCCTCCGGGAAACACCTTCAGTCATTCATTCATTCCAGGTAACACTTGGTGAACACTCACCACGGCCAGGCAGTGCTGCGGGCACCAGAGCTGGACCAGCGGTCAAAGAAGATAAAACCCTTGCTATTACCGAGCGTGCATTTTAGGGACAGGCCCTAGAGGGAATTAGCGGACAGTTAGACGGAATCTAACGTCAGATGGTGACAGGCGGAATGGAAAGACAGCGTGGACGGGGCCTGGGGGTCAGAGTCAGAGGCCAGGGGGCGTGCATTTTAGAAAAAGTCTCGATTAATCTTTTTTAAAACACCGAGGGACGCGGGACAAACTGTTAAAAATCGGGACTGTCCCGCCAAAAGCGGGGCGTCTGGTCACCTTACCCTGAAGCCCAGCAGTTGAAGAACCCTGGGAACAGGGGCCCAGAGAGGGAGGGCATGTCAGGGTCACACAGAGAGCAGGCCCGGAGCCCCATGCCCACAGGAGCCCTCTCTGCAGCGCCCCAGGACCAGCCTGGCTTCCACCCGGATGCCGCTGCTGACGGTCAGCTCCTCCCTTCACAGAGCCGCGGTCCTCCCTGGCTGGCGACTGCAGAGCTCTGCCAGCTGGCCCCTCGGTGGGCTGGAGTCGGCCTTCCCCGGGTTGGAGTCTGACCCCTTCCCTCTCTTCTTTGCCAGGTTCACCATCTGCCACAAGACCGAGGTCATGAAGAACACCCTAAACCCAGTGTGGCAAACGTTCTCCATCCCCGTGAGGGCCCTGTGCAACGGGGACTATGACCGGTGAGCTGGAAACGCCGCTCCCGCCCGGGTGCGGGAGGCCTGGCTCATGCCGCTGGGGGTGGTCCCTCTGTGTGGGCAGAGACCCCCGGGGATGGCCCTGTGCAGGGAGGGACTCCTGAGCCTCACCACCTCACCCTCCTCCCTGGGGCAGTGTCTTCACCTCTTCACAGCCCTCCCTGCACCCCGAGTCTTTCCTCCTGTCAGGGGTCCCCACTGGTGGGAACTACCCAGGCTGGGGGGATGGGAGGTACCTGGAATTCCAGGGGAGCCCAATGGGTATTGCCCTTGACCGGAATCGAACCTGGGACCTTTCAGTCCGCAGGCCGAAGCTCTATCCATTGAGCCAAACCAGTTTCAGCTAAACTTTGACTTTTCTGAGCCTCAATTTCCTTATCTGTAAAATGGGTATTTAAACATCTACTTACCTTATAGGGCCGCTTTGAGGCTCACGGGACACACCTACACAGAAAGGCTTTGGTGTGCGTCCAATACCAAATCCAGCAGTTAGTCCTCAAGTGTTTATTGACTCCCCGTCAGGCGCCGGGCCCTGCACTGGAGGCTGGGCAGGCAGCAGGGAACAAGCACGGTCTTCACCCTTCACCCAGGCTCGTGGAGTTTACATCGCGTGGGGGAGGCAGACATTATCCAATAATCGCTCAGAGAAACCTGTAATTACAAACTGTGCTAAGTGCCGGGGACCGAAAGGTGGTGCTGGTGTGTGTGAAGGTCCTGAGAACCAGCCTGGTTTCCTGGTGATTGCTGAAGCTGGCGGCGAGCTGGCAGGGGTTAGGGCCTGGGCCTCTGCTGGCCACTCGGACAGGAACACGGGGGTCCTGGCTGGTGGCATTGGCAGGGGCCCGCTGTGCCCCTGCTCACGGTGGCTACACTGACTGGCTGTGTGTGGGAGTGGCACCTCTTCCTGCTTCTTGGTTGGGACAGAAAAGCCACCATCTATTCCAGTAGATGGTCAGGAGCACCTACTATGTGCTCATCTGCCTCCAGCTGTGCAGCATACAAGGGGATGTAGCCTCAGCTCCATCTTCAGGGAGTTTAGAGTCTGACCACAGGGAGCTCAGATGTGCACTGAGTATATCAGTCAATGAAGTAATTATGCAAAATGAGATCGGAGACAAAGTAGGCCTTCGAGCCACACAAACCCATTAGGTGTCTGGCAGGTTCTGGGCTCCTGGAATGGGGGATGGGAGGACAGTAGTTGGAGCATGGGGCCTACAGGAGGCTCAGAGAAGGTGCAAGGTCGTATGGGGGGTGGGCAGGAGAAGAGTGGGTGGGATGGGGAGAGATGGGGGGGGGGGGGGAGCGAAGGGAAGTTCCAGGTTGGAGAATGGGAGAGCATGCAATTTAAGTCTCATTCAAGGAATTTGGGGATTCTCGCCCACTGCCCAGAGGTTTTGGGGATCCAGTTGATACCCCACAACTTCTGCATCCCTATGAAGGGACTCCCAGGGCCTCAGAACCCAGCTTGTCGGGATGGTGAGGAGGCTCAGCGGCCTGGGCTCTCCGTCCAGCCGTCGGAGGAGGTGAGGGTACAGGGGGGCGAGGGGATGGGTGCTGGTCATGAGGAAACACAAGCAGGCTCCCATCTCCGTCCTGGCTGACCCCCAGACTCTGCCCCCAGGTGGCGGGCCGCCGGGGCCCTGCCCCACAGAGGGAAGAGGATGGCGGAGACATGATTGACAGCAATATTAATGGAGGGGCCAGGCTTGTCACTGGGCGAAAGTATCAGCTGCTGGGCCGAGCCCGAGGTGACCCGTGTACCCAGCAGCCACCGGGACATGCAGGCGTCCGGGAGGCCCTCTGGGGCGGGGGAACCTCTGTAAAGCCTCGCAGATGCATTTGGGCGAATCCAGCAGCTGCGTCTTCCGTGCCAGCCAGGCCCAGAGCGCCGTGCTGGGGGCCGAGGAGCCGAGCGGCCAGCCCCACCCTCCCTCTGAGGTTGCTCCCGGCCAGGGCAGGAGACAGACGGGTGATGATAATAACAGCAAAGTCCCTGGAGCACTTACGTGGTAATTTGTGTATGTGAGTCCATGTAATCCTCTGCAAAAGGGATTAACACCATCCCCATTTCACAGGTAGGGAAACTGAGGCTGGCGCTGTGTTCTTAACCACAGCACTGTGTAGCCAAGCGGGCATGAGGGAGAGCTTGGAGGGCTCTGGGGGCACCGTGCTCAGGGCGCGGGGCAGTCTGCCCTGGGCCTGGAGGTGGAAGGAGACGCCCGCCTGGGGTGGGACTGAAGAGGGTTTGGAGCCTGGGGGAGAGACGCCGGAATCACGGACAGATGGGAAGCGGCAGGGAGCAGAGTCGGACCAAGGTCTGGGAGTTCCCGGAGGGGCTGCCCGGCTCAGTGCCCAAGGCCCTGGGGGTCAGGAACAGGAGAAAGAGGAGGACGTGGTCAGAGGCACAGGAGGGACCAGGCGAGGGCGGCTGTGGCCAGGGAGCCGAGAGGGGGGTTCAGACAGAGTGCCAGCGACTGAGAGAAGAGCGCCTGGAGGGTGAGGACTAAGGATCCCGGAGAAGGGCCGTTTCCCTGGAGTGATGGGGGCGGGAGACAGTTAATATTGTTACGGGGTCTTTAGGATATGGACCAGATTGTGTCCTCATTGGCTGCAATACATCATCTTATTTGTGAGTTAAATTTCACACTAACCCTGGAAGGTGGGTACCGGTGACCCCATTTCACAGGCGGGGAAGGGGAGGGCGGAGATTATGGAACCTGGCAGGACAAGGAGAAGGGACCTGTCTCCTTTGCAGAGTTACCTCCGGCTGGCCCTGGGGTTTGGGCCCCTCTGCTGTCTCCAGTCCACACACAGGTGCCCCGGCTGGGCAGGGCTGGCGGCAGAGGCAGCGGCCGAGGGTCAGGGCCGGCCGGCCTGCAGTGGGTGAAGTGGGTGATGACAGGAGGCACTTCCCTGCCTTCCCGGAGCCCCTCCTCCCTCCTAGAACATTCTGTGACTTGGTCCTTGTTAAACCAGACTGCCCGGCTGGCTGCTGTCATTCACTCACACCTTGATTGGAGTGAGTGCATTTTAAGAGGGTGTCAGGGTGCTGGTCCTCACCTGGAGAGGGCAGAGGGGGGCGCTCACATCTGGAAAGCCTCACACTTCCGTCTGCCCCTGAAGAACCAGCTGCTTCTCCTTTGAACCCACCGCCCGCTGAGCACTGGGAGGGCCAGGCCGGCAGGGTGACCTCCCTTAGGAGTGAGTCACCAGCCCTCTCACCTGCAGAGGCTGACCTCGGACAGGCGCGAAGGCTCTGCCTGCAGCCCGGGTTGCACCCTGCCATCCCTCCCATCTGGTCTAGCTGTCTGCCCCGTGGGCACCCCGATCCTCCCCTCCCACCCCATTGTCAGCCCCGAAGCCTCTCTAAGTGTCGGCCTGATTGTCAGTTTAGGGCAAACCCCTCGGGGCCTGTCAGCCCAGGGCCTTGTGGCAGCAGCAGGATATACATCCCGGAGCGGAGAGGCTCATTAGGAGGCAGGTCTGTGCGGCTCCTGGGAGCCGGGAGCTAGAGCTGCTGGGCGAGCTGGGTGAGCTGGGCGTCTCTGCGTGTCCCTCACCCCCTGTCCTGCCGAGGCTCACATGTGCCCAGTCCTGGCACTCCGGCCCCAGGCGTCCGGGACCACAGGACACTGGCTCCCGCCCGGGCCTGGTGCTGCTGCTTGCCGCGGGGGCAGCCACACACTCAGACTCCCCTGTGGTTCTGAGGAAGGAGGGCCGCCTCGCCAGGTGATAGAGTTCTCAGGCGGCGGGTATGGGTGCAATCAGACCACTCCCATCACCTCGATGTGCGAGGCGCGGGTCCCGAGGCTGAGGTGCAGCCGCGGACCCGGCCAGTGGAGCCTGCAGCTTCGTGTGAGTGGGACTGTTTGGGAGGCAGGGGCCTGGGGGAAGGCTGGGGGGTGCAGACAGAACAGAACCGCAGGGTCCGATGCTGCCGTGAGGAGGACGTAGCTGACTTCTCCCGGCAGCTGCCAGTGGCTGTGATGATTCCGTTTCACAGAGGCGAGAACAGAGTCTCCGAGGCTAAGCCGTGCACAGGGCCACCCGCTCTTAGCTGCAGAGCTGGGGCTGCCACCTGAGCTGCCGTCCCCCCTGTGACCCGCTCCGTCTCTCAGACCAGCGCTCTGTGTCCGGAGCCTTTTGCTAAATCAGATGTTCATGTGTGGGCAGCAGAGGCCCATCTCCTCATCCCACACCCGGGCCCCTTCTCTTGGGGGCTGTCCCCGGAAGTCAGTTGGTCTGACACGAGCCTCTGTGGACCTGAGCTGAGGGGTTGGGAGCCACGCTGAGGCCCTCAGGGGGCACGTGAGGTGACCTGGGCGCCCAGCTGTCAGCAGAGCAGTCACAGCTGCGCCTGGCGTGTGCCCGCCCCCCTGTCCCTGGGCAGCGTCCCTCTCACCTCCTCCTCCCCCACGCCACGCCTGGAGTTTGCAGCCTCCCAGATAATCGGACCCTGGCTACCTGCACCGTCCCTGGAGCCTCGATTGCGCAGGAATCTCACACTCAGTTTCTCCACCTCAGCTGCGAGTTCAAACCCCCAGAGGATCTTTAAGCAAGCCCCCTGCCAGGTGCACCCAGACCCTTTATTCTGGGTCTCTGGCAGGAGGCATGGGCACCTGAGGCTTCTGCATGGAGCTGCTAAAGCTCTCTCTCGGGCACCCACTGGGCAATCCAGGCGGAAGCCGGGGCGGCCAGGGGCTCTGGCTGAACATTAGCCTCAGCCAGGGGAACTGTTTGGGAATTCATCCAACTTCTCCAGCTACCCGTGCCCGAGTCCGATCCAGACTGATTAGGTCAGGCCCGCTGGCCCTGCAATTATTAAAAAATCTCCCCAGTGATGTGTGGGTGTCCCAGCTGTGGCCATGACTGGGGTCCTCCTACAGCCTCTGAGCACGTGGCGGTCACTGATCCCGCCCCTGAGAGGCTGGTGGCAGCGGTCTGAGGAGAGGCACTCTTCCCTGGGGTCCCTGAGCTCCCCCGCCCCCCGCAGAGCTGGAGGGCTCTGGGGGGGGACCAGGAAACTGTGGGCAGGGTCCTGGCTCAGACCCTCTCGGCGCCCTGCCCGGAGCTGCTGAGACAGAGGGTCTGTGCGTCGGAAAGGCTCCTGGAGATGTATCAGGCGGGCAGGCGTGGGAGCCACAAGGTCCCTTCCAGCCTTGTCACCCCAGGAACCAGAAGGGGCGGGTCAGGTACCCCGTGTGGGTGTCCCTGATCTAAGTGAATTTCTCGCGTGTGGCCGGAGGCTCCAGTGGAGAGACGGGGCGTTTTTATGGAGCCCACAGCGTGCCAGGCCGGTTTTCCGTAAGTGACAGCCCGGCCCCCAGCCAGCAGCCTACATCCACGCCCACACCCCAGCTCTTCCCACTCTTCCCTGCTCACAGCCCACCCTCAGGGGCTTTTTGGTTTGTTTGTTTTTTTCTTTTCACCATAATTCACCTCAGAGAGACATTGCTTTTTGCTTCTCACAAGAATCAGCAGGGTTCCTTTAGATGGTGGGCTTCTGCGCCCCCCGCCCTCATTTTGCATCCTAGTAACAGAAACCCAATTGCTGCACAACCTGCGGGCCTGCCTTCATTCCCGCGCAGTTTCTGCCCTGAGCAGGGAATCCGCAGCCTGCACGGCACACCCTCAGAAGCGCATCCGAAGGCAGACAGCGCCCCCTTGTGGGCTTCGGGAGCCCCGAGGCCGAGTCCTCAGAGACCCGAGGAGACGGGCCGCAGCCGCGGGTGGGGAGATGATGAGATGCTAATGGAAAGCAGGCAGGCAGCCGCCTCTGCATGCCCCACTTAGAGCTGAAGGCTGAGACCTCCTGGACCCTGACCCTGCGGCGGGACCGGCAGCTCCCCCGTCCCTGGGCATCCCTGGAGGACCCCTGGCACCAAGGGTTAACCTGCAGCCTTCCACCTCCCTCCTCTGCCTCTGGTCGGCTAACCTGTTGCCATGGAAACAAGCTAAAAATAAAATGGGCTCCCAGAGCCCAGCCCCATGCACAGAAGTCAAAACAAACTAATTAAAGCAGCCGGGTGGGAATGTGACGATAATTACACCCTCACTCAGGAGCCCAGCAGGCCATCCCGAGCGGGCCCTGG
This sequence comes from Pipistrellus hanaki, assembly GCF_964339955.1. Lineage (NCBI taxonomy): Eukaryota > Metazoa > Chordata > Mammalia > Chiroptera > Vespertilionidae > Pipistrellus > Pipistrellus hanaki. The sequence goes on along the minus strand of NC_140509.1, from coordinate 7,453,572 downwards.
GCCCATCCCTGGCACACACACCACTCGGCCCCCACGGCCCGAGCCCGCTGTCTCTCCCTCCCAGGAGAGTTCACCGGCTGAGGCCTGGGATCGGGGAGCAGCACCCCCACTATGATGGCCCCACCCCTGGTAAATCCATTGTGGGTTTCATGCTGGGACTTGTGCCCCATCTGGGGTGGGCAAGCAGAAGGCAGGGCGAACTGAGGCTGTTTTCCATATCATCCCTGAAATCCCAGGAAGCTCCTGCACAGCTCTAGGCTGCGTCTGTCCCCGAGACTCTTCTAAAAGGCCTCGAGAGAGTTCCTTTGCTGCTGCCTCTCACTGCTGCCTCTCACTGAGGGCCCGGGTGTGAGGAGGTCCCTGTCTCCTGGTGGATGTCCCAGCATCCTCTCTGGCCCGGGTGTGAGGAGGTCCCCGCTTTCTGGTGGATGTCCCAGCATCCTCTCTGGCCCGGGTGTGAGGAGATCCCTGTCTCCTGGTGGATGTCCCAGCATCCTCTCTGGCCCGGGTGTGAGGAGATCCCTGTCTCCTGGTGGATGTCCCAGCATCCTCTCTGGCCCGGGTGTGAGGAGATCCCTGTCTCCTGGTGGATGTCCCAGCATCCTCTCTGGCCTGGGTGTAAGGAGGACCCTGCTTTCTGATGGATGTCCCAGCATCCTCTCTGGCCCGGGGTGAGAGGAGGTCCCCGCTTTCTGGGGGATGTCCCAGCATCCTCTCTGGCCCGGGTGAGAGGAGGTCCCCGCTTTCTGGGGGATGTCCCAGCATCCTCTCTGGCCCGGGTGTGAGGAGATCCCTGTCTCCTGGTGGATGTCCCAGCATCCTCTCTGGCCCGGGTGTGAGGAGGTCCCCGCTTTCTGGTGGATGTCCCAGCATCCTCTCTGGCCCGGGTGTGAGGAGGTCCCTGTCTTCTGGGGGATGTCCCAGCATCCTCTCTGGCCCGGGGTGAGAGGAGGTCCCCGCTTTCTGGGGGATGTCCCAGCATCCTCTTTGGCCCCAGGTGTGAGGAGGTCCCTGTCTTCTGGTGGATGTCCCAGCATCCTCTCTGGCCCGGGTGTGAGGAGGTCCCCGCTTTCTGGTGGATGTCCCAGCATCCTCTCTGGCCCGGGTGTGAGGAGGTCCCCGCTTTCTGGTGGATGTCCCAGCATCCTCTCTGGCCCGGGTGTGAGGAGGTCCCCGCTTTCTGGTGGATGTCCCAGCATCCTCTCTGGCCCGGGTGTGAGGAGGTCCCTGTCTTCTGGGGGATGTCCCAGCATCCTCTCTGGCCCGGGGTGAGAGGAGGTCCCCGCTTTCTGGGGGATGTCCCAGCATCCTCTCTGGCCCGGGTGTGGGAAGGGCCCCATCCTCAGGTGACGTGGATGTTGGGTCAAGCCCATCCCAGCACAGACCCTTTGTCCCACAGGACCATCAAGGTAGAGGTGTACGACTGGGACCGCGATGGCAGGTAAGTAGCAGAAGGGCACAGGGACGGGAGGGGGGGGGGCAGCCCCGGGGAGGGTGGCTCCCCGCAAACGGGACTGAGGGGCCTGGGCTCTCCTGTGGGCCACCCACTGCCCGTGATGGCCCTGCCCGGCTCTCCGGGCACCAGAGGACCTCGGGCCCGCGGGGCACGGCGCAAAGAGAGGCCTCTCTTCCTCAGACAGCGGCCAAGCAGCCATGCCCAACCCTCCCCCCAGTGGAGGACCTGGGGTTTTCTGAAACGTGCCCTTTGTGAGGTGTAGAGAGTGGTGGTGCCCGAGCACTTAGACTCACCCTCTGTGAGCTCAGCCTTGGGGGACCGAGGCGTGGAAGGGGAGCTGGGGCAATGGGAAGGGAAGTTGGCCACACAGGGAGAGAGGTCGTGCCTGCATAGGGCCGAGCTGGCCAGTGGGCAGGCGGTCCCCTCCCCTTCTAACTGTCCCCAAGGAGCAGCGTCGCTGGGAATTCATAGACAGGACAGGAAGGCTTCCATCCAGAACTCTCCCCGGCTCCTACTTGTCTGTTGAGCCAAATCCAGGGACGCCCTCCTGACCGTTGTGGCCCCTCCATTCTCGGACAGGAGCAGGGACAGAGGGGCTTCACACCCCGTATCTCCGCTGGTCCTCGAGTCTGTGGTGTAGACAGGGACGTGGCTCAGGCTGTGCAAACGCAGCTCTCAGTTAGGCCCAAGTCCTTCCCAGGAGCTTAGCTTCCCCAGACCTTCCTGTAGAGCCGGCGGTGCCTACTGCCCGGGAGCTCCCGTGGGCCACGGCCGTCCTCTAACCACATCACAGGCCGGTCAGCTTCCTGTTTGCACCTCTTACCCCGGAGTCCTCCCTCCTTCTCTTTTACTGAGAAAGTGGGGGACAGCCACCAGATGCAACTGGTTCCCACCAGCAAGGAGCTCACAGTCTGCATGGGGAGAGCTGCACATCTGTAGTAAAGACACGGTGTGGGCTCAGGGCGGGCAGGGCACCGCCCGGCGTCACTCCAGCAGGCACTTGGGCCAAAGGCAGCCAGCCCCAGCGGAGGAGGCAGTTCTGCGTTGTACAAGGCTTTGCTGCACTTCATGTGAACGCACACACAGGCCCCCGAAGTGCAGACGCTGCTGAGAACACCGCCAGGGCCTCCATGGACACGGGGCTCAATGTCTTTCCAGCAAGTGTTACTGGAGAAGTGGCAAACCTATAGAAAACCAGAGAAGAGCTTACCGAACGCTTTAAGCCTATCACCCGAATCTAACAAGTGCTACACGTTGCCGTATTTGCTTTATTTGTGTTTTGTTGATATAGCTTAAATTATAGACAGCATGGCATTTTTATCCCTAACTATCTCATTGGGAACGTCTGGAAAAGGAGGGCATTTCCTACATAACTGTGGATGCCGTTGTCACACCTGACACTGGGAACGATAGTCCTGAACACCTTCCAATATTCACTTCGTATTCCAATTTCCCTGCTTCTCACCCAAACACCCTTCGTTGCTGGTTCGTTCTCACAGGAATCCAAGTAGAAACGGGTCCCGTTCTCGGGGTCCCCGCCCTTTGCTCCTTGGCCTTTGGGGGTTTGCTCCACCGGTGACACGTGGCCCCCAGGGACCCAGCCGCCCAGCCGGCGTGCGCCCGGAGGAGCGGCCTGGGCAGGACTGGGAGCCCGGGGCCACGGAGAGGTGGGGTGGGCACAGGTCTCAGCAGAGCCTTCTTTTGCAGCCACGACTTCATCGGGGAGTTCACCACCAGCTACCGGGAGCTAGCCCGCGGGCAGAGCCAGTTCAACATCTACGAGGTGAGGCAGACACCCAGGGTCTGGGGTGCTCCATGCTACAGAGCTCCCAGCCACCGAGGCCACAGGGAGCGTGTGCAGGGCGGGCTTTTGCGGGTTCTGCTGTGGGGTGGGTGTTACTGTCTCACCCCACAGCTAAGGAGACCGAGTCTCAGCAGAGTTAGGGGACTTGCCCCAAGACACATTTCAGTAAATGGCGGGATCAAGGGACAACAGCCTAGGCCAGTGGTCGGCAAAGCCATCAGTCCACAGAGCCAAATACCAACAGGACAACGATGAAAATTTCTTTTGAGAGCCAAATTTTTAAACTTAAACTTCTTCTAATGCCACTTCTTCAAAATAGACTCGCCCAGGCCGTGGTATTTTGTGGAAGAGCCACACTCAAGGGGCCAAAGAGCCACATGTGGCTCTCAAGCCGCAGTTTGCCGATCACGTGCTTAGGCTGATCTGACTTCAAATCACTGAGCTAGAATGCCCCCCAAATCAAGTACTTCCAACAAGGTGGGGGATAGAAGGGGGGCTGAGGCAGAAGGTGGGGGACAGTGTGAGGAGGTTCCAGGCCTGAGACCCGAGGTCCGGAGGTCAGATGGCCCGCTGCCTTCGGAGAGGGCAGGTCCAGGCCTTTTCTGGAGGGAGAGACTCGGAGGAGCAGGAGTCAGGAGGCCCCTGTCAGCGAGGCCCCCATCTCTCTGGAGAAAATAGCGTTTGCCCTCACAGGGCAGTGTCTGTGCTGAGCCTGTGCTGTGTGCCCTCCCTCTGGGTGCCCTCCTGCCGTCTATGTGTGTTGTGTGTGCCCTCCCTCTGGGTGCCCTCCCGCCGTCTATGTGTGTTGTGTGTGCCCTCCCTCTGGGTGCCCTCCCGCCGTCTATGTGTGTTGTGTGTGCCCTCCCTCTGGGTGCCCTCCCACCGTCTATGTGTGTTGTGTGTGCTCTCCCTCTGGGTGCCCTCCCGCCGTCTATGTGTGCTATGTGTGCTCTCCCTCTGGGTGCCCTCCCGCCGTCTATGTGTGCTATGTGTGCCCTCCCTCTGGGTGCCCTCCTGCCATCCGGTCTAGCTCAGCTCCTGCTCCGGTGCTGGCTTCCCATCCACGTGGCTGCCTGAGCTCAGAGCCTGCCCCCCCTCGTACTGGCCCTGTGAGCTCGGCCACGCTCTTGATGCACTCTGCAAGGCCACGGAGAGTTAAATAAGCTGCCAGGACAAGGCCTGGCCCGAGTGGGCATGACGTCAGCGCTGTCTCCCAGCATCCTGTGTGCCAAGAGAGAGACAGCTCACAGCCATCCCACGGGCGGGCTCTCGCCTCACGTTAGCAGCACCCGGCCGGTGAGGCTGATGAGCTGGCGTTGGCTCCCGTCACTGAATCTGCACCCTCCACCCTCCCTCTCACCCCGCACCTCCGTTCTGAGGGGGCAGGTCTTGCGTTCCAATTGCACCGAAGCCCCCCAAGGGCAGCTGAGAGCCCTGTTGGCTGCTCTCTCCACGGTCCTCTGGCCACTGCTGGGCACACAGTAGGTGCTTCTTAGACATCCACACCCTGGCCTCAGTAGAACAAGGCCATCGGGGAGATGGAGCGTGGGGGGATGTCTGTGAATTCTTCCCAGTGAAAGCTTTGCTTTCTGCATGGACAAAGGGAAGGGCTGTCTTTGCCCATCTCCCTCCCAGGCAGAGAAGCAGGCTCCGTCTTTCTCTGGCCTCCTCGAAGGAGGTTTTTAGGGAAGGGAAGGGAAGGGAAGGGAAGGGAAGGGAAGGGAAGGGAAGGGGACAGATCGATGGGAGTCTGACTTCTAAGGGAGCTTGACAGACCGGAAGAGGCACCGTCTCCCAGTTAGCAGGAAGGCTGGAGGACTTTCTTGGTGCGGACCCCTGCTCCCTTGTCATTGCCCAGAGCAGTGTCAGCAATGAGCCACATGCAGCTCTTTGGCCCCTTGATTGTGGCTCTTCCACAAAACACCACGTGCGGGTGTGCACGTACAGTGCGATTGAAACTTCGCGGCCCATGCACAGAAGTCGGTTTTCGGCTCTCGAAAAGAAATTCCAGTCGTTGTGCTGTTGATATTTGGCTCTGCTGACTAATGAGTTTGCCGACCACTGGCCCAGAGGAACTGTCTTCACGGTGAAATGCCGCCAGGCAGACAGGATGCACTATGGCGGCCGCGGAGGGTCCTTGCACCGCGGGGTCCCTGGGGGGCCTCGCTCAGTCCAGAGACACACAGGCTTCTTCAGGAGGGACTGTCGCCTGGGGCCCCAGCTTGACCCAGACCGACTTGTGCGTCCAGCTGTCTGCGGGCCCCTCCACAGACCCGGCCTTCCCAAACCGAATGCATCCGGCCACAGTCCCCCCGCAGCTGCCCTCCTCTGGCCAGTCCGCGCCACCACCATGGGGCCACGGCCCCTGGGAGCCACCTTGACAACCGTGGCCCCTCGCCATCCATGGCTGCCCCCTGCTCCTAACCAACGGGATATCCTGGCATTTGTTCCCGTCGTCCGTCCACCCCACTGGCATCTCCCCTGAGCAGGTTTTGCAACAGCCCCTGACGGCCCTCTAACTTCCTTCGTCCGCTCAGTAACCTGAGTGCTCCCCAGCACGGCCACCTGACCACATGGCTGCCCGCTTCACACCTGTCTGTGAGCCCACCCACCACCCCAGCCCGGTTCACTGGGAGGAGGTTCGGAAAGACGCCCACCCCAGCCGAGATGCTACAGGGCCGGCCTATGGGGCGAAGTCCGAGCTCCCCCACAGTGCCTGCCCCCCGCAGAGACTTGCAGACTGTGCACCGGGGGCCTGTGTAAAGTGGGTGCACATGTCACCCTCACGAGGCCCCTACGGTCTGGCCCAGCCCTTCCCTCTGCCCAGCGCTTCGAGCCCAGTCATCGCCAGCGGAGGCCCTCGGACCCTGCCTGCCGGCTCAGCCTCGTGGCTTCATTCACGCAGGTGCTGCCTCTGGGTCCGGGCGGTGTCTCACTGTTGTATCCCCAGAGCCAGAGCAGCCCCTGGCTCCTCAGAGCCGCTCCCTGACCCCTGGTACAGGAGGGCAGACCCCAAATGGGCGCTCGAGGCCCTAGACTCGGGTGTGAAGAGAGGGAGAGGAATGGGCAAGCTTAGAACTCCAGCCCAGGGGTGGGGAGGTTCCTGGCCTGGCCCCTAGGGGGCGCTGGTCCCCTCCTGGAACCTGAGGGCAGGCGAGGCTGGTACATGGGTGGGGTGTGCTGGGGAGTGCACCAAACCTCAGGATAAACAGGGCGTCTCGTCAGTGCCATTTCGCATGAAGATCTGAGCACAAAACATAGCTTTAATATTAAAACAGCTATAATTAGAGAGTGGAAATGCGGAATAGTGGCTAATTTAAAGACAACACAGAAGACTTCAAAGAAATGTGCTTGTGGACTGATCTTGGGGTGACGCCCAGATCCCCAGGAGTCCACGTCTGCTCTTCAGCTGGGGGCGGGGGGGTTACTTTGGAGTAGAAGTTTGAGATGTACTTAGTTCTAAAACTGCCACACCCTCCTGGGACAGATTGGGAAACTGAGGCACGTGCAGCAGTGGAGCTGCGACTGTGCCCTCATCTCAACACCGAGGCTGGCTCCCAAGACTGAGCGCTGTGCCTCTGCCCGGCTTTCCTGCCCGGGGAGGGTTCCAGGCCGTTCTGGGCTCCTCTCCCTGGCTTGCACTTGCCCCCTGCACAGCCTGCGGGCCCTCCCACCTGGACGTCCCTCTTGTGCCCCAAACCCAGCTCCTCCTTCCTTCTGCGTCTTCCTGGGGGCCCTGACCCCGCCCTCTCTCCTTCCCCCACTGCCGTGCCCGGGGCCCAGGTCTGTGGTCACTTCTTGACGGAGCTGTTTTGCCAGAGCTCATTACCTGCTCCAGCACCCACAAGCCCTCACTCCGGCCACTCGGACTGCTGGTGGTGGTCATAAGCAGAAGTAAGGAAACATAATAGCAGCCTACACATCCACAGTACTTCCTCACATCCCATACCCTGTCCTTGTATTGACCCACGTAACCCCTCCATCTTCCCATGAGGTAGGTGCCTTTCACCCCCATTTTATGGATGAAGAAACATCTGCAGACACCCCCCAGCTGTCCTCCCTCCTCCCCTCGTACTCACCTCCACCCGGTCCGGCATCCCAGAGCCTGCTGTGACCTAGTCCCCCGTCAGCTGAGAGGCCATCAGAGTCCCTGCTCGCCGCTGGGTGGTGTCCCGCCTTTTCAGTCCTCTTCCAGCCAGCCCACTGCCCCCTCTTCCTCCCTGCGGCTCTGCAGCTCAGCGGGACCCCAGTGCTGTGCTCCTTCCCCCGATATCTCCTGGCTGGGACGCCTCCCCCCACCTCTCCGCGCCCAGCTCCGTCCTGTCCCTCTGGGTCCGCGGGCAGTGCCTCCCGTGCTCCCACCGCGTGGTCCTTCCTTCGAACGGGGCCTGCAGGTCCTGACTGCCCCGGGGCGGCGGCCCTGGTCACCTCCCGAGGACAGAGCGTCTCCTCCCAGGGAGTAAAGATCCTAGAGGAGAGGAGCGGGCACCCCACCCCTCCCACTGGCAGACATTTGTGAAGGACCGAGCTGGCCTGAGGCAGGAACCGGTTCCTAACTCTGTCACTAACCCGGCCCGCTCCGTGCCCTTGGGCGAAGCCCTCGGTCTCTGGGCCTCAGTGTCCTTGTCTCCGAGCTCACCCTGGAAGGACAGTTAAGGCGGTTCTGAGTGGCTGTCAGCATCCTGCAGGCAGAAGAGATGGACAGGAGGACGGACAGGAGCTGGGGAGAGGGAAGGATGGACAGGAGCTGGGGAGAGGGGAGGATGGACAGGAGCTGGGGAGAGGGAAGGACCGCGGGTGGGGAGAGACCTTGCTTTGTTCAGGAGGAGGATAGGGGAGGGCTGGGCCTGACGCCCACAGAAAAGAACAAAGAGCCACGAGGCTCCGGTCAGCACCAGGGGTGCGTGTGAGCCGGAGGGCTCCGGGGCCGCGGCAGCAGCCAGGGTCTCCGCCTCGCACTGTGGCTTCTCACTCCGTGTCTTTGCTGAGGGAGCCGTCCCGCGGGGGTGGGTGTTTGGCAGCGTCCTGTCTCCACCTGCCCCCCTCCTTGTGACAAACACAAACATTTCCAGCCGCAGCCAGATCTCTCCAGGGGAGGGATGGGCCCCCAGTGAAGACCTTCACTAACCCACCAGGAAGTGTTTGTTTGGCACCTACTCTAACTAGGGCTGACTATCCTCCCTGATGACAGGCTGGGTTTGGAGTGCAAGCTCACACGTGCAGAACGGTGAAGGAGCTCCAAGTGCAGTGTGAGGGCGGGCAGGCAGGGTCTGGGGGAGCTCACAGGCCCCCCGGAGCCCGAGGCTGGATCTCCAAGGAGCAGCAGGGAGGGCCGTGGGGGGCGGGTTCCGCTGAGGCTCAGGGCAGGCATGGACAGGGCCCCTTTGCCACATCAGCCTCTGGCTGCGAGGGCGGAGTGTGCTGGGGAAGCGCTGGGAAAGGAGGTTAAGTAAATATTATTCTTGGTGTGTTTGCTTGTGGGACACTGTGCCCAATGGGGAGCCCGGTTGCGTAAGTCTGGATGCCAGCTCTCTCAATCAAATGCCTGAGGCCCCCTCCCGCCGGCTGGTGTTCTCAGCCTGCTCTGCTTCTGGGGTCTGGGCCACCCCGGTCCCCCACCCCCCACCCCCCACCCCGTGGGAGCCCCGGGGGCCCAGCCTGCCAGTTCGGAAGCCTCTTTCTTATCTAGTAACTGTTTTTCCTGCAGGTGGTAAACCCAAAAAAGAAAATGAAGAAAAAGAAATACGTGAATTCTGGCACGGTGGGTAGCCAGCCCTCCCTCTGTGCGGCTGACAGACGCTGAGCCGGAGCGGGGCGGTGTGGGGAGTCTGGGTGTTGGGTGCCCTGCGGGGTGGGGACTAGACCTGGAGAGTGGGTGCAGAGGGGTGGGGCCCCTGGAGCCACCGCCCGGGGAGGATGGAGGGAGTCGTGTTTAAGGTGGTAGCAGGCGGGCCCTGTGATTCAGACTGAGAAGTCCCAGCGGGAAACGCCCGGGACTTCCTGCCGCAGGAAGAGGAAAGGAGCAGCCGTGCTTGTGCCCTCACTCCGGGAAATTCCCAATTTAGGTGCCTTTCTCGGGGTGTTTCCTCGGAGGCCGTTGTGTCACCCCCTTGTCATGACAGAGGAAACCAAGGCTGCAGGCGGGGGAGTGACTCAGCCAAGGTCACCGGGCTGGAGAGCGGTGGGGTGGCGGCAGTCAGCACCGCGGCTGAATCCGGAGCCGGCGGCTGCCACGGGCCGAGGCTGCTTGCCGGTCACCATGCCGGGCCACGCCGGCCCAGGGGCTTTGGGGGCTGACCTTCATGTGTTTACCAACAAATGGAAGGCCTTGTCCTGATGCATTCACATTCCAGTGGGAGGAAACAGAACACAAGTAACTGTACCTCCGTGCCTGGGCCTGTGTGCGCCAGGTGGTTAGTGCTGTGGACAGAAGCAACGTAAAGGGATAGAAAATGCCAGCGACCAAACTGCTGTTTAATATAAAGCGGTCAAGGAAAGCTCCTCTCTGCTGACATTCGAGCTGAGATTCGAAGAAGGAGGAAGCGAGTATTGAGGATTTTGGGGAAAGAGAATGCTAGTGGGAATCAGCATGTGCCAAGGCCCTGGGGCAGAGCCCACGATACATTTACAGAATAAACCAATATCTTTGCCAGGCAAACATCCCCAAGTTCTACTCTCATGTCCCTCCCCGAGGTCCGTACATCCGAGAATGCAGGGAAACGTAGACATTTGAGTCAGGCAGACCGCAACTCTAAACCCGGGAGAGGCCCCAGGCAGGGGTTCGGGGGGCCTCTGAGGGCCCTCATTTTCTCGTCTGTACACGGGGCTGATACGCCACTGCTGCTCTGCTTATTGCATGGCGTGTCAATGGCAGACACATGGGGGGCGCAGGCCTATAAACTCACCCACCGGGGACAGCCCCCCGTTTCTCTGTAACCTTCACAGACCGGCGTGGAGTAACACAGGGCGGGGCAAAAGTAGGTTTACAGCTGTTCGTATGGGAAGCAATACGATAAGTAATAAATAACGGTACAAGAATAAACCGTGTCACATGCTCTCAACCTGCTCCTGCCCCACCCTGAACTTCATTGTCCAGAGCCGCAGGGTTCCTCTGCGGGCTGCCGCTGGTGTTTTGGGTGGGACCACTCTTCGTCTCACAGGACTTCCCCTGCATGGTGAGGTGTACCCCAGGCCTCAGCCCATGGCTACCAATGGAGCCAGTCACTGTGAGCCCCCAGAATCCTCCCACACCTTCCCAGGCGCCTCCAGGGGAGGCCTCGGAGAAGGAGTGGATGCACAGTTTTAAAAAGGTTTGAAGACCACCGGCCTCGCCCAGCTTTCCTGCTTTAGAGAGAAAGAAGCTGAGGCCCAGAAGGCACGTGCTTTGTCTGAGGTCACACAGGAGTGAGGGCAGCGCAGGGCTGGGCCCGGTCTCCTGACTTCCCTTTGCTGCAGCATTTCCCAGGCTTCATCTTTAAAAGAATCACCCAGGCCGAAACTGGTTTGGCTCAGTGGATAGAGCGTCGGCCTGCGGACTGAGAGGTCCCGGGTTCGATTCCAGTCAAAGGCATGTGCCTTGGTTGCAGGCACGTCCCCAGTGGGGGGTGTGCAGGGGGCGGCTGATCGATGATTCTCTGTCATCGATGTTTCTGGCTCTCTATCCCTCTCTCTTCCTCTCTGTGAAAAATCAATAAAATATATTTAAATAAAATAAAAAATAAAAGAATCACCCAGTCTGCTTACCAAAATGCAGATGCCCAGGCAAGTTCCCCGGGTTCCAGGCTGGGGCCCAGCTTAGTGCTTTTCTGACCTTACCATGAGAAGAATCTCCTGGGCTCTTGTTACAATGCGAAGAAGCTGCATTTCTGAGATATCTATATATAGATATAGATATAGATATAGATATAGATATAGATATAGATATAGATATATAGATATATAGATATATATGTAAATAATTGATTTCAGAGAGGAAGGGAGAGTGAGAGATAGAAACAGCAATGATGAGAGAGAATCATTGATCAGCTGCCTCCTGCACGCCCCCCACTGGGGGTCAAGCCTGTAACCCAGGCATGTGTGCCCTTGACCGGAATTGAACCTGGGACCCTTCAGCCCACAGGCCGACACTGTATCCACTGAGCCAAACCAGCTGAGGCCATTTCTGCATTTCTTACCAGCAACGCGGTGATTCTGACCATGCCGGCCCAGGGACTGCCCTCGGAGTAGCAAGTCCCTGGGTGAGTCCACGGGCAGGCAAGTTAGGGAATTACTCCATCCCTGGGCCCGGATGTTCAACTCTGCCTGCAGCTTAACCTTGTGAGGAGCTAAAGAAAGAGCCTGCCCCCAGACACCCCGATGCCATGGGCTGCAAGATGTTTTAAAAGCTCCCCGTGGGGCCTCCTCATTGTCAGCGAAGAGGGCACTGCCACAGGCCATTCCTAGTGACAGGAGGCTTTGTCCAGGTGCCTGAGGCCGTAACACAGCAGGTGGGGCCTCTGAGGCCAGCTCAGCGCTCACACGCCCTCCCATTTCTGGGGCTAATGGCTCCTCAGCTTTGTCAAGCAGCGGCCCTACGGGCCCACCTAGCGAGTGGGTGAAGATGGCTGAGCCTGCACGGGTAGGGAGCTCCCCGAATCCTAGAGCGGAGGTCAGTGATGGCGGGAAACATCCCCCTCCCCCTCCTGCCCCATTTAATGGGGTTCAGCCGCCAGGCTTTCCCTGTCCCCCAGATCCACGTCAGCACCATAACCAGCGGCCAGCGGCTGCCGGTCCTGGCAAAGCTGGTGCCAAAGCCGCCGGAGGGCGTGGTCAGGAGGCCTCCCCTGGGAGAGGGTCTCAGGCTGAGGGCAGAGACTGGGGCGCCAGAGGGAGGGGACAGAGCGGTCGAAGGTGAGCGTGGAGCAGAGGGGCAGGTTGGCGGGTGGCCAGCAGCGGGCTGGGGAGCGTGGAGCTGGCGGGCGTGGCGGGCGTCAGGCCTGTGTCAGGAAGACCCTGCCCTCCACGCTCCGCTCCACACGGCGCCTGCAGCCTGGCACCGCGGGCAGGAGGGCGAGCTCAGACGGACCTGTTCCCGTCTCACCGCACCGCGAGCCGGCAGCGTCCTCGGGCGCAGGGCATGCCTCGTGGAGCCTCGGTTTCCCTGGGGATGAAGTGGGGGTGATGACAGTGCCTCCTGGGGCTGCCCTGAGCCCCGCCTGCGGCCATGTGTGCAGATGGCACAGGCCCAGGCCCCCCTGACCGGCTCCCCTTTGTTTTCAAGGTCACGCTGCTGTCCTTCGCTGTGGAGTCAGAGTGCACGTTTCTCGACTACATCAAAGGAGGGTGAGAAGACGCGCAGCCCCGTGTCCGCAGCCTTAGGGGGAGGGAAGGGGCCCCAAACAGGGGCACCAGCAGCTCTGGCCCCTCCCTGGCCCCTGGGGGGCCCTGGCTCACGTCTGAGATCCGCGTCTCGGAGCAGCCTGGCTCTGAGCTCTGCCTGCCCGGGAGGCGGCCTGGCCGCAGGGGCGTCCCTGGGCCATGGGGCCAGCGGGCAAGCCGGGTCCCTGGGCCGGAGGAGCCAGAGGTGGTGGGGACTCCAGGCCAGAGTCCCAAGGGCGTGGGAGGCACGAGGCCCAGGCTGCAGACCCCTCTTTGCCCTGAATTTCTGGGGTTCCTCCGGCAGGTCCCTGTCCTCCCAGGGATCGGTTTCCTCCTGCAAACACAGGAGGCTGGAGTTTGGGGAATTCTAAGAGTCCTTCCTGCTCTGAGCTCCTGATGCCTCTGGTCTGTCTGCGCGGCAGCCATTAACCTGCCTGGTGCCATGGGGGACATATCAGCGTGGGGGGTGGGCCAGGGAGCAGTCCCAGGACCGGCAGCTGGTCAAACAGGCATGCAAGGCGCAGAAAGAACCAGGGTTTCAGGGTCCGGGCCCAGGCAGCCGGGGAAGCCTGGAGGCTCCAGCCAGCAGCTCACGGAGAGGGAGCCGGCTCTGCCAAGGACAGGTGCCAGGTCAGGGTGTGGGTAGCCAAGAGCCCACAGGTGCAGGCAGGTGAGTAACTACACCTGTTTGGAAAGCAGACAGGAGGGCAGCTGCCAGGGGCTCATCCCAGCCAAGTGGGCGCTCGGTGCCTGGCTCTCCGGGGCAGAGGGCACGGCAGGGCCTGGGCGGCCACGCCCGCTCTCCCCGCCACCACCGTCTCCAGCGGGGAGCTCTCCGCTCCGCACGGAGCACACCCGCCCTTCCCGCGGTCACCGGGGCCTCCTGCCCCCTCCCTGCCTCCTGAGCTCTCCCCACCTGCCCTCACTCCCGCCCTCATCAAACCAGCTGCTCCCATCCAGTAAGCAACCGCCCCTCCCCTTCCATGCGCCTGGCAGTTTCCAGTCCTGTTTCCCCTTCTCATTTGCATCATACCCCAAGGTGCAGGGCGAAGAGGATCTTCATTTTATTTTTTAATTCAATGTTATCTTTATTGTTGAAATTATTCCATGGGTTCCCTTTCCCCCATCGGCCCCTCCAGTGGACCTTCACTTTCTATAACTTCCCCAAGGCCGCGGGCCTGGTGGCAGGTGCCTCCTGTCACCACAGCTGCATTTCTGCCACAGCTGGCACTCTCCCTGCCTGCCTCTGGGCGGGGTGGGTGCGGGTGGGGTGGGTGCGGTGGGGTGGGTGTGGGTGGGGTGGGTGCGGGTGGGGTGGGTGCCGGTGGGGTGGGTGCGGGTGGGGTGGGTGCAGGTGGAGGCAGCCGAGTTAGAGGGCCGGGCACTGTGACGTCTCCTGGAGCCTCCGTAGTTGGCGGCTGCTGGGCAAAGCTGGCGCCTGGAGTCCCGGGCAAGTCAGAACACAGAGCCGCGCTGGCCGCCCCTCCTGCACCCGCCCCAGGCCTCCCTGCACCCGCTGGAGAGCCTGAGAGCCGGCTCCGGGCGGCGAGGGCCCCGCGTGCGTGTCCGGGCAGGCGGCTGATGGCGACATGTGTCTAGGGATCCTCGCCTCCCTGGCCTCCCTCCCTCCCTCCCCACCTGGAGGGGTGGGGTAGAGAAGGGCACCTCTGCCCCACGTCAGAGATGGAGCTGGCTGCTCGGCAGCCGCGTCCCGCCCTGCTGTGCCCTCAGGCAGGACAGGTGAGCGGCCGGGAGGAGCGTTCCCACAGACACCGCTTTCCGCTCCCTGCGCTCCCTGAGTCATCCCAGAACCCGGAGCGGGAACACTGCGTACGGAGCAAGGCCGGCCTGTGCCCTCAGCCGCAGTCCCGCAGGCCAGACCCGCCCTCCCCCGGGCAGCCCGGGAGCCAGGCTCCTCCCCGCCCAATGTGTCCCCTCTGCTCATGCAGACACGGTCTCTGTATTCCCCCTGAGAGGCGACGAGGAGCAGCAGTGAATAGAGTAGGTCAGCTGCTGTAACAAATAATCCCCCACCCTCAAGGCTTCGTACAGATAAAAGCGTATACGGTATTTCATTCTTGGGGTGGCAAGGCTGGCTGGGGAGATGCTCCACGCAGTCACTCAGGGACCCAGGCCCTTGCCATCTTGTGGCTCCTTCTCCCTCAGAGCTTAGAGTCCGTTAGTGCTCTGCCCCCAAGCAGCAGCCCGGGGGGAGGTGGTGTGGGGAGACCTGTCTCTGGCCAGCAGGTCCTGGCTTGGGTCTCCAGCTACCCACGTCCTTCACGCTTCCTGGGGGACAAAGGGTCCATGAGCAGTCGCTCAGCTGTGATTAGGCGGAGAGAGGGCTGTGGTTCTGATAGGGACCATCTCCTACCTGCAGGCGAGGTGATCCCTGTCTCATCTTACACCACCCCTGGCCCCAGTTGGGAACCACCATGACAGCTTCCCCAAGTGTGACCCCATAACAGAGCTTCCCCGAGTGCGATCCCAGTCAGGGCCACCTTGGCACTCAGAATCCTGAATGAGGCCAGAGGATGTTCATTAAAGAGGCAGACTCTGGGCCCATCTCGGGCCGACTGGGCTGGCATTCCCGGGAGAGGCGCCCTGGGATCTTCCTTTTAAACAAGCCTCCCCTCCCCCCCCCCCTTTTTTTTCTAAACATACAATTTCTTTTCTTTTTTTTAATTAATATATTTTATTGATTTTTTACAGAGAGGAAGAGAGAGAGGGATAGAGAGTTAGAAACATCGATGAGAGAGAATCACCGATCAGCTGCCTCCTGCACACCCCCCACTGGGGATGTGCCCGAAACCAAGGTACATGCCCTTGACCAGAATCGAACCTGGGACCTTTCAGTCTGCAGGCCGACGCTCTATCCACTGAGCCAAACCGGTTTTGGCTAAACAAACCCCTTGATGACTGTTCACCCAGCGTGGGAACCACGAGGCCAGACTGTCTCAGGGGCTCGTGTCTTGTCAGCTCTGCTCTGGAAGCACCCAGCATGGAACCCGGAACAGCCAAGCCCGAGGCAATTCCAGCCCCGAATCTGGATTTTTTACGGAAAAATCCCAAGCACACCCAGAAGTGCAGGGGAGGTGCCCTTCGCCCGGATGCAGCAGTCACCAGCTCATGGCCAATCTGGTCCCACCCACTCCCCCTCCCATGCGATGATTCTGAAGCAAATCCCAGACTTAGTTCATTCCCCCACATCCTTCAGGAGGTGTCTCTGCAATTTAAGGGCTCTCTTTGTCAATCATAACCAAGTATCGTAATCACACCTGGAAACGGAGAGTTCCTGCATACCACATAGCTCGTCAGTGTTCAGATTTCCCGTTGAAATTATAACGTTTTCAATTGGCTTCCTTGAAGCCGAAATCCAGGCAAGATCCATCCATATACAGGATTGGGCAAAAGTAGGTCTACAGCTGTAATACAAATCAATAATAGAATCATTACTATGAGAATAAACCGTGGGGTTCCTATACTCACAACTTTTGCCCATCCCTGTATCGGGGTTGGCTGATTCGTCTCTTAGTTCTCTTTCCTCCTATCAGCTCCCTGCCCCCGCGTCCCCGCACCTGGAGGGGTTTGCTAAGAGATTCCTACACCTGCGGACAGCTCTGACTCCGGGGGTCTGCAGGAGCCTTGGGGTCCTCCGCGTCCCCCGGTGACCCCGCTCCTGCTGGTCCCTAGGCTGTGGTGTTCCAGAAAGCCCCCCCCAAACTGGCTTTCACTGGCCGCACACCCCCACCCCCCTCGCGGTGCCTTCCTGTGAGCCACTGGGAGATGCTCTGGAGGCTCAGTCCCATTCAGGTTCATTTGGGGGCTAGACAACTTCCTGGCGGTGGTTGTGCTTCCCTCCGGAGACGGAAATGTCTATTTGTTTCTCTCCTTTTTTGTCAAATACGTTTTAACTTTGAATCTGACTCCACGTTCGAGCCAGAAACTCAGTGAGACTCGGCTTCCCAGCCTCTGGGGCCGGGGCCGGGTTTGGGGAGTGATCACTTGTCCGCCCAGAGCGTCTGTGTCCTCCACCGGATTCCCCGCCTGGCTCTGTGACTCACAGTCATCCTTTCTGGGGGCCACAGGGGGGCCGGGAGGGGCTGGTGTCACATCCCAGTTTTCCGATGGAAAGACCGCGCACCGGCCAGCAGCGGGCTGGGGGCCTGGCTTCCCACCCTCCCGCCCCGCGCCCCTCCCCCAGCGCCCGCTGTCGGGTAACTCCCCGCTGTCCTCCCTCTAGGACCCAGATCAACTTCACCGTGGCCATCGACTTCACGGCCTCCAACGGTGAGTGGGCGAGAGGCCCTGGGCGGGGAGGGGCGGAGAGGGGCGCTCGGCAGCCAGGCCGGCCATCCTCCCTGGCCTCGTCCTCACTGAAGGAAAGGCACTTAGGCCCCGAGAGCCGAAGGGGGCGCCACCGTCACCACAGGTCTGGGCCCGGACCACAGCCTCGCCCTGAGGGCGCCCGGTCTCCCTGGGGGGACGGGACGGGCTCCTCTGCAGGGCAGCCCCTGGGCAGGAGGGGAGACGGAGTCAGGCCTGAGCGCCTGGGCCTCCGTGAGGGCAGACACGCAGCCCAGGAGCCCGGGCCGCCCCACCTCCTCGCCGCCGCTGACCGTCTCCAGTGTTGGCTGGGACCGAGCCTCCGGGAGCACTCAGGGCCAGACCTCGCTCTGTTAGAGACATCGCCCCCTTCTGTGGGGTCTGGGCCCGTTAGCGGTGCTCAGTGCCCATCAGAGGACACCCAGGCCTCACGGCACACGTGTGTCAGAACCCCCAACCGCACGGAGGGCGGTGGGATGTCAGAGTTGGGAGGGGCCTCCGTGGTGCTAACAGTGAGGTGAGCTACCATAACACTCCTTAATCCTCACAACAACCCCGCGAGGTGGGGACTGCTATCCCCATTCTGCAGATGAGGAGACTGAGGCTCACCCAAGACCACACAGCTGGTGGGAGGTAGGACGGGGTTGGTACCTTTGCAGCCTGTGCGTACTGCCTCTCACGAATAAATAAGTAAAACGTAGACAGCATTTAGTGGAGATAAAGGCGATGAGAAGCACCAAAGCCCTGAGAGGGACAGGGTGAGTGACGGGGGGGCAGGCGGTGAGGACAGAAGTACCCGGAGCTGGTCCGGTGGGAAGTTGGGTTTAACTCCGGTGAGGTGGGAGCCTCAGAGCCTGCAGAGCAGAGAGGGGTGGCGTCCGGCGGCCTGCGGAGTGAGGTCGCTGGCCGGTGTGCTGAGCGTGGGGCACAGGGCGAGGAGGCAGGGGAGCAGGAGGCTTGGGATCCTGGGACCGGATATTCGTTGAGCTTAGCAGCCAGGCTTGGCCAAAGGACGGGACGTGCAGTAAGACAGAGCGGCGTCAGGACAGACCATAGCCAGCGGTGCCTGGGACGCCCCTCTGACTCCGAAGCCCAGGGGGCTGGGCGCGTGCACGCCGGCACACGCTCCGTGTCCCGTGTCCCGTGTCCCGGCCGCAGGGAACCCCTCGCAGTCCACGTCGCTGCACTACATGAGCCCCTACCAGCTGAACGCCTACGCGCTGGCGCTGACCGCCGTCGGGGAGATCATCCAGCACTACGACAGCGACAAGATGTTCCCCGCCCTCGGCTTCGGCGCCAAGCTGCCCCCCGACGGCAGGGTGTCCCACGAGTTCCCGCTGGTAGGAGGTCCCGGAGGGGGGGCTGAGGGTTGATCCGGGGGGGGGGGGCACCTCCTTCTTACAAGCCCGGGGTGGGGCACCTGCCCTCTTACCCGTTAGGGACTCCAGGGGCAGCCTGGGGGGGGGGGGGGCCGCCTGCTGTGTGCAGGGGGTCTGGAGCTGGGCCTCCAGAAACCCGCCCTGCTTGCTCACAAACACTCCCATCATGTCTGAGGCCACCACGGTGGCTCTGGCCTCCTTTTCCTGACAAGACCGGGAGGTGGAGGGGCGCGTGGCTGTACTTTCCTCCAAGGCTCCGGAAATGGGGAGGGGGTGTCGGTTGGATACGGTCAACTGGGGGCAATTCCAGGAGCTCCCTGGGCTGGTGCTGATGGGGGCCCTGTGGGGATGACTCCTCAGGCCACCTCCTCCCCTCCCTGTCAGTTCCCGCCTGGGTCACTCAGCAGACGCCCTCACAGCCTGCAGAGCGCCAGCCCTGTGCTGGGCACAGGACGAGGAGGGGCGTCAGCAGCCACTTCCCAGCCAGGCTGGTGGGGGCTTACCTGGGCAGGTGCAGGGTGTGGGGTGAGGAGCAGGTGCTACCCTCCAGAGGGGGCCCCCCACCCCTCCCCCAGGGAAGCGTGTAGGAGAGCCCCGGCTGCAGGCCTCTGCCCCCTGCTCCCGTGGCTCTCCGCCTTCCCGCCCTCCACCCTCCTGGCTCAGCCTCCCTCCTCGCCCCCAGAACGGCAACCAGGACAACCCGTCGTGCTGCGGCATCGACGGCATCCTGGAGGCCTACCACCAGAGCCTGCGCACCGTGCAGCTCTACGGCCCCACCAACTTCGCGCCCGTCGTCACCCACGTGGCCCGGTGAGCCGGTCTGGCCCGCCCGCGGCTCGCAGGCCATGGCCTCCGCCCCCGCCCCTGCCCCCGCCCCTGGCCTTCCAGGGAGCCCTGGCCCTCAGAGACCCTCCCGCCAAAGAACCCCGTGTGTGTGTGTGGGGGGGGGGGTGGCATGCCCAGAGCCTCCCTGACAGCCCCCCCTCCCCCCAGGAGCGCGGCCGAGGTGCAGGACGGCTCCCAGTACTCCGTGCTGCTCATCATCACCGACGGCGTCATCTCCGACATGGCGCAGACCAAGGAGGCCATCGTCAACGTGAGCCGCGGGCGGGGGCCGCGGAGCCCCTCTCCTTCCTCAGGGAGCCGCGCGGGCCTGGCTTCCCCTCTCCCCGCCCCGGGGGGGGGGGGGGGACCGCTGGCTCTGGCTGCGGCATCTGGAGGGCCCGGCCCGGGGTGGGGGGCATCGGTCCCATGGTCCCACCGGGGAGCTCCCACCCCCTCTGAGTCACGCTGGGCGGTCTGCTCCCCGGCCCCTCCGGCTCCTCATTAGTGGCCCGAAGCCCTCGGCCTGGCAGGCGGGGAACGTGGAAGTCCAGGCCACACAGCAGCTGCCCCACAGGAGGGAGGCCGGAGGCACAGGAGGGAGGGGGCCTGGCAGAAACAGGCCTGTGGCCCCTGGCCCCCTCCCCCTCCCCTGCTTTTCTGTGTTTCTGTGTCTCCATCTTCTCCCCTCCATTTCTCCCGTCCTCCTGACTCCTTCTCTGATCTATCCTGGGTCCCTAAACATGGTCTCCTCCTCCTTTTAACGGGCCCCTTGGCCGGGCCCCAAACACCCCACTGTCTCCTGCTGTCTCCCAGGCTGCCAAGCTGCCCATGTCCATCATCATCGTCGGCGTGGGCCAGGCAGAGTTCGACGGTGAGTCCCACCCCCGCTCCGGAGGCTCCGGCCCCGGGGGGGCCCGTCCCGCAGGGAGACGCCCACCCGCCTGTGTGCTCAGCTGGCAGGCGGGTGTTTGCACCGGGCCTGTGTCAGGGCGCCCCCACCCACACCCCGAGGCTGCGAGGCTTCGGAGAGGAGTCCGGCCGACACCTCCCCCCCCCAGCCCCCCCCCCCCGATCTGGGAGCCTGGGAGCCTGGGAGCGGGAGCTGGAGGTGGGGCTGGAACTCAGCACTCACCGGTGGGCTTCCCCGGTTTCCTGGCCTCTGTTTCCCCACTCTGACATGGGTCTCTGCCCGGATGGGCCTGGAATTGGCCCCTGACTGGCCCCTCGCCCACACCTGCCCCCCCTCCCCCAGCCATGGTGGAGCTGGACGGCGACGAGGTGCGGATCTCCTCCCGGGGGAAGCTGGCCGAGCGGGACATTGTCCAGGTGAAGCCCTGCTGCCCCCGCCGCTGACCGCCCCCTCCCTGGGGGCCTTTCCCGAATGGCCAGCGGGCGGGCTGGGAGCCCAGGGGGCCCGGCCCCCCCAGAAGGAGGGGAGGTGGTCCTCGGGTCTCAGCTCCCAGCCGTGCCTGAGACTCACCCCTATCATCGCCCACCCAGCCCCCCCTGCACCCCAGGCCTCCGTGGGCTCCTGCAGAGCACGGCTCCCGGTTATTGCACCTTCTGTGTTCTGCCGGGCGCCCCCCTGACACCCCCGCCTCCCTCCCGCAGCTGGCAGCCCCTGGAGGGAGCGGCTAGGGGACAGCGCCCTCAGTCTCCGTGTGGGATGCAGGTGTCATGAGCAGGCAGCCCTCCCGCAGCCCCTGGGGACAGAGCCCCCCACTAGGCGATGCGGAAAGAACAGCATCTCTCCACGCCCTGGGTTTAAGACTGGCCGGGAGGGTCCCTCCGGCGTGGAGACCAGATCGGGGCTGGATGCCAGAGCAGGTCTGGGAGGTGGCACCTGGACGCAAAGGCCTGGGCAGGAGTGACTGGGGCCTGGGACCCCCCCGGGAGGAGGCAGAGGGGCCTGGCATAGGAAGGGGGCTCTGCCGGAGGGGGGCTGCCTGAGGGCCCACTCCCGGGAGCCAGGGACCCACTCAGCATCTCCTAAGTGCCCGCTCAGGGCCCACTGCCCAGACCGCGGCGGAGGGGTGCGGTGAGCACCCTGGCGTGGACTCGTGTTTGCGGGAAGAGAGAGCAGAGACAGGGTGACAGCTTCCTCGGAGGGTCTACAGGGGGGCGGGGATGAGAGAGGAGGGCAGGGGGGAGGGGATGAGAGAGGAGGGCAGGGAGGGAGGGGATGAGAGAGGAGGGCAGGGGGGAGGGGATGAGAGAGGAGGGCAGGGGGGAGGGGATGAGAGAGGAGGGCAGGGGGGCGGGGATGAGAGAGGAGGGCA
Source organism: Pipistrellus hanaki (assembly GCF_964339955.1). NCBI lineage: Eukaryota > Metazoa > Chordata > Mammalia > Chiroptera > Vespertilionidae > Pipistrellus > Pipistrellus hanaki. The sequence goes on along the minus strand of NC_140509.1, from coordinate 7,432,146 downwards.
GAGGTGGGGGAGAGGGAGGGGGCAGGATCTCCGGCCGGGAGGTGTGGGGGCTGCGTCCAGGCAGAGCCCGCGCCTCACCCTGCCTCCCCCGCCGGCCAGTTCGTGCCCTTCAGGGACTACGTGGACCGCACGGGCAACCACGTGCTGAGCATGGCGCGCCTGGCCCGCGACGTGCTGGCCGAGATCCCGGACCAGCTGGTGTCCTACATGAAGGCCAAGGGCATCCGCCCGCAGCCCCCGCCCGAGGCCCCCTCCGGCTCCCCCTCCCAGTCCCCCGCCCGCACGCCCCCCGCCTCCCCTGGGCACCCGCCCATCTGAGCCTCCCGCAGTGGGCGCTGGGCCTGGGGGGGCAGGAGGAGGGCACGCTGGGTCCCTGAGCCCACCATCGCCCGGCCCGGTCGCTGGGACCCGTGTGGCTGAGGACCGGCCTCTGGAGGCGCCTTCCGGTTTCCTGGCCTCCCCTGGGGCCCGGACCCAGGGAGCGGGTGCAGGCAGGAGAGGCGGGCTCCAGCCGCTCCTCTCCTCCTCCCCTGGCACCTGGCTCTAGCCCAGCCAGGAGGGTGTGAGCAATCAGGCCGAGGGGGGCCCCTCAGCACCCTGGACAGCCCCCTCCGCTCCCCTGGGGCACTGAAGCCTGGCGGGCCCTCCCTCCTCCTGTGCCGTCCACTCAGCTCCCCAGACCCCGACCCCCACCCCAGCACCTACCCTGTCCCTGTTCCCCGTGAGCCCCAGGAGGCGGACGGGTTGGCAGGAGGCCTGGCCGTGTGGCCCTCGCAGGGACACTTGCTCGCAGTGGGGACCCCGCGGCTCCGTGAAGGGGCGGCTGTGCTGTGGCCCGCAGGCCGCCCGATGGGCCAGCCATGGAGGCTTTCCAGGCACCAGGTCTTCTCCGTGCCCCCCAGCCCAGCGTGGCACTGGCTCTAGACGCAGAGCCACGGCCTCTCCCTGGCCGGGGGCCCATGGGCCCCGGTGGACTCCGAGCTCCAGGCACCCCTACCTCCCCCCAGAGGCCGCCCAGGGTCCTTGGTGCCCACTCCTCTGCCGCCCACCTAGAGGCCCGGGCCAGGAGCAGCCCAGCCCCACACTCCCACACGGCCCTTCCCCCCACAGACAGGAGCCAGGGCCTACTGGGGGAGCCTTGGTATCCACATCTGTAAAGCAGGAGGGTCGACCAGATGGTCTCGGGTTACTTTCTGCCCTGAGGCCCTGAGAGTCCGTCCATCCTGTGCCAGCCTCCCCGTCCCACCTTCCCCCACGCCACCTCCTGCTCCAGGCCGTCGTGGCCCCAGGGTCCCTGTTCCATCCTCGGGCTCTACCCTCTAAGCCCCAGCCCCTGCCCCTGCCCCGGCCGTGGGAAAGGCGAGGAAGGTGATCTCACCCCTGGGCACACCCGCGGCCCGGCCTTTCCCCACCCGGGGGCAGGCCATGCATGCCAGTCCCTCTGCCGCATGGGGCTCCTCAGCCCGCCGAACGCCCCCTGCCTGGGCGAGACCAGGCCCCGCCCTGTCTGCGCCCGGCGCCACGCCCTTCCCGTCATGCATGATGGTGGAGTTTCTACGCCGTCTGGTCCCGTGCCTGTGTCTGAGAGTCTCTGTGTGGAATTTGCCTTAAACTGAAGTAAATTTGGTTCTTTTACTATAAAAGCTCCTTGTTTTCCTTTCTCCTGAGACAGATAGCACAGAGGCTGCTGCTTGGCAGAGCCCAGGTTCTCGTCTCTCTCTCTCTTTCCTTCTTTTGTTCAACAAGGATTTATTAGCCACAAGTGTGTGCCAGGGTCTGTGCTGAGCCCTGGGATGTGGCAGTGAGCCAATCACAGACCCGTCCCCACGTGGAGTTTACCACAGACGCAGACAGGACAGGAAAACGCAGCAAGCACATAAACACAAAGGCAAACAGCATAATTCCAGGTGGTGTAAGTTAGAAACATTTTGAGAGAATAAGAGGAGAGATTAACAGGATGATCTTTTATTTATTTTTTATTTTATGAATCCTCACCTGGGGATATTTTTCTATTGATTTTTAGAGAGAGTAGAAGAGAGGGGGAGACACAGATAGTAGATCAACCGAAGAACTTGTGTACATCCATATAGGTACAACCAATGGACATGGAACTCTGGGGAGGGAGGGTATGTACGGGAGGGAGGGAGGGAGGGGGGCAAAAAAAAATCAATAAAATATATTAAAAAAAAAAAAAAAAAAAAAAAAGAGAAACATCAATGTGAGAGGGACACATCAACTGGTTGACTCCTGCATGTTCCCTGACCAGGGCCAGGGCTTGGATCTGCAACCTAGGTACATGCCCTTGACCAGAATAGAACCCGGGACCCTTCAGTCCACACACTCTATCCACTGAGCCACACCAGCTAGGGCCAGGGTAATAGTTTAGGTGAGGTAGTCCGTGAGGGCCTCTCTGAGGAGGTGCCGTTGGAATGAGTCCTAAGGAAATGAGAGAGGGAGGCAGGAGCGCTCCACGTAAAGGGAGCAGCAGTGCAAAGGCCCTGAGGTGGGCGTGCTTGGTGTGCTCGGAGGACAGCAGGAGGCCCGTGTGGGTGGAGCTGCAGGGAGAAGGGCTGGTGTGGGGGCTCAGGTCAGGGAGCTGAGGAACCCGGGCGCATGGCAAGGCCTCAGCGTGGCTCATTGGAGGAGAATGAGGTAACACGATCAGATTGTTGTCTAAAACGAGTGGGAAAAACAAACAAGCAACAACGAGGAATTTATTTAGACGCTAACATGTCCCCTTCCCCCAAATCGTAGAGCTACCTTAAAAATAAGTAAGTAGCTGGAACCGGTTTGGCTCAGTGGATAGAGCACATGTGTCAAACACAAGGCCCGCGGGCCAAATCCAGCCCGCCAGGCCTTGCAATGTGGCCCGCACCGCGCTGTCATCACTGCACTCCGCTGTCAGTTTATGACATTGTCAGTTTATGACTGTTCAGTAAACCATTCGGCCCGCGATTTAGGCTGGATTTTAGATTTTGGCCCCTTCTCTGATTGAGTTCGACACCCCTAGGATAGAGCATCAGCCTGTGGACTGAAAGGTCCCAGGTTCGATTCCGGTCAAGGGCATGTACCTTGGTTGTGGGCACATCCCCATTGTGGGGTGTGCAGGGGGCAGCTGATCGATGATTCTCCCTCATCGATGTTTCTGGCTCTCTATCTCTCTCTCTCCCTCTCTGTAAAAAATCAATAATATATATATATTTTTTAAAAATAAGTAAGTAGAACAAGTGGGTCACTTTATTGCACTTGATCATTCACTCACTCACCTTTCAGCAAGCATTGGCTGAGCTTGGTGCCAGGCCCCTCCCGGGGGCGGAGAGCCTGGCTCACACCACTGCATCCTCAGGCGCTGCCCTTGCTCCGGAGCAGTGAGCAAGGACCTCCTACTCCCTGGGGGACCCCCCAACCCCGCCAAGCCAGTGGGCGGGGCCAGGGTCTGCGGGCAACTCACAGGCCATGAGCTGCGATGGCTACTGCTCCTCCCACCACTCCTCCCTCCCAGGGTTAGGGTGTGGCCAGACGAGGGACAGGTGGCTATGCCCACGTGGAGCGTGAGCCGGACCAGGACCCGCTGCGCTGTGGCTAAAACAGACCCTTTCCTCCTTGTCCCGCTCCACATGGAAGTCACTGAGGCCACAGGGGCCCGGTGTGCTCCCAGACTAGGCCTCCCGGAGCCATCCCTATCTGCACATCACAGAAATTTGGTACTGATTCGACCAGCGTTTGGGACTTACTGAGTTCTCAGGATCTCGTAGTAAAGTAGCTCACCCTGGCCGTCCCTGTGACTAGCTGCTCCTCGGACGTGCATTCCTATGTGCTGGAGAGGGGCCCGGGCAGGGGCACGGCTGGGGAAGAGGGGCGTTCCCACGGCCAGCGCCCATTTACCTCCTCTGGGGCGCTGTGGAGGAGATGCCCACCTGGCAGGGGGACCGAGGCTCAGAGCCACGGCCTCGGGGTGCGGGAGCCTCTTTATTGTGCTCCACATGGTAACTCCGCCCCGGGTTCTTTCCCAGGGTGTGTTCCATGGCACACCGGTTCCCTGGCATGGGTTTTAGGGAACTGCCAGCTCTGAGCTCCTCTCAGAAAAGCCAAGTGGCCGTTAGGGCATTCAAGGCTCTGATAAGTCCTGCAGCAAAGAGACCAGTTTGACTTGGTTCAACCCAGTGTTTGACCGTGGAGTCAGTGTGCGTGCGTGTGTGTACGTGTGTGTGTGTGTGTGTGTGTGTGTGTGTGAGTGTGCTTTGCTGTGGCACTATTACCAAGCAGACCAAGCTGTCTGGGAATTTCAGCGGAGACAATATTCCTGGTTCCCAGGCCAACACACAAGCCTGAGCCTGCTCCCAGGAGGACAGAGAGAGCGCATAGATTCGGAGGAGGAGAGATGGAGGCCTCTGTTTGCTCTGCAGACAAGGAAGGGCCTCGAAGGGGCTCCTTCCCCAGCCACACAGGAAGGAGAACCACAGAGAAGAACGCAGGGCACTCAGAAATCCACAGGCTCAGACTCATGGCGCCATGGCTGACTATTTGTGTTCCCTCACTGGGCCGGGAGGTTAGTGTGAGACAGCTGGGGGAGGGCAGGCAGAGGCGGGTGAGGAGCAGGCAGGGTCTGGCGGGCAGACCTGGGCCCCGGCCCACCATCAGCAGCATGAGCCCATTGCCCGACAGCCCCACCGGCAGGCTGAGGCCAAAGAGCCGGGCAAAGCAGTCTCTCAGGTGTAGCTGTGGGCCCGGCAGTGACATGGCATCAGGCTCTATTCTGCTCCAGACACATAAGGACACATAGAAAGCAGCCGGAGGGCCGCCTCCCTCTTTCCCCTGTGGAGCCCAATCTTTCCACAGACCCCTTCGTACAGGAGACGCCCCGGACAGGGATTATCCCCTTCAGGCCTCACAGCAACCTGGTGGGATGGGGCCTGCCAAGGCCAGGGTTCCAATCCCGGCTCTGCTACCTGGTAGATCCAGGACCTTGGGAGAAACCTAATGTTTCTCTACCTCGGTTTCCTCAACTGTAAGAAGTGAGGAAATAAAGAAAACAAACTACCGGTATGTCAACAGTCACTGTCGCTAAAGGGCGAGATCCAGGTAATTTTCATTTTTTTCCTTTTTAATTTCTTATTTCTAAAATTTCTTCATTGAGTACAAATGGAATCTGATAGATAAATATCATGGATGGAGATGGAGGTGGAGGTGGAGGAGGAGGTGGAGATGGAGATGGAGACGGAGAAGATGCATGCTTTCTTCTTTAAGCAAAAAGACCTTGACCTTGAAACAGGAGATTTTAACTTGAGATTCATGTATGAAAGTGGGTGCCAAGGGCTTTGAAAAGGAGACAAGTCATGACCACTTTTCCCAAATTTGTCTGCACTGTGGAGTCACTGGAGGCGTTTGAAAAAGCTAATGCACGGGTCCCACCCCCGGAGACATGATTTATTGGTCGGGGGTTTGACCGCCACTTAGAGCCTCTACGGTTTGCGGGGTGGGGAGGGCTGCCTCCCAGCTGTTACCTCCCTCCTCGCCCCCACTCCACCCTCCGGCCGAGGGCAGGGGGCACCTGATTGGGAGGACGCAGCCTGGAAGGCGGGGTGCAGACCCAGAGTCAGCGCAAGGCTGGTGTCGCCTCCTGCTGCCTTGAGGGGAGGATGGATGCCCTCCGGCCCGCAGTGGGGAGAGTCCGGCCCGTATCCCAACAAATGAGTATTTCCTGAGTGCTAACCCTGGGCCAGGTGCTGGGGACCCAGCGCAGTGGGGTCCTCATTCCAGTCCGCCCCCTTTCCCCCTCCGTTGGGGACAGGACTGGAGGCCCTCTCCCGCTGGCTCAGAGCCAGGGCTGCGGGTCCCCGAGCCCCTGCAGAGCCGGCTGAAGACCCTGCCTGGTCCCACCCTCCTTTTATTTATTTTTTAAAAAATTATTTTATTGAGTTTTAGAGAGTGGGGAAGGGAGAAAGAGAGAGAGGAACATTGCGAGAAAGAAGCATTGATTGGTTGCCTTCCATGTGCACCCTGACTGGGGATTGAACCCAAAACCTAGACATGCGCCCTGACTGGGAATCGAACCAGCAACCCTTCGGTGACTGGGATGATGCTCAGCCAACTGAGCCACAGGGGCAGGGGCTCACGCCTCTTTTCTCAATCAGCCTCACGCCACGCTGTGACCTGAGCCCCCGTGGCTGGCATGTGACCTGAGCCCCCGTGGCCGGCATGTGACCTGAGCCCCCGTGGCCGGCATGTGACCTGAGCCCCCGTGGCCGGCATGTGACCTGAGCCCCCGTGGCCGGCATGTGACCTGAGCCCCCGTGGCCGGCAGGTGACCTGAGCCCCCGTGGCCGGCAGGTGACCTGAGCCCCTGTGGCTGGCATGTGACCTGAGCCCCCGTGGCTGGCATGTGACCTGAGCCCCCGTGGCTGGCAGGTGACCTGAGTCCCCGTGGCTGGCATGTGACCTGAGCCCCCATGGCCGGCAGGTGACCTGAGCCCCTGTGGCTGGCATGTGACCTGAGCCCCCGTGGCTGGCATGTGACCTGAGCCCCCGTGGCTGGCAGGTGACCTGAGCCCCTGTGGCTGGCATGTGACCTGAGCCCCCGTGGCCGGCATGTGACCTGAGCCCCCGTGGCCGGCATGTGACCTGAGCCCCCGTGGCCGGCATGTGACCTGAGCCCCCGTGGCCGGCAGGTGACCTGAGCCCCCGTGGCCGGCAGGTGACCTGAGCCCCTGTGGCTGGCATGTGACCTGAGCCCCCGTGGCTGGCATGTGACCTGAGCCCCCGTGGCTGGCAGGTGACCTGAGCCCCTGTGGCTGGCATGTGACCTGAGCCCCTGTGGCTGGCACGCGCTGGTAACTCACCGCTTGCCCGGGAGTCCACTCTGCAGTCTCCCTGGAGTCCCTTCTGCTGCTGCCCGCTGCCTCGTGCAGCTCCGGGGCTGCTGGGCTCTGCCGCTGACGTGGACCCTGTGACCCCGGAGGCCGGGCCCTCCACAGCGTGCTCTGCACGGAAGCTGGACTCAGCAGAGGAAGCCAAGGGGGTTCTGGGCACGAGTGCAGACCCTTCTGGCACCTTCTAGCAGCTGCCTGAGCCGGGGCAGAGCGGAGAGAGAAGGGACAGGCCCGGGCCACTTGTGCACTGGGTCCCCCAAAGGACAGGGCCCTGCCTGCTCTCCTGGCCCCTCAGGAGTCACTCCCTGCCTGCCTCCCTGACTCTGACCCTTAGGACAGATGCCACTGCCTACCAGCACCCTGGACCCCAGAGAAGGAGCCGTTAGCAAGAGCAGGACTCGCCCCACCCCCGTGCAGGGCCAGGCACCCCTCACTGCAGCCCGGCTTTCTGTGTGTCTTGCTCTGAGCACCACAGCCTGGGGACTGCTCCGAGTGGCAGGCCGAGGGCTGACTCAGAGGAGGAGACACTGCGGGGACAGGATCAGCCAGGGCTGGTGACAGGACAGGCTGGGCTGCGGAATCAGCCTGCACACAGGCCAGAGGTTGAAAGAGGTCTATTAGGGGCATCTGGTCCCAGCTTGGCGGCTTCTGATGCCTGAATTTCTCCACCTCGCCCCTGGCCACGTGTCACCTGGCTCCGGCTTCGGTACCTCAGACACTGGCCTTGGGCCTCCCTGTCAGAATGGAGCGGCGGGATGGGGCAGGCGGAGGCGGTGATCAACGGCAGGAAGGCGCCCGCCGGCCGCCGTCTCCCACTCTCCGCTTTCTCCTCTCTTGGTGCCGCTGTCTCTCTAGGTGTCTGTGCTTGTCTCGCTGTGAAGCTGGGGTTTCCTCTGATTCAGCTGAGGAATTCACCCAACGGATAGCAAAGGACCCAGCTGGGTGCCCGCCCGCTGCCCGCAGCGCGGTGAGCATGGCTGTGGTCACCAGGCGAGGAGCAGGACCTGGGCAGCAATCGTCCTGCAGGGGGTTGTCCCGCCCGGGCGGGGCCGCCGGAGCCAGTGGTGAGACTGGGAACTCCCACAGCAGCTCTACCCAGCCACGCCCAGGCTCCCAGCGGCTCCCTGCCCCCCTCGCCCCCAGCTGTGCCTCCGGGGCACCCAGAGACTGACGCCTGGGGCTGAGGGCTGCACCCGGGGGCACTGGCCTTGGGCGGGGGCGGGATCCCAAACGTGGCCCCTTCGAGGCAGAGCTTGTGGGAAGGGCTGGGGCTCAGGAAATGCCGGGGTCGGTCAGGGACCAGAGGACATGGCTCCCCCAGGAATCCATGCTTCTGGAGGAAACCTGAGCTCCCAGGCAGCTCCGGGAGTGCAGCAAGGCCACGGCCTTTCCCGGCGGACAGCGGACGGCGGACGGCTTTGGCGAGCAGAGGACTGTGTTGGTAACAGCGATGCCGGCTGGGAATCAGCACCAAAGCAAGACCCTGGAACAGCGTCTTCCCCTCAGCACACGTTTTTATTTCCGGCTCTATGGGAACAGCCGTCATCGCAGAAGACCCAAAAGGACAAATGTGTGAAAGAGGAAAGCACCGCCCACATCCACCCTGCCATCCCACTGCCCGGAGACGGTGGCTCACACTGTGGCGTGTTTGCCTTACGTGGTTTCTCCAGGCTTTTCCTTCCCCCACCCCGAGGGCTATTCGCTCAGCAAAGTCCTTCTTCGGGGAGCGAAGGGCAGCGTGAGCGCGGGCCCGGCCCTGGGTCCGAGCCCTGACCGGGAGGATTCTCCGGGTCTCCCGAGCGGGCCTCCGGCGTGCTGTCCAGGCGGGCGAGCCAGGAGGCCGTCTCCGAGCCAGGCGGGCGGTCAGGAGCAGCAGCCAGCTTTCTTCGGCGGCCTCTCGGGGGCCACCTCCACCAGGGCGCCCTTCAGCAGGTCCTCCTGCCTCTTGAGTGACCTGCACGACCACCCAGGCATCAGCCGCGCTCTCGGCTCCCCGGGGTGCAGCTGGGGGGCAGGAGAGCTGGGCCCTGAGCCGCCCCTCTCCTCCCTGCTCTGCCCGCCCTTCACGCCACCGGCACCAGAAAAACGGGCCGCACAGACGGTGGGTTCCGTCTCTTTTCTGGCGTTCTGTCCAGCCTGCTATGTGCCAGGCCCGGTGCCAGGGCCTCCGATGTGACCGTGAAGCCAGCGTGTGCTGGCTTGGGGCAGCGAGGGAGGCAGAGGAGACAGTGGGTCAGGACCCAGGAGAGCGAAGCACCCAGAGGACTTCACACCAGGCCCAGGGGGTGAGGGAGGAGGGAGGAGGGAGAAGGGAGGAGGGAGGAGGGAGGAGGGAGGAGGGAGGAGGGAGGAGGGAGGAGGAAGGCAGTGTCTGGGCTGGGGGGAGGGAGGAGGGAGGAGGGAGGAGGGAGGAGGGAGGCAGTGTCTGGGCTGGGGGGGAGGGAGGAGGGAGGAGGGAGGAGGGAGGAGGGAGGCAGTGTCTGGGCTGGGGGGGAGGGAGGAGGGAGGAGGGAGGGAGGCAGTGTCTGGGCTGAGACCCAGCAGCGGACCAAAGTTTGCCAGCAGAAAAAGGGGTAGGACCCCTCCGTGTGAAGAGAGAGCTTGGGGGTGGGGAAGGTAAAAGATGCCCGTTCGAGTTCATTCACTCATTTGTTCATTCATTCATTCATTCATTCACAGCATGTTTACAGCCGATCACTGATGTTTCTATCTCTCTCCCCCGCTCCCTTCCTCTCTGAAATCAATAAAAATATGTTTAAAAACAACAGCACGATATATATTCACTATGTTCTGGGCCCTTTGCTAAATCACAGGGCGGAGGGCGGAGTGGCCGAGGAAGCCGTGGGGGCAGCGGGCTCAGGTTCGGGGGGCTCCCGTCCTAAAGCACAGGGGAGCCGGGAGCAGTTTCTGCCAGAGGAGAGCGTGGCTGACGGCTTACAGACGAGCCAGTCTCTGCCGTCACTTCACAGAGAAGGAGCCTGAGGTCAGCAGGTCTGATCCTCCTGCTCTGACTCTTCATTCGGTTATTGAGCACCTAGTGTTTGCCCGGTCCCAGGGGGAGGGGGAGGGGCCGAACAAAACAGACAGAGCCGTGTCCCCAGGATCTACAGCCTGGGGCCAGGAGGAGGCAGCTGGCAGCAGGAAAACAGACGAATAATTATAAATTGTACCCCAACGCTTTGAAGGACAGAGACTTGAGATCCCGCATAGTTGGGGGAGGAGGTGGTCAGGGAGGCCCTCTGAGGGGCTGAAGCTTAGTGTGTGCACGCGCGTGTGCCTGCGTGTGCACACAAGTGTGCATTTGTGTACATACGTGCGTGTGTGTGTGTGTGTGTGTGTGTGTGTGTGATGCAGGATGTTGTGAGGCATAGCACTGTATTATAAATCCTGCAGGAGTCACTAGAGGGCTGGGAACACTTGGCCATGAGTAAACTGAGGCTCCGAGCCCAGACGGGTGGTGGAATGGGCTGGTGGAACTGGCAGCTCTCCACACTGGGCAGCCCTGCGGCTTCCTGGATGCTTGTCCTCCAAGCCGGGGGCTCAGGGTGGGGGGCGGGCACTCACCTGGCCAGGCTCACCATGGGCTCCAGGATGTTGTGGCCCAGGGCCGCGCTGCACTCCCCGAAGGACAGCCCCAGCTCCTGCGGGCAGACAGACGGGTGGGTGCCGGAGGGTGTGGGGGGGAGAGACCTGGGGTCCGGCAGGCAGCCCGCCACCACGGCCCGGCCCGGACAGAGTCCCGCCAGCAGGTCCCGAGGCCGGCCACGGGGCGAGGCAGCCCATCTCCGCGTGGCCCAAGTCCCCAGCCTCGCCCCTCGCCCGCCGCCCCTGCCCCCGGCGGGGCCGTGTCAGTGCCACCCTGGGAACACCGTGTCCTGGCCTGGAGAAATGTCTGCGATGCTTTTAAACCATTCGTTATGTTGTTCGTTTCAATCGTATTTAATTGGGGGGAATATTAGGAAAGACAGCATTAAAAAAGTACACAATATAAACCACTCCTGTTGGCATATATATTTCCATTGTTTTATATAACCCTTTAATGGGAGGGGGGGAGGGTCTAGACGCCGCTTAGCCATTAGATTAAGCCGAGGAAACTGCTGTTTTATAGGCTCCAAGCACTCAGATGCCAGCAGCCTCATGGGGTGGACCCGATCTGTGCCCAGCTCTGCAGCTGCTCTTCCGACTTCACATTCCTCCGCACCGTCCCCGTTCCCCAGGCGGGGTTCCCCAGGCCAGCGCGGCCTCTCACGGGAACCCCACGATCTAACTACCCCGCTGCCCGGTGCCTTCCTTATAAACACGTCTGCGTAAACATGTCTGATTACACACTGTGCATGGGGCTCCGTCACGCTATTCCCAGGGACTGTTATTTATGCTGCTTTTAGGGTAAATGGCTGGAGGAGGAATTACTGTGTCACAGGGATGAGCTACTGCTTTCAGAGGAAACATCCCGCCCCGCAGGCGCCACCGCGACGAGCTCAGGGCGGCGGCGAGAGGAGAGCGAGGGCAGGGCTGGGGCAGAGGTGGGGCAAGGAGTGGCTCCTTTTTATTTTCCTATTTTCTCGTTACTATTCTCCAGATGTTTCGTCAGCTTCTACTCATAAATAAATAGTAACCGCGGCCTGGTGACGGGGCCTTTGATGTTAATCTTCCTGGGGAAGAATCTGAGTCTTAAAATAGATTAAATTAGAAGGAATGTTATGCTAATGAGAGGCCAGAGATAAAATTAGGGTTCGATCGGGGAATTTTAAGTGAAGCTTTTAAAACCTTTTTGCTCTGAGGCTATTTTTGACGTAGGTCGGGACACCGGGTGGGGGTCTGCGGACTCAGCAGTGAGGCTCCATGCCGGGCCCGCCGTCACTCAGGTCTGGGCCTGAGGCTGGGGGGGGGGGGGGGGAGGGAGGCAGAGGTGCAGGCTGCTGCCCACGCTGACCTGGCCTTTGGCCGGGCAGGGGCAGAAATGACCCATGGGTCCTTCTCTTTAAAAAAATTAAAAAATTTTAATTGATTTCAGAGAGGAAGGGAGAGGGATGGAGGGAGGGATGGAGGAAGAGAGAGAGAGAGAAAAAGAGAGAGAGAGAGAGAGAGAGAGAGAGAGAGAGAGAGAGAGAGAGGAACTTCAATGATGAGAGAGAACCATTGACTGGCTGCCTCCTGCACGCTCCACTGGGGATCAAGCCTGCAACCCGGGCATGTGCCTTGATTGGGAATCAAGATGATCAACCACTGAGCCACGCCGGCCGGGCCAGGGGCCCTTCCTGGATGCCCAGGCGAGGGGGACTTTTTCACTGTCCCCCAGGGAGGGGTCTGCCTGGTCCAGGCCGGGAGAGGCCGACACGCAGGGCTCACCTGGGCCAGCTGCTGCCCCACCTCAGTGGACACCTGCCGCTCCTCCTCACAGTCCATCTTGTTTCCCAAGAGAAGGATGGCCACTCCGTCAAGCCCCGAGTCCTGCACACAGAGCACATTCCCTCAGCACACCCGCCAGTGCCTGCTGTGTGCCAGGCCCCGGCAGACCTGGCCCTGGCCTCCAGGAAGCTGGCAGCGTGCCTCCTGCCCCCACAGACACCGCCTTTCCTGTCACCTCCCTCCACAGCCTCCCCACCTGGACATCCCCTCCCATCTGCCGTGAGGCTGCCTCCTCTCTGCCTGCAAACATGCCAACCTCAAAGCCCCCTCCCCCAGGAAGCCTTCATGGATTGATCCTGCCCAGGCCCCTCTCTGCCTGCCTGGGCGCAGCCACCCAGTGCTGGCTGACACAGGGTGTCTTGGTTCTTTTCCTAATTGTTTCATGGAGAGCAATAATAACAGCTTTTATTCACAGAGTGCTGGCTATCTACGGGGAGCTGTGCTGAGAGCAATGGTATCCGTGAGCTTCATTAGTCCAGGAGAGAAGCGGGGAAAGGGAGTTCGGAGAGGCTGTCACTGACTTGGGGTGGGATAGATGGGCCGGTCTGACCCCAGAGCCCAGCTGCCTTTGTATATGACCTTATCTCACTCCTTTTGCACCTCTTCCACTAGGAACTTCTAGAAAGAAGACCCCGTGTCTTATTTCACATGCCTCTGCTGTGCTAGCACACGCTGCAGAATTTCAGCAGCTATGTGCCCACTAAGCACACGGGGAAAGACCGAGGGATGTGTGGACAGAGGAAGTGCCGCCTCGAGTGGCACCAGAACTGCCTCATCCCCAGGGGTTAAGAAGACATCAAGCCGAAACCGGTTTGGCTCAGTGGATAGAGCGTCGGCCTGCGGACGGAAGGGTCCCAGGTTCGATTCCGGACAGGGGCATGTGCCTTGGTTGCGGGCACATCCCCGGTGGGGGTGGGTGCAGGAGGCAGCTGGTCAATGTTTCTCTCTCATCGATGTTTCTAGTGCTCTATCCCTCTCCCTTCCTCTCTATAAAAAAAATCAATAAAATATATTTTAAAATTAAAAAAAAGAAGTGCTCGTAGGACAGAGGGAGACGTTTGTTTTGGAGGCTGTGCTGCGAGGTTGTGGCTCCCGGGTACCACTCCCAGGCCACCCAGTCACAGGCCCGCGGGGAGCGGTGGCCCCTGCATGTCTGTGGTACCGTCTGCCATCCCGGGGGAGGGCAGAGCGGGCAGGACACAAGTTCCCTCCTGACCGCGGGCCCCGGGCCGGCCTCCGCCGCGGCCTGCTCACCCGGAGACAGTCCAGCCAGTAGTGCACGTGGGCGAAGCTCTCCTGGGACGTGACATCATACATGAGCACCACGCCATCGGCCTTCCGGAGCAGCTGCCGCGTCATGCTGTGGTACCTGCCGGGGGTCCGTGTGAGCCGGCCTGCGGGGCCGGCCCAGGCCCCGGCCGCTCCATCGCCACCGAGGGAGGGTTAGCGTTCCCTGCTTCTCGTTGCTTCCCACGACAGTGTGCATGTGCCTGCCTTCTCACGCTGTGGTCATTGGCGAACAGGTGACCGTTCTCATGGCTCAGATGGCCAAAGGGACGGAAGGGCCACCATGGAAAGTCTCCCCCGCCGCTCTGCAGCCTCCCGACCCCCTCCCCAGCGGCAGCCGGAGCCACCAGCTTCTTAAATGTTTCCCTAGAGGTGCTTCGTGCATATTCCTAAATGTGCATGCACACACGTATCTGTGCACGTGTACACGCACCGGCCCTCGGCCCTCGTTCACACAGGCACGGAGTAAAGCACTCGCACCTCATGGTCAGTAACCCCGGCCGTGTTTTTCTAGCCAGAGAAGGCCTCGGAGGAGTTTCCCTGGGGGCCACAGTGAGGGCCTCGGTGCTTTTGTGGCTTCTATCGTGTGGGCAGACCCCCGCCCGCCTCACTGGCCGCCAGCCGCGCCATGCTCTGGGTGGTGGCCAGTGCTTTGCGAGGTAAACGCTGCTGTGAACAGCCTCGGACCCTTTGATGTCAGCATCTGAGTCACCAGAGTTTCTAGATGGAAACCTCTGGGTAGCGAGCAGTGCTTTCAAGTCTGATCACTGTTTCACCACCTCCCCGCACCCCCCCGGCAAGTGAACGGCCAGCGTTTGCAGGACAGGGACCTGAGGGCCCAGCTGGTGTGTCCTCACAGAAGCCCCACCAAGCCAGGGGCCTCGGGCCTCCCTGTCTTCTCCACCAGGCTCTCCCCGGCCCCCCGACTCCCCGGCCCCCGACTCTCCTCCCCAGCCCCGACTCCCCGGGGTGATGTCTCTTTGGCCCACATTGGCCTCCTCAGGGCGGGGCCTTCCTGCCCCCCCCTCCGGCACCCAGGCTCAGCTCAGGCCACTGTGGAGGGGGGACAGGGCCTACCTCTCCTGGCCAGCCGTGTCCCAGAGCTGCAGCGCGTAGTACTTGTTGTCCACCAGCAGGTTTTTGACCCGAAAATCCACTCCTAGGGCACACAGAGAGGGTTCGTTACTCTCAAGTCACCACCCAGGATGGCCAGCCCAGGCCGGGCCAAGTGCCCCACCCTGCCCCAGGGGACAGGAACCGGTGGCACTGCTTCCCTCTGCTCCCCAAACCCATCCACACTCAAGGGCCCAGGTCTCCCTGGAAGCTTCCCCGCCCTCCCGCCCTCCCAACCCTGGGGCTCACTGCCCTGCTGCTCTCCGTGCCGACACAGGGAACCTCGCATTATTTTTATCTCTGTGAGCCCAGCCATTGCACTCCTTAGTCCACTCAGGAAAACCCGTTTCATTGTTTTATTTTAAAACTGGAGGGGGGTCCCTCAGCCCGGCCTCCCCCTCTCATAGCCTGGGAGCCCTCAGGGGAAGGCCATGACCCCATCACACCTCCTCTGCTGCTGCCACTGCCAGCAACGCAAGCCTCGGCCTGCCAGCCCTGGTTACCTGAGCCTCGGGCGGGCCTGTGCACTTGGGGGCTGAGCACAACCATCTTTGAGGGGGTGGCAGTCAATTAGCATATTCTCTCTTTATTAGATAGGATACTCATTTCATATCCCAGTTACAGCATGCATCCTCCCTCCTACCAGACAGCCAGGGGTGACTGGTGGGCTGTGGGTTGTCCGCCCTCAGCCCCTGTACCTGCTGTGTGACCTCAGGAAGTCACCTCACCTCTCTGAGCCTCCCTTCCTCATCACACCTGCAGGGCGGCGGGGAAGAGTAAATGTCTATGGCCAAGGGTTAGCCCAGTTCCTGGGAGGGGGAGGTGCTTCTGGTCCCTCTGAACCCCAGCCCGTTGAATTTCACAGCCCCATCCCTGCCTGAGGTCATGGCTCCAGACCTTTTCTGGAAAGATGGAGGTAAGGGAAATCTGGGGGAAGTTTGGGATCTTTGGGGTGCAACTTCCTGCCAACCCTACTTCCCAAAGGAAAGCAGGTGGGGTGGGGGATGATGGAGAGGGCTTCTTTTATTTATTTATTATTAATTTATTTTTTTTTTTTGTTAATCCTCACCTGAGGATATTTTTCCCATTGATTTTTAGAGAGAGTGGAAGGGAAGGGGAGAGACAGAGAGGGAGAGAGAAACATCAATGTGAGAGACACACATTGATTAGCTGCCTCCCACATGCACCCCGACCAGGGTCGAGGATCAAGCCTGCTACCAAGGTATGAGCCCTTGACCAGAATTGAAAAGACCGTGGGCTGACGCTCTATTCACTGAGCCAAATCGGCTAAGCCAGTGGCCGGCAAACTCAATAATCAACGGAGCCAAATATCAATAGTACAAAGACTGAAATTTCTTTCAAGAGCCAAATGTTTTAAACTTAAACTATATAGGTAGGTACATTGTTATTAACTTAATCAGGGTACTCCTAAGCTGGCCTTTGCTAAAAACTCAAGGGGCCAAAGAGCCACATATGTTTGCTGACCACTGAGTTTGCCGACCACTGAGGCATCAATCTGTGTTTTTCTTGATTCAATTTCTTGGAAGCCTCTTAGCACGTGATAATGGGGGGAGAGTCGGTTATTAGATGGGGGGGAAGGGAGCAGGGCCTGTTGTAAGATGCCTGGTGCACTGGCTTAGTCCCCTAGTCGGCAAACTGCGGTTCGCAAGCCACATGCGGCTCTTTGGCCCCTTGAGTGTGGCTCTTCCACAAAATACCACGGCCTGGGCAAGTCTATGTTGAAGAAGTGGCATTAGAAGAAGTTTAAGTTTAAAAAATTTGGCTCTCAGAAGAAATTACAATCGTTGTGCTGTTGGTATTTGCTCTGTGGACTGATGACTTTGCCGACCACTGCCTTAGGAGGTTACCAGGGTGTCCCTGCAGGCCAGCCATCGGTCCCCATCCCCAGGACACTGCATCGCTCCCTGCTCCGGGGGGGATTGGTAAGCAGAGAAAAGCCGGGGCCTCGCCCTGGGCCCCTCTTGCATGTGGGCTGTCATCATCCTCGCGTCCCGGTCACGTGACCCTGACTGACACAAAGATGGGCTCCCTCCCTCTTCATCCCGAGGGTCCACACCCTGGCCTCCGTGGGCCTTCCACACTCCGTGGCCACACAGCCCGGTCCTCCGGGGAGAAGAAGCTTTGTGCCTCGGCACGTCTCACTGGCAGGAGCCGCTGAATGAGACCATCTCAAATACTCACACTAACAACAATGCAAATAACTAGTGTGGATCAGCACTAGGTGCCAGGCGTGATTCTCAGAGCTTGGTGCATACTAAGGGCTCATCCTTACAACCGCTCTAGCAAGCCGGCACCCCTGTTGTGCCCATTATGCAGATGAGGGTTTGGGGGCTCAGGGGGCTTAAGTCACTTGTGGCTAGTAAGTGGCAGCACAAGATACGAACTCAGGCACCCAGCTTCCCGGAGTGCCACAAGTGCCTTCTGTGTAAAACATTCAACGTGCCCAAGGCAACGCCCCCAGAGCCTGGCTGACCGGCAGGGGCTGGTCCTGACCACATGCAACCTGGGTGACCCTGCAGGGCCCTGCCTTCCCCCCAGCCATGTGGGTGGGACCCTCTTGCTTTCACCGTCCATCAGCGCTGGCACCTAAATTGCAGGGTGCTTTGTTGATGTGGCACATTAAAAGCTAATCAGATCAAAGCAAATTACCTGTAATTAGAGAGGATTAGTAAAATGGTACGAGTATCCCCTATAGGTTATCTAGAGCAGGGCCTGGGCCAGGACAGACTGCAGCTCCCCAGGGTGCTCGCTCCGGCCTGCTCTTGCTCCTGCTCAGCTCGCTGGCCAGGGCCCTGGGCCTCCCCCTCTCCCCCTACACCCCCCCAGGATGGGCGCTCACCCACTGTGGCTGTCAGCCCCGAGGCGAAGGTGTTCTGGTGCAGCAGGTGCAAGAAGGAGGTTTTGCCCACGTTGGAGTCTCCCAGGAAGATGACGTGGAAGATGTGATCGGGGTCGGCTGGAGACTCGCTGCCCGTGCGGACCCCGGGGGCGAGGGTCAGCCCAGCGCCCCCGGAGCCTGCTCCTGGGTCTTCAGGCCGGTCCTCTGCCCGAGGAGCCCGGGGCTGTGGGGGGCCTTGTTCGCCCTCCGCGGTGGGTGGCGGCCCGGGTTGGGCTTGAAGCGCAGCCTCGGAGCTGGGCAGGGTGCTGGGCAGGGTGTTCTCGGGCGGCTGGGGCCCTGCCCCACCCTCGGGCTGAGCACCCCGAGGGGGAGAGTCCCTTGGAGGGGATGGTCTTCCAGGAGCAGGGCCTTCGGCCTCAGCCGGAGCCTGCGCTGTGTCAGCTGGGAGAGGGGCGGGCAGGGAGCGTGGCTGGGGGAGTTCTGAGCGCCCATTCCTCAGGCCCCCAGCCTCAGCCGGCAGCTCTGAACTGAGGCCTCGCCTGCGTCGGCCCCCCTGTTTCCTCTCCTCCCTGGGCTCCTCCTCCAGACTCTGCTGTGGGGGGGCAGGCGGCCCGCCTGGCTGGGCCTGGCCAGGAGCTTCCCTCAGCCCCGCAGGACAGCCCTCCAGCACTTCCGGGCCCAGCTCACCCTGCGGTGCCACCCCCTGTGTGGGAACCTCAGCCTCACCTCCCAGACCATCTGAGGGCTCAGACAGGGGAACCTCAGCCTGTCTGAAAGAGGGTAACCTCAAAGAGGGTAACTGCTCTAGAAGGGTAACCTCAGCCACATCCCTCAGACCCTCTGAGGGCTGAGCCACATACCCCACACCCTCCAGACCCTCTAAGGGCTCAGTCACACCCCACAGACCCTCTGAGGGCTCAGCCACACCCCTCAGACCCTCTGAGGGCTCAGCCACACCCTCCAGACCCTTTGAGGGCTCAGATCGGGGAACCTCACCCTCCAGACTCTCTGAGGGCTCAGACAGGGTAACCTCAGCCACATACCCCAGAACCCCTGAGGGGTCAGCCACACCCTCAAGACCCTCTGAGGGGTCAGCCACACCCTCCAGACCCTCTGAGGCCTCACCCACATACCCCAGATCCTCTGAGGGCTCAGCCACACCCCCCAGACCCTCTGAGGGCTCAGACAGGGGAACATCACCCTGTCTGAAAGAGGGTAACCTCAAAGAGGGTAACTGCTCAAAGAGGGTAACCTCAGCCACATCCCTCAGACCCTCTGAGGGCTCAGCCACACCCTCCAGACCATCTGAGGGCTCAGCCACACCCTCCAGACCTTCTGAGGGCTCAGTCACACCCTCCAGACCCTCTGAGGGCTCAGCCACACCCTCCAGACCCTCTGAGGGCTCAGATAGGGGAGCCTCACCCTGTCTGAAAGAGGGTAACCTCCAAGAGGGTAACTCCTCTAGCAGGGTAACCTCAGCCACACACCCCAAACCCTCTGAGGCCTCAGCCACACCCTCCAGACCCTCTGAGGGCTCAGCCACACCCTCCAGACTCTCTGAGGGCTCAGACAGGGTAACCTCAGCCACACCCTCCATACCCCCTGAGGGGTCAGCCACACCCCCCAGACCCTCTGAGGGCTCAGACAGGGGAACCTCACCCTCCAGACTCTCTGAAGGCTCAGCCACACCCTCCAGACTCTCTGAAGGCTCAGCCACACCCTCCAGACCCTCTGAGGGCTCAGACAGGGGAACATCACCCTGTCTGAAAGAGGGTAACCTCAAAGAGGGTAACTGCTCTAGAAGGGTAACCTCAGTCACATCCCCCAGACCCTCTGAGGCCTCAGCCACACCCTCCAGACCATCTGAGGGCTCAGCCACTCCCTCCAGACTCTCTGAGGGCTCAGACAGGGTAACCTCACCCTGTCTGAAAGAGGGTAACCTCCAAGAGGGTAACTCCTCTAGCAGGGTAACCTCAGCCACACACCCCAAACCCTCTGAGGCCTCAGCCACACCCTCCAGACCCTCTGAGGGCTCAGCCACACCCTCCAGACTCTCTGAGGGCTCAGACAGGGTAACCTCAGCCACACCCTCCAGACCTTCTGAGGGCTCAGACAGGGGAACCTCACCCTGTCTGAAAGAGGGTAACCTCAAAGAGGGTAACTGCTCTAGAAGGGTAACCTCAGCCACACCCCCCAAACCCTCTGAGGGCTCAGCCACACCCTCCAGACCCTCTGAGGGCTCAGACAGGGGAACCTCACCCTCCAGACCCTCTGAGGGCTCAGCCACACCCCCCAGACCCTCTGAGGGCTCAGACAGGGGAACCTCACCCTGTCTGAAAGAGGGTAACCTCAAAGAGGGTAACTGCTCTAAGAGGGTAACCTCAACCACATCCCTCAGACCCTCTGAGGGCTCAGCCACACCCTCCAGACCCTCTGAGGGCTCAGCCACACCCCTCAGACTCTCTGAGGGCTCAGTCACACCCTCCAGACCCTCTGAGGGCTCAGCCACATCCTCCAGACCCTCTAAGGGCTCAGTCACACCCCACAGACCCTCTGAGGGCTCAGACACACACCCCAGACCCTCTGAGGGCTCAGACAGGGGAACCTCACCCCCAAGACCCTCTGAGGGCTCAGCCACACCCTCCAGACCCCCTGAGGGCTCAGCCACACCCCCCAGACCCTCTGAGGGCTCAGACAGGAGAACCTCACCCTGTCTGAAAGAGGGTAACCTCAAAGAGGGTAACTGCTCAAAGAGGGTAACCTCAGCCACATCCCCCAGACCCTCTGAGGGCTCAGCCACACCCTCCAGACTCTCTGAGGGCTCAGACAGGGTAACCTCAGCCACATACCCCAGAACCCCTGAGGGGTCAGCCACACCCTCAAGACCCTCTGAGGGCTCAGCCACACCCTCCAGACCCTCTGAGGCCTCAGCCACATACCCCAGACCCTCTGAGGGCTCAGCCACACCCTCCAGACCCCCTGAGGGCTCAGCCTCACCCCCCAGACCTCCTGAGGGCTCAGACAGGGGAACCTCACCCTGTCTGAAAGAGGGTAACCTCAAAGAGGGTAACTGCTCAAAGAGGGTAATCTCAACCACATCCCTCAGACCCTCTGAGGGCTCAGACACACCCCCCAGACCCTTTGAGGGCTCAGCCACACCCCCCAGACCCTCTGAGGGCTCAGCCACACCCTCCAGACCCTTTGAGGGCTCAGATAGGGGAACCTCACCCTGTCTGAAAGAAGGTAACCTCAAAGAGGGTAACTGCTCTAAGAGGGTAACCTCAGCCACACCCTCCAGACCCTCTGAGGGCTCAGCCACACCCTCCAGACCCCCTGAGGGCTCAGACAAGGGGGCCTCAGCCTCACCCTCCCAGCTCTGGGAGGACACAGCCGGGAGGACTCTGGCCCCTCTGGGCTCCAGTCCCGGGGTGGAGCCCGCAGTCTGAGGGTCCTGGAGCAGGGCCTCCCTCTGCCTGGGCAGCTTGGCTGGGACAGGCCCGGTCCAGGAGTCCCTGTGCTCTGGGTCTGACGCCTGGGAGAGTGTGCTGGGCCCAGCCGGGGCCCAGGCAGGGGGAGCCGTCCCCTGGGGAGGGGGGCTGTCCCCCCGAGGAACAAGCACTTTGAGTGCCGCTGCCACCAGGCGCCCGGACCCCCCCGCCGGAGCCTCGGGGAGAAGTGGCCCCCCAAAGAAGTGGCTCTCGGGGCCGGGCCCCGGCTCTTCCGGAGGGAGCTCGCTGCGCGGCTCCGCGGGCCGCCCTGCACTGCCGCCCTGCCCACCTGCGTCCTCTCCGCTCCCCTCCTCGGGCCCGGCAGCCGGCCCCGGGGGGCTCCTGGGGGCCGCATCGGGGTCTGGAGACGGCTCCCGGCCAGACAGCAGGCGGTGCTGCTCTGAGATGGAGATCTGCCTGACCACCCGGGGGGTCTGGGGGGCGGAGGGGGCGGTCGGGGTGGCGGGCGGGCTCCACAGGAGCTGCGGGGTCCTGTGCCAGGGGCTGTTGAAGCCGCTCAGGAGCTGGTCCCAGTCGTCATTGTCCCCGAACAGTCCCGGCAGGGGCGCCTCCTCGGCGGAGGCTGCCTGAGGGTCCGGAGCCACCTCCTCACCTGCTCTGGGCGCGCTGGAAAGGGGGGCTCCGGTCAGGGGGGCAGGTACCGCACCCCAGCCTTGCCTGGGCCCTCACCTCATTGATGCCTCAGTTGCACACAAGACCTATGAGTAGGTGTGAATGTGCGTGTATGTACGTGTGTGAGTGTGTATGAGTGCATGTGTGAGTGAATGTGAGTGTATGAGTGTGTGTGAATATGTTAGTGTGTGTGCGAGTGAGTGTGTTTATGAGTGCATGTGTGATTGTATATCAATGTATGAGTGTGTGTGAATATGTTAGTGCGTGTGCGAGCGAGTGAGTGTGAGTGTGTATGTTAGTGTGAGTTTATGTATGTGTGAGAGTGTGTTTGAGTGTGTGTATGTGTATGAGTATGTGTGAATGTCTATTAGTGTGCGTGAGTGTGCATGAGTGTGTGTAAGTGCATTTGTGTGTGTGAGTGTGTGTGTGAGAGTGTATGAGTATGTGTGTGAGAGTGTGAATGTGTGTTTGAGTGAGTGTGTATGAGTATGTGTGTGTATGAGTGTGTGTGAGTGAGTGTGTGTGAGTGTGTGTATGAGTGTGTAAGTGAGTGTGAGTGTGTGTGTGAGTGAGTGTGTGTCTGAATCCCAGGTGTGGCGTTGGGCACTGACTTTCCTGCCTGCCCTTCAGTTTCCTCGTCTGGAAATGGACTTGACAATCCGCCTGGCAGTGGCTTTGTGAGGGGCCGTGTGCTGGGGTGACAGCCAGAGGACAGCCCCCCTCCTCCAGGAGCCCTGGTCCCAACCCCCCCTCCACCCCGCCGGGGGCAGCCACTTGCCTCGGCTCCGCCTCCACCTGCCAGGACACGCGGCTCCTGGCGAAGCTCAGGTGGCCCCGGGTGGCCTGCAGCTGCCCCTGCACCTGCTCCAGCCGCGCGGCCAGGTCCCGCTGGGCCTCCCGCAGCTGCTGCTTCTCGGAGCCGGCCTCCCGCTGGGCGCTGCTCAGGCGCCTGAGCTCGGCCTCCAGCTGCAGGAGGGGACAGAGGGGGCAGTGAGGGACAGCCAGCTGCCCTCCAGGTCAAACGGCAGCCCCCCAAGGCCATGGGGGCACAGGCTCCAGGTCCCCAGGGCCCGGCTTAAAGCAGGACTGGAGGGGTGACCGCTCCTTCCCAACGGGCCCCATGCCCTCCCAGCGGAGGGACGTGTAAATGCCGGGTGGAGGGGCCACAGGGAGCTGCAGGAACACGCTGCCTGAGGCCACACCTCCCTCTGTCTGCAGGGAGCTCCGGGGCCCACAGCCAGTCCCACGGAGAGCAGCTTGTCCCGCAGTGGGAGGCAAAGCCCTCCAGTGGCCCCGGGCCCTGCAAAGACACCCCCACAACCCTGTTACATCTCTGACCTCCCCTCCCCCTGCCACCCCACCCCCACCCCCGTCCCAGCCACGGGTCTCCTTGCTGTGCCTTAAACATCCACAGCACGTGCCTACCTCAGGGCCTTTGCACTCTCCATTCCCTCTGCCCAGCTGCTCTTCTCCGTCATCGCATGGCCCACCCTCCCCTTCTCCAGGCCTTTACTCCAACGTCTTCTTCGACCAAACCCCTCTGTCCCCCGGCCCTGCTTTATTTATCCTCCTCCGCACTTTCGTTATCTGACCTGTTACGGATTTTCCTGGCTGGTTTTATCCTCCGTCTCCCTGGCTAGACAATGACTCCGCGGGCAGAGGCTTTTGTCTGCCGTGGTCCTCAGAGCCTAGACCTGCCTGGCAGGTCCGGGTGCCTCCTAACTGGCTGTTGGGGGAGGGATGAAGGGCCTGGGGCAGAGCTTCGGGGGGCAGAGCACCATGGCCCCGCGTGCAAGTCCGGCCTTCTCCCTGCTGCCTCGGGGGCACTGGGGCACCAGCAGGCGGCGGGGCAGCCAGGCGGCGGGGCAGCCAGGCGGCGGGGCAGCCAGGCGGCGGGGCAGCCAGGCGGCGGGGAGAGCAGCCGAAGGGATGCGGGAGCCCGTCACCACCGCTGTGAGTTACTTCGGGCGGCGGTTGGGAGTTGGAGGAAGAGACTGGGAGTAGGGAGGGGGACAGGGGGCAGGGTCTCAGACCAAAGACTCAGCCACAAGGAGACGGGAGTGGCCACCGGCTGCCGGCCCGGGGTCAGGGCAGCAGGTCCTGTGCCCGGAGCCAGGTCAGACTCAGAGGCAGGAATAGCCATGATGGGTAAAGCTCCGGGCACGTCACAGCCGTTTTCTAAGAACCGAGCCCCACTTCTCTGCGGAGGAAACCAAGGCTCAGGGAGGTTAGAAACCTGCCAAAGTGGCTCAGCTGCCCTCGGAGATGGAGACGGAGCTGGATGCCAGCGGCGAGGCCTGGGTTTGCCCTGCATTTCCTCTCCGCAGCGCTTTCCATTTATTGCCTCCTAGTGGCCCGGTGCACGAAATTCATGCACAGGGAGGTGTCCGTCAGCCCATCCTGCACCCTCTCCAATCTGGGATCCCTCAGGGGATGTCTGACCCTAAACCAGCAGTCGGACATCCCTCTCGAAATCCAGGACCGCTGGCTCCTAACTGCTCACCTGCCTGCCTGCCTGATCACCCCTAACCACTCTGCTTGCTGGCCTGCTCACCCCCAACTGCCCCCCTGCCTACCTGATTGCCCCCAACTGCCCCTCTGCCAGCCTGCTCACCCCCAACTGCCCCCCTGCCAGCCCGCTTGCCCCCAACTGCCCCCCCTGCCGGCCTGATAGCCTTCAGCTGCCTCCCCACCCCCTCCAACCCACCAGCCTGCCTCAGCCCCACCACATGGCTTTGTCCAGAAGGATGTCTGGAAGGTCTCCTGGTCTAATTAGCATATTGCCCTTTTACACAACCAGCCTGGGAGATGCAATAGATGTGGCCAGTCCCATTGCACAGGTGGAGAAACTTAGGCCGGGCGAGCAGTGATTTCCTCAGATTTGCTTTGGAACCACAGGGAACCTTGTGGCTCCTGTCCCGGTGCTCCCACGGCCCTACCTGGCCTGACCTCAGAAAAGGGCCCGCCACGCCTTCCCAGGGGGCCGCTCTCCGAGGAGGCGGGGTGCCAGTCTGAATGCTCAGAGACGGCCTGGCCGCGCACTCACCTCCCTCTGGCCCTCCGCCAGCCGCTGCGCCTCCCGCTCCTTGGCCTCCAGGACCTCCTGCATCTGGGAGCTGAGGGCCAGGTCCCGGGACTCACTCTGCGGAGAGAGAGGCCTCAGGCCCTGGGCCTGGCTCACCGCCACCCAGGCCGGGGCGCGGGGTCCCCGCAGAAGGGGTCTCGGCCTAGATTGTGGCAGCAAGGAAACCGAGGCCCCGGAAGTGGGACCGGCCCCAGGGGACAAAGCGAGGCCCATACTCCTCACCCCATCTCCCGGTCAGGCGTGTGAGAGGACCCACCCCGGCCGCCTCCTGCTGCCCCACACCGGCCGGCGCCGGCCCAGCGTCTGGGCCAGCAGAGGGGTCCGGCCGGGGAGGGCAGGCCGCCAGGAGCCCACCTTGGCCTGCAGCTGCTGCTTCTGCCGGCCGATCTGCTGCTCCATCTCCTCGTACAGCCGCTGGACCTCGCGCTGGTGGTCAGAGTCCCGCCTGGAGGGGGGGAGGGGGCCGGGCAGCGCCTCAGTGCCCCGGGGCCCTGCTGCTGCCAGAGGACCTGGCTTGGAGTCCATCTACTGCTCACCTCGCTTGGGCAGGGACCCCTGACCCTCCTTACCCTGGAAACGGTTATCCCAGTAGCAGCCCCTGGCCCACGCACCCCTGACACTGGTCATGCTGGTCCCAACACCTGACTCCTGTAGCCATCACCAAGCTATTGGTCCCCTGGGCCTGTCACATGGTCCCCATCATTTCACACCCTGTCCCCACATCCCTCTGTCCCCACACCCCTCTGTCCCCCACACCCCTCTATCCCCATCCCCCTGCTTCCATAGCTCAGATCCCCGTAGAGCTGTGCCCATGCCAACCCCAGGGCCGCCCCATGCAATGCCACCTACGTGAGTGGCAGTCCTGGCATTGGCTGCCATGGGGCCCTGCACCAAGAAGCACGTGGCATCCCACTCTCACCAAAGGCCGACTCTGTCCTCCCAGCCCCCGAAGCCAGCCCCATCCCAGCTTCCGGGCCCTGCCTGGCCTTGGCCTCCATCTCCTGCCGCCGAGGGGATCCCGTTAGGATTCAGCGAACACGTGAAGAGCTCCCACTGCGTGCACCCACTCACTTCCTCAGGGTCAGCTCCAGAGACTCCTTGTCGGCCCGGGCCTCCTGCAGGCGGCTGGTCATCTGCGCCAGGAAGCCCTCCAGGTTGCCCGCCAGCTGGGGCTCCTGCTGCCTCAGCTTCCCCCACAGCTGCCAGATCTCCTGCCTGGGAGGGGGAGCCAGAGCTGAGACATGGGGGGGGGGCAGGAAGCAGAGGGGCCCCGTTCTCCACATGAATGGCAGCACTCCAGGAGACCGGGCGCCTGGGCTGCAAAATCTATTGACCCCTGTGGGTGCCACCAAACGCCACGCCCTCCGGGAGCCTCTCCCAGGCGTGCCCTCTCCCTTCTTGTTTTTAATCCTCCCCAAGGATATTTTCCCATTGAGTTTGAGACAGAGTGGAAGGGAGGGAAAAGGAGAGGGAGGGACAGCGAGAGAAACATCGATGGGAGAGAGACACGTCGATGGGTTGCCTCCCACACACACCCCAACCTGGGGCTAGGATCAAGCCTGCACCTGAGTTAGCGTCCTTGACCGAAATCTAACCCGGGACCCATCAGTCCGCGGGTTGACGCTCTAGCCACTGAGCCACACTGGTGAGGGCTGCCCTCTCCCTTCTTGAACCCCCAGAGTACCTTGGTTCTCTGTGGTTTGGGGATTAACTGTGGGGAGGGGGACTTGGGAGCCCGACGGCCCAGGGCCTCAGCTGCCTTCTCGCTTCCCCCGCTCCCCAGCTGTGTGATCTTGGGCAAGGGCCATGCCCTCTCTGGGCTTCTTTGTAAAATAAGGAGGCTGGTACCTGCCCAGCAAGTTCTCCAGAGCATGAGACACGCCCAGTGAGAGCATGGCTGGGGCCTGGCCCGGACTGGCACCTGACCCGGGTGCCTTCGCATGGACTTCACTGAGCTGTGAGGACGGTGCCAGAGCGAGAGCAGGCCGAGCGCCAAGGAGGTGACTGGCTCCCCACCACGCCTGGCCCTGCAGCCTGTGCCCCACACCCCACCCGGCCTGCCCCACCCGGGGCCTGCCCTCTGAGAGCTCGTTCCCACAGCCCTGTGGGCCGCGACCCCCTGCCGCTCTGACCCCCAGGGGCAGATGGGGTGTGAGGGAGATGGGGTGTGCGGGAGGGGCCCTTTTAGGCAGGGCCCCCCTTCTCTGAGCACAAGTAACCCAAGAGCCCAGAACCAGAGCCAATTTGGGGGAAATGCCGTCTGTCTCCAAATCTCCCGCCCTGCACCGTCCTAACCCTCTTTGGGGGTTAAGAAAGGCACCCTCAGAGATCAAGACCAGCAGGGAAGGATGGTCCCCCTTCTCGGGGGAGAAGGGGTGGGGGGGCAGGGGAAAGATCTGGCCCAGGGAGGGGAGGTGTGATGTCCCCCACCCTTGGGGGGCTGCCCCAGCCCAGTAACCCTCCGGAGGAGGGATTCTAGGGCAGGACAGAGCAGGGCGGGGGCGGGGCCCGGGCCTGGGGCGCCTCCCGAGCAGGCATCTCCACAGGGCTGTATCTCTCCCCAACAGCTGCTCACTCTGCAGCCCGGGAAGCCGAGGCCAGGGTTAGGCCACTTGCCCCAAGTCACACAGCTAACAAGTGGCCAAACCAGAATTCGCACCCAGCTCTCCACACTGTGTCCACTTCCACACGGTGTCCAGTGAGGCCTGGCCTACACGGACTGGCAGTGCCCGCCCCCCGCCCCCCAGCCCTCCTCCGCACAGGGCCTTACTCAGGAAGGGAGTGGCCGCCCCCCAGCTGCTCCATGAAGGCAAGGAACGCCTCCTTCTCCTCCGCGTCCGCCTCCTCCAGCGCCGGGAAGCTGGTGGCCGCAGATCCCCGCTTGGATGACAGCGGCCTCCTCCCGCGGACCCTCTGCGTGCTCGGGCTGGAGCCGAAGATGCTCTCTGTGCGGCAGAGGGGGCAGGAGGGGGGGAGTGGGCTGGGCTCAGCCCCTGACCCCTGACCCCTGACCCCTGGCCTTGCCCTGCTCCAGCCCAGGGGGAAGTAGCTGTATCCGTTGTGGTCACATTTATGCTGGGCCATGTTCATGCATGCCTCATGTCAGCCTAGGAAGGCTACGGGCGGCAGCCCTGTGCCTGTTTTACAGGTGAACAGGCGAGGCCCAGAGAGGCCTAGAGTCGCTGGAAATTACACAGCCGCTCCATGGTGGCCAACACATCCTTCGTTCACCCAGGATATTTACTGAGCACAGAATATTTGTGTGCTGAGGACAAAAATGGCCCAAATCCTTGTCCTAGTAGAACTGAATTGTAGTGAGTGCTGAAAAGGACACATTTTCTGAAAAGTAAATTTGCTAAGTGAGCTAATGGAATGAACAGGACAAATTCCGCTAAGAGATGGGTGGCGACTCTAGAGCGAGTGGGTAGGCGTGCCCTGAGGACGTGTCTTTAGGACCGAGATGAGAACGGCAAGAAGGAACATGCCCTGTGCCTTCCTGGGGAGGCTGATTCCAGGCAGAGAGAACAGCACGTGCAAAGGTCCTGTGGTGGGAAACAGACTGGCACACTGGAGGAGCGAGTGGCACTGAGTGAGCCAAGAGGCTGGCAGAGCCTGGCTGTGCTGCCCTGGGGGCCCGGGCAGGGGTGCAGACTGAGCTGCACAGGCAGCGGCGGTCCCTGGGGCGCTGGGCAGGACTGGATACTGACAGGAAGATGGCCGGGGGGTGGGGGGGGGTGCATGGACAACAATGTTCCCTCTGCCCCCACCCCCCGATTCCAGACCCCAACCCCCTCCCCCATCCCAGCTTCCCCATCACCAGAGCCAGACACCCACCTCCTGGGCAGCCCGGACCTACAAATGCAGATCCCTGGCCTCCCGCTCTGTTTCCTGCCAGAGACCAGCAAACTGGGAACCCCGGGTGGCCCCGCATTAATGTGAGGCCAGCTGGGCTGGGCAGGGGCTCAGAGGACATCACACTCCCCTCCCTGGGCCAGGTCTTCCCCCGCTCCCGCCACCCCCTCCCCCGGAGAAGGGGGCATCGTTCCCTGCCGGTCTGGTCTCTTTAGGTCCGTTGGGGCCTGGCTGAGAAGCAGGGTGGAAGCAGCCCAGCTCAGTGAGGACTAAACCCTTCGCTGCTCCCTGGGCCCTAATGCCATCACCAGCCCGGCCGTGAGCGTCACCAGCCCGGCCGTGAGCGTCCTCAGAGGGAAACAAGCCTGTGGCCTCAAGAGTGGGGGGCGCTTAACTTCTCGCTCAAGGGAAGCCTTCTGCTGGGGAGAAGACAGGGAGGCATCAGAGAACAGGCCTGGCAGCCCAGAGAAGGGGGATGCGGAGGGGGTCCCCCAGCCGAGAACGGCTCTGGCCGGTGGGAGAGGAAGCCACCCAATCGATCTCCGGGGCTAGAGTCCTAAGGCTCAAACCGCCTGCCTTCCCCCGGGCTGAGGGTCCTCATCTCCAGTCCCCAGGACTGTCTTCCACCCCTGAGCTCTCTCTCGGGTGCTGTGAGGGCCCCTGGTTGCTAAGGTGTCACCGTGGCCTTTCCGTCAGCCCAGCCTGGCCCGTGCTGGGCTCACGGCAGGGACGCCTGCCCGCGGCCGGCCCCCGGCGCCTCCCCCTGGGACAGACATACTGAGCCCGGAGCTGAACTCTTCCAGGGAGAGCCGTCCCTTCCGCTCCAGGTCCACCCAGTCAAAGATCATCTCCGGCTCCTCCTCGCTGCCCAGGAAGCTGAGCTTGGCCGCCTGCAAGGAGGGGGGAGATTGGGTGCTGTTCCCACTGGGCCACCCCCACCTGCCCTCTCCCCAGTTCTGGAGTCCCACGGCCCGCCTGAGCCAGGGCCTGCCCGAGGCTCCGGACCCGGACCCTGGCCCAGACGGCCTCGGCAGAGCCCTGAGCTCCTCCACACCTTCTCCCATCCCCCCTCCTACGTCAGCATTTGCCTGTCCCCAGTCTCTCCCTTAAGGGCCCCAATAAAGGACAGTCGGGAATCCGCCCCAGATGGTGTTGATCGGTGTCCAAAAATTAACCTGGAACTTGGCAATAAGTCCCCGAGGTGGACAGCACGCTCCTCAGGGCCAAAGCCGCCGAGCATCTAGACCAGGGATGGACAGACTTGGTCGCAGGGAGCTGACGAAAGGGCCCAGACTAGAGAGAGTCACAGGTTCACGTGTAGGTTTCGTCCGAGAGAGACGTGAGTGATTTCTGTCCAAAGGAACCGGTAACCCCAAGGATGTATGGCCATCAGGCATTCACCAGCTTTTAAAGCTCTAACTCAGCATTTCTCACATTTCTTTGTTAAATTACCTAGCTTTTTAAATGCTCTTTCAACCATTCATAGCCGCTCTCCATTAATGATTTAAATGAAATCTGTGGTGATCCATCTTATCGTTGCCGAAGGGCCCTGAGTCTGCCTTTCGGGAGGGTATGTCTGGACCGTCTGGGAGGTCCCGTGAGGATGCCCAGTGGACTCGCTGTCAGAACCACGGAAGCTGCTTTGCTGGGGAATGACAGGCACCTCTGGGCGCTGGGAGGGCAGCCTGGGTGTGTCTGAGCTTTAAGCTCGCCGACTCGGTGTCTCTGGGGTCCTTCTTGCTGACTGTGTTTTCATGTTGGTGGCAGCCACGGTGGGAGAGTGGAGGGGGAGACCACAGGAAGTCGGATTTGCCCATCTTTGTTGGAGGTGGGCGTGTTTGCTCTTCTACGTGTGACCGCCCGCCACTTAGTTACGAGTTGTGCCCCCACTGGGAGGGAGAGCAGCTTTTTGAGACCTGGACTGGTGAGTCTTTCTGTCTCTGTGCTGGCCTTTTTTTTTTTTTTTTTTTTTTTTTTTTTTTAATATATTTTATTGATTTTTTACAGAGAGGAAGAGAGAGGGATAGAGAGCCAGAAACATCAATGAGAGAGAATCATTGATCAGCTGCCTCTTGCACACACCCCCACTGGGGATGTGCCCGCAACCAAGGTACATGCCCTGGACCAGAATCGAACCTGGGACCTTTCAGTCCACAGGCCGATGCTCTAGCCACTGAGCCAAACCGGTTTCGGCTCTGCTGGCTTTTGACCCATGGCTGGAGTTGCAAAAATAGTCAGAGTCACTCTATGTTTGTGTGCCTACACGTCTGTAATCAGAGGCCTTAGCTCTCAGTGTGGATGTGAAATAACTTCCTACTTCTGGAGGTATTGACAGCTTCGAGTCCCAGGGTCCGTATTGATTGGTTTGTAGAGACAACTAAGTGCCTACATAAATCTGACGTTTTCCGAAGTCAGAGGAAATAAAGAAACCCAATTTCTATGCTTTATAAGTACTCAGCTTTTTTTAAAAAAGTTCCCCATACAAGAAGTTGTTAGCTCAGAAAACTCTTAAGGATCCAGGTTCAATCATTAAGGTGAATCTTTGGACAAATGAGATTAGTTTTAAAATCTGGGTTACAAGAGACTGATCATAGTTATCTGTGTTTTCTCTGATTTATATTAAATACAATACAAGTATACATTTTATTTTTTACTAGAGGCCTGTTGCAGGAAGGTTCCTGCAAGAATAGGGCTTCCTGCGGCCGGCCTGTGAGAAGCGGAGAAGGGAGCAAAGCCCACTCCCTTCTCCGCTGCCTCCCTCCCTCCCTTCCCTGCTGCCTCACTCCCTCCTGCAGCCCTCGGCTTCCTTCCACACTGTCTTCAGTCTTGGCTCCGTGCCTGTGTATGCAAATTAACCTCCACATTTGTATGGTTAATTTGCATAGTCTCTCCTGATTGGCTGGTGGGCATGTTCCAGTCATTTTGCATGTTTCTCTTTTATTAGTGTAGATAAGGCCTTGATATAGGTTGTTGGTTTTTTTTTGTGAAGAAACTAGTTCATCTGGATGTCCTGCACTTCTTATTTTTGTCTTTCTGATCAAATAAGCTAACATTATCTGTACATAACGTTTAGGATTATAAAAAATGTTAGAATTGTACACCTGAAACCCATATAATTTTATTAACCAATGTCACCTAATAAACTTAATAAAAAATAAAAATAAACAAGTACATGCCCTGGCCAGGGTGGCTTGGTTGGTTTACCATTGTCACATGCACTGAAAGATCACCGGTTTGATTCCTGGCCAGGGAACATCCCTAGGTTGTACATTAGTTCCCTGATTGGGGTGCATGCAGGAGGCAACCAATCAATGTTTCTCTCTCCCTCTCCCTTCCTCTCTCTTTAAAATAAAATAAAAAATACATTTAAAAATTAAACAAATAAACAAGTACATAAAAAAGGAAATATATTAAATAGAAAAAAATTAAGCCCTAGTTGTGCACTCTGAAGAAAAAAAGTATAACAATGTAAATTTGTGTTCAACTAAATTGATTAGTTATTCTAACAAATTTTATATCAACTGTACTTATGTTTTCCTGTAGTATGTCATTTCAAACATAATTTCCAAGATCTTTAGTAACATGAAAAACTTGAATTAATACTAAATTAATTAAGAACATATGTAATACTGAAAGTTTAATTGCTAAGCATCATCTTAAGTTTGTGTCTTTTTGCTTCTTCCTTTTATGTGCTGGAGAGCAGCTGTACTTTGGGCCGTGTTAAAGAGTGAATCCATTTTGACACTTCAGATAGTTGTGCAAGAGAAAGCAGGGACCAGGTCGCTATTTGTACATCTACATTCAGAGCAACAGTATTCACAATAGCTTAAAGACGGAAGCAACCCAGGGGCAAATGGTACAAGAAATGTGGTAGATACATACAACGGGACATCATTCAGCCTTAAAAGGGAAGAAAACTCCGCCATGTGCTACAACAGGAATGAACCTGTGGACAAACACTGTCTGCACCCACGTTCATGAGGGAGCTGCAGCAGCCAGATCACAGCGATAGAAGTAGAATTGGGGAGGGAGGAGACTAGCAGTCAGTGTTTAATGGGCCAAGTTTCCTCGGGGGGAGAAGCAGTGTTTCTGGAGAGAGGTGGTGGTGGCGATTGCACAACAATGCGAATTACTTAATACCACCGAGATGGCAAGTTTTACGTTAGGTATATTTTATCACAATTTTTTTTAAGTTGTGCAAGGGACATGTGTGACTGCAGAAAGCTGTGTTAGATGTCCTTGTGAGCTCTGCTAGTCCCCAAAAATAAGACATCCTCCGAAAATAAGACCTAGTGCATGGAAAGATAAGGCATCCCCTGAAAATAAGACCTAGCACAACTTTGGGAGAAAAAATTAATATAAGACACCGTCTTATTTTCGGGGAAACAGGGTACTTACCCCCAGTTCACTCTGAGGTCAATTACTTTGGTTAAAAGCTGCAGTCACTACAGTGTCTGAGTCTATGCTAGGAACAGAGTGACAGAGACATCCACTGTGTCTGCACAGAACACGGGGTGTGTTTTTGTCCTGAAGAGATGAAGGAAGTGGTTTTTGTCTTAACGTGTCCGGTTGTTCCAGAACATGAAAAAATATAAAGGCCACAGCCTGAATGGATAGAGTCACAGAAGGTTTACTGAACGGGAGGGAATCTTTTTGCCTTGATTTATAATACCCGACTCTGAAAATAAGCTATGAAATAGGTTAACATTTTGCCAAATTCGCCTCAGTTTTGATGGTTTTAAAAATATATATATATATTATTGATTTTTTTTTACAGAGAGGAAGGGAGAAAGAGCGTTAGAAACATCGATGAGAGAGAAACATCGATCAGCTGCCTCCTGCACACCTCCTATTGGGGATGTGCCCGCAACCAACGTACATGCCCTTGACCGGAATAGAACCTGGGACCCTTCAGTCATAAGGCTGACGCTCTATCCACTGAGCCAAACCTGTCAGGGCTTGATGGGTTTTAAAATAAATTAAGTCCTAGCCAGTTTGGCTCAGTGGATAGAGCATCGGCCTGCAGATGGAAAGGTCCGGAGTTCAATTCCGATCAAGGGCACATGCTCTTGCAGACTCAATCCCCAGTCGGGAGCACTCAGGAAGCAATCAATAGATGATTCTCTCTCATCATTGATGTTTCTATCTCTCTCCCTCTCCCTTCATCTCTGAAATCAATAAAAATATATTAAAAATAAGTAAATAAATAAACAAATTGTGAAACTCCCTTGTGTTATATCAATGCAAAACGAGAGCTGGGCTCCATCTCTGTTAAAATGACAAGCTGGTTTCAGAGCCCTTAGCCAGTGTCAGAGACAGGCTGCTCTTCATCCTGTGTGAGCTGCCCAGATGATGGATTCCACTTCTCAGCAGAAAACCCCCTCTGCTATGTTTGCTTTATCATATTCTATTTCAGAAACAAGAACCTAAGGAACCTCTCTTATGAAAGAGCTCAATGCCCTGCAATTGTGTCACCTTCCTCTATGCTTATTCCAAACGATTGCACTTTCTTGTCACTTTGATTAAACAGGTAACCAAGCAGTACTATTTATTTCTCAGGCTCCCGTGAGCCTGCCTTAAACTAGTGGCCCCATTTCTCTGGTAGCTCTTTTGATTTCACCTTCCAATATCAGATCCTAAATTTAGGGGGGGAAATGAAACTTCAGGATATCTTTCCATATATTATTAAATACTTCACCTCTATTATAAGAACATGATGGGCAAGAAATAACAAGTGTTGGTGAAGTTGTGGAGAAGAGGAAACCCTTGTGCATTCATGGTGGGAACATAAATTGGTGCAGTCACTATGGGGAACAGTATAGAGGCCCCTCAAAAAATTAAAAATAGAGCTCGGCCTGGTGGCTCAGTTAGTTGGAGCATCGTCCCATATATCAAAAGAGTACAGGCTCGATTCCAGGTCAGGGCACATACCTGGGTTTGTGTTCGATGCCCCAGTGTGCATGTGTCAGGCAACCCATTGCTGTTTCTCTCTCTCTCTCTTTCTCTCTCTCTCTCTCTCTCTCTCTCTCTCTCTCTCTCTCTCTCATCAATAAACATATCCTCGAGTGAGGATTAAAAACAAAATTCAAAAGTTTAAAAATAGAACTACCATATGATCCAGCAATTCCACTTCTGGGTGTTTATCTGAAGAAAACGAAAACACAAATTCGAAAAGATAGATGCTCCCTGTGTTCACTGCAGGGCTGTTTACAGCAGCCGAGACATGGGGACAGCCCAAGCCCCCAGCGATGGGCAGATGGCCAGAGAAGACGGGGTGTACTGTATACCTATGCTGTATATTTGTTTTAATTTTTAAGTTCATTAAGATTAATGAACACAATTGTGTTTGACACCTGCTTCTAAAAAAATAAGCTGATCATTATCAATAAAGAATATTGTAATCTTTGTTGCCTGTAGAAGAACACGAAAACTGAGGCTTTAACCTGTAACAAAACCTGATAGTAAACGTGGCTCGGGTGCAAAACAGAAGAGCAGTGAAGGAAGAACATCAACTCAGAAGAGACGGTGGCCTTTCCTAAGCTGTTCATGGCAGTAAAATGCCATTAATACAACCATGGGGATTGTTCAATGCCGTCCCTGCCTCAGGGGAAACGCCGGTCAGCCCTCACCAACAGCCTGTCCCAGGAGAGAGCTGGGCTCTCTGCCATTCCGATGCTGTTAGTTACCGTGACCGACAGCCACCGCGCTCAGTCTCGCTCCTAAAGAAGCTGCGCTGTGCCCGGAGGCTCGGTGGACAGCGGCTGCCAGTCTGTGCTCCCGCAGGCCAGGCCGGAGCTGAGGGCGGGCTGCACCCAGCTCTCTGGCTGCCGGAGCTCCCGGGGCAGGACGCCCGCCCTCAGCCTGAGCCAGCGGCACCTCTCCCCGGGTCCAGCGGAGCCAGCACTGGCTCCACGGAACCCAGTGAACGGACCGAGTGAACGGTCCAGGTACTTGCTGGGAACACAGTTGGTGTGATTTTTATGGATCTGTCTTCCTGAGCTGTCTCCAGCCTTCAGCTGAGTAGGCTATGGCTTTTGTAAATGGAAATTAAACATATTAAATGGCACCTTCTGATTCAGAAACCTGCACTTTAACTCTCCACGCCACATCGCCCTGTGCACAGGTTCAGTGAGAGCCTGTCCTTTGCGGAGATGGTGCGGTAAGTCGGCTGTGTAAGGGGAGTGTCATATGGAGGGTGGTTCCCACCCCATCAGGCGGGACAAGTCCACCGTGAGGAGCACAGGGCCCAGGCCTGCCAGGCCTCCGAGGGCCCAGGTGACCGGGAAGGTCGATCTGGGCCGGGGGGGACCCCAAGAAGAGAGCCCCTCACACTCTGGAGCCTGCAGACAAAGCTGGTGGAGAGAGAGAGTCTTGGGTTGGTTCTTGGCCTTAGGACAGACATAAGGTGGCCAGGTACAGCCCAGCAGGGGCCACATCCCTGGTACCCACCAGCCCCGGCGAACTGGGTCGGATGGTCACGCCGGCTCGCAGAGCCACGAACAGAGATGGTAAAAGTCTGAAACTTGGGAATGAGGAAGACAGACCCGGGGAATGCACTTAGCTCCTCTCATTGTTTACCTTGAATTCAAAGTCCCTGACTCCTGGTTACTCGTTAACCTGCCGGTTTTGTCCGGGAGAGATGGAAATAATTTTGCCTGGCAGAACCGACGTCCCCAAAGATTGACGGCTGTTGGACACGAGCCATTTTTAAAATCGAACTCAGCAATTTTATCCTAACACTCCTCTGTCAGATTGCTTATACATATCCCCGCTCCTCGAATGCTCTCTGAACCCGCCGGAACATCTTACCGGTTCCCTTATTAATTAGTAACAATAATTAATTAAGTTAAGACTTTTGATAAGGGCTGATTTTATATTTACTTCAGTCTTTGTTGTTACTCTTTAAAAAATTATATTTGAACGTGGGCCGTTCAGACATTGTGTGGCCCTGAGGCGGGGATGGGAAGGGCAGCTTTGCTGGGGAAAGGACAAAGTCCGGAGCCGGGAGCAGCGTCGGGAGGAGACGGCAGGCCCAGCGAGACCCGAGCAGCCCGCAGGGGCCCCTCTGCAGGGAGAGAGGAAAACCCGGGAAAAATCTGCCGACCTGGTCTGGGCCACAGCCTCCTTATCCGGCACACGGCCACGGCTGACCGTGTTTCCTTCACATCTCCCATCCTCCACAGGTTAGATGTCCAGGCCTCTAACCAGACTTCCCTGCTCCGTGGGCCCAAGTTATATCATTTGCAAGTTAGTTCTTTGGCTTAAAGTCCTTCCCTCTGTCAAAACGTCACTGTTTCTGAGAGAGGGTAACTCACAGAGCCTTGTCGGTCGCTTGCACGTTAGTATAAGCCAGTGGTCGGCTGCTCTGGTGACTCATGAGTTTGCCGACCACTGGACTAGACTAACTGTACCGTGTGGTTGGAAGCTGTGAGGATGGGCAATTGTGGCATATTGTGTGCAAAGAGGTAAAGGGTGGTATATGACAGTGGTCGGCAAACGCATTAGTCAATAGAACGCAGTTTGCCCACCACTGGCCTAGCCTTTCTGAGGTCAGAGGTCAGCTGAGAGAAAGGGAAGGAGCGGGCAGGCCCCGCAGTGCTGGGTCCGAGCCCTGGAGGGGGATCGGGGAGGGACGGGGTCTGACTCACCGCCAGGTCCGCGCGGGTGACAAAGCCCCTCTCCGCGGCCCCGCAGGCCTGGAAGAAGCCCTGCAGCTCCTCGGCCGCCTCGGGGGGCCAGGGCTCTGGAGCCGCAGGGGCGTCCTGGCCGGCCGCGGGCTCCCGCGTCAGCCGCCGCCGGCTGGAGCCCAGCTTCCGGCCCTTCCGGGGGGCTCTCTGCCCGGACTCCATGCTGCTGTGGCCTGAGGAGGAGAACGGCGAGGGGTCACTGCCTGCTGCACCGGCACAGCGGCTGCATTCCCACCCCACCCCACCCCACCCCCCCCCCCCGCCGGCTCCCCGATAGCCCTGGAGAGACCCGCCACGGTGATGCCGCCCGCCTGGGCCCCGGGGCCTCGCTGCCCTCTGGCCTCAGCGCAGCCGCCCAGGCCCGGCCTGCCCGCCCTCTGCCTGGAAGGCCCACCCGCGCCCTCATCGTGAGGTCTCTGCTCAGCCGTCCAGGGTCTTCCCGCTGTTGAACCAGGAGGTCCCTGTACCGCACAGGTTCCGGTTTAGGGGTTGGGGTGGTGACACAGGGTCGCCCCGAGTCCCACGTCTGAAGGGCCGGCAGCACCTGGTGAGCAGTCTCTCCCTCTGCTCCTCCAGCTCACTCCCCCCGACCCTCAATCCCCACCGTCCCCTCTAAGAGGGACCCTCCCCAGCTGCCTCCTCCCTCCCTGTCACCTGCCTCCCGCCTTGATTCCTCCTCAGCACCATTTCCCTCCTCTCTCCACACGCCCACCCAGGAATCAGAACGTGCCCTCCTTCACTGCCCACCTCCTCGCAGCCCACAGCACCCTCCGAACCACTCCCTCCTCCCTTGGTCCCTGTGCCCCAACCTGCAGACTCTCCTATCCCCTCTCCCAGCGGACTCCTCTTCCTCCCTCTGCTTCCTCCAAGGAGCCTTCCCTGCAGCCACCCCCAGCTTCAAGCCGGGCTCCGTACGCCCGTTTGTGGCCCCGCGATGCCCCGGGCTCCCCTGTGGATGTCCCTGTGCACCTTGCTCCGCTTTATCCCCAGCTCCTTAGCACATAGTAGGTGCTCAAGTAAGGGTCGTCCAATTCATTAATAGGGTCCTTTCTTCTGCCATTGAAGGCCTTAGGTCAGCCAGTCAATGAAGAAGGGTGTGATGGGTGAGGCTTTGTCCAGGGGAGGCCCAGGGCCCTAGAGAGGGCGGCTGGGAGGCGGGAGGGGCGGTCGGGGCCTGCCCTGGCGGGAATAAGTTGGGGTACGTAAAACTGTACGGGGTGAGAGGGGTTGGGGTGCACATAGCCAGGCAGCTTCCTGTGGGCCGTGGGCTTGGCCCAGCTCTGGGGGGGCGGGGCGGGTGCAGGATAAGGTGACCAGACGTCCCGCTTTTGGCAGGACGTCTGGTCACCTTAGCGTAGGAGCAGTGAGCAGCAAGAAGCGGAGGTGGCCAATACCAGTTTGGCTCAGTGGATAGAGCGTCGGCCTGCAGACTGAAAGGTCCCGGGTTCGATTCCAGCCACGGGCATGTACCTTGGTTGCAGGCACATCCCCGGTAGCGGGTGTGCAAGAGGCAGCTGATCGATGATTCTTTCTCATCGATGTTTCTAACTCTCTCTTCCTCTCTGTAAAAAATCAATAAAATATATTATAAAAGAAGAAGAAGAAGAAGAAGAAGAAGAAGAAGAAGAAGAAGCAGCAGCAGCAGAGGCGGCAGGAGCAGCCCCTCCGGGCTGTCAGTTGGGGCCAAAGGTCGCAGGCAGGCCAAGGTCGGGGAGCCCTGCCTCAGGAAGGCGGGCTCCCTGCAGGGACGGGAGCCGCTGGCCCAGCGCCCCTCGGGCGAATTTCCTCACACGGTGCGAGGCCGTGGCTGCAGCAGTCCTCACCCGGGAGGCCCCAAACTTCAGTGCAGTCCCTCGGTCTCTTCCTGGCTGTGTGTCTCCACCTGTGTCCTCCTCTTTGCCTGCCCCTCGGGCCTGCAGCCTGTTTCCCATCACAGACGCCACACGGCAGCGGTGCTGGCCCGGGGCGCTGTGAGCCCACCGGCACCTCCGCCTCACCCAGCGGCTGGGAAGCGGCCACTTGGGAGCATCGACTCTGAGCAAATCCCCCAGAGCAGCAACCCGCACCTCCGTGAGACCTCTGCCCGCCCTGCCCAGAGCCACACTTCACTCCGGCGACGAGACCCAAGATGAGCAGGTGGCGAGCAGGTGCCCGGGGCCCCTCCGGCGAGCGCTGAGCGAGGACCAGGCTCCCTGCCCGCTGGCAGAGCGCCCTCCGGCCCTGGATGTGGAGAGGGGCCCAGGGGAGAGGGGAGGCCGGGGCTCTGGGTCAGGCTCTGCTCTCCGTCCTGCCCCTCGCCAGTGTGACCTGGGCAAGCCACGTGCCGTCCCGTGCCTCAGTTTCCCCACGGACCGTGTGAGGAGCCTTGCTCACCTTGGGGTTGGGGGTGAGGACTAGATGAGATCCCTGAAGGTGAGGTGCCACCCGCTCCGGCTTCACTTCCTCTGAGCACTCGTCACCTCCCAGAATAGGCTTTTTTTTTTTTTAATATATTTTATAAATTTTTTTTACAGAGAGGAAGAGAGAGGGATAGAGAGCCAGAAACGTCGATGAGAGAGAATCATCGATCAGCTGCCTCCTGCACACCCCCCACTGGGGATGTCCCCGCAACCAAGGTCCATGCCCTGGACCAGCATCGAACCTGGGACCTATCAGTCTGCAGGCCGATGCTCTATCCACTGAGCCAAACCGGTTTCGGCCCAGAATAGGCTTTTATTCCACTGTGTGCCGGTTCCCCTCCTCGGGAACACAGCCTCTGTGAGTGAGAGCTCACCCTGCTGCTCGCGGCTCTGTCCCTGGGCCTCGCTGCCACCGCATCAGAGATGCCGCCGACCCTGTGCCCGGCAGAGCCCACCGCGCCCGGCCCACAGCGGCGGGCAGCGCCGTGGAGCTGGCCACAGGGGGAGCTGATGTTCCGTTTGACCTCACCAGAGCCGGTGCTGTGCACATGCGCCTTACACCCACGTGACAGAAGAGGAAACTGAGGGAGCGGGGAGGGAGGGAGGGAGGGAGGCTCCAGCCTCAGAGCCGGTCACGCCCTGCCGTCAGTACCAGGACCAGCGCCAGGCCCGCCCCCCTGGGTGGCCATGGACGTGACCATCCCCACGACCACAGCCTGAGGGTGCCTCTTGGCGGCAGGAGGCCCATCTGTGAGTCACCGGCCCTCAGAGCAGCCGCGGGAGGGACTGCTGGGCAGAGGGCGGCTTCGCTCGGGTCGTGGCATTAGGAAACTCGAGTTTCACATGCACTTCCGCCGAAGGAGATAGCAGGAGATGATAAAATTCCCATTGCGGAAGCTTCTAGAACCGCAGTGTTGGGGGCAGCGCCTCCTGTGATGTAGAGTCTGTCAGCGCCACACGTCAGGGAAGTCAGGGTCCTGAAGTGCATCCCTGCGGCCACATGGCAGGACACAGGACGCTCTCCACGTGCTTTGGGCGGAGGGGGGGGTTTGGGGGGGGCGCCCAGCTGCACCTCTGGCCGCTCCCCGCAGCATCTGGTACAAAAGCAGCGCCCAGCCAAAACTGGTTTGGCTCAGTGGATAGAGCGTCGGCCTGCAGACTGAAAGGTCCCAGGTTCGATTCTGGTCAAGGGCATGTAACCTGGTTGCGGGCATATCCCCAGTAGTGGGTGTGCAAGAGGCAGCTTATCGATGACTCTCTCATCGATGTTTCTAACTCTCTATCCCTCTCTCTTCCTCTCTGTAAAAAATCAATAAAATATATTAAAAAAAAAAAAAAAAAAAAAAAAGCAGTGCCCAGCCCGCTCAGCCTCAGCGCCCAACCCCGGAGCCAGGCTGCCCCCTTCCCCGAGGCCATGCTGTTCCTTGCCCATCGTGAGCCTGGGCCAAGGACAGCAGGTGCCTGCAGCCGCCCTGCCCAGAGCACCAGTGACAGGCAGAGCAGTGTCTTCCTCAGCAGCCTCCGGGCCCCTCCCCCCCAGCGAGGAGCAGTCTGTGCCCTCGGGGCCAGGCGTGGCCATCCAGAGGCGGGGCACCCTCGGGTCCATCGCACCCGCAGCTCCCACTCCCTCCCCAGCAACTCCTGCTCCCTCCCCAGCAGCTCACCTCCCTCCTCAGCAGCTCCTGCTCCCTCCCCAGCAGCTCCCACCGGCCACCAGCCTTGTGATCACCTCAGCCCCAGCCCTCACAGCCCCGCGCGCAGGTCCCTGCCCCTCGGTCACTCAGAAGCACAGGCCCGGAGTCAGCAGCAGGGGCACCCTCCTGAGCACCCCTCCCCCTCCTGGATCCTCGCTACCTCACGCCCTCACCGGCCAGAGCCCCTGTGACCAGGAACGCACATGCGCGACCCTGCAGCTCGACCCCTCTCCCGCACTCCCCGCCCAAGTAATCTAGCCAGGTCTGGAGTTGGCCCCGAGTCACAATATAGTGTCTGCGGGTGCCCGGGGCCTCCCGGTTCCCATCCCCGTTCCCGTCACTCTCTCAGCAAAGGGGTGAGGGCTGGGTCCGCGCTCACCCCACTCACCACAATAACTACAAATGACAATGGTCACAGACCCAAACTGCCCAGCTGAGGGGTCTGAGCGCCCACCTCGCGCCTGTTCTAGTCCACTCACCTCTCCTCCCTCCAACCTGATAGAGAAACCGAGGCTCTGAGAAGCCAGGTGAGTTGCCCCAGGTCACGTGACATTTAAGGGCAGGTACTGTACCCCCGTCTCCTGCCCAGGTGCCCTCCATTAGACCAGGGAGAGAGCCCCAAATTCACAAGGAAAGAGGACTCAGCCCTTTGCTTCCTTGTCATCGAGCTGGCTGGGGCCCTGCTGCCCCCCATCCTCATCCCTCCAAAGAAAAGCATCGCCACGGGGGTGGCTCCCACCTCAGGATCCGTGCTCCACCTGTGCCTCCTGCACCTCCGGGGCCTCCTGGCCTCCTGGCCTCCTGGGCCTCCTGGCCTCCTGGCCTCCTGGGCCTCCTGTGCCTCCGGGGCCTCCTGGCCTCCTGGGCGTGCAAGCGATCGCGGGACTGTTAACAGTCTGTCTCTTGCTTCATCTCTCTTCCGCTCCCGGCGAGCGGATCTCCTGTGCTGATCTCTGAGACTTCCTGCAGAAGTGGCCACTGTTACCTTTCACAATCCCGCCTGCTCCTCCCAGGCCTCTGCTCCAGAACCCGGGACTGGGAGCAGGCAAAGCCGGGAGGGGAGTCCGTCTAAGGGGGGGCTCCAAACAGCGAGGTGGACGGCCCGCGGCCAGCCAGCCCTCCATGGCAAAGCCAGAGGTTGGACTCTATCTCTGGTTGCCATGGCGATGCCACGCCTTATCCCGGCCAGAGTGTTAATGGGCACAGTTATGGGCACGCTGGCTGTGAAGCTGCACACCGTGCCTTGCCTAGGCCCTCACTGTCAGGCAGTGCCATGGAATCTCAGGGGAGCTTACAGCTAGGTCACCTTGTAGAGCAGGGGCAGGCCGCCTCCAGCCCTAGGGCCATCTAAGGCCTGCAAAATCATTTGGTCTGGCCCTACCAAGGCATTAGGGGTGAGTTAATTAAACGTTTGACCAAATATAGCAGGCTATTTATCTGTTTGTTTATTTATTTGTTTTTTAAAGGGAGAGAGAGAG
Source organism: Pipistrellus hanaki (assembly GCF_964339955.1). Lineage (NCBI taxonomy): Eukaryota > Metazoa > Chordata > Mammalia > Chiroptera > Vespertilionidae > Pipistrellus > Pipistrellus hanaki. The sequence continues at coordinate 7,389,292 of NC_140509.1, read as the reverse complement.
AGAAGCATCAATGATGAAAGAGAATCATTGATCAGCTGCCTCCTGCACCCCACGCTGGGGATCAAGCCCACAGCCTGGGCATGTGCCCTGACCAGGAATCAAACCGTGACCTCTGGTCCCTAAAATATATACATGGGAATTTAGTGTATAATAAAGGAACATGTTTCAAATCAGTGAGGAAGACGGTTTATTCAATAAGCCATTGGAAGACTGGCTTAGGTATTTGCAAAAGACGAAGTTGGAGCTCTAACTCTAAAATAATTTATATGGGTTGCTTGGCCAGCATGGCTCAGTGGTTGAGGGTCATGGTTCAATTCCCATGCCCAGGTTGCAGGCTCAATCCCCCAGTGTGGGGCATGCAGGAGGCAGCTGATCAATGATTCTCTTTCAACATTGATGGTTCTTTCTCCCTCTCCTTCTCCCTTCCTCTCTGAAATCAATAAAAAATAAAATAATTTTATATGGGCAAAAAGTTTAAGCAATAAAAAATCATACAATTCTTTTTTGTGTGTGTGTGTGGAATTTATCTCAAAATAATGAAAGGGCGGGGGAATGGTGGGGAACAGATAAAACAGCACTGGCCCTGGCGCTGGCCCTGGCCCTGGCGCTGGCCCTGGCCTGCTCTGTGACTGTTGAAGCTGGTGGGAAACACAGGCTCATTCCATGCTTCTCTCTGCCTTTGAACAAAAGCCATAAGGAACCCGGGGGTGGTTTTCCAATAACCTGGGAGCAGGCACAGCCTCTCCAGGAACATCACAAAGCATTAGAAGCCATAGCAGAAAAGACTGAGATACTCAACTCTACAGAAATTTTAAAATAACACAACCGAGACCATACTTTCAGGGGCCATTCTGATGCTCGTTACAGAAGCTTCTCTAGACGTCCCAGCACCAGTAACCACGGGGAGGTACAGTGTTCTCTCCTGGAGAAAGAAAACACGTTAAAAATAAAATGACTGGAGAGCAAAAAAAAAGTCACCGCTGACAACTCAAAAAGCAAGCAAACTGTACAATAAAAACTCACATCACAGAAAACAAACTGATTTCCTCTTTATAGCGTGAGTCCCTGCTGATCAGTGGAAACCCAGTAAGGCCTTAGAGAAATCGGCACCATGTATGAAGAGACAATTCATGGGGGAAATACCAACTGGCTTTTAAACATGTGAAAAAATGTTTATCTTAACTCGTAATAAAAGAAATAAAAATAAAACTATAGCCCTGGCCGGGTGGCTCAGTTGGTTGGAGGGTTGTCCCATACACCAGAAGGTTGCTGGTTCAATTCCAGGTCAGGGGATGTACCTAGGTTTCGGGTTTGATCCCTGGTTAGGGCACATATGGGAGGCAACCCACCGAAGTCCCTCTCTCTCTCTCTCTCTCTCTCTCTCTGAAGTCTCTCTCCCTCTCTCTCTCTCTCTCTCTCTCTCTCTCTCTCTCTCTCTCTGAAGTCTCTCTCTCTCTCTCTCTCTCTCTCTCTCTCTCAAGTCTCTCTCTCTCTCTCTCTCTCAAGTCTCTCTCTCTCTCTCTCTCTCTCTCTCTCTCTCTCTCATTCCTCTCTCTTTCTCTCCTCAGAAAAAATAATACAAATGTTAAATGTTTTTAAAAATAAAACTACAATGAGATAGTTTAAGTTGTCCAATCGGTAAACTTAAAATAAAAAAATAAGAAAAGTAACATGCTGCGTAAAGAGAAACTTTGCCATCCTTGGAGCCCCGTCTCATACACCAAACGGCTGCGGGTTCACCTCCCTGTCAGGGCACATGTGGACGGCAACCGTGTGATGTTTCTCTCCTTCCTCTCTAAAGTCAATAAAACACATATCCTCAGGGAGTATTTTAAACATTAAAACAGAAGAAGAAGAAGAAGAAGGAGGAGGAGGAGGAGGAGGAGGAGGAGGAGGAGGAGGAGGAGGAGAAGAAGAAGAAGAAGAAGAAGAAGAAGAAGAAGAAGAAGAAGAAGAAGAAGAAGAAGAACTAGTATGTCTTTCATGAAAAGAAATGTGGTGAGCTCTGCCAACATTTAAAATGCAGAACACTTTTAACTCAGCAATTTCCCTTCTAGTCACTGGTCCTACAGGTGCCGCCCGCATGATGCCATAAGAGGGTAGTCATTCCCACAGTGCCCACAGTAACAGAGGGCTGGAAACCACCTACGTGTTCATCCGCAGGGAGCGGGAACGGGTTCAGTAAGCTCGGATACGGCCAGACAATGGCCCGCTGTGTGGCTGGGAAGAAAATGCGAAAGAACCAGGTGGACCCACAGGGAATGACCTTCAAAATCTATTGTCAAGTGAAAATAGTAAGGTGTGCCCAAACCAGTTTGGCTCAGTGGATAGAGCGTCAGCCTGCAGACTGAAAGGTCCCAGGTTCGATTCTGATCAAGGGCACATACCTTGGTTGAGGGCACATCCCCAGTAGGGGGTGTGCAGGAGGCAACTGGTCAATGTTTCTCTCTCATCGATGTTTCTAGCTCTCTATCCCTCTCCCTTTCTCTCTGTAAAAAATCAATAAAAAATATTGAGTGGAAAAAAAATAAAATAGTAAGGTGTGAAAGAGTGAGGATATTAGTATGCTTTGCATGAAAAACGTGCATGTGTGAGGATAGAATTTATGCTGTGCAAATACCCTGTTTCCCCGAAAATAAGACAGTGTCTTATATTAATTTTTGCTCCCAAAGGTGTGCTAGGTCTTATTTTCAGGGCATGTCTTATTTTTCCATGAAGAAGAATACGGTACACATTTATTGTTAAGTGAAAATAAAGGAAATTTATTACCTGTATACGGAACGGTAATACGGTAGTTGTCAACACAAACCAGACAAACTGTGAATCCTACAGTATCAAGAATTTACTCATTTATTCAATGACAATCATGTCATCATCTTCTGGAACATCATCATAACAATCCAATTCCTGAATTTCCTGGTGAATTTCTTGTGATTCCATTTCTTTCAGAATCAGTGGACCAAATCTCTCATGTTTAGCCTAGAGGGGTCTTATTTTGGGGGGATGCCTTATATTTCACTCAGAAGGAAACCTGTAAGTAGGTCTTATTTTCCGAGGATGTCTTATTTTCGGGGAAACATGGTATATGTTTGTAAATGCATCGAATCTTCCTAACAGACTCACAGACAGACAGCAGTCAGGTGATTATCAGGGGGTGAGGGGCAGGGAGTGGTGGGAGAGGGAAAAGGGGGATAAATGGTGATGGTGAGAGACCTGACTTGGGGTGGTGAACACACAATGCAACATACAGCTGGCGTGTTGTAGAATTGTACACCTGAAACGTGTAATTTTATTAATGTCATCCTAAAAAAATTCAACTTAAAAAAAAAAGAATATTTCTGACAGAATATACAAGAATATACTGGTAGCAGTTGGGCTGAAGAGAAAGTGTTGGAAAGAAGGAAGGAGATTTTATGTTTTATTGTTTACTTTGAATCATCTTTGTACATTATACATTCAAAAACATATTTAAGAATAATTTTAAAGATATACAGAGAGAGAGAGAGTGGTGGAGGAACAGTGGTAAATGTTAATATTGAAGAGTATATGGGAATTGTTTTTCTATTTTGAAGCTTTTCCGTATGTCTGAGATCATTTCAAAACAAAGGGCTTTCAAAATTAATAAATTTAACTTCTAAATAAATATGTTTTCTCACAACCATCTTTTTATTCCTTTTTTTACCACTGAGGAAATTGATAGAGTTTCTGTGGCTTTATTGAAGTAAATAGGATTTTTTAAAACAAGTAAATATTTTTTTCAAGTACTTAATATGTGCCAGACCCAGTGCTAGGCACCAAGGATACAAAAGTGAAAAGAAAACAGAAAAAAATATATATTTATGTGTCATAGAATGCCTGGTGGCAATAAGTGTCTGAGGAAAAGTAACTCGAAGGAATGGTGGGAGGTGAGCTTAGAGGAGGCCGGGGGCCTGGCTGAGGAGGGGATCCTGGAATGGATCCTGGAATGGAGCGTGTGAGGAAGAAGACCTGGAAGCGGAGTGTTCAGGGAGAGGGAACGGGCGTGCGAAGGCCCTGAGACAGGAGCTGCTTCGGCAGGTGAGGAAGGCGAGGACACAGGGCGGCTGGGGCAGGTCCCAGGGGAAGAGCAGAGACGAGTCAGAGGGAGCAGACAGCAGGCCCTATACGTAGGTCACTTACGGACGGACGTGGTTTTACTTGAAGGGAGAGGGAAGCCGTTGGAGGATGACAGGGTCCCACGGAGGTTTTGAAAGAGGCCCTCTGGCTGCTTTCGCTGTGGAGAGCTGTACCCGGAGAGACGGGAGTGGGGGACCAGGGAGGGGGCCGGTCCAATAGCCCAGACAGGCAATGATGGCTGGGACCAGGAGGCAGCAGGGTGAGGAGAGGCGGCTGGGCTGGACGTGCTCTGACAGTGGGGCCAGCAGCGTGTGCCGCTGGGTTTGGACAAATGCAGCAAATCCCGGAACTTTTTCTCTCCAGGAGGGACTCTTCACTTCTCTCTGAACGGAGTGAGGTTAGATGGTTAAGACCCAGCCCCCAGGGCACCTGCCCACACCCTGCCAGCACGGAGAGGGAGGGGGTCCCAGCGTTCCCTGATGTCGCAGCCTGGCCTCGCCCGCTCCACCAGCCGTCTCCTCAAACGCATGCCGTCTCCGTCTCCGTACCCAGGGGGAAACTCCCCTCAGCCAGCTGGCAGGTGGACTAAGGAAGTACCAAGAAAATGTAAGATCTGGGCCTTTTTGGAAAACATGGAGCTAATTTGAAAATACAGTGTCACTGGACTAAAACTCTGAGCTGAGAAACTACATTTTACAAAAGCTGAACTAACAAACCTTGAGGCCATTTTATCAATGGAGACATTTTCCCACTCCTTGTTCATCAAGTTTTCAGGCCCCTAAAGATGCTTGAGCTCACTTCCTAGTCTCGTGAAGCCTGAATCAAGACACTCCCTGTTCTGGGGGTTGGTGGGTGCGGTAGGGCTGGGGACAGGGGCTGGGGTGGGGTTTGGGAGATGAGTGCTCAGCTCAGGAAGAAGATCCAAGCCGTGGTGAATCACCGGACAAATACTTACGCGCTGGGCACCGTCTAGCAGCTGGGAAACAAAGCAGGCCACGGCCTGCCCTCCGGGAGCTCTGTTTCTGTGGACTGGGGGGCAGGGAAAGCCACCGTGATGTCTGCCCGCGTGCTGGCCTGGGCACTGGGCCGGCCTGGGCACTGGGCTGGCCTGGGCACTGGGCCGGCCTGGGCACTGGGCCGGCCTGGGCACTGGGCTGGCCTGGGCACCTGGGCACTGGGCCGGCCTGGGCACTGGGCCGGCCTGGGCACTGGGCCGGCCTGGGCACTGGGCCGGCCTGGGCACTGGGCCGGCCTGGGCACTGGGCTGGCTGGACTAGAGCATTTAATCCATTTACATTTAGGGTTATTATTGACTAGATGCCTGGTGCATGAATTCATCCATGGGTGGGGGTCGGCCGACCCTGCTCCAGATCAGGGTGGGGGAGCTGACTGGGAGCCAGGCTGGCAGTGGGGAGAAACTAAAGGCAGCTGGTCGGCCAGCCCCGCCACCAATCAGGATGGGAGGAGCTGATCAGGGGCAGGGCTGCAGCAGCCGCTCGGCCCCAGGCCCACATCGGTGTCCACCTGAGGCTCTGGCAGGTACAATAGTTCCCGGGAGGGACAGAGCGGCTCCTCCCCTGCCTGCATCCTTCTGTTTGCTCCCGCCTTCACCGTGTTATTGTAACCAGCTAGTCAACATGAATAAAGGAAAGAAAACCAAGGAGAGTCGGGCATTGAGGGATGGTCACCTGGGAAACACCACCAGGAAGCTCCAGCTTCACACAACTCATCCTTCCAAGGAGATGAACACCCTCCCTTCCCCCATCTGGTACTGGGAGCCTCCAGGGGAGGGGGGAAAGTGGGGGGCGGGGGGGGATACAGGAGGGGTGACATAGGCCATGCACAGAAGACAGGGTGCGCAGGGGAGGGTTACCTGTCAGTCTGGCCTGGGGAACAGTGGGTTGGCTGGGAGGTGGACCCCATCAGAAGCTCACGAAATCTTGGAAGGTTGAATGGTTTGTCTGAAGAAGCTCCTGATTAAAATCCCCGGACGAGTCCCCTCACTCTGCTCTCTCTGGCTCCGTGAGCCACACTCGCCTGTGCGTTCGCATGTTCTCTCTCCATCGCCACGTGGCCTCAGCAGCCGCGGGGCCCTCGGCCAGGCAGACTGGCACGCGGGAGGCTGCGCTCTGCGTTAATGAGGAGAGAAGCTCCGGGAGTGGCCTTGACCCTGGCCCTGCTGACCACACAGCTGGACTTCTGCCACCAGGAGAGAGAGGGAGATGGGACCTTGGAAGGGAACCCCCTCAATTTTACATCATCAATAAGGCTTCCCGCCAAACCCCCTCCTCCCGTGGGGGCCTCAGGAAACGCATGCCGTCTCCGTAGCCCAAGACTCCACTTCCACGGCTAACAGTGGGAGCTAGCTTCGCCTGTGAGAAGTGGCCTGAACTTGACCCTGGCCGCAGCCCTGGGTCCTGATGGACCATTCCAGGGCATGCACACATGGTCCTGTCAGGCCTCCCAAGCAGGGCCAGGCCCGGGTGCACACACAGAGTCTCAGCAGCCCCTCGGTGGCTCTTCCTTTCCTTCTTCACAGTCTCCACTCGAGAGCTGGTGCTTCCAGGACCCCCCCAGGCAGACACCTTGCTCCCAAGCCCTTGTCTCAGCTTGCTTTTGAGGGGGAAGATCTAGGATGGCTGGTGCCAGAAATGGCAGATGGGCTTCTAGATACCCTTGCCTTTTGACTAGAGCAGCAGTAGCCAACCAGTGGTCTGAGGACCACAGGTGGTCCTTGAGGTCAGAAAGGTTGGCGACCGCTGGACTAGAGCATTTAATACATTTACATTTAGGGTTATTATTGACTAGAGGCCTGGTGCATGAATTCATGCATGGGTGGGGGTCGGCCGATCCTGCTCCCGATCAGGGTGGGGGAGCTGACTGGGAGCCAGGCTGGCAGTGGGGAGAAACTGCAGGCAGCTGGTCTGCCAGCCCCGCCACCAATCAGGACGGGAGGAGCTGATCAGGGGCAGGGCTGGCCAGGGGGAGGGGCTGTGGGACTTTGGGGAGAGGGGGGAGCAACCGGGGCCCTGATCGAGCCAGTTGGTCGCTGCAGTGCGTGTCATAGCAACCAATTGTTTTAGTTGTTCCATCATTCTGGTAGCTTGGCTTTTATATATAAAGATAGGTACTTATTTATTACCATTTTAATTCTGTATACCTAGGTTTCTCTATTTCTTTTATATATATATATATATATATATATATATATATATATATATATATATATTATTGATTTTGTACAGAGAGGAAGGGAGAGAGATAGAGAGTTAGAAACATCAATGAGAGAGAGTCATCGATCAGCTGCCTCTTGCACACCCCCTACTGGGGATATGTCCGCAACCAAGGTACATGCCCTTGACCGGAATCGAACCTGGGTCCCTTCAGTCTCCAAGCCGACGCTCTATCCATTGAGCCAAACCGGTTTCAGCAAGGTTTCTCTATTTCTTTTCCTCATTACAGCAGTCCCTTTAGCATTTCTTGTAATGCTGGCTTGGTGGTGATGTACTCCTTTAGCCTTTTGTGTGTGTGTGTGTGTGTGTGTGTGTGTGTGTGTGTGTGTGTCTGGGAGGCTCTTTATTTGACATCTATTTTGAATGACAGCCTTGTTGTACATAGTAATATTGGCCTCAGATCCTTGCTTTCCATTGCCTTGAGTACTTCATGCCATTCCCTTCCGGCCTGTAGAGTTTCTGATGAGAAATCAGGTTTTAGCCTTATGGGAGCGCCTTTGTAGGTAACAGTTTTCTTTTCTCTTGCTGATTTTAAGATTCTCTCATTGTCTTTGATTTTTGGCATTTTAATTATGATGTGTCTGGGCATGGGCCTGTTTGGGTTCTTGCTTGGGGTTCTCTATGCCTCCTGGACTTGTGTGACTTTTTCCTTGACCAACTTAGGGATATTTTCTACCATTATTTCTTCAACCACATTCTCTTTCCCTGGCTCCCTTTCTGCCTCTTCTGGCACACCTGCTATTCTAATATCATTACATGTTGTCCCACAGCTCCCTTAGGCTGCCCTCCTGTTTTTAAATGGTTTTTCCTTTTTGGTTCTGATCTTTTTTCAACCCTGTCTTCTAATTCACTGACTTCATCCTCAGCTTTCCCTAATGGGCAGTGTATTCCTTCCAATGTGTTCTATTTGTGCTATGTCATTCTTTATTTCTATTTTCATAGTTACTATATCTTTTCTCATGCCGCTGAGCATCTTTACCATCATTATTCTGAACTCTGTATCAAATAAATTTTTTTAGTATATTTTTTTGATTTTATACAGAGAGGAAAGGAGAGAGATAGAGAGTTAGAAACATCGATGAAAGAGAGTCATCGATCAGCTGCCTCTTGCACACCCCCCACTGGGGATATGCCCGCAACCAAGGTACATGCCCTTGACCGGAATTGAACCCGGGACCTTTCAGTCCCCAAGCCGACACTATCCATTGAGCCAAACTGGTCAGGCTCAAATAAATTTCTTATCTCCATTTCACTTATCTCTTCTGGAGAATTCTTTTGTTCTTTCATTTGGGGGTTGCTTCTTTGTCTCCTCATTTTGACTGCCTATTTGGGTTTGTGACTATATATCAGGTTGATCTGCTATGCCTCTCAAACTCTAGTGCAGGACACTGTCAAATACTGTTTGACTAATCAGATCAGGCAAAAGACTCAAAGCCTCCAGAGACCTCTGCCTTTAGACTGATATGATATTGTCTTGAATTGCCCTCAGGCAATTATCCACAGGTGTGGCAAAGTTTTTTTTTCAACAGGGTGGGGCAATTGCTTCTGCCTAGAGGCTATTTTATTTTATTTTATTTTAGTCTAATTGTTACTTTCAGTCTATTAATGGACCAGAGCAACTCTGTACCCTTGGGCAAGGTGTTTTCCAATTGGGTGGATCAGCTGTCTTCCCCCAGGCAAGGTCACCTGTATGGCTGATGTCTGAGTGAGAAAGATGACCTCTGCAGCAGGGGGGAATGACTCAGCACAGGAAACCAGGATGTCTGCCATCTGAACTCTAACCCCAGAGCCCCCGATCCATTTTAATTCTGTATGCCTATGTCTCTCCCTCTATTTCTTTTCTCATTACAGTAGTCCCTTTAGCATTTCTTGTAATGCTGGCTTGGTGGTGATATATTTCTTTAGCCTTTTATTGTCCAGGAAGCTCTTTATTTGACATCTATTTTGAATGATATAGCCTTACTGGACATAGTAATTTTGGTTTCAGATCCTTGCTTTCCATCTCCTTGAGTACTTCATGCCATTCCCTTCTGGCCTCTAGAGTTTCTGATGAGAGATCAGACCCACCCCCCCCCCCTCCCCTCACTGCCTATAGACCAGAGTCCATTGAATATAGAGTAAACATTTTGGGCTTTGGGGCCATATGACCTTTGTGGCAACCCCTCTCATCTGCTTTGTACTTCAAATAATAGTGCAAAAAGGGGGACATCTGTAACACTCCCAACAATAAGATTTAAAGTAAAATAATAGTGCAAAGACAGCCATAGGCAATAGGTAAGCAGATGGGCCTATCTGAATTCCAGTAAAACTCGATACAAAAATAGGCCTCCCACTTCCAAATTCCAGTTTGCCTGCCGTTTCTCTAGGCCAATAATTAGGGTCAGGTCATTGCCCAGGCAGGAAAGTACAGCCCCTGGTGTGGAGGAAATAACGTGGCTGGTGTGTATTGGTAAGAACAGGGGAGCAGAAATGGGAGGTCCTGTCGGGAGGCGGGGAGGGGCACGGGGTGGAACCAGAGCAGGAGAGAGGAGGAACACAGGGCTGGATAGAGGCTGTTTTTAGGGAGGCCTCTCTCTCTCTTTTGACTCAGGATTGAACACCCAGCCAAGCGCCCCAGGAGCTGGTCCTAACACACTGCTGAGTTGGTCCTTAAAGCTTAGGCACAGTACCGGCCAACAGCTAATGAGGGGGGGAATGCCAAAACTGCCTTGGAGACCCCAAGGGGGGTGGGGGGAAGGAGGCTCAGAGAGGAAAGGAGAGAGAACGGACTCCCTGCATGAGAACCCACCAGCTCACCATCTCCCCTGCTTACCACCCAGAAGACCCTCTCTCCCCGAAGCAGCAAAGGTGCACTGGTGAGAAGGACTCGGTGCTGGCTGGGGAGATGCAGTTGGCGGAGACGCCATGATCCTGCAGGAGCAGAGGCCACGTAGGCCACTGGCTCACCAGAGGCAGGCTGGGCCCCGTGGCGGCGGTGTCCCCAGGGTAAGGGAGATGAGCATTCAGTGCAGATACTGCTTGACTCAGCCACACTGGATCAAGGGGGTGGGGAGCAGAGGTGGATTCCAGCTGCTCTGATGAAAAGTGACCACCTTTCACCCAGTTTCACCAGACCCACTGCTTAAAGAAAAAGACCATGATGCCACTCAAAGTGTATAAAATAAATATCTCCTCAGCTCTCCCCACAAGGTGCCCTCTGGCTACTTACCAGAATAGCTGTACAGTGTGGGGAGAAGCCAGATCTTTTGAGTCTATGGGATAGAGTCTGAGCTGTCACTGGTTCCACCTGGCCCAAAATACCATTCGCCCCTCCTTTAAGAGTAGAGGGCATAGGCAGTCCTGCCAGATTCACTTCAGAGCCCTCTGGGTCTTGGTTACTTACTAGCCCCTAAAGTGGGATGGATAGAGTTAGCAGCTGGGAGAACCTCACACTGCTTCCCTAATCTACACTAATAAAAGAGCAATATGCAAATTGACCATCATTTTGTGACACCCAGCAGCCAATCAGGAGTGAGTATGCAAATTAACCCAGCAAAGATGGCCCTGCCTCCCAGCCACTCTGGGCCTCTGGGCAGTATGCATGCAGGTGTGAAGCGGCCAGGTGGAGCAGGACACCTACTATGAGGGGGAGGGTGGGGGGCGGGGGGGTGGAGGGAGCTACAGAAGTGGTGCTCCAGCCAGAGCGAAGACTGAAGGCAGAGGCCAGAGCAAAGGCCTGGGTCCCAGGTGTTGGAGAAAAACCAGTGCCAGCAGCCAGGGGAAGGAAGGCCTATTGCACAAATCTTTATGCCACGGGCCTCTAGTCTATAAAATAAGAGCCATTATGGAAAGATCCAATTAGGAGTCTCTAAAATTGTCCCACTAGTCAAGATAGCACATCAGAAGCAACACCACACATCCCACGTGGAGCTGCGGCCATCAGTCCTACTCTCAAAGGTGCAGGGTGGCCCCAGCGTATCCCCACTCAGCCCACCCCGTGCTGCTGCCATAACAACCAAGTGAAACGTGGTGATTGATGGCTACCAGGTGGTAGCTCTAATTGCAGCCAATATGTCACATACCGTACCTTTACTGGAACAGTCTGCCCAGCCTCTGATGATAAGAAGCTGATAATAACGGCCATTGCATTCTTTTCAATCCACATCAGGAAAGACTATCATGCCGGTTAAGGTTTAAGTGGTCAGTGAACGGGGGCATACTGGGGTGTTCCTCCTATGGGAAAGGACACCTTATTATACTGGGGACGTCCTACCACTAAAAAGAGGCCATGTTGGAATGGGAGGCGTGCGTTAATGCTGCAGCCGTGTATTGGGTGGCGTGGGAAGCTGCCATGTTTGAGTGGAGCCCAGAGCGAAAGAGGACTCTATGATGGGTCTGTGTTCTGGGACAAGCATCGGGAAGCATGGCCCGGCATATCCCACAGTTCGAGAAAGATCCACGGGAGACAAGTAGGCAGTGCCAGGTCTCTGAGAAGCCCAGCGGAGAGCCTCATCTCGGACCCCGGGGTCAGGAGCAAAGGCATGCAGAGATTGACCCAACATTTGAAGAGCAGTTCTTAGCCAAATTATAAATTCAGGAGCAAATTAATGATTATTGTTTTAAGCCACTAAGTCCTGGGATGATTAATTATGAACAGACTAGAGGCCCAGTGCATGAAATCATGCACAGGTAGGGTCCCTAGGCCTGGTGGGCGATCAGGGCCTTCTGGCTGCTGGTCAGGGCCTTTCCTTCATTGCATGTCACCCCCTGGTGGTAAGTGCATGACATAGCAAGCGACCAAACTCTTGGTCTCTCAGTTGAACTCCTGAGGGGATATTTTGCATATTAGCCTTTTATATATATATGCTAAGTGTCCCTCCTACCATCCGACCAGTCTCTATGACGCGTACTGACCACCAGGGAGCTGACGCTCAACGCAGGAGCTGCTGAGCTGCAGTGACTTGGCAGCGGCAGTTCTCGGGTGATGCACCCCGAAACCAGAGAGGGAGCTTGATTCCTTGTGGGGCTGCATGATTCCACCTTCAGCCGTGGCTTATGTTGTTGCTGGGGCACTGTTGGCCCCGAATCTGGTTTACTGCACACTTGCTTTTGCATCCCACACCCTGTACAACAGCAATTTTGCAGAGTGCCCTCTTGCACGCTGGGTTGTCGGAGAGCTGGTTTCGGCCCAATACTCACAGTCCAGCCGAGGGACCCCACCTGCCAGAGAGACCCTGCTCCCTCTACAGACACCAGGGAGGGACTGTGGGAGGTTGGCTCCAGGGCATGTCCAGCCCATCTTGCCCAGTCCCCACCCTGCAGGCCACCTTCTAATTAATATCCTTTCACATGCACAGATCCGGGCACCAGGTCACTAGTATATAGATAATCAGAGCAAGCGTGTAAAAATACTTTAATTTTTTTAAAATGTTGTATAGTATTCCACTATAGAAAGATACACAACTGACATAGCTACTCTCCTGTTATGAGCATTTAGGTTGTTTCCAGTTGGGGTCTGTTAAGAATGTTGCATGACCATATCTTTTGGTGGAAATCCGTACTCATTTCTCCTGAGAACAAACATAGGATTACAATTCCTGGGTCATGAGGTCAGGCAGGAGGGGAGGCATCTGTGGAAGATACTGCCAGGTTCCCAATGTAGTTGAAATATATTTCCACCAGCAAGGTATACAAACAGCACATTGTGCTTTTCAAAAAATGTGTGTTTTTTTTATTTCAGAGAGGGAGAGACATAAATAATGAGAACCATTGATCGGCTGCCTCCTGCACTCCCCCTACTGGGGATCAAGACCATGACTCGGGCATGTACCCTGACTGGGAATCAAACCTCCTGGTTCATGGTCGACCCTCAACCACTGAGCCACACTGGCCAGGCCACTCGTCAGCACGTTGCATTGTCAGCCCTTTTCATCTTAGTCACCCCGGTGGGTGTCTAGTGGTGTCTTGTTGTGGTTTTATTTGCATTTCCCCAACGAGTAATGATGTGAAGCTACAATGTGTTCTTTACTAGAAAAGACCACACAGCAAACCAAAATATTGACAATGGCAATCTCTGCAGAGGTGTGATAGATTTATTTTTTATATGTTGCTCTTGTTTGTCTGTTTTCTGCCTGATACTCCTTCTTTTGCTAAGCTTTTTGTGTTTTTAAAATTTAAGTGCTTAATTTTTAAATGATAAAAACAACCAAAAAATAAAATAAAAAAACACCACCTCTGCCTACTTATTCTTAAAAATAACAAGATATTTTTACAAGTAAAAACAAGGAGTATTTATTGAGCACCTGCTGTATATCCAGCACTTGGGGGAGGGGGCTGTGAGGGACACGGAGCAATACAGGACGTGGCCCCGGCCCGGAGAGGTGTATGTACAGTGTGGCAGAGGCGGGGACCAGGGGAACACAGTCCAGGACAGCGTGTTACAGGGCTGGGCAGGGGTGGGGCAGACCCACTAAGTGCTTCGGTGCCTCTGGGGGCTCAGTGTTCAGCACCAGGAAAGATAACACAGCTCCCAGGCCCGCGGTCAGCCCGCTGTGAGCCTGGTCCACGGCCTCCCTCCCACCATGTCAAACGCCTGGGTCCTTGCGCCGCTGCTCTTCAGAGTGCAGGGAATGGGAGGGTGGGGCCGGGGAGACCCTTGGATGAGTTCCAGGGGCTGGTGTCACTTCCTTCTAGAAATCTGCTTCCCCCACCGCACATCCCTCTCAGAGAGACCACCACCCGCACCCCACCCCCGGGCTGAGAGGGGGCGCCCACTGCTCCAGCTGCCCGAGGTAGACCCTGCCCTCAGTCCTTTGAGTTGGGGGGTCGGGCACCCCAGCGCAGCTGCCCAGGGTTGGGGGAGGATTGGGGGGAGGGGGAGTTGGGCTGGGAAATCGGGCACCTGGGCAGGAAGGGGCATGAGGGAGGCAGAGGCTTTGCTACGGGATCCTGCCTCCCCCTCACAGGACAGGAGAGTGCCAGTCCCCACCCCTGTTCCAGCGGTGCCCACTTCAAGGTCACCCTGCCCACCCGCAGAGGCGGCGAGGGGACCCCAAAGTGTGGATGACGCCCCCCACGCTGCTGGGCTCCTTCAAAGTGCGATCTCTCTACTCCTCCCGGGGGCTGAGGGTGAAGGGGCAGAATTTCATACCACCCGGGAAGCAGGGAGCAGAGGGAGGGAGCCAGGCCCCTCCGAGCACCACCCAGCAGATGAGGGTCAGGCCGGGCCACCTCACCTCCGGGAGAGGAGAAATAGTGAGTGTAGGAGGAGCGGGTTTTAAATAATAGTTTGCATAATAAAAGTACCTGGCAATCGAATGGGCCTATCATTCCGCTGTCTGTTTTCTTTAAATAATTCTAATGCCGGCAGCGGGCGGGGTGGGGGGGTGGTGGCCATCAGGCTATGTACATGAGGAGGAGTTTAAATTAAAACAGACATAATAATTAACACACACACTGAGGGCTGAGACGCAGGGTGGAGAGCGGGCCTGCGGGAGGCCGTGTTTCCAGGAGCGAGAGGCTTCCCGCGGGCGGTTAGGACTTCCTCTGGTAGAAGATCAGCCGGCGTTTGGAGTTATAAAAATCTACGGGGAGAGAGAGCAGAGGTCAGCCAGGCCAGGAGAGAGAGGCCGCTGGGAGCCACCAGCCAGGCCAACTGCAGGGGCCTCGACCCCTCCCACGCTGCCAAGTGCAGGGAAGAACTCCCCCCCACCCCGCACCCCCTCCCCGTACCCCCACCCCCGCCGGGCTTTTACCCAGCAGCCCGCTTCCCAGACGTGACTGACAATGGAGCCCACATCCTTGGGCCTGCTCTAACCCAAGCCGCCCAAAACCCTGGCCACCGGTCGGTCCTAGGTGGTTATTTAAATGAACTAAAAGAAAATAAAACAGAAGTCCCCTTCCTCAGTCACACAGCGCTAGGAGGCCGGTGCGCTGCATGTGCACCGAGCTCTGGGCAGCCTGCTCCATGCTGACCTTCAGGTCACCCAGGAGGCCCTGCACAGCGCCTGGGCACGGAACGTTAGCTATAGCTCCTGTTCTTACTGTTAGTGCCCACCCAGCTACAGAGTGGCTGTGGGATTCTTTTTCTTTTTCTAAAACATATTTCATTGATTTTTTTTTACAGAGAGGAAGGGAGAGGGAGAGAAACATCGATGAGAGAGAAGCATCGATCAGCTGCCTCCTGAGCACCTCCCACTGGGGTTGTGCCCAAAACCAAGGTACATGCCCCTGACCGGAATCGAACCTGGGACCTTTCAGTCCACAGGCCGACGCTCTATCCACTGAGCAAAACCAGCCAAGGCTGCTGTGGGATTCTTGGCTGCATCTCACTGAGCCTCAGTGTCCTCACCGGTGAATGTGGGTAACTCACGGAGATAATGTCCCAGTCGGAAAGACGGACAATATCAAGATAAAGAAATGGCTATTGGCAGTAAAAAGCAGAGGGACAGGAAGTGTGTGTGTGAAGAGGGAAGGGAAGTTTAGTCTGGACGGGGCGGCCAGGAAATTACTATCATTAGTTTCCTCTGCATTGCAAACTCCCTGTGGGTCTGTAGGAAAACCTACCTCTCTGAACGCTTTTCCCTGCCTGTGAAAGGGCGGCAGGAATGTCACACGGACTAAATGAAACCCACCTTAGAAATTCAGTGAAGGGCTAGCATTCAATAAGTGTTCCAAATAAGGGGTAGCTGGCCTTGGCTGTGTGACCTCAGGCAAGGTCCTTGCCCTCTCTGAGCCCGTTTCCCCTCATGATGAGCAGGCTGGACCAGACAGGCCAGCCCTCGCACCACGGATGCTAGCCGTGGTCCCTCGTAGTGTCACCTCCGCCTCGTCCTCACCTGTCATGCTGGTCTGCCGGCGTTTGCGGCCCTGGGCCGTGCTGGGCCCGCCCGGGGACTCCTCCGGCTGCCCGGGGGAGCGAGGCACGAGGGTGCAGGACAGCGACAGGTCCACGTGGTCCTCCCGCGCGGCCCCCTGCAGCACGGCCGGGGAGCTGCTGCACCGCGTGCTTCTGGCCGGGCCGCCCTGGGCCCGCCGCGGCCCCGAGGACAGGTAGAGCTTGGGCAGGTCCAGGCTCCACACCCGCTCCCAGGCGAAGTCGCCGTCCAGCGGCGTCTCGGTGACAAAGTCGAAGTTCCACCGGTCGCAGGCCTCCTGCACGCAGCTGGCCATCAGGGCGTCGCAGTCTCGCTGGAGCTGCTCGCTGTCCACGGGTCCGAACAGGCAGCGGCAGGCCTTGCTGCCGCGGGGGATCGGGCGGGCGTCCCGGGACGGCTCCGACATGGTGCCTGCAGCTGAGACACAAGGACGCCTGGTCACTCGGGAAACGCCCCCCCCCCCGTACCAGGCGTGCTGTGCTGGGGGCGCCCGCCTACCAGGACAGGGGGTGGGAGGAGTCTGCGGCTCCGCCCAGCTGCTTTCCCACCACCTCCTTCCCACCAACACACACCGGGTGGGGGCAGAGCTCGGCCAGCATGGCACCCCAGGGTGACCGGGAGAGCGGGCAGCTAAAGGGCAAGCTTATGTCCACAAAGGCTATTGCAATGGCAGGGATCAAGGGCCTGTTTACCACCCGGCGTTATCAGCTAAAATCAATTTACTTTCCCCCCTGAGGTGTCCCTCACGGGTGTGAATGCCCCAAGTACGTGTGAATTTCGAGTCCAGTGTCCCAGCCTTGGCCAGGAGGTCAGTTCCCCAGTGAATGGACAGGCTGGCACAGCTCCTCCAGCCTCCTGAGGCCCTTCCCAGGGGCCCCTGCGGGACAACCCTGCTCTCACACTTAAAAGCACCCTGGACTTTTGGAGAAAAACGCCTGGGATCTGGGCCTACCTTTGCTGCTTACTATCTAAGCTTTAAAAAAAAAAAAAAAAAAAGTCACTTAATGTTTCTGGGCCTCAGTCTCCTCAACTGTGAAATGGGTCCATGGGCGTTTAAAGAGGATGGCCGTTGAAGCACCATCAAGCAAATGCCCAGGGTGGCAGAGAGCGGGCAGGCTGTCTGTCGTGGTTAAGAGCGAGGGCCTTGGCGCAGGACTGCCTGGGTGGGAATCCAGGCTCTGCTGGTTGACCCTGGACAAGTGGCTTAATTTCTCTGGGCCCTATTTTCCTCCTCTGTGAAAGGGAGACACTGACAGTAAACATCTCCGAGGACAGGCGTGAGGAGGGACTGCGGCGGAGAGAATGTGCTTAGAGCAGCACCTGGGACGCAGAAGCGCTTGGAAAACAGACGTGTTATTGTTTCTCTGCCTTCAGTTCTGGCTGAGCCTCCACCCAGACAGCAGCTGACAGGTGCTGTGGGCTGGGCCTTTCACAGGGGTGTCATCAGCGAGTGGCCTGGGGCTGAGGAGGAGCCGGCCGATTTCTCCCGGCTGAGCCACATCCTGCCAGGCCGTGGTGACTGCAGTCTAGACTGCCTTGAAGCCCCTGCCCCATGCTGTCTGCCTCCACGGAACCCGTTCTGCAGGCACAGAAAATGAGAGGCGGCCGGTCTCCCGGTCTCCTGGCTCCTTCCTCCCACTCCAGGGAGCACCGATCTCCCTGCCTGCCCCGCTCTGGCCTGACTCCAGGGCTAAGGGCTGCGCGGAATTGGCAGGGACCGGGTTTTCCTGGGGACAAGTCCTGATTTGCAGGCTCTGGAGGCAAACGCTGTGCTGAGGGATCTCCTGGGGCAGGAACCTGGACCCGTGACACACCGACCGCTCCCCATTCCGCCCCTCGCGTGAGCGCACTCACATCTCAGCTGAGAGGGGAGGGGCGCCCTGGGCAGCCTCAGACCGAGCCGAAAGGGCGGAGGAGACAGGACACTTGCCCCCAAACCATGCAGCTAAAAACGGTCAAAGGCCACCGCCCCAGAGAGGAGATTCACAGCGCAGAGCCTCCGAATAGCCTTTGCCCGCTGTCTGCAGGGCAAGGACTGAAATCTATCTGTATAGTTTTACATGCCAGGGCTGTTCTAAGATGTTTCCAAATACTAACTTTTCCTAAAATGTGGGCATATTAGTTCTTTTTACAGAAGAGATAACCGAGGCTCAGAGAAGTTAATAACTTTCCCAAGGTCACACAGCTCACGGGTAGCACAGCCAGGATTTGAACCCACGCCCATTTACCCTGAGTGCAGCGCCCATTTACCCTGAGTGGGTTGAACTCCACTCCCTCACTAATTTCAAGGTTTCAGAAAGGCTGGTTGGAATCACTTGGGGAGCTTTATCGAAATGTAGATCCATGCCCCTCCCTCCCCAGACGTACTTAATTCAAATTGAAGGGGATTTAAGCAAGTCTTAGGCAGTCCCAGAGGGCACACGGAGGGGACACACGGGGACCTGACACGGACACCCTGGGCCTCAGTGCGGGGGGCACCAGCTGGGCTCCTCTTTGGCTTCTGGGAGGAGGACGGGACCCTAATCCAGGCAGTGACCTCTCTCCTCCTACCACCCCAACCCTGGCCCCCCTTATCCTAACTCCCAGCCCAGAGAAACTCACAAACACAAACCCTGGTTTTACAAACAAGAATCGGGTAACAGGTAGCCTTCTTCGCTGGCCTTTGTGCTTTAGGCTTCAACCAGTTTTAATTCCCGAGTAAACAGTGAGCACCGGGTAAGCTCTGCTGAGCCAATGGGGTGCTTTTCGGGGCCGTTGGAGGGGTGGAGGGGCCGCCTGTGAGGAGCCCGGAGGGGCCGCGGGAGGAAAGGCGGGAAACGTGTGCCGTTCGCGGCGGGGCCGGAAGGGGGCGCTGGCCTCCAGGAAATCACGCGCGGGGGGCGGTGCGTGGGCCGAGCCTCGGCGCTGGGGGCGGAGGGAGGCGCGCTGAGTCAGTTTCCTGCTCCCGCTCCCGCCGCCAAAACCCGCTCCACTGCGGCCGCGTCACTGGGGGGGGATGGGGCCCGCGGGGAGGGGGGGGGCCGAACACGTCACGCTGACCCAGCCCGGCTTCCCAAACACCGGCTGTTGGGAAACCGCGCGCTCTGGCGCCATCTGTCACTCACACACACAGCACGCACAGACATACACACACACACATTCACATACACACAGCACAGCACGCACAGACATACACACACGCACACACATTCACATACACATACACACACGCACACACACGCACACACATACACACACGCATTCACACGCAGCGCGCGCACAGGGCGCAGGGGTCTGGCCCCCCACCGTGTCTCCACGCCCAGGGCGGGCTGAGTCAGTCCCTGGAATAAAAATAGCCGGAGCGAAGAAAACACAACAGCCCGAAAGTCCGCCCCGAAACGCGACCCGGAGGGCGGGGAGGGCGGGAGGGCGCTGCCGGGCGCCTGCGGTGCCAAGCCCGGTGCCAGGATTCCTCCCCAGGAGGGCGGTGCCGCACCTGGACGCGGGGCGAGCGGCGGCTCAGCCCGTGGCCTCCGGAGGGGGCGCCCCAAGCCCCTGACGCGGCGCCCCGCAAAGCCTCGCCCTCCGAGTTTCGACCCCACCCGCGTCCCACCGGGCGACACCGCACCCAGGGCCGCCGTGCAGAGCCCGCTCCGCCCGCAGCCCCCGCCCCCGAGGGGAGGCCGGCCGGGATCCCCCCGCCCCGGAGGGCAGCCCTGGCCGGGCCGGGCCGGGCCGGGAGGCGGGGGGAGAGGTGCGTGGGCCCCAGCGCTTCCCGATGGACTGGCCGCAGCGAGCCCACCGCGCGGGGCCGGGGCTCTGGGCGCGGGGCCGGGGCTCTGGGCGCGGGGCCGGGCTCCGGGGCTTGGGGCTGGACTCCGGGGCGCGGGGCGGGGCCCGGACGCCCGGGCTGGACCTCCGGCGTCCCCGGGAACACGTCCAGCCAAATGGGTCACTGTGCTGGCGGGCGGGCCCGCGAGGGGCGAGGCCGGGACTTCTGGGTACAGAACACCCTGTCCTTAGCCCCCCCCCCCCAAACCCCCGGAGTCCCCTGGTCCCCGCGAGTCCCCTCCCCGCTGGCCCTAAGGGACATGCCCCGACCTATAGCCACGAGCTGGGGACTCAACCCGCGCGACCTCAGTGCCCGGCCGGGCGGCGGACCCCACGGCACCCCGACCTCAGCGGCGGGGCGGGGCGGGGATGGGTCCGAGAGCCGCCGGGAGCGGGTCCAGAGAACCTGCTGCGCTGGGCGCTCCCGCCGGCGGCCCGGCGCGGACAGCTGCTTCCCCCACCCCGCGCCCCCCGCGCCCCCCGCGCCCGCCGCGCCCGCTGCGCCCCGGCTTTCCAGGGAAAGGGCCGTGGCACGGGTCCCGCGTACTCGCGTCCCTCTCCCCGTCCGGGTCTCCGGCACAGCCCGTTCCACGGGCAGATCCAAGCCCCACGCACGTCCTTCACCCGTGGGCACAGCACGCGCACACCCGCGGACACTCATCCGCGGGCTCCCGGCTCCGCGCCCAGCCCGGCCCGGTGCGTCCCGGTGGCCGCGGCTCCCTCACCTCCGACGGCGTCTGCGGCTCGCGAACGGAACGGAACGGAACGGGCTCGGCTCGGAACTAGCTCCGGATCCCAAGCTGCCACCCGAGCAGCTGCTCACCTCTCAGCTGCCGCCGCCCGGCGCTCCGGGCTTATAAACGTTCTGGGCGGGACGGCTGCTCGAGCCACAGCACCGGCACCGCCCTCCCCGGGGACACCGCCCCTCCCTGCACCGGCTGAGCTCTGATCCCTCCCTGTGTCCTGGGACAGAGGCTCCCTCCTTGCACCCTGAGCTGGGGGTCGTGCGCTTGCCCATTTCCCCCACGAGCTGAGCCACCAATGCGGTTTTTTTGGTGGGAAGTGAGTTGGCACTCCCCAGGAAGGATGGCACTGTTAAGAAAAGCCCCCTTTCTGACCCTGATAATAAATAAAAATCCATAAATAATAACAATAGCACACCTCACTTTGCAATTCCCAGAAAAGCCTCACATGATATCACCACTATTCCCACCGTCCCTCACCAGACCACCCCTCCCCACGCACCAGGGGGACCCAGACACCCCAGCAAAGCCCCTGAAGGCCTGCAGCACGGTCAGTCCCCTTGATTCCACAGATGAGGCCCACAGAGCTGAAGGGTTGCAGAGGGGACTTGGCGGAGCCTCAGAACAGGAGGGAATTGGGGGTGCTTCTCAGGAAGGGGCATCCTGTCTCCGGGGCAAGTCCTGCAGTGCACAGCCTCCTGGAACAGGGTCCTCGCTCCCCACACCCGCCTCTTCCCTCAACAGAGCAAACCTCTGTGATTGCCCGGGCTTGGTGCGAGGCAGGGCAGAAGGCTTGGTTGGTGAATGAGTTATCTCCTGGATGCTCCACACACAGCCCACACACTGCGGGGGAAACTGAGGCAGAGAAGGCCCATGCCCTAACAACATGCAGCAAATAGACGGCCATAGGTGGGTCACAGTCACTTTGCCTTCCGTCAGAGTTCTCTGCTTGTTGCCCTCAGTATTTCAGAGGCTCTAGACTAAGGGACACACCGGGACCCCTGTTTCCAGACGGCTTACGGGGGCGACACTGATGAAGAGCAATTCTGCAAATGTCCCCGGTGCTTCTGACAGATAAGAGCAAGCGAGGTGCCCTCACCCTATGCCCCCTTGGGCCCCATCTTCGCCCCTTCCTTCACCTAAGACATTTGCAGTTTCTGCCTTTTTAAAAATTGCAGGGAACAGTGTAGATCTGAACAGAAAGCCCGCTGGAAAGTTAGACCCAGGCTTAGAGCAGCTTCAGTTATTGACACGGAGGGCTGCTCGGCGTCTGGAAATCTCTGCCCAGGCATGCCCAGTCTTCTTCCTCTCTCACAGCTGACCTCAGAGAAAACAGCACTCCTCCCAACACACACACACACACACACACACACACACACACACACATGCCCTGCACACATGCCGGCCCCTGAAGGCTGCTTGCCAGAAGAGGCACATCCTCCCGTGCCCTGAATCCCCCGCGCCTCCAGGCATTGCAAATAGACTGCACATTGTCTGGCTGTTTGCTTTGGGGGAGAACGTTTTAATGAAGGCTTGTAGTGCACTACTTACAGGTTTGTGGCATGGAGCTTCACAATGAAATAACTTTTTGTTCCTGTTGGGAAATGAGGTGTTTTTTGTTGTGGTGGTGATGGTGGTTGTGGGGTTTTTGTTTGTTTGTTTGTTTGTTTTGTTTTACTTCTAGCTCACTGCCACCAACACAATAGAATTCAACCAATATTTACAAAGCCCCTACTGTTTCCAAGCCAGGCATGTTCTTAAAGGAGGACTTCTTCCCTGGAGAGGGCAAAGGAGCAAGCTGTGAGAAGTCACACAGGAGATCTGATTCCCAAAACACACACACACACACACACACACACACACACACACACAAAAACACACACACACGTACACAGGTGTGTGTACACAACAGATCTCAGGCCACCCCCAAGGAGTAAGCTGAAAACTGCATATTCTGCTCAGAAAAGCTCAGACCAAGGTCTCTCTGGGGTCTGGGGTTCTCCTGTCTCCCATCTCTCTCTCTCTCTCTCTCTCTCTCTCTCTCTCTCTCTCTCACACACACACACACACACACACACACACTACTTTCCACCCAAAGCAGGCAGCCCCGTGGACAAAGCAGCCATCAGCCTCTTCCATGCCAGGCCTCAGCCTACCGGGACATGCTCCTGAGGGCCAGGGGCCTGCAGGGCGGGGGTCAGGCTCTCAAAAAGCCACCGCTTAGCGAGGGAGCAAGGCTCAACCTGGGGGACAAAAAGGCCCAGATCAGCCCCACCCCCCACCCTGGCAGGGAGGTGAGGATGGAAAGGAAAAGTGGAAAGCCCAAGCCTGAAAAGGAGGATGTGAGGAGGACTCCGTGGTGGCGCAGGAACTTCCCATGAAGGGAGAGGAAGTGCTGGGAACATGTCACCTTTTCTCAGAAAGGCCCGGAGAGCCCCAAGCCGGGCGTCTGCTTTCAGAGGAATTTGCCTCCACACGGCTCCCAAGAAGTGAGATCCCAGAGAAGAGACAGAACAGAGATATTACATTACTAAGCAGAGCCCTGCTTTGTTGCTGTTGTTAAAGAAGAATGAAATTGAGACATGCCCACCCATCCCCACCCCACCACCACCCCCCCACCCCCCACCCCCCGCCAGCCCTGACCCACTGGGGACTTACCCAGACAGTATACAGATCAGGACTGACCATGCAGGGAGGCAGAGGATTTTGTGACAGAATTTGTGCTACACAAATACGTCCAGCTGGCATCACTAAGCTGGAGATTTCACCTTGCCTAAGCCTACGATTTCACCATGAGAAAGTCATTCCTTTGGCATGAATCCTGTTTTTCTATAACTAGAGGCCCAGTGCACAAATTCATGCACGAGATGGAGGGGAATGTGTCCGGCTGGCTCGGCCCCAGTGGGGGTGGATCAGGGCCAGGCCGGCTGTGGGAAGTGGCTGTGGGAGATTGGCCAGTGGACCCCACCCCCAATTGGCGTGGGGCCGCCGACTGGAGGTGGGGATGGCAATGGGGAAGAGATGTGGGTGGGGAGCCAGCCAGCTCTTTAGTGGAATCTTTGGTAGGTTTCCCAGAATACACACTCTAACGTGGAGATTTGCTGGAAGGATATTTCTTGGGGAGTTACATGCGCAGTCAACACCTGGGTAAAGAAAGCAGGATTGAGCTGGGAGAGAGGAGCTGGGTTGTGAGGAGACTGGAGGTTGATCCCTTAGGTAGCTCTGAAGCTAGGCTGGTCCTGCAGAGTTTCCTGAAGCAAGGGGCAGGTCCTTATACCCCTTCTCCCTCCTGTCATTTGGATGTGGCTACCCCTGGAGTATCTGTGTCCAGCTCCTAAGAAAGAACTCAACTGTGAGCATTAGCAGCCGGCACTCCCGTGGAGAGAATGAGCTGGGGTCCTGTGGAGGGCTCTGGGGGGCACAGCACGGTGTGAATGAGTTGATCAGATCCCTGAGGGACTGGAAGCTGGTGAGGAAATGCAGTGGAGACGGGCCTCCCGCGGAGTGGAGGGCCTGCACATATCATTCCCTCTTTCCTGAATGACTGTTCCTAACCACCCAAAGCCACCTTCACGCCTTCCTTCACTGACTGAACTCCTATGGATCCTTCACAGCCCAACTTACATGACCCTTCGGCCGGAGGCCTTCTCAGAGTGCCCCGTGCCTCCTAGAGCTCCCGGCGAGCAGTCCACACCACTGTGCTTGGCTGCCTGCTTGGTTTGCGTGCCCCCTGCATCACCTGAGCTGGGGAGGAGCCCATATTTTATTTTATTCATCTTTGTACCTTTGATGCATAGCAGCCTCAGCTGAATATACAGAAGTGCCATTTTTAGCCTACACTCTGAGATTAGACTTCCGTCTCTTTAAAAATCACTGGCACCTTCCTGTGAATTTCTCTCCTCTCCTGACCCCTTCCTCCCTCCCCTACCTCGAAGTAAGCACTCTTGAACTTCCCTTTGTTTTCAGCAGTTTTTACCACATGTGGCCAACACAGTAATCCTCGCCCGTTTGCCTACGTTTCTACATTTCCTCGCTCATCTTCTACATTTCCCAGCACTCCCTTGCAGGTTAGACAGGGTCATGTGACTCGTCCTAGCCCTGAAACATGAGCATAAGTGACATTGTCCCTTTGGGGCTGAGACCAGTGGAATTCTCCAGTCCTGTCCTCCATGGCTATGGCAAAAGTGAGGTCTCATCTCAACATGGTGGTCCATCTCATCAGCTTGGGGTCCTGAGTGACTGTGTGGAGCAGAGCACCCCACCAGCTGTGTCGAATATGTGTGTGAGAAAGAAGTAACCCTTTGTTGTGTGAAAGGCACTGAAATGTGGCATTTGTTTGTTCCTGCGGCATAACCTACCTAAGATTTAGCCATGTGGCTGTGGGTGGCTGTGGTTTGTGGAAGTCTGTGGCACCCAATGCAGTGTATCTCTGGGTATTCACACTCCTTTGTAGATGTGTGCCCTGCCTTCACTACCCCACCACCACCACAACCCCCA
The DNA here is from genome assembly GCF_964339955.1 of Pipistrellus hanaki. Classification (NCBI taxonomy): domain Eukaryota; kingdom Metazoa; phylum Chordata; class Mammalia; order Chiroptera; family Vespertilionidae; genus Pipistrellus; species Pipistrellus hanaki. The sequence goes on along the minus strand of NC_140509.1, from coordinate 7,364,059 downwards.
CCTCCTACCTCCACCGAATATGTCCGGCTTGTATCTCTTTTAGCCAACAGAATGGGACAAAAGTAACCCTGTGGCTATCCCAGGCCTAAGCCTTGAGAAGGTCTAGCAACTTCTGCTTCTGCATTCCTGAGGACCTGGCGCTCCGTGTGGGAAGTGTGATTGCTCTGAGCCCACCACGCCCGGAGAAGTCATGTACAGAGGCCACAGGCCAGACTCTGGCGCGCCTCCCCGGAATAGGCCAGCTGATCTCCTAGCTGGCAGCTGGCAGCTGGCATCAGCACGCCAGCTGGTGAGTGGGACCCTCTTGAAAGTTGATCTTTCAGCCCCTGTTGAAGCCACATGAAGTGGGGACAAACCATCCCCAATGAGCCCCTGCCTGATTGTAGAATTGTGAGCAAACCAGTGGCTGTGTCTGCCACTATATTTTGGGTTGTTGTGCAGCAATATGTTATGAAAACAGGGCCAATCGTTTTAACTGTTCCTTAGCATCCGGTGATCCCTGCTCCTGTCAGTGGGCACTTAGGTTATTTCCAACTTTCCGTAATTACACAAAGGGCTGCCACGATTATTCTTACCCATGTGTCACGGCCACATGTGGAAGCGTTCCTATTGGATGTACACCCCAGAGTAGAATTGCCCCTGCCATCTTTCTGTTCGGAGGAAAGTGATTGGAGAAGACTAGCACTTAGTGCTTGGGCCTCGCTCTGTCTCTCTCTTTCGGGATTGTTGGGGTAAGTCTAAAGCACGGACACATGTTAGGGATTATCATTGCTTGCATTTTTGTGGAGGGACAGCACGGAATGAAGCGCGAATGGTGGGATGTCAGACACTGTGACACCTGGGAGAGACATTTGGTGGCAAGGGCAACTGCCCGCAGACACTGCCCAGGCTTCTGAGCTGGCTGTCAGAGCCCCCAGACACCCCCTCCCCAGGTGAGGAGCCAGAACAGCCTCTGGATGACCCCAACAGAGGAGGAATTATGCATTCTTCCTCTTTGTCTTCTTCCTTACCCGATGATTTATTTATAAACCCCTCCTGAGAAAAAGTCCCACCTACATCCGAGTTCTGAGGCTCTTGGGTTTGGATCTCCTGATTGCATGGCAGCGTGGGGTGCTGACAACGTGCTTTCAGGATCTCAGATCCATGGTCTCACTCCTCACCCCTCGCCCTCCCTGCCCCCATCCAGGACAGGACTGTTAGACCCCTACTGCAGGGGAAATGGAGGCCCCGTGGTGGCACAGGCAGTCAGCGCAGACCCGGGGCTCGGCCGTGACCCCCCACCTGCTCTGCTCCCCGCCCTCCACCAGCTGCCGGCCCTTGTCTTTGCTTCCCTGGGATAGCTCTGAGCGACACACGTGGTCATCATGCCACCAGAGCCACTGTGAAATGCAGCAGCTGCAACCCCAGGCCCCAAAGGCTGGTGGCCCCGCTGGAGCCGAGCCAGGGACGAGATGATAGTCCCTCCCCCACTGCACCCCTCAGTGGTTTCCTGCTGGGAAGAATAATTGCCCAAGTTCTCCTCTTGGGTAAACGCCAGCCCGCAGCTCAGGGCCAGACTCGGGAAGAAAACAGGGCTATGTGTTAGGATGACACTAGCTATGGGGACACTGTAAACTCTCCAATGTCAGCGATCACCGGAGGAGAGTGTGTTTCTTACTCACACGTGAAGACAGCTGAGGTGCTCGGGCAGCCGAGGGGCTGACCTCCGAGCGGGCCCTGAGGGGGCTTTCTGTCCTGTGGCTCCATGTCCTGCAGGACCTCTGCCTCCAGCTGGAGGGAGGGGGAAGGGCAGGAGCTGCCAAAGGGGCGGCCCGCCTTCCCTCCAGGAACTTGTCATGTGGCCCACCCAGAGGCAAGGGTCCCCGCACAGCTGGTGATGGGCACAGGTTCGCTGGCCACCTGGGCCTCAGCAGGGCAGCGAGGCCGTGGAAGACCCTTCCTCCTCCTTCTGTGTGAGTCGTTTCCCGCCGAGGGTCTGACACGCCCCCACAGGAGCAGTGCCACCATAAGCTGGGCGTTCTTGGACAGCAAAATCCTTTTCTCCTGTACAAGCTGGTATGCATTATTACTTGGATCAGAGAAACCCAAAGGCCACCATCCTGGAGGGGCCTGGATATCAGGCTGTTTCTAACTGTAGGCTGAATGGCCTCTGCTTACCAACTGGACTAGGTTTGCCCAAGCGACAGACCTGAAGCTGCATCCCAAGGTGCTAAGAGAAGAGCCCTGCGCCCGCTGCGGCCTGTGGTGATCAATACTGATAGGCAGTATCGATATGATAGACAGTGGGATCGATACTGATAGACAGTGGGATGCAGAGCCGGGAGCTTTGCCCTCATCAGGGAAACTGCCTGGATCCCGCGGCGCCCACTTTTAAACCTGCCGGATGTGTCTCTCTGAAAACGCGGTTTCTCTCCTGTCCCGACCGCAGTGTCTTATCTGTAAAATGGGCACTTCGTATCCGTGACCTCGCAGCCTCCCTGAGAGGCTGGAGAAAATGAGGCGGACGTGAAGCTCCCCCGCTCCAAGGGAGGAAACCAGGGCACACAGAGACGGCGTGACTTCTGACGCCAACGGCAGGCCCGTTGCCCTCTGGCACACAGGTTTGTTCTGTTTGCACAAGTCACCACGAGAGCCCGTGGGGGAGTCACTGTGCTGAGTGCGGGAAACCCCCTCCTCAGCACGCCCACCGGCACACCTGCCGGGGCCAGGAGGGCCGCGAAGGGAGGGCCTTTCCTTGCCCCGGTGCAGGTACACAGACCCTGACAGGTTCTTGATGGGGGAGGGTACCCAGCCTAGACCTGTGGGGGGGGGGGGGGTAGACCTCAGGGAAGGCCAGGCCTTCGGGGCCACCTTGCAGAAGCCTGAACCCCCTCCACTGGACCCTCCTCCCCTCGTGCACTGATTCTCAACCTAGAGAGCTGGGGGGTGGGGGGCTTGTGCAAAGTGCCCTGGCCCTCCATGACCTGGCCGCTCCGGAAGGGGTACAGCAAACAGTGAGGGGCTGCTTCCCCAGAGAGGAGCGGGGCCGCCAGCAGGGGCCGTTAGCACCGCTGAGTCGGAGTGGACCGTCCCCCCTCCAGGTGTGTGGTGCAAAACCCGCCTGTCTCGGGGTGCAAGGTAGGCTTATTTCTCATAATATATATTTTTAAATAGTCAAAAATCATTTTAAATAACAATTAACACAATTTTTAAAACATACCCCAAGTTCTGGTTCTGTCTGAACCTCCTGAAGTAAAAACTGGGTGAGGGCCAGCTACACAAGGGCACAGGTACAATTTTGAAAAATCTGCCCAGTGATGGAAACCTTCCCCTCCCCTCTCTCAGCTTTGGGACCCCTGATTTAGTCCATCTGTGCTCGGGCCGCCTCACCTTTGGAAGCTCTCAGCAGACCCTTGGGAATAGGCAATGGGTGGGGTGGGAGCCCAAGGACTAGTAAGCAGGAGGCCAGCTTTGCCCCCCCACCGCCACCCCCCTCCCTCCCTCCCTCTCTCCTTCCTTCCCTCCCTCCTCCCCACAAGCCCTGCATCAGCATCTCCGGCCACAGCTCCGTCGCCAGCTCTCCGGCCTTGCCCGGGCTTGCCTCTGGTTGCATCAGCCTCTGGCCGCGCTGGGTGTCAGAGGAGCCTGCCTCCCACTCAGGGCTGGCAAGAACCAGCTAATTATATCGCCAGGGAGCCAGCTGACCCAGCCTGTCTCTGCCTGTCTTGCACGATTGTTCCTGACTTCTCAAAATACCAACCAGGAAAAAGTCACCGGGGGCCAGGGGCGGTGGGGCCGGGGGCGGCGGCAGGAGCAGGGCCGTCCACCTGCTGCTCCGGGGTCGGGGGAGGGGAGAGCTTAGAAAACAAAAGCAAGTCCCAAGTCAGGCTGGTGGGGCCCCAGGACAGGATATTCCAGAGTCAGCGGGTCCCAAAGACAATACTGTTTTGACAGCATCAATAACAGCAGCACAGCGCTTTCTTTCTCCAAAAACCTTTAAAATTCTACTTGTCGTTCAGTCCAAAGTGCAGAGTTCTGCTTTTCCTTATTTCCTGTATTTATTTTTTGAAGAGATAATACATTCCCATGGTTCACGGTCAAAAGATGCAAAATGAGCCCCCCCACCCCCACCCCCACTTCCTTCCCAGGGACTGGCTGGCTGCTGGCTCCTCGCAGAGAGCCCTCGCTCCTTCCCAAAGCCCTGGGCTCCCAGAACCCCGACCTGGCAGCTTTCAGACGGCAGTAAGGTGCATGTCCCGAGTGTGTCACACCCCAGGCGGCTCTGTGTAGGGCGACCCGCCATCCGGGGTGAAGCCCCGTTAGCCCCTCATCCAAGGATTCCCCAGTCCCCGGCGAGCAGGACGACGGGTCACCCTAGGTCTGGGGTGCGAGTGTTCACGCTAATGGGGATACATAGAAACTGCGAACGGCTGCACAACCTTTCAGCTCCAGTTTTGTACCAAGTAAACCTGCCACACGCCGAAGAGGAACTTTGCAGCGTTCAGTGACTTCGGCCTTGGGAGCTGTGTGGACTATAAGCAAAGATCACATGCCCTTTCCCACCCGCCCCCACGGGAACAAGCACCCATCGGGCACCGGCTTTTCCCCTCGCATTCTGCCGAAGCCTTCCTCACCAGCCCCGAGAAAGCCCGCTCCTTGCCCCTGCTGCACAGGCCTGCAGCGTGTGCATGCGCATCTAGGTTGCTCCAGTCTCCGCTTTGCACACGCATGTAGTGGTAGACCAGCTGACTCCACAGAGGGGAGGTCACGCAGGAGGGATGGGCGCGTGTTTCTAAAGCGTATCTGTGACGGAATGTTGCGGTCCCAGCCTGCTCAGTTGTGGGGAGAGACAGGAAGACCTGCTGAGTTCTCCTGAGTCGCCTACACCTGTCCAACCACTTAACATCATGAAGTCAATCACATTTAAAAAAAATTTTTCCAAGCAAGAAAACAATTTTCAGCCCTAACCGGTTTGGCTCAGTGGATAGAGCGTCGGCCTGCGGACTGAAGGGTCCCAGGTTCAATTCCTGTCAAGGGCATGTATCTTGGTTGCAGGCACATCCCCAGTAGGGGGCTTGTGCAGGAGGCAGCTGATCGATATTTCTCTCTCATCAATGTTTCTAACTCCCTATCCCTCTCCCTTCCTCTTTTTAAAAACAATTTGCATTCAGACCTACTGTATTAGGGTTCTCCAGAGAAATAATATATAAACATACATATATATTATGTATTAATCTAGTATAGTGTATTATAATACTAATAGTAATAATTAATAATAATTAGTGTTATAGAAGCTCTCACTTATGGAACACTTTCATGTGCCAGGCATTCTTCTAAGTCCGTGGTCAGCAAACTACGGCTCGAGAGCCACATGTGGCTCTTTGGCCCCTTGAGTGTGGCTCTTCCACAAAATACCACGACCTGGGCGAGTCTGTTTTGAAGAAGTGGCATTAGAAGAAGTTTAAGTTTAAAAAATTTGGCTCTCAAAAGAAATTTCAATCGTTGTACTGTTGATATATGGCTCTGTTGACCAATGAGTTTGCCGACCACTGTTCCAAGTAACATACTTCATCTCGGTTAATTTCTATAACAACTCTATGAATGAAGCACCATTACTTTCATTCCCGTTTTATTTATTTTTATTGATTGATTTGAGAGACGGGGAGAGAGAGAGAGAGAGAGACATCAATTTGTTGTTCTACTTATTTATGTATTCATCGCCTGCCTCTTGTGTGTGCCCTAACCCCTGGCATATCAGGACGACACTCTAACCAGCTGAGCCTCATCCCATTTTAAAGATTAAGAGACTGAGGCAGAGACAGAGAGGAAAGCCCTTGCCTAAGCCAGACTGAGGCAGAACATGGATTTGAACCGAGACAGGGTGACTCCAGAGGCAAAGCTCTGAACCACTAACAGGTCACAGCTAACACTGTGGCCGTGAGTACCAGGGCCAGGTGCTCTTCTGAGTGTGCACGTGTGTCAGCTCCATGAACCCTTACAGGTGCTGTTGCTACTATTCCCACTCTGCACACAAGGCAACCAACACACAGACATGTCAGGCACTTGCCCAGTCACACAGCAGGAAGCTGCCGGGGCGGGGCCTGACCCAGGCAGAGGCCCCGTTCTTGTGCACAGAACTGTCCCCCGGTGCCGGGACGGGGTTCAAGGGTATCCGAGAGCAGTGGCCATGGCCTACATTTCTCTGCACCTTGTGTGGTGCCAAAACTGTACAACTTCAGAAGCGCTCAATAATGTGAAGGACATAACAGGAGATAATGTAGAAGCGCTCAATAAGTTTTCTTCTAAACAATCCATTAATTTTCTTCTAAAATAATGTGCAAAAGTCATATTCCAAGTTCAGTACAGGAAATCTGGACCATACAGGCAGACTCCAAGGAGAAATGCGAGGCACCCTCAGGCAGCGGCTGGTGTCTTTCCAGGCAGTGTTACAAAATAGGGATCGCACTCCATGTCCTGTGTTGTAACCTTTTTCTCGCTTATCATCACGTCGCAAACATTTTCCCATGTGCTTACATTTTCTTCGGCAACTTTCACAGAGGAGTGATCTGTGTTTGCTCCTGTCCCGCCCAGGGGGCTGCCACCAATGAACCAGAGTGCCCCCCACAAACAGCCCCCTTCCACTGCCCCATATGCCCACCCTATAACCGGTCCCTCTGCTCCCTGGCGTCTCTGGAAAGTTCATGGCCTTCCCTCGGCCTTCCCCCTTAGAGATAAGGGTCCGCTCCAGTCTTGCCAATGGTGTGTCCCCATCCTTCCACCGTCCTGTCTCCCCCTGTCCACATCCCCATGCACCCCCTCACACCCTCGCTCAGTCACACCCGCCCCCTCCTATTCCCCATTCCCACGGGACTTGCAACCATCCAATTCCATCAGGGGGGGCATTGGGCAATGCCTGTTGCCATGGGCAGAGTCACAGGGGAGACGATGCCAGCTAGGGCACTGGTGGCTTCTGTGAGGGAGTCCCTCCGGGGAGACAGGTGAGTTGTAAGCAGGGGCCTCCACGGCACCAAGCCTTTACCAGAAAGGGTCCGTCTCTCCGGGTGTGCTTTCCAGCCACCAGACGGGGCCTGTGAGAGCTGTTTGGGTGAAGGGAATGCTTTTGATGTACTTTAAACCCAACGGAGGCGGAGGCCTAATCCCTCCCCAGGGTGGGGCAGCCCGGGCGCCTGGCCCCATTAGGGCGGAATGAGAGGCTTTTGAAGGTGGTGGCTCAAGACAGGTGGCTTGTTGATTCTAGCCAAGGTGTCTCAGCCGGATGGGGCTGGAGGGGGCTGTGCAGACAGCCGGCGGGGGGGAGGGGGTGTGTACCAGGGGGGAGGGGGGTGAACAGAGAGCCGGGTTTCTTCCTCACTCCTCTGCCCGCGGCCGGTGCTGTGTGCCGGCGGCGGATGCCGGTGCTTCGCTGGCATCCGTGTCACACCAGCGCCTCGCACCTACCTGGCAGGTCTCCCGGGGATCAGCTGGGTAAGTCCCCATGTCACGTGTGGTAAGGCCGCGCTGCCTCTTCCCTTTTCTTGGAAGGTGCGGCCAGCAACTTCGTTTTAAAGACATTTCCTCCCGCCTGCCTTTGCCCCTACGGACGGTGGGGAGCGGGGGAGGGGCCGTGGTGCTCCTGGGCTCCCAGGGTCTGGGCCACTGTGGCCCCTCTCCCTGCCCCAGGCCTGCTCAGACTTAGGGGTCCGGCCAGATGCGTTTGAGTCATGTGTGGGGTGACTACTGTCCGGGGCTGCCTGAGGCTGAGGGGCTCCCCGGCCTAGGACTGTCGGTGCTAAGCCCAGGCCGGTCCCGGCTGGTGGCCGGGGTGTGCGGAGGGTGTGCGGTCAGTGCGGTGGCTTTGTCTGCAGTGGTGTCCGTGTCCAGGGCGCTGTGAGTATTGCGTGATTCATGTCTGCGAGCAGCGGTGCTGTGTGGAGACGCAGGTACTTAGCTTTTGAGTGCTGGGTGTGTGTCGCTGATGTGTGAAGACGTGATGTTTGCATGTGTGTGTAAGCTGCGTCCCTGTGCTAGGTCTCGTGTGGTATGTCGGGCTTGACGTGGCAATGTGTGCATGACGAGTGCGTGCAATGAACGTGCTTTCTTCACCGGGAAGGTCAGTGTGTATTTTGTGTCTTGTGTACTGTGGAATGCACATGTCAATCATGTAAGGAGGGGACCGTGTGTTGTGGTGCGTGTGTGACGTCTAACTCCGTGTGTAACGTCAAATTAACTCTGTGTGTGTGGGTGACTCGTGGTCTCTCGGCAAAATCCATGGCGTTTGTGGTGGTGTATGTGTAAGCGGTGCAGTGTGTGCTGTTTGGTGTGTTGTGGGACGCACTCATGTCTCCGGCAAGCAGCACAAAGGCTATGTGTGGTGTGTGTGTGTGTGTGTGAGAGTGTGTGGTGTGAGTGAGTGTGTGTGTGTGTGGTGTGTGTGTGTGTGAGTGTGTGTGGTGTGTGTGTGTGATAGTGTGTGTGTGTGTGTGTGGTGTGTGTGGTGTGTGTGTGTATGTGTGTGTGTGGTGTGTGGTGTGTGTGTGGTGTGTATGTATGGTGTGTGTGGGGGTGTGTGTGTGGTGTGTGTGGTGTGTGTGGTGTGTGTGTGTGTGGTGTGTATGTGTGAGTGTGTGGTGTGGTGTGTGTGTGTGTGATAGTGTGTGTGTGTGTGGTGTGTGTGGTGTGTGTGTGTATGTGTGTGGTGTGTGGTGTGTGTGTGGTGTGTGTGTATGGTGTGTGTGGGGGTGTGTGTGTGGTGTGTGTGGTGTGTGTGGTGTGTGTGTGTGTGGTGTGTATGTGTGAGTATGTGGTGTGGTGTGTGTGTGTGTGAGAGTGTGTGAGTGTGTGGAGTGTGTGTTGTATGTGTGGTGTGTGTGTGTATGTGTGTGGTGTGTGGTGTGTTTGGTGTGTGTGGTGTGTGTGTATGTGAGTATGTGAGTGTGTGTGGTGTGTGTGGTGTGTCTGTGTGGTGTGTGTGAGTGTGTGTGTGGTGTGTGTGTGTGAGTGTGTGGTGTGTGGTGTGTGTGTGTGTGTGTGTGTAGTGTGTGTTGTATGTGTGGTGTGTGTGTATGTGTGTGGTGTGTGTGTGTGGTGTGTGTATGTCTGTGGTGTGTGTGTGTGAGTGTGTGTGTGTGTGGTGTGTGTATGTCTGTGGTGTGTGTGTGTGTCTATGTGTGTGAGTGTGTGTGTCTGTGTGTGTGAGTGTGTGTGTCTGTGTGTGTGTGTGTGAGTGCGTGTGTGTGTGTGTGTGAGTATGTGTGTAGTGTGTGGTGTGTGTGTGTGGTGTGTCTGTAGTGTGTGGTGTGTGTGTGGTGTGTGTGTGAGTGTGTGGTGTGGGTGTGGGTGTGCGCGCGCGCTGTGCTTTGCGCATGCCCCGTGCGCCGGGAGGTGGGCAGTGCTGGGCGCGGGGAGAGGTCTGTCTGCTGAGGCCACAGCCCGGTGGGCGCTGATGCGCCCGCACTCGGTGTGCGGTGTCCGCACGGGCATGACATGGGCATGACCCTCGGTGGGATTCGCTGGGAGGGGGTGGCAGGAGGGCGGTGGCACCATCCGCGGAGGGCCGGTCCCGGCCGCCAGGACATGCCCGGGCTGGACCCCTGGCCGCGGCGGCCGCCGCCCGGGACCGAGCCGCGCGGCATTCTGGGAGCGGGCCCGCCCGCCGCAGGGGCCGCCGGGAAGCGGCGGCGGCTGGGGCGGGAGAGAGCGCGGCGCGCTCCTCGCCGCGGGCCGGGCTCCGGGAGAGCCGCCGGGGCTGCCGCGCCTAATGCCGGCGCCGGGACCGGCCGCCCGCCCGCGCGTTTCCCGTCTGACCGCCCGGCCCGCCGCCGGGAGCGCGTCCCGAGGGGAGCCCCCTGCGGGGCCTGACGCACCCCCTGGCTCCCGGTGACCGTGCGGCGAGGAAAACCAACTCGCCGGATAGCCGACCCTGCGCTTCCCCAAAACCTGTGCGAAGCGCTCGCCCAGATCTCTGCTAAGACCTGTCTGACTTATCGCTGCTGATGGAAAGCGCCGTGAAAACCGGCTGGAAGACTAAGCTTGTGTGTATAATTTGAAGCTTTCCAGGGAGTGTGTGGTTGAATAATAAAGAAGCTAATTGCCCAACATTACATTTAACTCCCATTGTGAACTGAAGGATTAACGCCTCTTTTTTTTAAATCTATTTTATTGATTTTTTTTTTTTTTTTACAGAGAGGAAGGGAAAGTAATAGAGAGTTAGAAACATCGATCAGCTGCCTCCTGCACACTCCCCACTGGGGATGAGCCCGCAACCAAGGCACATGCCCTTGGCCGGAATCGAACCCAGGACCCTTCAGTCCGCAGGCCGATGCGCTAGCCACTGAGCCAAACCCGTCAGGGCCGTCTCTTTTTTTAAATCGACATGGTCCTACTTCGGATTTGCTTCCCATTGATATACTAGATTTAATACATTTTGGAGAGCTCTCTTACATTTTACAACACGTGGGGGGAAGTTTATGCAGACCCCAGGGCAGAAGCGCTAGGTTCTCACCGGTGTGTTGTGGCTGGAGGAGTGGCAGAGGCGTCCTGGTCACCAGGGATTGCCAGCTATTCAGGAAGTTTGCAAGCCGGTTGTTAAGCCTTTGGTAGTATTTACACCATGGGAATTGGCTTCCCTCCTGACCCTGCTGGAATCCAGCTTACCAGCACACCACTGGCCGTTTGTCTCTTCTTGGGTCAAGGGGAGTCAGTGTCCCCAGAACCACAGAGATCCCTAAACAGAATCAGCCTGGATGCTGGGAGCACACCAACACTCAGTAGTTGTGGGAGAAAACGTTGTAAACTGGGGATGAGCTTTCACTCATAATTATAGTTCACTTCACTTAATAATTAGTAAGCATTTACCATGTGCCAGGCATTAATGAGACACTTTATAGGTGTTAACTCATTTGATCTCCACAATGACCTTATGAGGTGGCTCTCATTAATAATCCCATCCCCCCTTTTTTGGGATGGAGAAACTGAGGCTCAGCTAAATAACAAGGTTATACAGACAGTAAGTGGTAGAGCTTGGCCTTGACCCCAGGCCGTCTAACTCCAGGACCCATGCTCTTAACTATTCCTAGTCTGCTACCCTGCCTGTAATCTATCCGTTAGGTTATGCTGCAGCAACAACCTCAAGTCCCAGTGTCTTTTTAAAAAATATATATTTTATTGATTTTTTACAGAGAGGAAGGGGGAGGGATAGAAAGTTAGAAACATCGATGAGAGAAAAACATCAATCAGCTGCCTCCTGCACACCCCCCACTGGGGATGTGCCGGAAACCAAGGTACATGCCCTTGACCGGAATCGAACCTGGGACCTTCCGGTCCCCAAGCCGACTCTCTATCCACTGAGCCAAGCCGGTTTCGGCTTTTTTTTTTTTTTTTAAATACCAGTGTCTTACAATAATAAAAGTGCATTCTTGCTCACATTACTTCCTGACTGTGTGTCAGCTGTGGTTTTGCTTTGCCTGTTCTGGTCTGACATCCAGACCCAAGGAGCAGCTCCTCTCTTGGCCTTTCCTCAGAAAAAAAGGGCAATTCTGATAGCGTGATGATTCTTCAGAGGTGAGTAATATATAGCACACTTTACTTCCTGTCACATTCCATTGATCGAAGTCAGTGGTCAACAAACTCGTTAATCAACAGAGCCAAATATCAACAGGACGATTGAAATTTCTTTTGAGAGCCAAATTTTTTAAACTTAAAGTTCTTCTAACGCCACTTCTTCAAAATAAACTCACCCAGGCCGTGGTATTTTGTGGAAGAGCCACACACAAGGGGCCAAAGAGCCGCATGTGGCTCAGAGCCGCAGTTTGCTGACCACAGGTCTAAACACATCCACATCACATTGCTGCTTGACTCAGTGGGGGCTGAGAAGTAGATTCCCCTCCCCACCAGGCATTGCAAGTCATGTGGCGACCTGTTCAGGAGTGAGTGGTTGGAAACTCTTGTAGGTTCCGTAGAAGTAGACCCTGAGTCAAGGATGTGGTTTATTGAGAAGTATTCTTATGAGGATCCGGAAAAGGAATGGGGAGCAAGACAGGAAAGGAGACAAGGCTAAGGGTCTGATTTCAGGCAAAGTCCTGGGCTGAGCCTCATCCTGCAGGGGGGTCTTGGTGTAAATTATACCTCAGACTCTATCCCAACTCCAGGCAGGGGAGCTAGGCTGTCCTATTTCCACAGCTGCCAGTCACTGGTGAGGACACCCCCAGGGGGACGTAGGGAACTAGGCACTCTTGGCTCTTGGCACCTGGTGAAGCAGCCCTAGGAGCCTGTAGCGGTCCTTCCAGGAGAGTCACACATGCACGGCCCTTAGAAACAGAAATCACAGAAATTGGAGCAGAACCTGAAAAAGGATCTGAAAAGGTCTGGGCAGAGCACCAATAATGTCCACTAAAGGAATATTAAAGCCATCTACCACACTGCCTCTATTTTATACTGTCTTATTTTCACATCAAAGGCATGACATTATTTTTCCTATTGGCATGTGTTTATTTTTGTTGTTTTATTTTCATCCTCACCCAAAGACATGCTCAGACAGAGGAAGGAAGGGAGGGCGGGAGAGAAAGAAACATGGATGTGAGTGAAAAACATTTATTGGTTGCCTTCTATGTGCGCCCTAACCAGTGATGGAACCTGCAACCCCGGTGCACGCCCTGACTGAGAATCGCACTGACAACCTTTCCATGCACAGGATGATGTTCAACCAGCTGAGCCACTCTGGCCAGGCTGGCATATTTCTGATGCCAAGCAGAGCTACAGTGTGCTCCTGTGAAAAGGACAGGCAATGAGAGTCCTTACAGGTCTCTCAGTAGATCAGTGTAGTGTTTGATGAGCACATGTGTCTAACACTGGAACCTTCCCAGAGTGGAGAAAGGTGTGTGTAACACTGCAGTGTTCTGGCGGCCATCACTCAGAGTCAGCGCAGCCTCCACAGACACGGCCCCAATAACACTGCCCTCCTCAGATGCAGCTGCACGTACAGGGGTCCCCAGGCCCTGCTACTGCTCACCAATTGGCCACAAATGTCATGGCCTCCTCAGGCACCATAATCTGCTAAGATGAGTTACAGGACTCAGGAAAGTACTGTACTTAATGATTACAGTTTTTGTTATAAAGGATACAAACCAGAGCCAGCTAAATGAAGAGACACCCAGAGTCGGCCTGGGAGGGGCCCAAACATGCACTTCCCTTGGGCCCTCCCGGGGGAATTGGGATACATCAGCTTCCCAGCACATGAACGCGTCCACTAAGCCTTGGGCGTCCAGAATTTGTATTGGGGTTTCATTATATATGCATGATTGATGGATCATACTCAATCTCTAGCCCCCTTTGCCTCCCCAGTGGAAGTTGGGCAAACAGAGTACACCAAAGACAGGAAAAAAAAAAAATCTTAAATGCAACCAGGGAAATAAGATATAACTTAAAAAGGAATTAAAATAGAGTCACAGCAGATTTCTCTTCAACAGCAATGGAGGCTAGAATACAATAGAATTCTATCTCCATTGCCACACCATGCCACAAGGAAAGGTGTTTTACATGGAGAGGCCACAGGTAGGTGTCTGGCATTCAACAGTCAGCACCAGTATCCAGCCACCCCTGCTGAGCCCTGCCCAAACTATGGACTTAAAAGAAATCATAGTTGCCGAGACCGGTTTGGCTCAATGGATAGAGCGTCGGCTTGGGGACTGAAGGATCCCGGGTTCGATTCCGGTCAAGGGCATGTACCTTGGTTGCGGGCATATCCCCAGTGGGGGGTGTGCAAGAGGCAGCTGATCTGATCGATGACTCTCTCTCATCGATGTTTCTAACTCTCTATCTCTCTCCCTTCTTCTCTGTACAAAATCAATAAAATATATTAAAAAAAAAAAAAAAAAAAAAGAAGGGATGGTTGTTGGTGTATGTGTGTTGTTGTTTTTTTAAATGATGGCCTTTTATATATTTTTAATTGATTTTTTATAGAAAGGAAGGGAGAGGGATAGAGAGAGGGATAAGATAGAAATATCGACCAGCTGCCTCCTGCACACCCCTTTCTGGGGATGTGCCTGCAACCAAGGTACATGGCTTTGACCGGAATCGAACCTGGGACCCTTCAGTCCACAGGCCAGCGCTCTATCCACTGAGCCAGACCAGTCGGGCAGTGACGGCTGTTTTAATCCTCTGAGTTGGGTGGCACATGCAGAGCAATAGGTAACTGGGAAACTGCGTGACAGCTTTTGCTCGCTGCTTAAAAGCTGCTGTGCTCAGAGCCCTTTGGAGCTCGTGGCCCAAAAGCCTCCTTTGCCGATGGAAAGGACGCCCAAGCCTTATAAATTATTTCACGTTTCCTCCTGCTCTAGACAAAGCTTCTTTGGTTTCCAGGAAGAGCGCAGAGGAGGGAGTTTAACGAAAGGCTACCCGAGCCCCCGGGGATCCGCGGCAGGAGCTGCGGAGGCTGCGGCCGCGTGCAGTGGGCGCGGGTCTGCCGCCGCCTGCGCGTGGGCGGCTCATCACAGAGGCGTGCTTACGCCTCCATTCAGAAGTGGGTCATCACCCTCCACTCCCCAGTCCCCTTTCTACACCAGCAGTTATGGTTCCAGTGCCACTACCGACTCAGTGCCCGCTTTCCAATTACTGGAAAGGCATCTCTGATGGAACAGCTCTTCTGCTCAGCAAGGTCCCACAAGGCACACGTAGCTGGGCTAATTACATCTGAATGGGCCTTGGTCAGGCGTCCATCTTGGAGCAATCTGCTGGGACCCTGCGGGGCAAGCTTTGAGGTTAGGGGTCCCCCAGAAGGGGTGTGGGTGGGCCATGCAGTGATTGACATCTCCAGAATACCTCCTCGTTAAGGCTGTTAGCGCCTCCTGGACAGAAAATGGCAGCTGAGATGGGCAGAGGTGAGCTGTGGAGGAGGCAGTACATGATCAGGAACTGCCAGCCCGGGGAACCTTGGGCGAGGGAGGATGAAGAGGAGCGTGCCTGTCCGCAGACGTGGGACCTGCACCCCTTGGTAAAGCTCGTAGGTGGCACTTCACCTTGAAGGCTCCACGGTGTCCTACATGCAGTCTCTGGCATTCA
Organism: Pipistrellus hanaki; assembly: GCF_964339955.1. NCBI lineage: Eukaryota > Metazoa > Chordata > Mammalia > Chiroptera > Vespertilionidae > Pipistrellus > Pipistrellus hanaki. The sequence goes on along the minus strand of NC_140509.1, from coordinate 7,349,026 downwards.
ATAGACTCCAAGTTCAAATGCCAGGTCAGCTAATTTTAAAAAAATACATTTTTCTTGATTTCAGAGAGGAAAAGAGAGAGAAATATCAACGATGAGAGAGAGCCTCCTGCATACCCTCCACTGGGGATCAAGCCTGCAACCTGGGCATGTCCCCTGACCAGGAATCAAACTGTGACCTCCTGGTTCCTAGGTTGACGCTTAACCACTGAGCAACACTGGCCGGGCTCCAGGTCAGCTCATGTAAAAGCTGTGAGACCTCAGGCAAATTACCCTCTCTGGGCCTTGATTTCTTCATCTGTGAAATGGGGATAATAGTACCTGCCTCGTAAGGCGAGAGTGGGATTTAGATGAAATAACCGTGTTAAGTATTTAACACAGCGTCTGGCTCATCGCAGTCACTCACTCCAGGTCCCTCTTTCCTCCCCTCGGGACCTGGAGCACCGCCTTCCCAGCGGTGAAATGTGTTGGGGCAAAGATCCTGTGACCAGAGGTCGTCAGGCTTCTCACCCCAATTACTCACCCCTCAAAGGAGTCCCCGCCTCAGGGCTTTGCACCTTGCAAAGGTGAAGCAAGCCTGCATGGGTCCAGAGCCGCCTGATGGTCCATCCCGCCTCACCCCTTTTCAGCTCCTAAAAATCTGCAAAGCAGAGAATTAGACGCAAAAGGTTTGGAGTCATAACCAAGAAACGTGCACGTTAGACATCGATGAACAGAAACGTGAAGCAATGCCCCGGGGTGGGCCCCTCTCGTTAAGAGTTCACTGACTGTGTGAACCCGCGGCAGACCTCCCCGAAGACTGGCGGTCCCGGGGCAGCTGGGCAGCTCTGCCCAGCGGAACGTGGGGCACAGGGCGTCCAGGGGCGGCACTGAGGCTGGGAGGGCGCTGGGGCCGGGCCCAGGCCCACCTTGCTGCTGCCGCCTCCGTGTCCTCAGGCAGGTCCCGGTCCCCCCCAAGCCTGGTCTCCACAGCTGTGAAGTAGGAAGCCTGGACCCGAAGAGTCCTAAGGGGCCTCCAGCTCACATAGGAAGGGGCAACTCGGCGACTAAAGGACATCGCTGAAGTCCGTCCCCTCCTCTATCGGACTTGACCCTGGGCAAACTGCCACCCTCCGCACGCTCAGGTTCCGTATGTGTAACCTGGGCGCAGGCTGGAGTGCGAGGTTGTGAAGACAGAAAGATAACCCGAGAATGCTCCTAGCACAATGCCTTGCCCCGGTGAGTGTTTGATGAATGTGAGATATTATTGTTAGTGAGCGGGGATTTAAAATCTACTTTGGGGGGCGTGAACAAGACGGCCTGGGAGGCTCCCGCGGCCACAGTGAGAGGGTTAATGGAGCATCGAAGAGGAGAAATCCCCGCATGTTCAGCCAAGGCCTTGCTCCTTCAACTAACCAGCTCCCCGTTTTTGGTATGTTGGGGAAGGGGAGGGGGAGGGGTGCTCCTTCATCTTGAAAGCCCGGCTTTGGGGAGAAGGACACGGTTTTGTAAATGTTTTCAGCCTGGAGGACTTGGCCACGAAGGTTAGTGAAGCCAGGCCTGAGACTCCGAACGTGGCCCTCCTCGGACAGGCCTGCCCACGTCTCCCGGATGGACCCTCAGGGCCCAGTTACTGCTTCCTGTGGGGAAGTTAGGGAGCCCTGGCGGAGAGGGTGTGCCTGCCCTCAGGCCTGGGCATTCGGGGCCCACAGGTGGGACCAGAGGAAGCAGTGGGCTCCCTGTGTGAGAACTGACCCCCACGGTGGCCTGGGAAAGAGGGCGGGGAGGGAGGTGACTGAAAATCACCTTTTAGATGCAGGTTAAACCAGGGCAAAGATGCCACCTGGCTAGCTGTCCCCTCCCTTCCTCAGCTCCACTCCCTGAGTTGGGGCTCAGCGGCAGATTAGGTCACAACAGAGAAAGGGAGTGAGTTGTTGCTCTTATTCCACCACATCATCCTCGTCATCAGAATGTCACATCCTCGGGGGCCCCGTCCTTCTGAGAGAGGCCCTCCCCTCCGGAAACACGCCCGTTCCTGTCAGCGAGAAGTCTCCAGCCCCGCAGCCGGCAGGTCTGAGGTCTCCTAGGAGCGCAGCCCGGTGTGGGCCCCTTTATGTCCCGGAAGCTGCCCTTGCCCTTGGGGCGAGGACCAGACGCACCCTTCCCGTCTGGCTGGGCGCGGCCTGGGCGGCAGGCTGGGGGATAAGTCCTCCCCAGGGTAGAGGGTGAGCAGGCAGGTGAGCTGGAGCCCCGGGTCAGGCTCCCCTGCCCTGGCCCCGCATCCGGGGCTCCCCTCTGCTCCCGCTGCCCCAGGCCAGCGGCCCGTGTCCCTGGCTCTGTGCTTCCCGATGTGAGTGCCTCTTCTGGTCACTTCCCACGGGGCCCGGCGCAGATGGAGGACCTGGGATCCTACACATCTATCCTGTGGATTACTCATCAATAGACTCAGATTGGAACCATCACTCACCATCATTCACAGTTTTTGAAAATTGCAAAATACATATAACAAATCTGCCATTTAACTGTGTGTGTGTGTACAATTCAGTGCTTTAGTGCATTCACAGTGCCGTGCAACCATCCCTGCTACCTCCCTCTTCCTGAGTATTCTCATCGCGTCCAAAGGAAACCCTGTGCCCCCTACGTAGCCACTTCCTCCCCCAGCGCCTGGCAGCCCCTGTGGGCCTCTGGCTCTGGGTTGGCTGTTCCGAACATTTACTGTCATTGGAATATGCACTCTGTGGCCTGCTGTGCCTGTCTTCCTTCGTAAGACACATCAGCATGTTCTCAAGGTTCTTCCGTGCTGTGATGTATATCAGGACCGCATTCCTTTTTAAGATTGGTGAGTGCTGCCTGGATGGCTATACCGCACTTGGTTTATCCGTTCTGCAGCTGGCATGCCTTATACTTTTAAAGTGCTTGGACAGCCCTAGCTGGTTGGGCTCAGTGAATAGAGAGCATCGGCCTGTGGACGGAAAGGTCCTGGGTTTGATTCCAGTCAAGGGCACATGCGTGCTGGATCTCTGGTAGGGGGCATGCAGGAAGCAACCGATCAATGAATCTCTCTCATCATTGATGTTTCTATCTCTCTTTCCCTCTCCTTCCTCTCTGAAATTAATTTTAAAAAAAAAAATAAGCCGAGACTGGTTTGGCTCAATGGATAGAGCGTCAGCTTGGGGACTGAAAGGTCCCAGGTTCGATTCCGGTCAAGGGCATGTACCTTGGTTGCGGGCATATCCCCAGTAGGGGGTGTGCAAGAGGCAGCTGATCGATGACTCTCTCTCATCGATGTTTCTAGCTCTCTAGCTCTCTCCCTTCCTCTCTGTACAAAATCAATAAAATATATTTAAAAAATAATAAGAAGAAGAATAAATAAATAAATAAAGTATTTGTATAGCCCTGTTCTGATTGGTTAGAGCTCTGGTTGGCAAACTGCAGCTCGAGAGCCACATGCGGCTCTTTGGCCCCTTGAGTGTGGCTCTTCAACAAAATAGCACGCTGGGGTGAGTCTATTTTGAAGAAGTTGTGTTAGAAGAAGTTTAAATTGAAAAAAATGTGGCTCTCAAAAGACATTTCAGTCGCTGTACCGTTGATATTTGGCTCTGTGGACTAATGAGTTTGCCGACCACTGGGTTAGAGCATCAGCCCGAACATGGAAGAGTAGAGAGTTTCATTCCTGGTCAAGGGCACGTACCCGGGTTGCAGGTTCAATTCCCGGCTCAGGTTGGTGCGGGTGCATGCAGGAGGCAGCCAATCTCCCTCCTCCTTCTCCCCCGCTCCCTCCCTTCCACTCTCAGTAAAAATCAATGGAAAAATATCCTCAGGTGAGGATTAATTTTTTTAAAGTACTTTTATAAACATATTATCTGACCCTTTCAAAAACTCTGGGAGGTAGTCAGGGCAGGTACTGCTCATTATTATTACATTTCTTCCCATTTTACAGATGGGAGACTGAGGTCATGAGGTGGAATTACACACCCAAGTCCCCCAGCTGGCTAGTGGCAGACTCAGAATCGGAGCCCAGGTGTCTTGAGGTGAATTTTCTTTGGACAGTTTGCTTTGTTTGTTTGTTTGTTTGTTTGTTTTAAAATACTTTTTTATTGATTTCGGAGAGGAAGGGAGAGGGAGAGAGAGATTAAAAAACATCATGATGAGAGAGAATGACTGATCCGCTGCCTCCTGCATGCCCCCTGTTGGGGATCAGGCCCGCAGCCCAGCATGTGCCCTGACTGAGAATCGGACCCTGACCTCCTGGCCCATGTGTTGACACTCAAGCACTGAGCCCTGCCGGCCGGGGGGCAGTTTGCTTTGTGACCGCTGGTGGTGTCCTCCGCCACGAAGGTTCTGCTTGGACGTGTGCTCCCTGAGGCCAGGCAGGTGAGGGCCAGCGGGGTTCGCCCCATGGGTAGGCTGGCTGTGTCCATTGAAGGTGGTCACTGGCTACAAGGCCAGAATTACCAGGCCTCTGCTCGGACCTCGCTGAGGACTCGCTGAGAATTCCGTAGGAGGCTGGAGCCCAGAGCGCAGGTCTGGCTGCCTTTGCTCTCCGGGCACCAGCCGGCTCCCGGGCTCCACACAGGTTTCCCCAGGGAGACGTTTCGAGGCGCTGAGGTCCGGTGTTTGCTCTCTCTCCCAGCCACATGCCCGGCAGCAATGTCCCAGCATCCAGAGCGACCCCTTCGCTTTGTTACGTGGGGTGAACAGCAGGCAAGTGAGGAGCCCGGCCCTTCAGCACAATCAGCAGGTCTCTGGGGAGCGAGACCCAGTCCGCACAGCGAGGGCTTTATTCCGCCAACAACAATGAGACCACAGAGTACAGCCAGGAAACGGCCGCCGCAGCAGAAATGACCCGTAATCTACCGCCCACACACTGCGATTTAGAAGAATTCCCTTCCACTAGAATTCCTCCCTCCCTCCCTCCTCTCCCGTCTCCCTCCCTCGCTGCATTCCTCCCTTCCTCCTTCCTCCCTGCCTTCCTCTCTCCTTCCTTCCTTCCTTTCTCCCTCTCTCCCCCTTTCTCTCATGAAAATAATACAAAATATTTAGTATTTTAAAAATCACCTAACCTCTCCCATCTAGAGACAACCACTGTGAGCATTCTGCATATTCTCTCCCATCCTTTTTCAGTGCCTTGTTTTAATACATGAGATTATACAGAGTATGCAAGTATCTTAGTATATACGGTATGTATTTTCTGGGGTTGCCATTTTTTCCTAATAATAAAAACAATATGTATTATTCAAATTTCTGGGAAAATACAAGAGGGAAATAAAAATTACCTAAAATGTTCCTTCCACAAATAGAAACTTTATATGCGTTTATTACATGGCATAATATTTTAACAGAGTCGGATATTCAATGGAAAGATTTCTTCCCAACTCGTTCCTCCCACTTGCCCATTTTTCTCCCACGGCTCACTGCTACCCACTTCCTGTGCCTCCCCGAAGGCCCCTTCCAGCAGAGCTAAACAAATGCGTGTACACTGATATGTGTTCCTTCCCAGTTACCTCCCCCTCCCACCCCCGCCACTTTTTAAACAAAAAATAATGAACCACCACCCTTTTCCTCGCCTTCCTTTTTAATTCTACAACATTTCTGAGAGGTCTTCCTATGTATATTCAAGAAGAGCCTCCTGCCTGGTGTTTGCCCCTCAGAGGAGTCCCCTCGGGGAGGCGCAGCATCACGGATCACACTGGACTCGGAGATGGCATTTAAGCTGTTTCCAGCCTGTTGGGAAAGGCGCTCCAGGGACCAGCACTGTACAGACATTGTTGTGCCTGAGTGAGCATCCATCTATCAGTGCACGCCTAGAAGTGGGGTTGTGGGGTCAAAAAAGAGAGTGCATTTATAATTTTTAATATGTTTTCTATTGATTTCAGAGAGAGGAAGGGAGAGGGGGAGATAGAAAATCAATGAGAGAATCAGTGATTGGCTGCCTCCTGCACGCCCCGCACTGGGGATGTAGCCCGAAAACCAGACATGTGCCCTGCCCGGGAATCCAACCATGACCCCTGGCTCCTGGGTGGGCGCTCGGCCACGGGGGCCCGGCTGCATTTGTAAGTGCGCTGTGGCCCAAGCGCTGTGAGGCTGGCAGCAGCAGCACACTCTAACCCAGTGGTTAGCCTCACTGGCTTCCCCATCTTTACTGTCCTAAATAACAGAGTCAGGGCCAGCTTCAGGTATAAACCAATCTCCCTTTAGCCCCCAAATGTCACCTGCACCGTATTGAAGGCTATTAGGTGACAGGCGTCTGACATCCCGGTAGGGGGTGTGCAAGAGGCAGCTGGTCGATGTTTCTCTCTCATGGACGTTTCTAACTCTCTATCCCTCTCCCTTCCTCTCTGTAAAAAATCAATAAGATATATTTTTTTAAAAAATACATCGAGTGGGTAAATGATAAATGAACCGAATGTCCCATGTGGAGGACAAAGGGAAGGCACCCATTTCACAGATGAGGAAACTGAGGCCCAGAGAGGTGAGGCGGACTGCCTGCGGCCACACACAGTACAGGCAAAGCCAGGTCTACAGAAAGGGCTCCTGACGCTGCATCTCATGCTCTCTGCTCTGAGCAGGGGATTGGAGGTCAGGATGGTGACTTAGACGTGACATGACATGACGTGACATGACGCTGGGGCCCAGGAGGAGAGATGAGGGCAGAGCTGGAGGCAGAGGCAGAGGCAGGGTGGGGGTGGGTCAGCTGCCCACACCTGTTCCAGCTGCTGGATTATAAATCCTCCAGGAATTCCAGATATTCCGCTCAGGTCCAGGTCCCCTGCAGGGCTTCAGAGGAAGGGGCCGGCTGGGGGAGGGGTGGCCGCGGACACAGGGTCAGGAGCCACCTGAGGGAAGCCGTCCCTGCCTCCCTCCGGGCCCCAGGATGGCTTCTAGCAATGACTCGGGGCGCGCAGGCAGGGTCCCCGCCGCCCCAGCCCAGACCCCTCTGCTGCCTGAGCCCGGGGAGGGCTGTCCTCTCCGGGGGACATGACTGCCCTTTGCAAACCGCCCTGGGAGGTCGCCAGAACTCGATTTTATCTGCGGAGAATCCCAGGAGTGTGTCACCTTGGAATCCAGCCTCTGACGTTCCTTTCTGCGTCCCGAGTCCTGACACCCCAGCAGGATCCGGGTGCAGGGGGAGCCGTCCGCTGGGGAGCAGGCAGGCCGAATGAATGACGGAACAGCCGCTGACTTCGGGCTGCGGTCTCCTGGCTCCCGGGAACCCTCCCTGCGAGGGCTCCTTTTACAGACGGGGAAACTGAGGCCCAGGGAGATCACGTCACTGGTTCCAGGACACGGAGAGGAAAAAGGCCAGGGCTCCATGGCTGCGTGCCCGGACAGGTGGCTGCCCAGTCCCCCGGTCCCCCAACCACCACTACCGCCACCGGGAGCTCCCCCGGCCCGGCCCTGGCTTTTCACCTGTCACTCTCTCCGCGAGGAACTGAAACACCGTGGGTCAGTGCTCTCCGGAAGTTTGGGATCACAGTTCATTTGTAAGAAACGCACGGCCCTGGCCAGTGTGGCTCAGGTGCTGGGAGCATTGCCCGTACACCAAAAGGTTGTGGGTTCAATTCCGGTCAGGGCATGAACCGAGATTGTGGGTTCAATGACAGCCCTGCTCAGGGTGTGTGGGGGAGGCAACCGACTGATAGCTCTCCCTCTCTCTCTCTCTCTCTCTCTCTCTCTCTCTCTCTCTCTCCCCCCCCCCCCCCCCCCCCCCAGCTTCCCCTTTCTCTAAAAATCAATGAAAATGTTTTTGGGTGAGGAGGAAGGAGGGAGGGAGGGAGGGAGGAAGGGAAGAAGGGAGGAGGGATCACCACAGTGCTGTAAACAGACACACAGTTCACTTAGCACACTTTGTAATATTTTACAAATATGTAAAACCAATCACGAGCTTTATGAACTGTCCGGTCTTACTGCCTGGGATGCACTCTGGCATTTTCTACTCTCTACTCTTCGGTGTCATTGTTATTATTTTTGTTAATCTTCACTCAAGGATGTTTTTTTTCCATTGATTTTTCAGAGTGAAAGAGGGGATGAGGAGGAAGTGGAGGAGGAGGTGAGAGAGAGAGAGACCATTGGTTGCCTCCTGCACACGCCGGACCTGACCTGGCCGAGGATGAAACCTGCGACCCAGGTATTTGCCCTTGACCGGGAATCGAACCCTTGGCCCTTCCTGCACGCAGACACTCTAACCACAGGGCCAGGGCGGGTCCTTATTTTTGGAAAGCGCCATGTGAGTCACCGACTGATCCTATCGCTGAACTCTGAAAAGCACCTTGGCGGCTGGCAGCCCCTCCCCCACCCCGTGTCTGCAGGTGGCAGAGCGGACAGGGTCCGGGGACCCAGTGCTGACCTTGGACTGCGCCCTGGCACCAGCCGGGACTCACAGACTTCCACGGGGCGGCCAAGGCCCGTGCCCTTAAAGGCCGACGGTGCCTCTGAAGGATCGGCTGGTCCAGTGCTGGGGCTGCCGCAGCAGATGCCACAGATGGTGACCTAGGCAAACTGACTTCCCCCAGATCCGGAGGCTGCAAGTCCAAGGTCAAGGTGCCGGAAGGCTTGATTTCTCCTGGGTCCCTCCTGGGCCCCCCCTGGGTCCCCCCTGGGCCCCTCCCTGGGTCCCCCCTGGGCCCCTCCCTGGGTCCCTCCTGGGTCCCTCCTGGGTCCCCCCTGGGCCCCTCCCTGGGACCCTCCTGGATCTCCCCTGGGTCCCCCCTGGGCCCCTCCCTGGGTCCCCCTGGATCTCTCCTGGGCCCCTCCTGGGTCCCCCCTGGGCCCCTCCCTGGGTCCCTCCTGGGTCCCCCCTGGGCCCCTCCCTGGGTCCCCCCTGGGCCCCTCCCTGGGTCCCCCCTGGGCCCCTCCCTGGGTCCCTCCTGGGCCCCCCCATCCCCCTTGGGCCCCCCCTGGGTCCCCCCTGGGTCTCTCCCTGGGTCCCCCCTGGATCCCCCCTGGGTCCCTCCTGGGTTCCCCCCTAGATTCCCCCTGGGTCCCCCCTGGATCACCCCTGGGTCCCCTTGGGTGCCCCCTGGATCTCCCCTGGATCCCTCCTGGGCTGCAGACAGCGCCCATGGCTTCGGCCCAGGTGCTCCTCTGCGCAGGCGCGGTCGGGCCTCTTGGGATGAGGACACAGATGGGGCCTCGCTGAACTTCATCACCTCTTTGAGGACCCACCTCCAAACGCGGTCCCATTCTAAGGTGCTGGGAGCAAGGGCTGCAGCGGATGCTCTTGGGGGGACACTCCATCACCGGAGCCTGCTGTGCGCACCGCTCCTGAGCTCGCGGGCTCCGAGGGGCGCTGTGGCCTCGTTCCCGCAGCAGAGGAGACCCAGGCGGCTGGTCCCCGGCACCGGGCAGCGTGGGGTCCGTGCCCGCCCGCCCGTGGCCCGGGCCCGCACGCCGCTCCGCAGACGCGGGTGTCGCCGGAGGCCGGACCGAGCGGCGGGAGGAGCGGACGGAGCAGGGGGCCCGCTCCCCGCCTCGACCTGCAGAGCGTGCGGGGCCGGGGCCTGGGCGGCCACGCGTGCTCCCCCGCACCCCTTCAGGCCTCTCCCAGCGCCTCCCGCTCCGCCGCACCCTAAGTTCCGCAGGTCCCCGTTTCCGCAAACCAGCGCCCTTCCACGAAGATCAGCGCCTTCCAAAGCCAAAGGCCTGCCCGGCGCGGGGTGGACCTGAGCCACCACCACCAGCGGCAAAGGAGCTTCAACGGCAACTTCCAAAGCAGCGAGAACAGTCAAGTCGCAATAAAGTGTCTAGGAAGTGACGCGGTTTGAGTGCGGATATGTTGCTCTGTTTTTAATGTATTTAACTGTGAGCTTATATCAAACATTCTCAAAAGGGGTGACAGTTGATTCCTGCAAGGGGGGGGGGATCTTACTCTTTTCATATATAAAGCACAGATATATGTCCAATGTATAAATAGACATACACTATATCTGTGACATTAAAATGTCATGCAGAGGGTGGTAGGCGATTAGGGGAAATGTCAGAAAGGCTTCTTAGGAGGCAGTAAGGAACAGAAGCTGAGAAGCCCTGGTCCGTATGATTTAAGTTTGAGTGGTGGCTGGGACCAACAGCCGGCTCACACCATTCCTGGCATTTAGCAGCTGGCACTTGCAAGCCGGTGGGAGCTGGCTGCCTCATACCCAGGCTGCCTCCTGGAGCCTGGCGGGACGGGACCCTGCAGAGGAGGGAGAGGAAACCCCTCCGGCCCCGCCCCCTTCAGGCTGCAGGCCTCCTGGGCCCCATAGAGGCAGCTCCTTCCTGGACTCCACGCCTTCCCATCTCCCCCGATTCCCTGGAACAGGCTGCCCTGCTCTACGCTAGAACCTCAGGTAAATGCCGAACCTTCCTTGCTGGTGCATGTCACAGTGCCGTGAACATGGAGAGCTGCTGAACATACACCATGACTTCGTTGGTTTGGTTCAGTGGACAGAGCATCCGCTTACCGACTGAGGGTCCTGGGTTTGATTCCAGTCACGGGCACATGCCCAGGCTGCAGGCTCAATCCCCAGTAGAGGGCATGCAGGAGGCAGCCAGTCAACAATTCTCTCTCATCTTTGCTGTTTCTATCTCTTTCTCCCGCTCCCTTCCTCTCTGAAATTAATTTAAAAATATACTTGAAATATAAATTTAATTAAATTAAAATACTCCGGTGATCCAGGTCTAACCCAGCTTTGGTATTTTTTAAAGTCCCAAGTGATTTTGCTGTGCAGTCAGGACTGAAATCCATGGAGTTAAAAGAATATATTACCCCTAGCCGGTTTGGCTCAGTGGATAGAGCATCAGCTCACAGACTAAAGGGTCCTGGGTCCGACCTCGGTCAGGTACCTCGGGTGCAGGCTTGGTCCCTGGGTGTAGGTGGGAGGCAACCAATCAGTGTGTCTCTCTCACATCCATGTTTCTGTCTTTCCCCTCCCTTCCACTCTCTCTAAAGATCAATGGAAAATACCCTTAGGTGAGGATTAATTTTATTTTTATTTTTTAAAAAAGAATGTATTAGTCCTGGCCAGCGTCAGTCTATGAAACAAGGAGTTCACAGTTCAATTCCTGGTCAGGGCACATGCCTGGGTTGTGGGCTTGGTCCCCAGGAGGGGGAGTGAGAGAGGCAGCCAATCAATGATTCTCTCTCATCCTTGATGTTTCAGTTTCTTTCTCCCTCTCTCTTCCTCTCTGAAATCAATAAAGATCTATTATTTGTTTAAAAAGGAATGTACCAGAACAGTAACTCTCGAATTTGAGAGTGCATCAGCTGACCTGGAGGGCACATTCAGCCGCAGACTGCAGATCCTCTCCAGGTGTCTGGTTCAGGCCCGAGAAAGTGCATTTCTCACGAGCTCCCTGCTGATGCTCCTGGTCTGGGGACCACACTCTGAGAACCCCTGGCTCACATCCCAGCTACTTAAGGGGGCTCAAAGATTGGACAAAAAACTATACAGAGCACCTGCCCCTAATGATGTTCAATGAACGTGTGATCACTATGAGTGTATGACTCAGAGGCGAAGCTACAGAAAACTTACAATACATTACAGCATGCATGAGTTGTAGCATCATTTTTAAAAAATATATTTTATTGACTTTTTACAGAGAGGAAGAGAGAGGGAGAGAGAGCTAGAAACGTCAATGAGAGAGAAACATCAATCAGCTGCCTCCTGCACAACCCCTACTGGGGATGTGCCCGCAACCAAGGTACATGCCCTTGACCAGAATCAAACCTGGGACCTTCCAGTCCTCAGACTGACGCTCTATCCACTGAGCCAAACTGGTCTCGGCAGTTGTAGGGGATCATCATTTTAATGAGAGCCTCAGCATCCCCATCTGTAAAATGGGGATAATGACACCCTGCTCAGCCCTCTTTACAGGCTGTGGAAGGATCAAAGGCGTTCCCTGGTGTGAACGTGTGTTGGATACTGTAAAGCCCAGTGGATAGCTTTATAGGGAGGGGCCAGGCCCCATCCTGGAGCCACAGGCAGGGCTCCCACTGGCTGGCAGGGACATCTGACACGCAGCTTCTCCTGCCCAGAGGCCTCCAGGCCCCCTCCAGCTGCCCGCGTGCTTCCCTGCCACCCTCGGGCTTTGGCATGCCGGGTGGGGGAGGGGCTGGGAGCTCCTCAGATATCTCGGGTGCTGTGGGTGCAGCCGCCCGCCTCAGCAGCCTCCGTAAGAAAAGGAATGTGGTGCAGAGACCCATGCGGTGCGAGGGCTTCTCTCCCAGGCCCAGGCCCAGGCCCAGGCCCGCACCAACAGCAGCCACCAGCTGCCCTCCACCTCACCCTCTCACTTCCTCTCCTGCCTGCCCGGCTGCAGCCCCAGGGAGCCGAGAGGCCGGAGGGAGCAGTGCCGCCCAGGTGCGGGGTTTGTCTGCTCGGCTCCATCTCCTTTCAGTTCATGTTGCGTGTCTGCTGGTCCTGGGCTGGCAGGCTGGTCAATGGTAACGTTTTCTGCATTAACAACAGAAGACGTATTTGGGAGGACAGGTCTCACCGAGGCTGAGCTGGGGAGAGCTGGGGGCCGCTGCTGGAGAGGGGCAGTGAGTCTCCCCTCTGCTGGGGGGGGGGGCAGTGAGTCTCCCCTCTGCTGGGGGGGGGGCAGTGAGCAGTGAGTCTCCCCTCTGCTGGGGGGGGGGGCAGTGGGCAGTGAGTCTCCCCTCTGCTGGGGGGGGGGCAGTGAGCAGTGAGTCTCCCTCTGCTGGGGGGGGGGGCAGTGAGTCTCCCCTCTGCTGGGGGGGGGCAGTGAGCAGTGAGTCTCCCCTCTGCTGGGGGGGGCAGTGAGCAGTGAGTCCCCTCTGCTGGGGGGGGGCAGTGGGCAGTGAGTCTCCCCTCTGCTGGGGGGGGGGCAGTGGGCAGTGAGTCTCCCCTCTGCTGGAGGGGGGGGGCAGTGAGTCTCCCTCTGCTGGGGGGGGGCAGTGAGTCTCCCTCTGCTGGGGGGGGGCAGTGAGTCTCCCTCTGCTGGGGGGGGGGCAGTGAGTCTCCCCTCTGCTGGGGGGGGCAGTGAGCAGTGAGTCTCCCCTCTGCTGGGGGGGGGGGCAGTGAGCAGTGAGTCTCCCCTCTGCTGGGGGGGGCAGTGAGCAGTGAGTCTCCCTCTGCTGGGGGGGGGGCAGTGAGCAGTGAGTCCCCTCTGCTGGGGGGGGGGCGGTCAGCTTGGCACAACTCAGGGCAACAGAAGCAGGAAATGTGCTTCTCTGCCCGTGGTTCAGGGTTCGGGTCCATCCCAAGGAAATAGGAAGAAACGGCCAGCCTGGCTGAGTGGCGGCAGTATGGGGGGTGACCTGGAGCAGTGTGACCCGATCCCGAAGACGGGCTTAGTCACTGCGTCCCGCCCACGGGCTGAGCAGCAATGGCCACGGCCTCGCGTGCAGTAAGTGCTCACCACGTTAGCATCCCGCCTGGGTTCCCCCAGATGCAGCCCCAGGACGGGATTGGGGGTGAGCCCAGGAGGCGGGTGGGGCTTGGGGGTGATGAGGAAGGGAAGGAAGCCCACACGGTGTGTGTGTCCAGCTGCACACGGAACAAGCTGCCTGCCGGGGAAGCGCCTGGGGAGAGGCAGGGGGTGAGGGAACCCAGGTGCCTGTGTCCTCACAGTCCTGCTTTTAAAATGCTCAGCACCTGCCCTCAGTGGTTAGAGCACTGGCCGGAGGACTGAAGGGCCACGGGTTCGGTTCCCAGTCAAAGGCACATACCTAGCTGCAAGTTTGATCCCCTGCCCCAGGCAGGTGTGGTCAAGAGACAACCATTTGATATGTCTATCCCACATCAATGTTTCTCTCTCTCCTCTCTCTCTCTCTCTCTCTCTCTCTCTCTCTCTCTCTCTCTCTCTCCCTCTCTCTCTCTCTGTCTCTCTCTCTCTCTCTCTGTCTCTCTCCCCTCACCTCCAATCTACTCTCTCTAAAAAAAATCCTTAGAAAAAAATATATCCTCGGGTGAGGATTAACTAAAAAACAAAATGCTCATGCCCAGCTGGCATGGCTCAATGGTTGAGCATCAACCTATGAACCAGGAGGTCACGGCTCGATTCCCGGTCAGGGCACATGCCCGGGTTGAGGGCTCGATCCCTAGTGGGGAGGGGGTGCAGAAGGCAGCCGAACAATGATTCTCTATCATTGATGTCTCCCTCTCTCTCTCTCTCTCTCTTTCTCTCTCTCTCTCTCTCTCACTCTCTTTCTCTTTCTCCCTCTCCCTTTCTCTCTAAAACCAATAAAAATATTTTTTAATTAAAAAACAATGCTCCTGACTGTGCACCTCCAGTTTTTGTGTGTGGTTTTTTTCTTTATATATTTTATTGATTTTTTTACAGAGAGGAAGGGAGGGAGATAGAGAGCTAGAAACGTCGATGAGAGAGAGTCATCGACCAGCTGCCTCTTGCACACCTCTACCGGGGATGTGCCCGCAACCAATGCACATGCCCTTGACCGGAATCGAACCTGGGACCTTTCAGTCCGCAGACCAACGCTCTACCGCTGAGCCAAACCGGTTTCGGCTCCAGTTCTTTTATGGACAGGAAAGCGTGCGATGCGCTGGTGTTACTGGGTTACTGTGTCGCCTCCTGAGTGGCCAGAGGAGGGGCCGCTGCCCAGGCGATGATGCGGGGCTGCTGCCCAGGTCCCGGGGCCTCTCCTGTTCCCTCCTGCCCCGTCCCCTCCCCTCCTGGCCAAAGTGCCTGCCTCGGCGAATGCCAGGCCCAGCCTCCCTGCCTTCTTGCCTGAGCTGCCAGACAGAAAGCGAAAGAAGGAGCTGGGCAGAAAGAAAAATAATAAAACCACCGAAAGAGGAGAAACAGCTGGCAGAATGTTGGACAAGTTCCCGGGCGGGAATTCCCAGCCTCGGGGCACTGCCAGGCTGAGGACATTCTTAAAGGGCCATCTTGGAATTCCTTCTTCACATCGTCCCAGCTCCCGGAGGGCCTGCCCCTGCCCGGCCTGCCCCAGCGGGGTATGTGCGCCCAGTGGGGGTTGTGTTTTGGGTCAGAGCAGAGCTGGGGGGCAGGGAGAGGGTAGGAAAGGGACCAGGGAGGGGGAGGGCTGGGCTCGGGGGAGGGCCGAACGGCGCTGGAGGCAGGGCTTCCTGGGGCAGAAGAGCCAGGAGCCAGCTTGGCAGAGCTGTGTGCCCAGGCGGGTGTGTGCAGGTGTGCGGAAGGGCACCTAAGGTTTTCCTGGCAGCAGCCGGTGGTAACAGCCTCGAAATAAAGTTGGCTGCTCTTCCATAGCCAGAGCGAGCGTCTCCATCCGCCCAGGACACGTGGGTGCGCACGGGGCGAGGCTGAAGGGGATGGGGCTTGTGCTTCTGGGAGGCCGAGGGAGGCAGGCAGCAGTGCCCCCTCCTCCCGACACACACACAGATCGGCGTGGCTCCAGCCACAGGACTGCAGGCTGCCCTCCGGCAGGGGCTGGCCCTGGGGTCGCAGATGAAGAAGTGGGAAGGGTCCCGAGGTGCAGGGGCTGGGAGAATAGGAATGGGCCTGCCACTCAGCTGAAAACTGAGCTTGGAGATTGGCTGATGGGATTTGGAGAGAAGGATAGAGGCTGAACCTTGTACAAACCATGGCGCCTGGCAGTCCTAGGCGAGACACACCAGAGGCCCTCATTCCTCACAATGTGCAGTCAGTGATAATCTATATATATAAAAGCCTAAGCAACAGTCACAACTGAAACCGGCAAATGGACAACTGAATAGACTGCATGGGGCAACTAGGCCAGCAAGGGGGCTAGTGAGGCATGACCAAACGACTGAACAGCAGGCTGTGTGGGGCAACCAGGCTGGCGGGGGGGTGGGGAGGAGCAATTAGGGGCAATCAGGCAGGCCGGCAGGCAGGTGAGCAGTTAGGAGCCAGCGGTCCAGTATTGTGAGAGGTATGTCCATGTCCGACTGTCGGTTTAGGCCTAATCCCCGGGGTCGGGCCTAAACTGGCAGTCAGACATCCCCCGAGGGGTACTGGATTGGAGAGGGTGCAGGCTGGGCTGAGGGGACCCTCCCCATCCCATGCACCGGGCCTGTAGTACAGAGAATAAGCCACAGTCAGCTCATGGCCAGTCCTCTGATGGGAGGGACAATTCGGCCCACTAACGTCTGTTTGTTCATTCCAGGCCTGGCACGGCCCCGCCTGAGGAAGAGTCCAAGCCCCCTCACTACGGATTCTTCCGCCGACCCTTCCCTGCGCCTCCTGTGCGAGGCCAGGGGCTGCCGCCCTTGCGCCCCAAGTCCCTCCCGTCGCTGGCCCGCCAACTGACTCCACACATGCCCCCAGATTAATTTTCCCAAAACAACGGGTCCCCACTCCCCCTGCCCAGCGTTCACCACCCTGCAAACCAGCCCCCCTCCCCTGCAGCCTGCCTCCTCACCCTCTCCCTGAGGGAGGGCAATGTCGGCCGGAGCACAGGCCTGGGTTTGAATTCCGCCCCCACCACCCAGTGCCTTCGCTTCCTCGTCTGTGACCGGGACATAACAACATAGTTACTTTATGAGGGTGTTTTAGGGATGAAATGAGCAAATAAGCAACGTAACGCAGTGCTGGGATGCAGCAAGTCCCCGGCAAACGTGAGCTGCTGCTGTGTATCTTGTTGTTGTTCATGAATGTGCAGAGGACGGATTTCTGTTGTGTTCCCCAACTTCATCCCCGTGACTCACACAGGGTCCAGCACGTGGAGATGCTCAGTGACCGTGTGCTGACTTTATTCATCGTCGTGAACGCTCTGGGCTACCAGTAACACACTGCAAACAGCCCGCCTCCCCGCCGTGGCTCCTGCCGGGCCTGCCCTGGGACGGCCTCACCCACCCCTCCACGTCCCCCCAACTACTTCCAGTTTCCAGCGGCAGCCCTCCCACCCCCGCCCCAGAGGCCCTCCCCGGGCCGGGAACCTGCACTAGACAAGCAGCAGGAAGGGCTCACTGGTTAGTGGCTGGGTTTTTACACTTTGGCTCCCAAACAGTTTCCTGGCCTGCTTGGCGCTCACCGGCTCCCCCGGTGGCCTCCGCGGGAACCTCCGGCCACTCCCTGTCCTTCCACTGCGCTTGGCGGTCCCGTGAGGGCGTCCCGGGTGAAGGAAGCCACCGGAGCAACCGGGCACAACTAGACCTGGTCCCCAAACCCGGGTCTGGGCCTCCTCGCGGTGAGAGGAGACTTGGCCTCTGTTGGCCCGAACGCGAGCCCAGCAGCTGCACAGGCTCCCCGCTCCCGCCCCGGCGCACAGCTGCTCCCACCGGCTGTTTATGAGCTAAAAAAAGAAATTCCATGGTGACCAGCTGACTCAAGCCAGCTCCCAGTGTGAGGCGGCAGTTTCAAAGTAATCCCCGACGACACCCAGTGCTCCCCACCCAGGCCCCAATGACAGCACAGAAACAACAGGATCGGCCGAAACCGGTTTGGCTCGATGGATAGAGCGTCGGCTTGGGGACTGAAAGGTCCCGGGTTCGATTCCGGTCAAGGGCATGTACCTTGGTTGCGGGCACATCCCCAGTAGGGGGTATGCAAGAGGCAGCTAATTGATGACTCTCTCTCATCAATGTTTCTAACTCTTTATCCCTCTCCCTTTCTCTCTGTACAAAATCAATAAAATATATTAAAAAACAAGATCGCAGTGAGGCGGTAGTTTCAAAGTAATCCCCGACGACACCCGGTGCTCCCCACCCAGGCCCCAGTGACAGCACAGAAACAACAGGATCGCAGCCGGGGCGGGAGGAGGCCTGAGTCAGTTCTCTCCCGGGAAGGTGTGGGCCCCACAGCCTCCCCAGGAGGGCAGAGCGAGCTCCCGCCCCCGCGGCCCGCCCTCCGCCTGGGCAGGCCCTCCCGGGAGGGGCGGGTGGGGGGCCGGGGCGCCAGGCCGCCCAGGCCTTAAGAACAGCCGGGCTTCATGCCCCTCCACAGCCACAGACGCCCTTCTGTACTCGGCCTCCTGGTGCATCCCGCACTGGCTGTCTTTCCGACCCACGGGGCACCCAGCCAGGAGGGCAGCCAGTGTCCTGCCATTTCACAGGCGGGGACCAGCCCGGGGGGTCAGCTGTGCTGACCGCACCCCTCGAAGGTGGCCAGGCGGGGTGGTACCAGCTGCGGGGCCAGGATCCCCTGAGACTGGGGCTCAGTGGGATTTAGGGCAGGCCCTCCCTTTCCCATCAGAGCCACACACACCCTCCCCCCACCTCCAGCAGGGACCTTTGCCCTCCACTCCAGTTCACCCCGCAGAAGGTCTGATAAAGGGGACATCGCCCACGTTTATAGTTTCCTCCTCGCCTCCCTGGCGACGCCTGATCCGCTGCTTCCCGCTTCCGCCCCCACCACAGTCACACTTCACCCGGTGTGGCCGCCAGCCACCCTCACGCACCTTGCACTAGTCACACTCACAGTGACACACTCGCATGCGCATCACCTGTGCAGGCGTGGCCATCGTGGGTGGCTATGGGTGCGGACTGACTGGCTTGCAAATTTACTTTCTAGAAAGTCACACCCGCCTCTCCCTGTGCCCTTCCCCAGCCACCGGGTTAGTTTCGTGTTTAATAAATGAGCGACCTGGAAGGATGGGTACAACCCAAACCCGCTCTGCAGGGCTGTCTGTCAGCACTCTTCCCCGCGCTGCCACCTGGTGGCCGAGCCCAGAACTGCAGGCGGCGCCGGGATCACCGCTTGCAGGGAGGGTTCTGGGCCAGGTGGTGGGTAGGGGAGGTGCCACCCGCTGTCCCGTCCACAGGTGGCCCAGCTGAGTAAGGGAAGAGCCTCTTCCTCCCCGTCCTCAGGGCGCGCTCCGTTGGCTTGGGACGTGGTGGGTGCGCCTTGGACCAGCGTGCGGCAGGACCCTCGTGGCAACTGAGCCCTACAACCGCCATACAATCGAGGATTATTGACCAGCATCAGGTTTCTTGACGTCCTTATGACACTCAATAGTGGACTGGTTAAACCGTGGAGGGGAGGCTGGGCGGCAGGTGACTGCCCTCGGACCCTAACCCGGAGCGGCTCTCCGTCCTTCCCCGCAGCCTGTGGCCCCGCCGGGAGCTGGAGCTCAGGGACAGGCGTGCCCGCCCAGGGCACTCTCCTGGGCCTCAGCCTTAGAGGTGAGGCGGCCGGGGTGTCCCCTCCTTTCCTCCTGGAGCCCAGGCCAAGGTGGTTCAGGCGGAGGATTTCACTGGGTGGTTTTACTCGGGTTTATTTGGGCCTCGGTGCCTGGGGTGAGTCAAGCACCCAGGCCTGGCTAGCTCCTCTTGTTATGCATTCCCCGCCATTACCCCATTCCCTGGGCCCAGAGTCCCCTCCAGATCTGCAGGTCCCGGCAGGTCCCGCGGCGAGGACTGCCACCCAGCACTCGCCATGTTTGCAGCGACGCTGCTGAAGGTGTTTGGGAACAGGGCGAACGGGTACGTGGAGTGAGAGCACCTGAGGTCGCTGAGATGCACTGATGAAGGGTGTGGCTGCACCTTTTCTCAGTTGTTTCCTAGAACATATAGCCCTGGGACTGTGGACCGTTTTTACCAAGACCTCCACAGGGCTTTGACCCCTGACCCCTGAGGTCAACCATCAAACAGCAGGTTACACGAAGGCTCTTCCGCGGTCCCACCTTGAATAGTCTTCAACACTCAAAGCTGGTGCCAGGACTCACCAGCCCCAGAATTCCTGTATTCACCCGATGGATTCTTCCTGAACACCCGCTCCAAAGCCAGAGAGTCCAGGTCCCAGCCCAGCGGCCCCGCTTGCTGTGCGACACTGGGCAAGCTACCTAACCTCCGGGCCTGCCCCCTGAAGTGGCGATGGCCACGGCCCCTCCTCCCAGGCTGTGAGGGTGGAGTTAATGCAGGTGAGTGCTGGCACCTACCAAGCGTTCAGTAAAGGTTTTTGTTTTATTTTTCATTTAAACCCTATACCAGCCCCATGAGGTAGTACAATTGGTTCCATTTTACAGATGACAAGACCAAGGCTCAAGGAGCAAAGCCACTTCTCCAGCTTGCACAATGGCACTGCCAGGTGCCGAATCCGGGTCTGCAGATGCTCCCGCCAGAGGCAGCCCCAGGACCTCTCCCTCCAGGGCACAAGCTGAGATGCTGAGCAAAACAGCTGGGCCAGTGTGAATCCCATGGCAGGCCCAGGAGTGGGGGAGAGAGCGAGCCAGCCACAGGGCTGTGCGTGGGCCGGGGGCCAGGGCCAGGGCCAGTCCTGGCTGAGGCTTTCCTCGCTCGGGGCTGTTTTCCCTCTCTACGCTTCAGTTCCCACATCTGCACAAAGCGGGCGGTAACTCCTCGCAGGTCAGGCGAGGGTTGTTTTACGCGCCCACCCCACACTTCCTGGAAGCCTGCACATTGTTCCCTGACCGTGGGGACCTGCCGTCCTTACAAAGAAACCATCTTATTCTTCTCCTGGAGTTGCCAATCCTGCAATGCCCGGCCATCTGGTCCCCCTGTGGCAACCGCGCCCAGGCCGGAAGGGCCTGCGGTCCATTTGCTCCAGGGCGCAGGCCGCCATGTGAGGTACATGCCACCCTTAGCTCAACAGATGGGCAGACTAACGACCCCCTCTCACCTGGTCCTGGCACTGCCAGACCTCACTGCCGTGCTGGCTCAGGAGCCGGCTTTGTGCGCCGCCTGGACCCGCACGGGATACGCATGGCCTACACCACATGTGAGTGTGTACAAGCATCACACAAGCAGGCTTATGGATTAATGCCTCTATCCTTTTGGCATTGTTTAAAGTTATACTGATAGATTTCAGGTGGGAAAATTGCCCACAATCCACTTGACCTCCACTTCAATGAAAAATTTTAACTGTTAAAGCAGTGTTTTTTACTTCAGCCATTAGATAGAATAGGATGTCTGCTTCTCTTAGAAAACCATGCAAATATTTGCTGGGAACCCCCAGACAGCAGCTAGAAAACAGGGAAGCAGAGAGTAAAGAGCAGCCTTTAAAGTGAGAGAAAAGCCCAGGTCAGCACTGTTTGCCATGGCAGCCTGCGGGCAGTGCCAGCCAGTCACCCGGAACGCAAAGCCAAGGGGCCGAAAAACCCCACCTCATGGGCTGTTTGTTCACAACCTGCCCACGCCCCGGACAGGGCTGGGGAGGCCCCCAAACAGGTGTGTCTTTGGTGAGGAATGGAAGTACCTTAGGCTGGCACGAGGGAAGCGTGGCATCGTGGGCATGGGGAGTACAGGGGTGAGGCCCCTGTGGGCACCTCCACGCAGGGCACCTCGGAGGCCCCTCCCGCCCTGACAGGGTGGGGGCTTGGACTTCAAACCCAGCTTAACCTTCCCACTATCTTCCTGACCCCGAGGGAGGCACTTCCTCTTTCTGGAATTCCATTTCCTCATTTGCAAAGTGGGCCGCGTCACCCGCACCCCACACACCAGGGAAACTTCCCACTCCCCACACAAAGGGCAGCACAGAACAAAACCTCTTACGAGAGCCGGAAGTGACTGGCTTTTTCCTTTTTTGCTTATACGTGTCCTCTAATTCTTCTGCCTCTTTGAAGGAAAAATGAGTAGCTAAAGGGGATGAAGTGGCTGATGTGAAGGAAAACGCTGGGCCAGGCACAGCTGATGCTTCACACGTTAAGCCGGGTTTTGTCCAGCAAGCCTGGGGGAGGCAGCGGGCTGCACAGCTGAGTTCCCGGAGAACTCAGAGACCAGGAGGGCCTGGCAGGAGGGGTACAAATGCCATGTACAAAAGGCCTTTCCCAAGGTCACCTCCAGCTCTGGGGGGAGCGGAGCCTTCTCCCGGCCCTGCTCCGTGACCGCAGCGCCCCGAGAAAAGCCACCCAGCAGAGCCCGACTCCAGGAGCCTGCGCCTGGGGGCCTGCTCTGGCTCCCGGTCAGCGGATTTTATTATTCACAAGTCAGCTTGTGCCAGCCAACGCTCTCGGGGCAGGAGCTCACTTTAACATCATTTCTGGGTAAAATACTGTGTGCACGTGGCATTCTCTTCAGTAGCAACATCGGTGTACACTCTAACCAGTGTTTCCCAAACTTCTGACATATGCGTACCCCTTCTATAATTTCCATAACACTGAGTACCCCTCGTTCTCATGAGAATTAGGCGCAGCTAAGCACGGTGCAATGCATATCCCCACCAAACTCCGGCGCAACGCGAACCCCCACCAAGCTCTTCCCGTGCCCCTGGGGGTACGCGTCCCACACTTTGGGAAACACTGCTAAACAAAAATGCTAATTCTACTGCGACAAGAAACGCCTAACAATGATTTAATTTTTATTGTCATCACACTGGCCAGGGCGGTTAACTGACTTTAGGGATGGAGATACTACATGTCTGTGACACAATTATTTCCTCGTCTGCAAGGGAAAAAAGACCAAGTGAAATCATCCTGCCATTTATAAGCAGGTTGCTTCTTTCAAAAGGCAAACGCTGGTAAATGGTGGCCCAAGCTCTCCAGGACCGGGTAAAGGGGCGTTTCACCCCGTCCCGCCCCACCCGCCCCTGAAACTGAGGGGGCGATGCTCAGAGCAGCAGGAGCGGGGCACACAACCCCTGCGGCCTGGGAAACCCATCTTGGAAGAGCCGGCACCTTCTCACGCTCACAGCCGCCTGCACGTTGCTCAAGAGTCCCCATGTGGCCACAGCGAGGGAGGGAAGTGATAGGAGGCGATCCAGGGAGAGCCTTTGGGCTGGCACAGCCACAGCCCAGCCGTGTGAGTCAGACTGGCACTGCCTCTTGGAGCCAGTCCTGTTTGCCCTCTGTCTGAGGCTTTATCTGCCAGGGAGATGGGCAGGCGGCCAGGCCCTCTCCGGTGAAGGGTTGAACAGCCAGGCTGCGGCAGGCTGCCAGCCAGATGTCACGGCTGGCCATTCAGGAGGAGCACTGGGCCGGAAGGCAGGAGGGCGGGCACAAAGGTGGCCCCAGCTGGGCTCCAGGAGTCTGACCGCCCCACTCCCCTCGCCCCACCCCTGCCTCAGGCTCAGTATCTGCAGAGCGAAGGTGTGGCCGGCATAAGGAATTCACAGCACACACATTTGATTGTGTTCAGAATACATGTCCATCTAGCAATTTTTAAAAACTACCTTTTTAAACACAAAGCCTCTTCAATCATATACACATTTTAACATGCCGAAATAAACGTGTGCTTCTGGGCTGTTTGGGGCAGACCTTCCTGTCCTGTCACCTTTGGGACTGCAAAATGAGGTGTTAAAAAATATTATCGCCTAACCAGTTAGGCTTAGTGGATAGAGTGTTGGCCTGTGAACTGAAGGGTCCCAAGTTCGATGTTTCTCTTTCATCAGTGTTCCTAACTATCCCTCTCCCTTCCTCTCTGTAAAAAATCAATAAAATATATTTTTTAAAAATATTACCATTTGCTTCCCTGTACAACAAAAATACAGGAGAAACTGGGTTCTTAGGTCATTCTAAGACTGTTCATCAAAACATTTTTCCTTGTCATAATCGGTTTGGCTCAGTGGATAGAGCGTCGGCCTGCGGACTGAAGGGTCCCAGGTTCGATTCTGTTCCTCTTTCATCCATGTTTCTGTCTATCCCTTTTCCTTCCTCTCTGTAAAAAAATCATTAAAAAAAAAAAAGTTTTTCCTAGCCTGGCCAGTGTGGCTCACAGTAAGCTGGGCATTGTCCTGTGCACCAAAAGGTTCTGGTGTAATTACGGTAAGGGCACATTCCGGGGTTGCAGGAGGCAGCCAATCATGTAGATGTTCTCTCCCTTCCTCTTTCTCTAAAAATCGATGAACTTTTCATTAAAAAAAAAAAAAAACACACTTAAACACACACATAAAACATACAAATCGCCCTGGTTGGTGGGGTCCAGTTGGTTGGCCATCCCATGCACTGAAGGGCTGCTGCTTCAGTTCCTAGGCTGCAGGCCCAGGCCTGGGTAGAGGGGTGTGCAGTAGGCAACCGACCTGTTTTACTCTCACATCGTTTCTCTCTCCGAGTTTCTCTCTCTAAACATCAATTTAAAAAATCTTAAAACAAAAAACATCTTTCCTGTCTTTATAAGCTATTATATACTAGAACTTTTCATAGCAGTTACTTAAATTATTTGATGTATTTTATATAAGATTCCATATTTTTCTAAAGGCTTGGCTAGTTTTCAGGTTTGAAAATCACCATCTCTGAACTCTAAATTCCCCTCTAACTCAGATGTTCTACTAATCTCCATTTTAAACCCAGGACAGATGCATAGGGTCTTAAACTCCTCAGTCCACAGAAAGCCTTCGTGTTCTTGCCTTTGCACATGGCTTATTTTGTATAGCCAGGTCTCCATCCAAATCCCATTCTTCAACACTGAGCTCAAGTTCAACCTCATCTACACAAACACTTAGCATGGCTCTTGGACCTAAACCCGTTTCTTAGTGAGATAACAGAAACTCCCTCAAGTGGCGAGGTTTAGTGCCCTGGCCAGTTTGCTCAGTGGTTAGAGTCCACTCCGGACCTAAGGGTCGCCTGGATTGCAGGTCTGATCCCCAGCAGGATACATGGAGGAGGCAACTAATCTCTCTCTCCCTCTGGACCTCCCTTGCACTCATTTAAAAAGCAATGAAAAAAAACACCCTCAGGTGAGGATTAACAACAAAAAATGTTCAGCCAAGTGCTGGCACAAGAGTTCAAGAAATGCTAATTATTGTCACTGTGGTCTTGACCACTGTATTGATTGTTTTTTTTTTGGGGGGGGACGGGGGGGGGGAAGCCTCAAGTCTTCAGTCAACGGAGACTCAAATATAAACTGAAGTGTGACCTCAGGCAAATTAGGCCTGGTAGTAAAATGGGGCA
Source organism: Pipistrellus hanaki (assembly GCF_964339955.1). NCBI lineage: Eukaryota > Metazoa > Chordata > Mammalia > Chiroptera > Vespertilionidae > Pipistrellus > Pipistrellus hanaki. The sequence continues at coordinate 7,324,365 of NC_140509.1, read as the reverse complement.
GTACTGCCTCCTAGTGGGTGGTTGGGAAACATACGTACGTAGGTTGTCTGCTTTTTTAAATTGTCACTGGCCAGGGATGGAGGACTGGATGTCTGTCACATATGAATTGCCCTTGCCCACAGGACTGAACCTACTGTACAGGTGTAAATTCAACTGTATAGAATACTTGCATAAGGCCATCACAGAATAATTAAAAGGAATAAAGAGCCCTAACCAGTTTGGCTCAGGGGACTGAAGGGTCCCAGGTTCAATTCCAGTCAAGGGCATGTACCTTGGTGTGGGCACATCCCCAGTAGGTGTGCAGTGCAACTGATAGATGTTTCTCTCTCCTCAATGTTTCTAACTCTCTATACCTCTCCCTTCCTCTTTGTAAAAAAACATATTTTTAAAAAGTAAAAGGAATAGACATTGCCGAAAAGATTGGCTAATCCCTGTGTACATTTAGACTACTTAATTGTCCCTAATCCAGTTATTTCCTTTTATCAAAGGATGCATGCTACTTAATTCTTACATAGTATTTAAGTGCCAGGAGCTATTCTGAGCCCATTTCATGTATTAATTCAAACAAATCTTCATAACAATCCATGGGACAGGCACTTTTCTCTCACCCCATGTTATAATAGAAGTTATTTCTTTTACTATGTTGTTATTGGTTTTAGAGAGGAAGGAAAAGATAGGCACATCAACGATGAGAATCATTGATCGGCTGCCGCCTCCTGCACACCACCACACTGGGGATCAAACCGTGGCCTCCTGGTTTATAAGTAGACATTCAACCACTGAGCCATACCAGCCAGGCTAGGCAAATTATTTTTGACAGTTTATTTATTTTATTTTGAGAGACATCAATTTGCTATTTCACTTATTTATGCATTCACTGGTTACTGCTGTTACGTACCATGGCCAAAGACTGAACTCATAACGGTGTGTGGGGACAACGCTCTAACCAACTAAACTACCCAGCCAGGGCCTTGACATAGCTTTAAGGCCCAGCGTATTTGTGACAACACTCTACTCCAACCCTCTTGGCATGTTATCTCTACTTCAATTAACTTTCCTTTCCTCCTTTTGTGTACTATTCAAGGAAGTCTGGTCTATTGTCAAAGGTTCTGGAGTTTTTGTGTCCACCTGTGCCTTTAGCCTTAATTTTTCTTTAGGGCAAGTATGAAATATATAGGTTCAAGCATCTGACTAATGTCTTCAAATGGGGTCCCAAGTCTGATAGGGTTGAAGACCACTCCGGGCTTTTTTTTTTTTTTTTAATATATTTTTATTGATTTCAGAGGGAGAGGGATAGAAACCCAATGATGAAAATCATTGATGGGCTGCCTCCTGCATGCCCCCTACTGGGGTCCAAGTCTGTAACCTCGGCATGTGCCCTTGGCCAGAATAGAATCTGGGACCCTTCAGTCCACAGTTGGACGCTTTATCCAAACCGGCTAGGACAGTGGTCGGCAAACTGTGGCATGCGAGCCACATGCGGCTCTTTGGCCCCTTGAGTTTTTAGCAAAGGCCAGCTTAGGAGTACCCTAATTAAGTTAATAACAATGTACCTACCTATATAGTTTAAGTTTTAAAAATTTGACTCAAAAGAAATTTCAATAGTTGTCCTGATATTTGGCTCTGTTGACCTAGTTTGCCGACCACTTGACTAGAGCGACTCTGAGCTTTTTGAAAAACTGGGATAACCCCATCCTAACTCTTGCCTCCCAGCACCAAAAGGAGTCCATTTTGTAAAGCGTCCTTGAATGCTCTCCTGTATACCAACTCCTGTGAGCCTGCCACATGACAGATACTTACTGAGCACCACTGTCATGCCTTGAGTGCCATCTATGCTTACATTCTTGTGGTATTAAGAGTAGGTCATTGTTTCCTATTGTTACCCCATTTTGCAGATTTGAAAAATGAAACTCTAGCCCTGGCCTGTGGCAGTTGGTTGGCACATCGTCTGTACACCAGAAGGTTGCAGGTTTGACCCCTGGTCCAGGCACACACGTATGGGAGGCAACCGATCGATATTTCTCTCACATCAATGTTTTCTCTCAAAACAAAAATATCCGAGTGAGGATTAAAAGAAAAATGAGGAAAAAATGAAACCCCAAATATCAGATAGCTGGTCCAAAGTTACCCTGGTTACTGGCTTCAAAGCCTTAATATATCGCTCCCTGGCCAACTGGGAGTGGCTCAGAGGTTGAGTGTCAATCCAGCAACCAAGAGGTCATTGGTTCAATTCCCACTCTGGGCATATATGCCCAGGTTGCAGCCTCAATCCCCGGTACAGGGCATGCAGGAGGCAGCCAATCAATGAGGCTCTCATCATTGATGTTCCTATTTTCCCCTTCCTTCTAAAAGCAATAAAAATATATACTGCTTCCTGGAACTTGCACCTAGATTAGCTGTTGGGGCAGTCCTTGTATTTCTGGCACGGTATCCCTGCATGAACTTGGGCAAATCCACTTAATCACCTCTAAACACAGGACTAGAACTAAGGACTCAAGGCCTCTTCCAGTTAATCTCCACCTGGTCCTGCAACCCAGGTTAACTACCCAGTGCAATCACGGCTGAGCTGCGACCTTGGACAACTGTCTAGCCTTCCTTATACTTCAATCTCTTCAATAAATCATTATCTCCTTATTACTGATAACCCTTGAATCTTTTTCTTCCTGTTTAACTACTGTCAAGTCCAAAAAGTTGGTCCTTGCTCAGGAACCAGTCTTGGATGGTGCACATACACCTTTTACCTTTTTAAAAAATCTTTCCTTCCTCCCACCTCTATTGATACTCAGACTCTTCTGAAAAAAGAATGGAGCATTCCTCCAAGCCAACAGGCTGCAGGGAGTGGTGGGCGGTTAAATAGTTTAAGCACAAAGTCTATTGTCAAAAGTCTAAGTGATCAAATGGGCCCTCCTTAACCTAGACCAGTATTTTCCCCCTTGGCAACTAAATATTTCATAATAGATGGGCAAACTAGTTTTGAAACCAGATTCACTATCAAAAATCTCTGCAACAGCCTTCTCTGGCCATGGAATTCTTCTGAGGTGTTCCCAAGGGGGGGAAAAAAAAAAAAAGATAGCAATTATGTGCTTTTCTTTTTTAAAAGTTTAAAAGCCCCTAACATTTGACACTTACCCGTCTTTGTCTAAAAATAACCACCAATATTGTTCTCATATTCCTAAAAGGAATACTGGGGTCAAGACCAGGAGACTGCAGTAGCTATAGCAATTAGTCATAGCTCGAAGCATGGCATGATCAACATGGACAGACAGAATCAATGTCCACCCATCCACATTAGCACAGCTTTGTCCTTGACAGTGACATTTAAATTATCACTTAGCATCAAGACAAAGCTGAGGCCTTTGCCAAGAATCGTCTTAACTGAGTGCTTAACTGTGGTAACTGTCCAGATGATGGCATATAGCATAGATTGACACCAGACATACATGCCACAAATGTGTAAAGGGGGGAAAGGCTCAAGGACACATGGGTAGCATCTTCTAACTATAAAAATTACTTGCTCACTAGTATGTCTCCCTGTAAGATAAAAATGTTAGCATGGTGCCTCCAGAAAAACTGAAAGAGGCCATTATTTTTCAATGTAGGTACAATTTACATTGTTTTTCAATTAAAAAGATGTGCTCTAGATCCTGGCATTTTATAATTAGCTAACAAAGTAAAAATGTCAGAAGGAAAACAAGGGCTTTCAAGTTAACTGGCCTGGGTTCTGAATACACCACTTAATGAGTAATTAATGTCATTTTCTGCCCTTCCTTCCAGTGATATCCCTCCAGCAGTTAAGTATCACACAATAGACCCTGCCTATGTTTGGCAAAGGAGTATTAGAAGGTGGAACTTCTCCTGGAGGCCACCGCAGGGGCGAGATAAAAAAAAAAAAATTTAGCCAAAAGGGGTTTGGCTCAGTGGACAGAGCATGTCTGCAGACTGAAAGGTCCCAGGTTCGATTCCAGTCAAGGGCATGTACATTGGTTGCGGGCACATCCCCAGCAGGGGGTGTGCAGGAGGCAGCTGGTTGATGTTTCTCGCTCTCTATCCCTCTTCCTTCCTCTCTTGTGGAAAATCAATAAAATATATATATTTTTTAATTTAACTTCCTTTCCTGACCCATCCAACTCTTCAGTGAAGCTTCCAGCACCCTTTGGCAGCTAATTTCAAAGAATCAGCTCTTCGCCCTCTCCAAACCATCCTCCTCCTTACTACTCAAAGAGCAACTTCTACTCCCAACCCAACTTCTGGAAGCCACTTTCATGTCAAATCGACTGCTAGACATAGTCAGCACAAGTCCTCCCAGGACTGCCAATCCAATGTGTTGCCCCCACTACACTCCAGACAGCCACTTCCTTAGTGCAGTCTAACACCCCCAGCTCCGCGGCCTTCCGGCCAGCACTGGCTGCTCCACACCTGCTTGCTTGGCAGCCTGGCTGAAAGTTACAACAGACTGGACCTACGTCAGGTGTTAACGCCTAGTGCAGTTGCACCCTCAATGGCTCCTGCCCTGTAAGCGTCTACCTGGTGAGGTACGTATTTCTTCACAGAACTCTGCCTTGGCCATCCCCCACTACCCTAGCCATGACTTTTCTCCTGTTGGCTTTTTTTCAAGGGACCCTCAACTAAAGATTTGCACCCTGTTCGCCACTAAGTGTCATGAACTGCCATCTAGAGAAAACAAATAACATTAACATGCCAATTTATATTTACTTTGTAAAGAACTCCTGTTGTAGCTTAACATGGTTGATCATGACTTCCTAATTATAAACTAGAGGCCCCAGGTGCATAGCAGATGGGTGTGGGGTGTGTCCCTCAGCCCAGCTTGTACCCTCTAGCAGTATGGGTGCTGGCCCTGAGCTGCAGCAGAGGCATGAGAGGGCCTGGAGCACCCTGCATTGAGCGTCTGCACCCTGGTGGTAGTTCCACCCTTCAATTGATTTGCATATTAGGGTTTTATTATATAGGATTTTGGTGACACCAACTGGAACAGGTTAAAATAGTTACCAGCTACCTAACAGGACTTAGAAATTGTTTCCTAAGGGAGATTTTTCAAAACTTGTTTATACTGATCACTTACCTCCATTTCCTTATCCAAATGATTAATAGTAACCCTTAACCCCACCCCAACAAAAGGATAGCATTCAGCAACCCCCATCCCCACCCATACCCGGCTCTGTTGTATAGGGGCTTGTCAGCAAATAACCAAACACAAAAGTGCCTGCCTTTGAACAAGGGAAAATGACCTGAGGAAAAGCCACCTTCAGATACTCTTCTGGAAGGCTAATTTTGCTCTAAAAATAAAATGAAATACGTCACCAACCTGGGATCTCTTTATTTACTGGAGGCCCAGTGCACAGCATTCATGCGTGTGCAGGGCCAGGCAGTGATTGGCGTCTGCCAGCTGCCACCCAGGGCCTTCCTTTGCTCCACAGTGCACGTAACAGTGAACTCCTAAGGGGACACTTTGCCTATTAGCCTTTTATATATAGGTTTATATATAGGCTTTTAAAAGATGTTTATTGATTTCAGAGGAGATAGAAACATTGAGAATCATTGGCTACTTCCTACATGCCCCCTACTGATAACTGAGCCTGCAACCCTCAGTCCACAGGCCAAAGCTCTATTTCACTGAGCCAAACCAGCTAAGGGCTTCAGACCTCTTTAAGTAATGGCCACAAGCAAGCGAAGTACTACCACTGCTTCATATATATAACTCAGATTAAAGGCACTAAATGGCCATATTCTAAGACATTAGTAAAATAATCACACAATGCTTTAATGTAAGTCAATTTAAAGATTAAAAGTGATATTCTACACACCTATTTCAAATTGGTCTATGAAACCTTTTTAGCCATATGTTCCAGATATGAAAAGAACTGGGGTACTAAGTGATGTCTAAATAGTGTATTATGAATTTCTGCAATTCAGGCAAAGTTGCATGAAAAAAATTAAGCAGCTAATACTGAATTTGTTAACATTTTCAATCTCTTCTCAGAACCTAGGAATATGCTCCAGTTGAGTTCTTTTGAGATATCCAATGAATCTTAAAATAGGATGGAAAGAATTTGAGGACTTTGAATCATTATTTAACACTATCAGACTGCTTCGATAAAAATACACTCCATTTTTTCTTCAGCTACTTTAATTATAAAAATCTTCCATGTCCCCTTCCCCCCAGAAAATGGAAAACCAGAAGGCAACAGTCCAGTACAAAAATATACAACTGGAAGATATCAACTAGATCTGGCAACTAAATCATGTTCAGAATTCTGAAAAATAAAGCACATTAAGACAAAGCACTAAACCAGCACTATAATCAGGAATTTTATCCCCTGGGAGATACCTTCCAAATAACAAAGGGCTAGATACTGTGAAACACTGAGCCAAGGAGCTGAAATCAGGCTGTGTGTATGCTAAAAAATGTATATGATCTATGTTACATTCCAGATATGGGTATGTCTACTTAAGTAGGAATGCCATTTACTGATCACACCATCTTTTCAAAATACATTAACAGTAGATAATTTTATCATAAAATTATCTTGTCTTCACCTTTCTGCAGGAACCCACAATAAGCTGAAAACCAGATTGTTACATATTCCTGAAAGCAACTATAGCCCTTAGCTCCCCCCAATGATCACCATTAGTGACCTCCAGTGAACATCTGTAATTACACCACAGATCAGTTTTAGTGACTACTTTATCACTTGACTAAAGATGCATGATCAAACTGCCTAGTAGGACTTGTAATTTTTTTAATTACAGTAACATTAAGAGTTTTTAAAAGCCACAATCTAAATGTACAATATAAGAGTTTAATACTTTCTATCTTCCATATGTTTTGCAAGCCATAAAAATTGTGCTGGGGCTTTTTAAGTGATTGAAAATTTAGGTAACTCAAAGGTTGACTATATCTCAATTTCTCCATTAGCCACATTATACCCATAATTAACCTCTTTACAGAAACGCTTCTAACTTAAGACTGGAAGTTGTATACTGCCCATAAAGCTCCACAGATGTCCATTTATAACAGCAATGTATTACTTCCATGACTTTTTAGCTATCGTGCTTTTTTCCTAACAGGAACAGTATTTAGGCTATGAGGCAACGCCAGAAGACAGTAAGGCCCAGAGCTTCCAGCAAATCAGGTAAATCCTTAAATGTCTTTTACAAGGTTCACACTGAACCTCAGTGATACCAATTCTTCCTTGGAACAATCACTCTCTCCTCCCTATATTTGCATGAAAGAGTAAGGACCAAGGGAAATTACCTGTTTAGGACCTAATCTTATGAGATATCCTCATATAGCCCGAGCTGGTGTGTGGCTGATTGGCAGAGCATCGTTCTGCCTGTTTGAATCCCAGTCAAGGAACAAGTCCAGGTTTGTTGGCTCCATAGGCGGACAACTAACGTTTCCATTTCTCTCTCCCTCTTCCTCTCTAAAAATCAATTAAAATTCTCTTAAAGTATATGTGTATAGCCTTACAGATTCAACTCAATGCAATGACTCGGCTCATATTAAAGTCAGGATAATTCAAAACTGTCATAAAACAGCACATTTAAGGAAACTAAGCCACAAGACTGTTGCATTATGGTTTAATCTAATTGCACAAAATTTAGAAATTACAGCTTCTCTGGATTTCTAAAAGGAAGGTTATGCATGCCTCCGTATTCAAGTCTGCACTTACATTTGAACCATATGGTGAATTTTACATGATGATGGATCAATTTAGAATTCCCATGCAACACCTCAAATAATGTAAAATAAAATGGAAGCAATTTTTAAAGCTTTGTGGGTAGTTCTCATGCTAATGCTAAAAACCTTTTTATGGGCAACTTTGAGTTGTTATATACTAGAATGCTACCCTTTAAAATGCTGGTCACTGAGTAACTTCAAAGAAAAAATTTAAAACAATCATTTAAGTGACAACCAAAAATTCCCTTCACTTCAAAAGCCTCAATATTGTTTCTTTTAAGATTTGTGTAACCAACTGCTTTCCAGGGGACAAGAACTATGGTAATAGTGTGTTTGACTATTATAGTTATGCTATTATCTTATTAATTCAAAAGCACTTTACAAGAAAATATAAGTATGGCTTTCAATAGGAATGTTAAACCTGAACTTGATACCAAGCTCACACATTTTAGTTTTGCAAGGAAAAACAGGCTTTCAGGTTAAACAACAATTTGTAACCAAAACTTTAATCCCAAGGATTCTCACAAAACATATTACAAATGACAGCAAGGAAAAAATTTTGCACAGTAACTCAAAGTTCAGCTCTACAATGTACCCTTAAACTGGCAGGACACTGGCATCTTGAATAGTCTCAAATTTCCAAGTGAAGAATGTTACCAACAGCTATATATTCATATATAGCAATCACATAAGAAATTTATGACCTAAAGCAAAGGTAAACTAACTTTTTAAAAACTTGTTAGGTTCTACACTAACTCGACACCATTGCCCAATGTAAAGACTAGTTGGATTTTTTAAACCTCTAAATCTAAAGGTGCAGCTTTAGTTTTTAGCTGCTGGCTTGTGTTCACAGCAGCTTTTGAAGACTGCCTGTCCAATTACAGCTGCCTATTAGATCCCAGCTACAGAAAGTCTTAAATCCAATTTTTTGCCAGTTTTGTTTCCACAATATTCAATGTCACACTTTAGCTGGGCAGAAGGTAAGAGGTTTATTATCAGTCTATGCAAGACTGAAGTTCAAAGCAAATTCAATTTTGCTTAAGGGAACATTGTAAAGTAACAATTCTTGATATTACATGCCTCATATGATCCATTTCAAACCATAGAGAATTACATCTTTATGTGTCACTGTTCCAAGACAAACAAATGTGAACAGCTAAAACATCTTAAAAATGCACCAAGCTTATGAAGTCTCAAACAAAACTTGAATTTTCTGTACATACTCCTGTCAAATGAAGTTATTTCCTGTACACCACTCATCTTGCAAACTGGTCTTCTATTTCCTCTCATTTGACCTAGATCGGCTAAAAAAAAAAAAAAGGCAGAAAAACAGGTTCCATATGTAACTTGGGGGCAGTGACAAAACAGCAAAAGATTTTTATGATATAAAATTATAAAATTATATCAAAATGGCTTAATTAGACCTATTTCTGGTTTTAGTACACTAACTAGTTAGACAAGGTCTTAAATAGCTCATCATTAAAGATCTTACCTACGAGACCTAGAGAAGGAACGAGACGGCTTGTGATTTCTCTCCCGAGACAGTGATCTCTCTCTTCTTCTATCTCTAGAAAGGGACCTAAGGACAGAGGAAAAGAAAAACAGGACCATTCAGGACTATAAACAATAAATATTTCCATAAGTCTGAAAACAAAGAGTTAGTTAATTCTAACTTAATACTGATTCCATGTAACACTTTACCCATTACTAAGAATTCATTACCATTAACAAAGTCATTTAGAAAACAGCACAGGCAAATAACACTGCCATTTCTGAGATTGTGGCCAAGTCATTTACCTGCTCCGGCTGCGGGAGAAGCTTCTCCGTCTTGGAGATCTAAAAGCAGAAACAAGAAAGTTAGGCTAACTGTCAATTAGTATTAATGGCGTGAGGCATTTCCCAACTTTTCAATCTCACTGTTGGGCCCAGTGATGTGCCGAAGAACTGGCACCCATCGTCAAAAAGAAAAAAAAAAAAGAAAAGAAAAAAAGGCACAGAAGGATTAAGGAACCAAAAGCTCAAGTGAAAAGCAGGTATTCCAACCATGGACTCACTTTAACAAAGAATGCTTCACAGCAGATCTGTCCAATGCAAAACTTCATGTCAAACTAACTTCACTACCCAAACACCACACCAAAATGTAGTCCCACAAGTAGTTCCAAAAACAGTACCATAAACCAGTATTTGGAACCCATGCAAACCTATAAGTCCATGACAAGACTTAGGTACCAGGTGGATAGTGTAATTGTGAAAACGCGCTAGGTGTAAATATTGATGCCATTAAGTGCTACATTAGAACTGCATTTGTGATTGTCACATTTAAGGGTGTGTTTAGACTTATCAAAATTACCTTAGCTCTTGGCCCACTTCACCCCCAAATTTTTAAAATTTTGAAAACTGTTAGTAAAACCATTTAAAGGTGATAGGAGTCAAATTTTTGCTAGAAAGGAAAGCTAAATCTGTTAGTAATTTAAATTTTTAGTTTGGCATCTCACACATGCAAATAAGTTTCACTTGAAGGTCTAGTTACATTATGAGTTCCCTATCACCCTTAAAAGTTTTATTCAAGCAATATATATGTACATTACCATTCAATTATGCACAGCCAGCCTTTGATCCAGAAAAAAAGAATTACTTTAAGCCGCTTACTCCTTATTTTAACCAGCAGTAAACTGTATAAGCAGGAAAAACTTACTAGTTTTGGGTTTCAACAAGCTAGAAATGGTGAGGTGAGGCTGCCGGACTGACGGCCAGGAAGAATTTGCTGAAAAGGTTTTGCCAGATGTTGCGTTGGATTTAGTTGGTTGGCGAAGGGGGTGTTGTGGATTTTTCCTGCTTTTTTGTTAGCCGAAGGCTGCTGCTGTAGTTGTTGTGAAGACATTTGGTAAATAAACAGCTGAGCTGATTGGCCAGGAATGTGTGGGCGGTCGAGGTGGCTGCTGCCGATTTGGTTAAGGTTGGAGAGAAGGCTGAGAGAAAACAGCATGCTCGGGAACCAAAGGGCGGTGCAACCTGGCGACTGGCCATGCCTGGGTCATGTGAAACGACACCAGCCAAGCTGAATGGGGCGCGCTGGTCACATGACGCTGAAAGGGCTAGTTGACTGGCTAATGCAGACTCAGAGGGTGGTGAGAAGAGACATGATGGTGACTCTGTAACGGGGTTCATTTTTATTAATAGATGGACCAAAAAGCACAAAAAAATGAAGAAAAAAAAACAAGCCATCAGTACAACCATCTATTAGCTAACAAATACTCTATTATGATGGGCAACAGTGTGTTGTTTTTCAAAACAGCAAAAGGGGCAAGATTTTGAACTCCTATCTCCTAGGACTTCACTCACCTTTAAGAGGTAAATTCAGTCCTTCAGAAACTATTTTGGAGATTTGAGGAGATGTGGACTTAGCATCCAGACAACACTGCCTGGTCCAAGAATGATGCCATTGTCAATTATAAAAAAACCGATCTCTCTCCTATTTGGGTATGAAGAATAGATGACTGGGATTACTTTTTTAGCCCCCTTTATTGGTCAGCGACATTAGTTTCAGAAAAAATCTTCAGAAAGATTTCTATTTTACCAGTTGTAACATTACTAAAACAGCTGCCTGATTGGTAAATATTACAATCGTGCTAATAGAAAACACAATTTTTTTGGTGAAGAGCTAGAGTTGAATGTAATGTTTTGTCATTATGGAGTCAAGAAATGGAAAAAGGCCTAATTGAAGTATAAGGGAAGACTTGGAAAGATGCACTAGAAGATGAACTAGAAGATAGATCCAAGATAGAAGTTACTGACTACCAACATGAACCTAAAGACAAAAGCCAACACTCAGCACAACTCACATACCCCAAACTACACCCAGCAAATGCTTCATAAAAACCTCCGGTCTTCACAATAAATTTAAAACCCACCAACAAACTTTTGAGAGAAATAACTGCTCCTATTACCTACTCCATCACACCAATACCTCTAGTCACGCTCTCTCTCAAGTACCTGCGGCGAGGTGGAGGACTCCTTCGCCGATAATCATCTCGAGGGCGACGACCCCAAGAGGGAGGTGGGCCTCGATTTCGACTTCTCTTTTCACCATTCGACAGTTCCACTCTGACTCGGCAGCCACATAGCGTTCTAGGAAGATAAAAATGTTATTACATTTAAAGCAGGCAAACAGACTTTCTGAAAGATATTAAAGCAAAAAATACTTCTAGCCAAAACTGATTTGGCTCCGTGGGTAGAGCGTCAGCATGGGGACGCCATGGGGACTGAGAGGCCCCAGGTTCGATATCGGTCAAGTGCATGTACACTGGTTGTGGGCACATCCCCAGTAGGAGGTGTGCAGAGGCAGCTGATTCTCATCAATGTTTCTAACTCTATCCCTCTTTCAATCAATAAAACATATATTTTTTTAAAAAGCACTTCTAGTTAGGAACACATTTGAATGCCTGCAGAATCTTTAACACCAAAACAGGTTTTAGTTCCCTTATTTTTTTCCTTAAAGGAAACCAACTTCTTTACATTTTATTGCTTTGTTAAGAGTCAAGTCTGATCATTGGGCTCAATGTTAATTTGTTAAGTGTGAAAACACATAGAATAGTCCTTAAAGAACTAGTTCATCTATACATCCTGTGTGATGTCTTCCTCTGAGGTCTGTCGCATCACTTGTTTATGAATCTCACCCTATATTTGCTCGTCTCTCCACTCCATCCCTGTCCATGTAAACAGCAATAGACGGGAGACGTTTGTACATTTTATTTTACATCACCCCTCTCCCCCAATTATCACAATAGTTGACATAAAAAGTTCCAACAGCCCTTACATTCCGATAAGCCAAAGACTGGGAAGAGGCGCAACCCTGGAAACTTGTTTCTGCAATCCGCTTGAGTAAACAAGCTTTTCTACAGCCAGCCTACTGAACATTTAACTTTAGGGTGGAAATCCAATGGTTTCAAATGCCAACCACATGAAGGGGGGAGGGTAACACCTGCTCCTATTAAAACTCGGACATGAGCAGCCAGCTAAGGGAAATTGCTATATAAGCCAGACTTCCTAAAAGAAGCACTCCAAGCACGCAAAGATAATGGTGCAGCAAACCCCATGTAAGCATCATCCAGCTCCAATCATCAACACAGGGCCATTCTTACTTCAAGTATGATTCCACAGCCGTTTTAGAATTAATTCAAAGGCGACAACAGTTGACTGAGAAGAATTTAGATTAAAATGTTTTGACAATTTTTTGGATGCAGCTATACACCCACTAAGAAGTGACCATTAAACTAAGGTGACCAGATGTCCCACTTTAACAATTTGTCCTGCAGCGTTTTAAAAAAAGGTCCTGATTTTTTAAAAAATTCTTTTAAATCTTTTGGACTTTTTTTTTTAAACGAAGCGGGACATCTGGTCACCTTACATTAAACTTCATTATATTCTTCAATGGCAACTGAATAAAAAGAATCCTCCTTATCTCCACTAAAACTGTTCGGTCCTTTTTTTATTGCCAAAAAAGGTGTACACAAATTTCCAGTAACATCAATTTCAGATAGCCAAGAAGCCACTCAGAATCATTATCCTAGAGATTTTTAAACGTTAAAAACATAAGCGATATATTTAAATCAAAGATCAAATTACCTCCCATCTAGCTCTCGGACAGCATCGGCTGCGTCTCGGGGATCTTCAAACTCAACAAAAGCAAAGCCAGGAGGGTTTCTGGCAACCCACACACTTCTGAGCGGTCCATAATAGCCAAAGGCTCGTTCCAATTCCGTCTTGTTACCGTTGTTTCCAAGATTACCCACATACACCTTACAATCCAATGGACAGGAATCGCGATGCATTTCTGTAAAATTAAAAAACGAAAACCAAAACATTGAAGATTTAATCAAATAATCTACACACAGCGAAACACAGACCCTTAGGAAAGACTGCCAAAATACTAAAAAAAAAAAAAAAAAACCACACCTAATTAAGTAAAATCACCACCCTCGAAACACCCATTTCTCCGTTAAATGCTGAGTTACAGAGGCCTGAGACAGAAGTGCACGGACCACGATCCCATCTATTATGAAATGTCCCAAAGAGGCGAACCCAGAGTCACGTTAGACGGGAATTAACGGCACTTCCAGTCGCCGGGGCAGCGACCCCAATCACCCCGGAGGCCGGTTCCGGATTAGGGGCTACCCCGACACCCCGGTTCTTCTCTTCTCCCCTTGGGCTTGCCAATTAAAAAACCAGCCCAGACACATCCTATTTGCGTGACTCCACCCTATGCCCAGGAGCTGAGAACAAACCACTGCTGGAGACTTTTAAAAAAAGAAAAGAAATTCTCTGAAGCCAGTTTCGGGCCTACGGGCTACCGGGCAGCAGCTGCAGAAACAATGCTGCCCCCGGAAGACGGGTTTACAAGACGGACTGGGTTCAAGGAGTAAAAAGTGGAGTCAAATTAAAATAACATGAGCATGTGAGTGCAGAAATAGCTTCCTGTGAATAGAATAAATTTCCAGCCTTTTCCCAGATTAAATCTTTATTATTGAAAATATTACATTATGCTCCCTTTTTTTCCTCCATTGACCCCTTCCAGCCCGCCCAGACCAACATTCCCGTCTTAACGAAAGCCCAGTGACAAAAAGCCTGGGAGCTTAAGAAAACGTGGGGCGGAAGAAAAAAAAGGCGCCATAAATTGAAAGGCCGCGCGGCCTGCAGGACGATTCCGGTTACCGGCTCCCCCGCTGCCTTAATCCTCGGGCAACCTCACCCGCCTGCGCATCTCCCCGCAAAGGCCCGCGAACCCCTTCCCTCCGGGCCGGGCCCCGCCGGGTGGGCTCCTGGCCCGCCGCCGCCCGCGCTGAACGTCACAAAATGGCGGCGGCCCTTTGTCTCCATCTGGCGCCGCCATTGAGCCCGGCCCCACCTCGGCGCTGTTCCGTCTCACTCCCCACTTCACTCCTCAGGACCCGGGCCCTTACCGAGATCTTGGGTGAGAAACGCGGCGGCTGAGCTCCACACACCCTCGGACGGCTCTTCGGCTCCCCTCCGCCCGGCTCCACAGGTCCCCTCTCCTCCCCGGCGTCCACGAAATGGCGGACCACCGCCTTCTCCTCGCCCTTATTTATACGCCATGCCGTAGTCACGTGATTGGACAGGCTCGCCCAATGAGAGGCCGAGGAGGCCGTGACGCAGCGGCAGCGAACGCGACAGGCCGCGCGGGAGTTGGGAGCGCGCTCGGGCCGCGCCGCGGGGTCTGCGGGGTCTGCGGGCCCCGCGCCCGGCGCTCCCGCGGGGCTCCTCCTCCGTCCCCCCAACCTCGGCTCCCGGAGCTCCTCCGCCCCCTCCATGCTCGTCCCCGAACGGGCCGGAGCTGTGGGCGCCGCTGCCGCCGCTCTCCTGAGCGGGCAGAGCCGGCGGCTCCGATACGATTGAGGTCCTGTCTGGATTCCATGCTTGACCCTCGCCCGCCGTTTGGCCGGGACGGAGACCATCGCGCTTTCAAACGTGCTTCCGAGTCGCTCCCAAGGTCACGGAGCTGTGGCCGCCGAGCCCCACACTGGTGGGCAGGCCCGGTCCTGCAGAGCCTGCCCTCGGGCCGGTTTCCCGCCTTTCGCCCCGGGCTTCGGCCGCGCCGGCGGCGTCCCGGCTGCTGGACTCCCCCGTGTGTGATGGGAACTCCGCGGCCGAGGAGCCCGGCAGGCCCTCGGGAGCTGCCACTGGAGCGAATAACAATAGGAGGAAGTTGCTGGGGATGACGGATTAAATCCTGAGCCCCCACACTAATGCCAGGAAGGGCGCCTCTGGCCTTCCCCCTGGAACGGGGGTGGGGGTGGGGGTGGGGGTGCTCCGCGGGCCGCTCCCGCTTCCCGCCCTGCACCCCGCCGAGCGGACAGAGCCGCGGGAGTGGTGAGCTATTGGGAGAAACGGGGCGATTGTGTTAGAAAACCGCCCAGATCTCTCCGGAGCCCTGCCCTCGGCTGGGGAGCGCGGTTCCCGCTACCGCCTTGCAGCAGAGCCTGACTTAACCTACAGCTAACCTGTATTTAAATATGCTCTGGAGAGAAAAACAACAGAAATAACCTGTGTTTGAAGTCACTAGCTGAAAGTTATGCTAATTATTTTCTTGTCTTATCTCTCCCAGACGTTTTCCTAGGAAGCCTTATCTCTCAGTGTGGCCCTAAAAGGATTTTCCTTAGTGGGGAGGGGAAAAACGAAGATTTAATCTCCCTGAGCCTTCGTTTTCTCTGGTGTGAAAGGGGGATTTCACGGCGAGGGGAGTAGGGGCAGGGGAACTCCATGGTGGAGCAGGCCCTGTGCCGGCCTCTCCTGGGAGGGGGATTCTGGCAAACCCTGGCTCTTCCTTCTGGCTTTTCTTTCATCCTCTCAGTGTTTTTCTCTCCTGGCTCCCCTAGGTTTGTCCTCACTTGCTCCTCTCGCCCGTGTAAGCTTTTCTCTTCATAATTTTTTCTTCTGCCAAAGCAAAGTCAGATAGTCCTGGATTGGGACCCCAGCCCCATTGCTAATTACAGCTAAAGTGCCTCAGCCCAGCCTGTGTGGCTCAGTGGTTGACCAGGAGGTCACGGTTGGATTCCAGTCAGGGCACCTCCCCGGGTTTCAGGCTCAATCTCTAGTGTGGGGGAGGCAGCCAGTCACTAATTCTCGCTCATCACTGATGTTTCTGTCTCTCTCTACCTCTCCCTTCCACTCTGAAATCAATAAAAATATATATTTAAAAATGAAAAAAAAATGAAGTGTCTTGAAAAGAATCTACCCATCTCAGAATTAATTTCCACCTCCCTTTCACTCTCTCTTAAAAAAAAAAAAAAAAAAAAATCAATGGGAAAAATATCCTAGGCTGAGGATTTACAAAACAAACAAAAAAAAACTCTTTAAAGATTTTTTTATTTTTTATCTTTATTGTTGATAGAAAATGCTGCCTCTTTTTAAATATCCCTTTCACATCTCAGTACGCATCTTTCCGTATTGCCCCTGTTTTTGTTGTGTGTGTGATGCTAGCTAGTCTAGCATGCATCTTTCAGTGGGGCGCTCTAAATTACTGTGCTCATGAGGACATTTTGAATCGCCTCTGGCTTGCCACACACGCTTTCCATCTCCGGTGACTGCAGCTAAATGAATTAGCCATTTAAACTCTGGAATATTTGAATGTTGCTTTGATTTTATTGGATCACCAACCATTCTTGTCTGAACCCTAAAAAACCAGATGCATTATCAGAATTTCTTAGTGGGACAGGGAATGGAGCTGTGGATTGTAGGGAAGGTCTCTTGGTTTTTCTTGGGGAAACTACCTTTCTCACAAGTAGACCATGTTACTGATGCAGGTGTGACTGGGCCCTACAACCCACTTTTTCCTGGGTAGGGAACTGGCCACTGCTGGTTAAATATGCCATTCCAGTTCGTAGCCCCCCATCCTCACCCCATTAGACATGATGAAAAATCCGATCAGAACAGTGACCAATTCCAGCATTGCTGCGAGGCCAGCCAGAGAGGCGTGCTCCTTTCCTCTGGGACCTGAGCCAGGGCAGCCAACCCGTTTCCAACAGGAAGCAGCAGCCTGCCATAGACCCAACCTAAGGCAGAGCGAGCTGAGAGATGGTAACAAGGAGCCCAGGAATTCCGCCTTTGGAATTCCCAGTTATTTGAACATTCGAGCTCTCTACCTCTTTCCCCAACTTGCCTAAGCCACTTTGACTTTACTTGCACACAGAAAGATTCCAAATACAGAAATTACTCTGACACACCTCTCCACCTCAAGTTGAGAACCGTGGCATTAAGTAATCTAATTCTAAAAAATTCATCCGTTACCAATAAACTAAATAGTTGTGTTTTTTTAATATAAGGGAAAAAAGTTACTGATGGCCAGGCATTAAGACCTATGTATAAGAATTAAAACTTTACTGTAGTTGACTTCAAGGAAAATCTAATAAGAGCTTAGACCATAACAATAGTTCCTTCGCTACTTGGCTCAATGTCCTGGAAAGAGCACAGTCAGCAGAGGGTTATCTGAGAGGCCTGGGCACGGGGAAGGAGCCGCACTGCGAAGGCAGGACTCCCAGAGGCAGCTCTTAGGCCCACCAGGGCAAGAACGGCCAGGGTTTCCGGGACCAGCAGGCGCTGTAGCTATGAAGAGAGGCCACCACGGCCTTACCTAGAGGAACTGCAGCACCCAGTGGTGGGGGTTTGCTTTGTTTTTTTGAAAGGATGATGGTCCCAGTTGGAAGAATGGACTACATTCTCTTCCCGTAGTCCCATCTTTTTAAAACAAGTATGTTTTTATTGATTTCAGAGAGAGAAACATCAAGGCCTGGGGGATCGAGCCAAAAACCTGGTCCTGGACCGGCAATCAAAGCGGTAATCTCTTGGTGCACAGGATGATGCCCAGCTGACTGAGCCACACTGGCCAGGCAGTCCCATCTTTTTTTTTCTTTTTTCTTTTTAATATTTTATTGATTTTCCTCAGAGAGGAAGGGAGAGGGATAGAGAGCTAGAAACGTCAATGAGAGAGAAACATCAACCAGCTGCCTCCTGCACACCCCCTAATGAGGATGCGCCCGAAAACAATATGCCCTTGACCGGAATCGAACCTGGGACCTTTCAGTCCGCAGGCCGATGCTCTATCCACTGAGCCAAACCGGTTTCAGCCAGTCCCATCTTTCAATGGTACCTTCTGCAGCCAAAGCCGTTTGGAGACCTGAGGGAAAGACACCTAGGGTGGTGCAACCCAAGAAGTCAGCTTCCCAGGGCACAGAGCAGAGAAGCTGGGGGAAAGACAATCAATGGCTACGCTGTTTAATACAGCAATCATCAGCATACGTCACCATTTCAGTCCAAACTGAGATGTGTTGTAAATGGAACACATATGCTGGATTTCAAACAGTATAAAAAGAAAAAAAATGTAAAATATCTCATAAAATTTTATATTCATTACATATAAAGATGATAACATTTTTTTATGTATTGGGTTAAAAACTACATTATTAAAATTAACTTCATCTATGTTTTTATATTTTTTTTACCTGTGGCTAGTAGAATACTTAAAATTATATGTGTGGCTTGCATTATATTTCTACTGGGCAGTGTTGATCTATCAGGGCAAATGGAAAATAACCATATTTTTTTCACACAATTACAACAAATAATCACTTAAAATCTAATTTTGGCCCTGGCTGGTATGACTCCAAAGGGTCTCAGGTTTGGTGTGATTCCTGGTCAGGGCACATGCCCAGGTTGCAGGTTCAATGCTAGGTTTGGGGTGTGTGCGGGAGGTAACCAATGTTTCTCATTTCTCTCTCTCTCTCCCTCTCTCTCTCTCTCTCTCTCTCCCCCCCCCCCCACCCCAACCCCTTACTTTTAAGATCAATTTAAAAAATTTAAAAATACTCATTTTAGCCATACAGTTTAACTTATATGTAGAATGTAAAAACAACAACAAAAGAACGAACAAAATGAAAATAGATTCATAGAAACAGAGATGGTTACAGAAGGAAGATGTGAGGGGATGGGTGAAAAGGTGAAGAGAAATAAAGTCAATAATATTGTGATAAACTTGCATGTTGACGATGATTACTAGAATTTGTGGAGTGATCACGTAAGTAAAGTATAGAAATGTTGAATGACTGTATTGTATACCTGAAACTAATATAACTAATATAATATTATATATAAACTAATAATATTTTAAAAATCAACAGGACTTTAATAAAATAAATTCTCAGGAGAAAATAAATAAATAAAGTTCCATATTCTGGAAGATTATGTGAAATAGTGTTTCTGCAAATTACATAGTGTTAAGCTTTAAAAAAATATTTTGATATTTTGAGATATCATCCTTCTATGTATTTTTATATGATTCCTTGAAAAAGTTTTTTTGATCATATTACATAATTAACATTCATTCATTCAAGAAGTATTTGTAAGTACCATCTATATTCCAAACACTGAGATGGGTTTAGAAGAAAAAGTAATAAGCCAAAAGAGAGCCTCAGGCTGCCAGTATAGGTCTAAGTTCCAATATAGAAGAAAATTAGAGAAAGAATCACACAGGTAGTTGTGAGATTATTTATGGTCTGGAGAGGGAAAAGGTGCCTTAAGAACATATCATAAGAGAGATTGGCCTGATTATATGAACCAAAGAAGGCTTCCCAGAGGAAGTGGTGATTGAAGCTTGTGAGAGGAGTGAGGTAATGTTCCTGAAAGAGGGTACAAAAATGTATAAAGTTTCTATAGTAAGTTAAAGGGATTAAAAAAGAAAGTGTGGCTGAGCACAAAAGGGAGGGAGAGACTTAAAATTTTATTAATACTAGAGGTCTGGTACACAAATTCGTGCATGGGGGGAGTGAGTCCCCTCAGCCTGGCCTGCACCCTCTTGCAAGCTAGGACCCCTCAGGGGATGTCCAACTGCCAGTTTAGGCCTATGTGATTGGGCCTAAACTGGCAGTCTGACATCTCTCTCAAGATTCAAGATTACCTGCTCCTAACCATTCATCTGCCTGCCTGCCTGATCACCCCTAACCACTTGCCTACCTGCTTGATCACCCCTAACCACTTACCTGCCTGCCAGCTCACCCCTAACTGCCTCTGTCTGCCTGCTTGATTCCTAACTGCTCATCTGCCTGCCTTATCACCCCTAACTGCTCACCTACCGCCTGATTGCCCCTAACCGCCTCTTCCTTGGCCCCTGTGGCAACTTTGTCTGGAAGGATATCTGGAATGACATCTGGAATGACATCTGGAAGGTCATTTGGCTGTCTGGTCTAATTAGCATATTACAGTTTTATTATTATAGATGTAAAATGTTCATTTTATACATGTATTTATTCATATATCAACAACTACTTACCAAGTGCCTATTAAATGCTTTCAATAAAGCAAAGAGAAGCCTGGCTGGTATGGCTCAGTGGTTGAGCATTGACCTATGAACCAGGAAGTCATAGTTTGATTCCTGGTCAGGACACATGCTTGGGTTTAGGTCTCAATCCCCAATAGGGGGCATGCAGGAGGCATCCAATCAATTATTCTCTCTCATTATTGATATTTCTATCTCTTCCCTTTTCCTTCTTCTCTGAAATCAATAAATATATAGATATTTTAAAAGCAAAGATGAATCAATCACAATCATTGTCAACAAACATTTATTGAGTATTATATTTCTTTCTGGAAGGCACAGAGAGATGCTATAACGGTATATTAGAAGTATGTGTACCAAGGAGACTTTCTCCCTCCTCCAATAGAAGATTCCAGGTGACAAATGGACTTTTTATTTAAGGAGGGGGGCTCTTTTATCTGGAAAGGCATAATGATTGATTTTGGTGTTTAATATTAAATTTATCAAAGTTTCAAATCTTCAATCCAATTTCTTTCAATAGTTAAAACAACCCTCCAATCATTGTGATTTTATTTTATGAAAATCTAATGTGTCCTTTAAATATATATATATTTTTTATTGATTTCAGAAAAGAAGGGAGAGGGAGAGAGAGATAGAAACATCAATGACAAGAGAATCATCGGCTGATCCTGCATGCCCCCTACTGGAGATGGAGCCTGCAGCCTGCAACCTGGGCATGTGCCCTTACTTGGAATCAAACTGTGACCTCCTGGTTCATAGGTCAAAGCTCAACCACTGAGCCATGCTGGCTGGGCTAATGTTTGTTAATAACATCAAAAATAACCATTGTCCTTAATAAAGTTTTAATTGAATCAGAAGTTAAGCAAAACTGCCCTAAAGCCAAAACCGGTTTGGCTCAGCGGTAGAGCGTCGGTCTGCAGACTGAAAGGTCCCAGGTTTGATTCCGGTCAGGGGCATGTACCTTGGTTGCGGGCACATTCCCAGTAAGGGGGTGTACAAGAGGCAGCTGGTCAATGTTTCTCTCTCATCGACGTTTCTAGCTCTCTATCTCTCTCCCTTCCTCTCTGTAAAAAATCAATAAAATATATTTAAAAATAAAAAAACTTCCCTAAATAACTAGCCTTACTACACACTTAATGAATGTAATTACTTTAAATATATCAAGCAATATTTGTAAATTTAATTTTCTGAAACATTTCAAAGGCCTATCATGGCTTACTTAAAATTCTAACAAGGAATATATACCATGTTCATTGGAAGACTTACTAGTAATATTGTTAAGATGACAATACTACCCAAAGCAATCTACAGATGCAGTGCAATCCCTATCAAAATTCTACAGGCTTTTTTTTTTTTCTTTCCAGAAATGGAAAAGCCAATACTCAAATTCATATGGATTTTAAAGGGGCCAAAAGTAGCCAAAAGTAATATTTAAAAATAAGAACAAATTTGGAGGACTTACACTTCACAATTTCAAAACTTACTACAAAGCTATATAATCAATATATCGTAGTACTAGCATAAGGGTAGATATATATAGACCAATGGAATGGAAGTGAAGGTACAGAAATAAACATATATAAAAGCCTAAGCCACCGAACAACAGAATAACTGATCAACCCATCACTATGATACGCACTGACCATAGGGGGAGCTGCCCCCTGGTGATTAGTGCACTCCCACAGCCAACCTCTCATGGCCCCTCCTCGACCCCCCTGCTGGCCAGCCAACCTCGTGCAGCCTCCCCATCTCCCCACCCAGCGGGCCTCCCGTAGTCCCTCCCCCCACCAGACTTCCCCCAATTGGCCCTGATTAGGAGGGCCAGCTGGCCAGCTTCCCAGGGTCCCTCCCACTGACCAGCCAGCCCCCCAATAGGCCTTGATCACTGGCCAGGCCAAGGGACCCCACCCATGCACGAATTCATGCACTGGGCCTTTAATATATCTATATAAGTAAACCCATAGCTAACTGATTTTTGATAAGTGCCAAGACTATTCAATATGGAAAGAATAGTTTCTTCAACAAATGGGGCTTGTACAACTGGATTTCCACATGCAAAAAAGAAAAAAATGAAGTTGGAACCCTTCTTTATACCATACACAAAAATTAACTGCAAAGGGATCAATGACCTAAGAATTAGATCTAAAACCTTAAGGTCTTATAAGAAAACATAGGAGTAAATCTTCCTGACCTTGGATTTGGTGATGGATTCCTAGATATGACAAGCACAGGCAACAAAAGCATAAGCAACAAAAGAAAAAAAATAGTTAAAATGTCTTCATCAAAATTAAAAATGTTTGTGAATTAAAGGGCATTAAACTGAAAAGGCAACTGTTGTGCAATAAAGAATGTGTCTGGTCTTTGTCCCAGGTTCCTGGCATTGAGCTTCTAAAACCCTTGGAATTTCCGGAGCAAACACATGATTAGGAGGTTGGGACTTCGTGCCAGCTCTACTTCTGTGGGGAGAAATGGGGGTTGGGGACTGAGTTCAGTCATTAGCCAATGAGTTATTCAGTCACGCCTTTGTAATGACACTCCCGTTAAAAACTGTGAACTGAAGTTCTGTGAAGCTTCCTGGTGGGTGAACACATGGGTGTGCGGGGAGGGTGATGTACCTGATTCTGTGAGGAAGGGCACAGGAGCTCTGCCTTGGGGACCCTTCCAGCCCTTGCCTCTGCATTTCTCTGCTTGGCTATTCCTGAACTTTTATAATATAAGTGGAACAGCAAGTCCAGTGGTTTCTCACCAATTATCAAACCTGAGTGGGAACCCCTATATTTTTAATGGCATGTTCAGAAGTGCTGGTGGTCTGGAGACCCCAGAAATTGAGGCTGGTGTCTGAAGTGGAGGTAGCCTTATGGAAACTGGGCCCTTAACACTATGGTGTCTGATGCTAACCCTGGTGGCTAATGCCAGAATTCAATTGCAGTACACCAGTTTGTGTTGCAACAGTTGGCATTGAAATAACAACCTACAGGATGAGAGAAAATATTAGCAAATCATGCATCTGATAAGGGTCTAGTATCCGGAACTAGTATAAAACACTTATAACTCAACAACAACAAAATCAAACAATCCGGTTAAAATGGGCAAACTACTTGATTAGACAATTTTCTGAAGAAGATGTATCAATGGCCAACAAGCACACGAAAAGATACTCATCATCATTAGTCATTACGAAAATGCAAGTAAAAAACACAGTGAGATACAACTTCACACCCTTTAGGATGGCTATAATAATAATTTTCTTAAAAGGGAAAATAATAAATGTTGGTGAGGATGTGGAGAAACTAGAACCCTCATGTGTAGCTGGTAGGAATGTAAAATAGCGCGGCTGCTGTGGAGTTAGCAGTTCCTCACAAAAGTAAACACAGGACAAAATGCTTATGACCTAGTGTTCCCACTTCTGGGTGTATAATGCAAAGAATTAAAAACTGACACACACACAAGTACATGTGCATGCATGTTATAGCAGCATCTAGATAGCAGCACCCATTGTAGAATATACATAAAATGGAATATTATTCAGCTTTCAAAGTCGCTAGCCCTCTTTCAGTCATGTGAGGGTACATGGAGAAGTTGGCTGTGTAAATGCTTGGACTGATGGTGGACTTCCCACCTCTAGAACTATGAGAAGTACACTTGTGTTTTATATAAGCCACCAAGTCTATGGTACTTGGTTATACCAGCCCAAACTAAGACATCTCACAAGTCAAATCTGTAGATAGGACACATCAGAGTTTCAACTCTGGACCAGGATATAGAACCTAAGCACTGACTAAATATTTGATGATATTAAGGAATTATTATTAACTCTAAAGGAATTATAATAAGATCATCTTTATGATTTTAGAGACGCATGCGGAAGTACCTATACAGGAAATGGTAAGATGTTCTGAATTTGCTTCTAAATAATAGGGGAATGGGGGAAGTGGATTGAGGATAAAACAAGGTTGACGGTGGATTCTTTTTTTTTGACTGTGGATTGAGGGAGAAAATGGCAGTCGAATAGCAGACCTTTCTTGCACCTCCTTCCAGGGCCAGACTGGAAATACAACTAAAACTGGGGAACATTCACCTGGAATTACCAACTGAGATCTGGCTGAGGAGGAGACATGAAGGAAGGGCAGAAAACACTGGAGACGGGTAGGAATGGCAAGGTCACCAGAGGGACTGACGCAGCTTCCACAGGCAGCAGGCAGAGCGTGAACAGGGATCTCTCAGCTATTGGAGCGTCATTTCCCTGAGAAGATCCAGGCCCCGAGCCCAGGCTGGGCTCCACACCGGAGCCCAGAGCTGAGACCAGCAGCCCACTCACAGCCAGTGTGAAGAGCGGCCTTGCTCCTGGCTGCTTGGGAGCCTGCAGTGGGTTGGAGGTAAAACCAGTTTCTTTTGTTTGTTTGCTTTTGTTCTTTAACCCCAGAGCACAGGAGTTTGCAGCCACTCACCTGAGGTTTCAGTGGAGGGAGGGTAGTGCAGACTGAAGGTGCCTGAGGAGAGGCTGGGGCAGAAAGCTTTTGGGGGGAGACCTGGGAAAGAGGCAGCCAGGAGATCTGCAGTCAGTCAGACACCCCAAAACAGAAAAGGGCCAATTTTTCCTGCGAGATACTGACCCTTTCCAGAAGCCACAGCTCAGGAAAAGGAAAAAATCCTGCCCTAGGTGATACAGCCCACCCCCACCCCCAGCACCGGCCTTCAGCCCCTGCTGGCTGTGTCCATTGGTTATGCTCACATGCATGCATACAAGTCCTTAGGTTGGTCTCTTACACTACCCCCTCCCTTTCACCTTCCCCCAAACCTGCCACTTCCCCTGCCTTCCCTCTGAGGTTTGATATTCTGTTCGATGCTTCTCTGTCTCTGGATCTATTTTTGTTCATCAGTCTATGTTGTTCATTATATGAGTGAGATCATGTGATACTTATCTTTCTCCAAATGGCTTATTTGCTCAGCATAATGCTCTCCACATCCATAAAGGCTGTTACAAATGGTAAGAATCCCTTCCTTTTTATAGCAGTGTAGTATTCCTTAATGTTGATGAACCATCATTTTTTAATCCACCCATCTGCTGATGGGCACTTAGGCTGTTTCCAAATCTCAGCTATGGTGAATTGTGCTGTTATGAATATAGGGGTGCATATATCCTTTCTGATTGGTGTTTCTGATTTGTTGGGATATATTCCTAAGAGTGGGATCACTAGGTCAAATGGGAATTCCATTTTTAGTTTTTTGAGGAAACTCCATGCTGTTCTCCACAGTGGCTGCACCAGCCTGCATTCCCACCAGCAGTGCACGAGGGTTCCTTTTTCTCCGCCTCCTCGCCAGTACTTGTTGTTTGTTGATTTGTTGATGGTAGCCATTCTGACAGGTGTGATGTGATACTTCATTGTTGTTTTGATTTGCATCTCTCAGATGATTAGTGACTTTGAGCATTTTTTCATATGCCTCTTGGCCTTCTCTATGTCCTCTTTCTTTTTCATATATTTTATTGATTTTTTTACAGAGAGGAAGGGAGAGGAATAGAGACTCAAAAACATCAATGAGAAACATCCATCAGCCTCCTCCTGCACCCTCCACTGGGGATGTGCCTGAAACCAAGGCACCAGCCCTTGACCAGAATTGAACCCAGGACCCCTCAGTCCGCAGGCTGACGCTCTTTCCACTGAGCCAAACCGGTTTTGGCATCTATATCCTCTTTCAAAAAGTGTCCATTTAGGTGCTTTGTCCACTTTTTGATTGGGTTGTTTATCTTCCTTTTGTTAAGTTGTATGAGTTCCCTATAAATTTTGGAGATTAAACCCTTATCAGATGTAACATTAGCAAATATGTTATCCCATGCAGTGGGCTCTCTTGTTGTTTTGTTGATGGTTTCTTGACTCTACATAGAGTCATAGAAACTTCTCCAAAGAGGACATTCAAATGGCCAAGAGACATTTGAAAAAAAAAAATGCTCAACGTGACTATCAGAGAGAAGCAAGTTAAAACAATAATGAGGTACTACCTCACACCTGTCAAAATGGCTACCATCAATAAATCAATAAACAAGTGCTGGCGAGGATGTGGAGAAAAGGGAACCCTTGTACACTGTGGTGGGAATGCAGACTAGTGCAGTCACTTATTCTTAACTCTTCCCCTCCCAAAAATAACACACTCGCAAAACCCCACACAGGTAACAGAGAAATGCCAAAATGACCCATTTTGCAAACATACAAGGTACAGCCATTACAGAAAACAATATGGAGTTTCCTCAAAAAATTAAAAATGGGCCGAAACCGGTTTGGCTCAGTGGATAGAGCGTCGGCCTGCGGACTGAAAGGTCCCAGGATCGATTCCGGTCAAGGGCATGTACATTGGTTGCGGGCACATCCCCAGTAGGGGGTGTGCAAGAGGCAGCTGATCGATGTTTCTCTCTCATCGATGTTTCTAATTCTCTATCCCTCTCTCTTTCTCTCTGTAAAAAAATCAATAAAATATATTTTAAAAAATTAAAAATGGAACTGTCATTTGACCTGGTGATCCCACTTCTCGGATTATATCCTAAAAAGCCTGAAACAACAGTCAGAAAGAATATATGCACCCCATGTTCATAGCAGCATTATTTACTACTACAATAGCTAAGATCTGGAAACAGCCCATGTGCCCATTACTAGATGAATGGGTTAAAAAACAATGGCACATTTACAACATGGAATACTATGAAGTTGTAAAAAAGAAGCATCTCTTACCCTTTGAGGCAGCATGGAGGGCTCTGCAGAGTATCATGCTAAGTGAACTAAGCCAGTCAGAGAGAGACAAGTACCACATGATTTCACTTAGATGTGAAATATAATAAACAAAATAAACTGATGAACAAAATAGATCCAGTGACACTGAAGCATGCAATAGACTGACATATTTCAGAGGGAAGGGATGGGTAGGGTGAGATTAATCAAGGAACTTATATGCATCCCCATGGACGCAGACAATACTGCAATGAAGGCCTGAGGATGGGAGGGGGACGGGATGGAGTGGGGAGGGGAAAGAGGACATTTGTAATACTTTCAACAATAAAAATAAATTAAAAAAAATAAAAATAAGCCCTCGCCAGTTTGGCTCAATGGATAGAGTGTCGGCCTATGGACTGAAGGGTCCCAGTTTGATTCTGGTCAAGGGCTCATGCCTGGATTGCGGGCTGGATCCCTAGTGTTGGGTGTGGGGGAGGCAACCAATCAATGATTCTCTCTCATCATGGATGTTTCTATCTCTTTCCCTCTCCCTTCCTCTCTGAAATCAATTAAAAAAATGTTTTTAATAAAAATAAAATAAAAACAAGATTGACTGTGAGCTGAGAATTGTTGAAGCTGGTAATGGGAATACAGGGCTCATTGTACTCTCCTGTCTATTTTTGTTTAATGTTTAAAATTTTCTCATAATTAAAAAATCAAGACAAGTTGGGAAAGGATGGAGGAAAGAAGCCGCAAGAGAAGAGCAGGAAGAAAAGAAGAAAAAGAATAATCATGCTGCTGATGTCATAATGGTGGGTATTTTATAGGTTACTGGGCATTTACCCTCAGGAGCTCAGC
Organism: Pipistrellus hanaki; assembly: GCF_964339955.1. Lineage (NCBI taxonomy): Eukaryota > Metazoa > Chordata > Mammalia > Chiroptera > Vespertilionidae > Pipistrellus > Pipistrellus hanaki. The sequence continues at coordinate 7,296,263 of NC_140509.1, read as the reverse complement.
AGAGACAGGCTAGCTTCTAGCTTCTTCCCTTACCCCTTTCCTGCCAGCCACAGATCCCTGCTGCCTGGAGGGGGAGGCCCCGCTGACACTCACAAGACAACACATGTTCCTGGGAGCTCTCATTCCCAGCCCTGCCCACACTCGCCAGAAGCTCTGCAGCCACGTCTCCACTTTGGACTGAGAGCTGAGAGAGGCTGCGCTCCGTGGAGCCTGCTGGCCACGGCACCCGGTCTCTCCCCAGCCCACCCCAGCAGGTCCTGATTGCTGCTGAATGCTTGCCACGGATTAAAGAGTAAAATATGCCCAGATAAAGCCTTATTCTCTAGACCACATGTGTCAAACACAAGGCCCGCGGGCCAAATCCAGCCCGCCAGGCCTTGCAATGTGGCCCGCACAGCGCTGTCATCACTGCACTCCGCTGTCAGTTTATGACATTGTCAGTTTATGACTGTTCAGTAAACCATTCGGCCCGCGATTTAGGCTGGATTTTAGATTTTGGCCCCTTCTCTGATTGAGTTCGACACCCCTACTCTAGACAATGCCCTTCATGAGTTTTTGTTGTTTGTTTTTGTTTAAGGGGCAGGACCAGCAAAGGAGCGCCTGTTCATGCTGGTGTAGTTTACGGTTCTGTCAGGTTATTTATTCCCTCGCACTCACCACGCTGTGTGCTGGAAAAGTTGCCTCCTCTCGGAGCGTGCCACAGAGTCAGAAAGGCCGGGGAACACTGTGTACCTGAGGAACACTGGTAATGCTGTTGGCCATTTTGTTAAAACACAGCTATTCTTAACTCTGCCCCTCCCCAAAAAACACACTCACAAAACCCCACACAAGTAACAGAGCAATGCCAAAATGACCCATTTTACAAACATGAAAGTAAGAAATAGTATATATCCATAATAATAAAAGCATAATAAGCAAATTGACCGAATGGCCGAACAGCAGAATGACCATCCGGGCGACCTTCCAGACGAAGCCCGGACTCTGAGGGCCCAGCTGCCTCGGCCCTCGCAGCCCCGGCTGCCGCCACCCTCTGTGGGGCAATCGATGGAGGGCGGGGACCTCCATGATCAATCACCCCACAGAAGGTGGAGGCAGCCGGGACTGTGAGGGCCAAGCCCCTCATACAAATTTCGTGCATTGGGCCTCTACAGAGGTCTTTACTCAAACTTCTTCAGAACAGACTCGCCCAGGCCGTGGCATTTTGTGGAAGAGCCACATTCAAGGGGCCAAAGAGCCTCATGTGGTTCACGAGCCGCCGTTTGCCAACCACTGAGCTAGCCCGGTGCTGGACTGGACCCGGCTCCAACATGGAAAGAGAACTCTGGACACTGCTCTGATCTGAGCTCTACTAAAGCCCTAGTTACACTTCCTCCATGGCTGGACCAATGGAAATGGGACTTTGGAAACCGAGGGGTGAAATGCCACCGAAATAAAGCTTTTTACTATATTTCATCTCTCATGAGGACCTCCAGAAATTCTTATTCCAGTGGTATCTCCAAGAGCCCCACTTCCATGAGCAACCGGGGAGACAAGGCCATCACCTATCCTGAAACAACATGACCCTGACGTTGGTCATTTAGCTGAGAGCACTTGAGAAATTCTGTTTCCCTGACACTGCCCCCAACCAAATCCCTTTCTCCACATGCATCAACTCCCGCCACCCCCACCACACACAATAATTGCCCCCTGTGGTGTCCTCCGGGATGGTCCTGATTTATAAAATGTCATTGTAGCACTTGAAACAAGTGGAAACTGGGGTCCAGAGAGGTTAAGTAAACTGCTCAAGGTCACACTGTAAGGGATGGAGGTGGGATTCACACCCTCCTCTGGCTCTGAAGCCTGTGAGAACTTGAGGTTTGGAAAGCCACGATGCCCAGAAACTGTGGCCACTGGAAAGGCTGTGCTCAGATCTCCGGGGTGTGTGTCTGCTTCTCCAGTTTCCCACCCTCCTCCGGGAACCCCACGGAACTACATGTTATGTGAACAGATGTCCTTCCTCGCTGGGCCCGGCTCTCTGAGGTTCAAGTGCTTGGGCCTCCTTTTTTGACTTCAGCTTTGCCCATCTCCCCCGCAGTGGCCCTGAACTTTAATACCTTCCTCCGTGTGTTACCTTATTTGGTTCTCAGAGCCACAAAGAGGTCTGGAAAAGGATCCCGGCCAGAATTAAAAAAAAAAAAAATTGCTTGTGCAGTGACTCAGGCTCACGCTCTGAAAATCACAAACACAGGAAAACAAATTTGGCCTCAAAAGCAACGACCAGAAGCCGCTGAAGTGGGCAGAGTGGAGGCGCCAAGATGTCACAATGTTTAGTTTGTGCTTAATTCTGTGTTTTGAAATGAGTTTGTCTTTATTCAGCTCCCCCATGGCTGGCTGGCCTTCTTTCTTTCTTCCTTTCTTTCTTTCCTCAGTTTCTAGAGTTTACACACCAATCCCAAAAATTATAGATTGCTGGTGCCAGAGCTACACCTATGTTTAGATGTAGCTATTACAATCTCTTAAAGCCAATTCAGTGTCTCTCTTCTCTTCCTCCTCCTTCTCCTTTCTCCCTCCACGCCCCTCCTCCTCCTTCTCTTCCTCTCTTCCTCCTCTTCCTCTGTCTTTAATACTGAAACTCTACAAGGTAGATGTTCTTATTATCTCCATTTTATGGGGGAAAAGAGGAGCATAGGAGGTGAAGTCACTTGTCCAAGGTTCCAGAGCTCAGGATTTCCAGAGCCAGGGTAGCCCCTTGCAGTCAGGACACTGGCCACAGGCCATGCAGCTGCTGAGCCCCGGTCCTTAGCGCTTGCCCTACCCTTCCTCTGGCAGACCCCTTCCTCTTGCATTTCAGTTCTCTCCCTCCCAGTGTTGGAGTTCCCAGCTCTGGCTCCTCCTCCTCAGCGCCCTTCAGAGTGCTTCTCTGTACTGCTCGCTGCTGGGGGAGGCCTCAGAATCCCTCCTGCTCTCCGCCTGGCTCCCAGTGTCTCTCTCTCCATGAGGGACAGGTTCTTTGCTTTACCTCTCACGCGGTGCTGATTCTTGCACGCCTGAGCCATACGCCCCCATACCGCCCCTTTGCCTGGGGTGCCCTGGCCTGGGTTTCTCAACTTTTGATCCCAGCCATAAGAAATACATGTGACATCACGAACCAGTGCCCACGGGTACGTGATCCAACGCCAGGCAGTGTCTAGGCTGTTGCAACAGTGGTGGACAACACCACATTCGTGTTCAAGGTAGAATGCAGGTGCCAGGTCACCCCAGTTAGAATTCCAATCCAGTTTGTGTTCACACCCAGAATAGAGTTATTCCAAATATTCAGCCGTAGTTCAGCCTGGACCCTAGGAAGTCAAAACAGCCAGGGGAAGGCGGCAAGAGAGGAGACGGGGCGCTGTGGGCGGGCGGGAGGCAGGCACAGGGGGTGGTTCTCAGAGCAGCAGTTATTTACCAGGGAACACAGCAGTGTTAGAACATGTAACAGCTGCTGCCTCTGCTCTAAAGCCTTCCACCACCAGCTCTGTCCACTTCTTGCAGTGTCCCTCACCCACGCCACCATCTGAAATAAGCCTGCTCTCAGGTTCCTGGCTTTTCTGCCACTTGCTACTTTCTGCCCCCTCCTTGTTTGGAAAAGATCCCAAAGGTCACCCTAATTAATCCTGATTTCTGAAGGAAAAGCAGCCTGCTCAGACAAGCCAATGAGGGGGCTCGCGTGGCAAAGGCGTGCATTGTAGGGCTGTTGGTCCGCTTCCGCTCTGCACCAGCAGGGCTGGGCGCAGCACAGCAGCCTGAGACCCTGGTCCCAGGGCCTCGCTGCAGAGGAGGGCGTTGGTGGTGGGGCCAGGACACGTTTCTCAGCAGGCTCTGACCGTGGTACTGGGAAGCGGGCGCCCAGCACAGGCATATCGGGATACATCTTCAGAGTATCTTGGCAACCGAATCCATTTGTTTTAGAAGCAAACTCTTATCAGGTTTCTTGATTGTTGACTCAGATTAAGACCTTGAACAACTTCCTCAAGTTTCACTGTCATACCTTTCATATTGCAAAATGGGAAAACAAGAATGACCTTCCTGAAGCAAAAAGGTGTGTGAGGATTAAAACACCCCCCCCCCCTTTTAAAGTGGCAGTTAAAGGGAAAGAATTTTTATTTAATTCTCACCCGAGAATATGTGTGTGTTTAAAGTGATTGATTTTTAGAGAGAAAGAAAGGGGAGTGTGATGTGTGTGTGTTGTGTGTGTGTGTGTGTGTGTATGTTGTGTGTGTGTGTTGTGTGTGTGTGCAGACATGTGCGCACGAGAGAGAGAGAGAGAGAGAGAGAGAGAGAGAGAGAGAGAGAGAGAGAGAGAAATTTGTTGTTCCATTAATTTTTGGGAAACACTGGTTGATTCTTATTTAAAAAATATATTTTGTTGATTTTTTACAGAGAGAAAGGGAGAGGGATAGAGAGCTAGAAACATTGATGAGAGAAACATAGATCAGCTGCTTCCTGCACACTTCATACTGGGAATTGCCCACAATCAAGGTACATGCCCTTGACAGGAATCAAACCTGAGACTCTTCAATCCACAGGCCGACACTCTATCCACTGAGCCATACTGGTTAGGGCAACACTGGTTGATTCTTGAAATCTGGACCTTTGGATCCTAACTGCTCACCTACCTGCCAGCCTGATCATCCCTAACTGCCCTCCCCTGCCAGCCTGATCTTGCCCCCAACTGCCCTCCTCTGCTGGCCAATTTGGTTCTGATTGGTCAGGTTCTATGCCAGTCAGTGTCAAAAGCTCCACCTCCTAGGCAGCCATTGGCTCCCCACAACACCCACATTTGGTTCTGACTGGTCAGTTACTATGCCAGGCAGCATCTCTGGGCCTATCAACGGAGCCTGATCAGAAAGGCGGGGATGATCAGCAGCCCGGGTGGAGGACTGGAGAGAAATGGAAGCCCACTGCTGGCCAGACTAGGAGAGAAAGAGAGAGGCAAGTGCTGATCAAAAGCTGCCACAGAGGCAACAGATCAGTCCCTGCTTCTCTCTTCAGGCCTCTCTCTGGCCCTGATTTGCAGCCCCCTCAGAAATCAGTGCTGGGGCACCCCACCTGCAGCAGAAGCAGGCTAACTTCAAGTTGGTGGAGTGGCGGTAACTGATCGATATATTAGGGGATATATATATTTAATATTTAATATATTTAATATTTATGTAATATATTTTATATATTAGGATTCTCACACATTTCTTTCTTTCTTTTTTAAAATATATTTTATTGATTTTTTACAGAGAGGAAGGGAGAGAGATAGAGAGCTAGAAACGTCGATGAGAGAGAAACACCAACCCAGCTGCCTCTTGCACACCCCCCACAGGGGATGTGCCCGCAACCAACGCACATGCCCCTGACCGGAATCGAACCTGGGACCCCTTAGTCCGCAGACCGACGCTCTACCACTGAGCCAAACCGGTTTCGGCAGGATTCTCACACATTTCTAATTTAGATTATTTCAATGATGAGAGTTAGATGAGATTTTGGACTTTGAGCTAATGCTCTAATGGGTTGAGACTTTTTAGGACCTTGGAGAAAGGCAAACATATTTTGCGTATTAGGATGTACATAAATCTTTGAAGATCCCAGAATAGAATGTGGTAGACAGAATAATGGTCCCCCAAAGATTTCCACATCCTAATTCCTCGAACCTATGAACCTGTATATGTTACGTGGCAAAATGAAATCAAGGTAGTAGATGGAATGAGTGGAGCCCCCAAGGACACAGCCGAAACCCTCAGGAGTATCAGCTTCCTTCCTTCACTCCCGGGGCACCAGAACCCCTTTTTTACAGGAGGAAGAGAACACAGATGACCTTAAAAAAGAGACATTATCCTTGATTATAAGGGTGGGCCCAAAGTAATACAGGGGCCCTTAAAAGTGAAGCAGAGAGTCAGATGACTATGAAGAATGGCCAGAGCCCTGGCCAGGTAGTTCAGTTGATTAGAGCATCATCCCAATAAGCCAAGATTGCAGATTTGATCCCTGGTCATGGCACATACAAGAATCAACCAATATATGCAAAAATAAGTGGAACAACAAGTCTCTCTCTCTCTCACCAATAATAATAATAATAACAATAATAATAAGCTCTAACTGGTTTGGCTCAGTGGATAGAGTGTCAGCTTGCAGACTGAAGGGTCCCAGGTTTGATTCCAGTCAAGGGCATGTATCTTGGTTGTGGGCATACCCCCAGTAGGGGGTATGCAGGAGGCAGCTGATGCATGTTTCTCTCTCATTGATGTTTCTAGTTCTGTATCCCTCTCCTTTCCTCTCTGTAAAAAAATCAATAAAATATATTTAAATAATAATAATAAAGAAACAGAAAATGGAACATTCTGACAGTTGGCCTGATCTCTCTGAAAGTCAATGTCATGAGAAAAAGGATGAAAAGACATTCAGGGCCATAACAACCAGCTCAATGAGCAGTCCTGCACCAACATTAGTCTCAACAAATCTGCTATAAAGGACATTTATAGTGCAATTTGAGTATGGTCTGGATATTAGATAAAATGAAAGTTTACAAGAATAAAAAGAAAGAGATTGTGGACTAAAAAAGGGTTATAAAATAATATGAAGGATCTGATGTGATTTGAGTTAAAAAGTATGTGAATAGAAAAAGACTCAAATTGATATATACTATAATCAGATATTAACAGTGGTAATTTTTGGTAAGGGGACGATGATATTTTATTTTTGCCTTCTTGGATTTTCTCCCTTTCTACTCTGCACATGCATTATTTTATAATAACAAAACATTGTTCTATAAACATATAAGGATAGCCGTGGCTGCTGTGGCTTAGTAGGTTGAAGTGTTGTCCCATGTACTGAAAGGTTTCAAATTTGCTTCCTGGCCAGGACACATACCTAGGTTGCAGGTTCGGTTCCCAGTTGGGGCACATACAAGAGGCAACTAAGCAATGTTTCTCTCTCACATTAATGTTTCCCTCTCTCTCTCTCTCTCTCTCTCTCTCTCTCTCTCTCTCTCAAATCAATAAACATATCCTCGGTTGAAGGTGTTTTAGAAAGCATCCTATATAATAAAGAGGGAATATGCAAACAGATGCAGTGTTCACTGGGTAGGTACTCAACAAGTGATTGCTAGTTATTATTATAACTAAAGGCCCAGTGCACCCCTATTAGGCTGATCAGGCTGGGCCGGGCACAGGCAGTTGGTGGGCCAGTCCTGCCCCCTGATTGAACTCCCAAACTCCCGTTGAGGACACAATTTGCATGTTAGCCTTTTATTATATAGGATAATGATTTTAAAACAGAGCATTTTGCCTGGTTGGTGTGATTAGTGGTTGTGTGTTGACATGTGAGCTAGGGGGTTACTGTTTGATTCCCAGTCAGGACACATGTCCAGGTTATGGACTCTATCCCCAGTGAGGGATGTGCAGAACATGGGGGTGTGCAGGAGGTAGCTGATCAATGATTTTCTCTCATCATTGATCTCTCTGTCTCTCCTTCCCTCTCCCTTCCTCTCTGCAATCAATAAAAATATATTTTAAAACAATAACAACAACAAAAACACAGGGCATCAATTAGAAGCCAGTTTTTAAGCAGGTTTTGAAATAAGAACATGATGTGGAGAAATATAATTTTGTCAGTTAATTTAAGCCTCAGCTCTACAACTCAGCTCTCCCTGGAGTTCAATTATTTTGGTTTCTCCACAGAGAAGTCTAAGTAAGGGTGAGAAAGCAGAGCATCCACAAACAAGAGCAGATGAAGAGCGTATCATGGGAGAGCCATCTGTGGGATCCCCGAAGGCCCTATTTCCATTGTGTGGACATCAACAAGAAGAAAAGATATGTAACCGTTTTAAGTTTTCCTCAACCAGCCAAAGGAAGGTGGGTCTCAAGGTGCATTTTGGTGTTGAGAGAGAAGACAACCAGGTGACTCCATCCAGGAAGTGTCACGTTGGCGTCCCCTGCAGGCAGACCATCTGTGCCTGGCTCTGCGGTGTCCTGGGGGATTATAAAAAAGCAGAGGCCTCTGGAGTCTTCCTGCCCCTGAAGAGCCAGCCGTGTTTGCAGAAAAGCATGAGGTCACTCCTTCCACTTGCATCTTACAGACTCCCCCGAGGGACTGAGCTTCTAGAAAAGGAGGTATATGGATGCAGAGTTCCTTGAAAATATTGTAGGATGGAATCTTTCTCACAAGCATCTTCTCTTGGTTCTCTGTGGGCTTTTTGTTTGGGGCTATGGCGTTGTTTTATTTAGATAACAAACAATATTTGGGCACATGTGGGAAGAGAAAGGTCGAAAGATGGTAGGAGGAACTGGATTAATTGGGTAATTAGGCAGCGATGTGGGTGATTGTTAACTTTCCTGCTAGCTACGTTCAGGCACAAGGACACGGTTTATTTTTCTTAGTATTCACAAGTGACTCAGACCTTTTGCTATTCAGCAGTCACAGGATCTTCACATTTCCCCCCACAAATTCCTCTGGGCAATGCCTTCTTTTCTGTCTCTCTGGCAAAATGGATTTTTTCCTTCTGCTGTTCCTCTTTATCTACTAAGACCATCAGGTGGTTCCGATTCATCGGTAACCTCCAAACCCATCTTTCCCAGATCCCCTACCCACAGTGCTGTGTCAGGAGGCTGCTTTGGAATAGCAGCTGAGGGCTTTGTCCCCCGGATGTTCTCTTCTCAGTGGCCTTTCCTCTGTTCTTTGTCAAACCTTTGTTGTCTCCACTCAGGGAGGGTGGCGGCAACTGAAAGGGAAAGGATCCTTCCTGGCTGGGAGCCAGGCCCCTGTGGGAAACAGTAAGGACTTAGCTGCAAGGCCTACTCTCAAGGCTTGAAAAGTCCCTCCCACCCCTACCCCAACCCCCAACCCCACCTCCGGATGAGGTCAGGGTCCCTGGGCTGAGAAGGACCCTGACAACTCAGGCCCAGTGTATCCAGGCCTGGAGCTGTGCATGCTGGGAGTTAGTCCCCGGAGGGGAGGAATGCCTTGTAACTGTTCAGGGGCCTTCAGTGGTTGTTCAGTGAGATATCATACAAACAGGCTGTGTGGCCATTACCGGGCCACCCTCGGGGAATGCTGTTTTAATTATTCCCAGTAATCCCTTTGGATAGAGTGAGCAACAACGAAAGTAAGAGTCATCATGTGCGGAGAATGGAGGGGCACCAGGACTGTGAGCCCCCAGCACTTTCCAGCCGGACCAGCATAACAGGCGATATTCAGGAGCAGAGAGCCACCTTCCCGCATCCTGGCAGCACAGAAGTCCTGGAAACTAGATACAGGCAGGAGGAAGGCCGGGTATAGGATGGCCAGAGCACAGCTAATTGCAGCCTGTGGTAATTGCCACCTACATTAAGCACAGGAAGCCGTGTGGACTGGTCTGAGGGGCCCTGAAGGGCAGGTCAGAGATAACGAGGTGTTTGTGAAGGAAGAAGGAAATTACATCCCTGGGCTGGCAATTCCCCGGGCCACCGAACCACTTATGAAGTCTTGTCCCGGGGAAGACAGCAAGGAAACAAGGAGAGGAGAAGGCACTGGTGATAGCAACAAATAGCTCAAGCAATGTGAAGACCATTGGACTAAACCCACGGTCGGCAAACTCATTAGTCAACAGAGCCAAATATCAACAGTACAACGATTGACATTTCTTTTGAGAGCCAAAATTTTTAAACTTAAACTATATAGGTAGGTACATTGTTATTAACTTAATCAGGGTACTCCTAAGCTGGCCTTTGCTAAAAACTCAAGGGGCCCAAGAGCCGAATGTGGCTCGAGAGCCGCGGTTTGCTGACCATTGTTTAATCACTAAACAATACGGAAATCACTGGTGCTGTCCTTGCTGAGAATGGCTTCAGCAGAGTGTGGGGAGAAAGCACAACTGCAGGAGGCTGGGGTGTCCGCAAAGACAGTAAACAGACAACTGGTACCTGACATCGGCCTGCGAAGGGCAGTAGCAGGATCTGGACATGGGGTCCAAGGAGGAGGCTTTGACCTTGGGGAGCCTTCGAATATGCACCAACATTGACAGGAAGCAGCAAGTGGAGAGAGCGCTTAGAAGAGAGAGGACAGGCAGGGGGCGCACTCGGTAGCGAGGACCCTGAGAAGCTAGGAGAGGACCCAAGCCACAGCCCAGATAGGAACCTGCCTGAGGAGGAGGAGGAAAGGCTGAGGACGCAGGTGTCTGCAGAGGAGGTGGTTAGGGCGCTAACGCCTCTGTGAAGTGGGCGGGGCAGGGTCTGCTCATTGGGGTGGGTCGATGGGTGGGAAAGGTTAGCAAACTCAAACAATTGAAATGGCTACTAGCGTGGGTACACATTCTAGTCGTGCAAGAAAAACCTTGTATTTCAGCCCTTTTCTTCCTTGCTTTCTTTTTTTCTTCCTTCTTTCATTTCTTACTTTTTCTCTCCCTCTTTGTACAAAATTACTTTATCTGAAGGAATGGTACAAAGGAAAGTAGATGTTTTGAGACAATTGCTTATTTTGATTTTCAGCTCTTCTTCCTGTAGGGGGCAGATGCTTCATCTAAGTCAACTCGAGAAGAGATGGCAGGCAGGACGGGGGAGCTCCGGAGCTCTGAGGAGGGCGATGGGCTGCAAACACCAACGTGGAGGTCTCCAGCGGCAGTGACATGCCTCCGGGAGAGAGATGAGGATGAAAACCCAAATCTGAAATCCCAAAAATTAGAGGCCCAGCAAAGGAAGAAGAATCAGGAAATAGAATTGAGAAGAGAAAGAAAAGCAGGAGAATGTCATATCACAGAACTAAGGGAAGGGAATATTTTAAGTAAAATAAGAGGCCAATTAGAATTAGTACTATAAAACATCTGAGGCTGTCACATCTGGGGCATAAAAACAGTGTCCAGTTATAATCATAATCATCGTAATACCTACTATTTATTCATAGTGCCTGATTTGGTCATTCAACCAAGCCATCAATCAATCATATGTTGACACCGCCGAAGCCGGTTTGGCTCAGTGGTAGAGCATTGGTCTGTGGACTGAAAGGTCCCAGGTTCGATTCTGGTCAAGGGCATGTGCATTGGTTGCGGGCACATCCCCGGTTGGGGGTGTGCAGGAGGCAGCTGGTCGATGTTTCTCTCTCATCGACGTTTCGAGCTCTCTATCTCTCTCCCTTCCTCTCTGTAAAAAAATCAATGAAATGTATTAAAAAAATATGTTGACACCGTGTGCCAAACTCTGAGCCAGGAATCGTGCTTCCTCTCCTGGCGCTCATTGGGCTCCTCAACCTTCCTCCCTGTCACACATGGAAACACGGTGGTGGGTGTCCGTCCCCTGGGGTGAATGGGGATGAGGCTCCTAGGGTGCTGCAGCCCCCAGGCAACACTGATGGCTGGGAGGTCAGCACCTCGTTCCCCGCTGCCTCTGATCCAAGCTCTTTCTATGCCGTCGGTGCTCTGACTGCACCGCAGCTTCATCGCTACCAGGGCAGAGCGGGGACCACCCAGGTAAGAGCTGCTCATGGTCTCCGGGGGCTAGTCAGAGCCTTGGAGAATGAGACGGGTTTCAAAAGCTTGGTGCTGAAACAGAAAGCTAAATTAGACTGTTCGGTTTCCAGTAATGAGAAGGGGGGCAGGAAAGAGGAAATGAGGGAGAGAGAGAAAAGGGAGGAGAGAGAGAGAGAGAGAGAGAGAGAGAGAGAGAGAGAGAGAGAGAGAGAGAGAGGAAGAAGCTGGTTCCAAAATGAGGAAGATGAAGCTCTGAGGACCGTGGAGCAGCCTGAGACTCAGCCTTAGTATCAGGAGGTGAAAACATCGTTTGTCTGGCACACGCGGGTCGGAGGCGCTGATGCCAGCCCTGCCTGCTCAGAGGGAAACACCCGGTGAGAAAATTGTTTCCTGCCGCCGAGCTCAAGGAAAGCAGGACTTCTGGGATCACCGCCAACGGGATAAAGGAGCTCACTATTAAAAAGAAAGCCTTTGAGATTAATTCAACCCTTAAAAAAAAGAAGAAGAAGAAAAAAAAAAGAACAAGGCAGTTCTATTTGTCCTAATACGGAAGGATTTCCAACGTGTTTTTTATTTATTTTTTTATTTTATTTAATTGATTTTTTACAGAGAGGAAGGGAGAGACAGAGAGCTAGAAACATCGATGAGAGAGTCATCGATCAGCTGCCTCTTGCACACCCCCTACTGGGGATATGCCCACAACCAAGGTACATGCCCTTGACTGGAATCGAACCTGGGACCCCTCAGTCCGCAGACCAATGCTCTACCACTGAGCCAAACCGGCTTCGGCTCCAACGTGTTTTTAAAAAATATATTTTTATTGATTTCAGAGAGGGAGATAGAAACATCAATGATGAGAGAGAATCATTGATCGGCTGCCTCCTGCACACCCCCCACTGTGGATCGAGCCTGAAACCTGAGCATGTGCCCTCGACTGGAATCACACCTGGGACCCTCTGGTCCTCAGGCCGACGCTCTATCCACTGAACCCAACCAGCTAGGGCTCCCACAGAGTTCTTTCAGTGGAAAGTGCAGCAGTGTTTAGAGCTATTTTGGAGCGCCATGGATGTTTGCGTATTCAAAGACTGGGGAAGGGTATGCGAGGAACTGATGGCAAAGGTGACCTGGGATCAAGGTGGAGCCTTTGCTTTATGCTCTTTTGAATTTTGTACCAAGCACGAGCATACAAACAGCCACTCCCCAATTTGCTTTGGAAACGTTGACATTTGTATACTGGGTTTTCTTAAAGCACGAAATGCCAGAGTCTACAAACCACACCCTGAGTGCTCTCCATGTGAGGTTACTGGCCAAACCAGCCCCGCAAGTGTGACTTTCCAAAAGGCCAGACACTGTCAAGAGAGACGGGGTGAGTGGTGGGGGCTTGGGGTAATCGCAGCCCCTGAGGTCAGGGAGACGAGACCCTGGAGAGAGCTGGCCTCTTTATAAACGAGGAAACCAAAGGCCTAAAGAGGAAGGGACTTACCTGCCTAATAAAGAGCCTGCCATGTGTGTAAATAAGGGAGAACAGTAAGTCTCTGTATCCATGTTTGTATAATGAACTCTTCGAAGATGTACAAAACATTCATACGAATGGCTGTGTGCAGAAGGAAGGCGGGAAGTGGGAGACAGAGATAGGAAGGAGATTTTCACTTTGAACCTTTTGTAATCCTTGATCTATTTTGCTTTAATCCTCACTGGAGGATATTTTTTCCATTGATTTTTATTTTATTATTTTTTAAAAAATTCTTTCTTGTTTAAAGTATTACATATGTCTCCCTTTTCTCCATTGACCTCCCCGGTCCCCCCCACCCCCAGCACATGTTTTTACTGCCCTTTCCCTAGTGTCTGTGTCCATTGGTTATGCTCATATGCATGCATACAAGTCCTTTGGTTCATCTCTTACCTCCCTCCCCCCCCCCACCCCGCCCCTGCCTTCTATTTGATGCTTCTCTATCTCTGGATCTATTTTTGTTCATCAGTTTATGTTGTTAATTTTTCCATTGATTTTTTAAAGAAACTGGGAGCACTGGAACCGGTTTGGCTCAATGGATAGAGCATCGGCTTGGGGACTGAAGGGTCCCGGGTTCAATTCCGGTCTAGGGCATGTACCTTGGTTGCAGGCATATCCCCGGTAGGGGGTGTGCAAGAGTCAGCTGATTGATGTTTCTAACTCTCTATCTCTCTCCCTTCCTCTCTGTACAAAATCAATAAAATATATTAAAAAAGAAAAAAAATAAAAAGAAGAAGAAAGTGGGAGGGAGGGAGGAGAGAGGAGAGAAAAATATTGTGTAAGAGAGACATATCGATTGGTTGCTTCCCACAAGTGCCTGGCAATTGAACCTGCAACCCAGGTACGTTCCTCCAACTGGGAATCCAACCTTCAACCCTTAGGTGTGCAGGCTTGTGCTCTAACTACTGAGAAACACTGGCCAGGGAAATCCTTGATCTATTTACTGAACAGTACAAACCTATTTTAAAACTTTAAAAAAATATGTTTTTATTGATTTCAGAGAGAGGAAGGGAGAGGGAGTGAGAGATAGGAACATCAATGATGAGAGATCAATAATTGGCTGCCTCCTGCAAGCCCCCCACTCCGGGGGCGGGGGTCAAGCCTGCAACCCAGGCATGTGGCTGACTGGGAATCGAACCATGAGCTCCTGGTTCATAGGTCGATGCTCAATCACTGAGCCATGCCAGTCAGGCTTAAGAACTTTTGAAATAGAGGTGGTCCATGACATCTGCATGAGTTACAAATCAGATTTCAAGGATGACATCATGGCGCTGTGGGCCTAGAGACAGCTGAAGGACCCGATGTTGAAAGCACAGGTCAAATCCAGCTGCTTCAAATGCCACTGGCCGAATTATTTCGTCATATTAAAATGTGCTTGAAATGACATGGGCTATGAGCTGGGCTTGGATCTCGTTTTTGATTATGGGTAGATTTGTCAAAATCATGCAGTAACAGCCAAAACCGGTTTGGCTCAGTGGATAGAGCGTCAGCCTGCAGACTGAAGGGTCCTGGGTTTGATTCCGGTCAAGGGCATGTACCTTGATTGTGGGCACATCCCCAGTAGGGGGCGTGCAAGAGGCAGCTGATGTGAGAGTCTCTCATGGCTCTCATTGATATTTCTAACTCTATTTCTCTCCCTTCCTCTCTGTTAAAAAAATCAATAAAACATATTTTTTAGCCGAAACCGGTTTTGCTCAGTGGATAGAGCGTCGGCTTGGGGACTGAAGGGACCCGGGTTCGATTCCGGTCAAGGGCATGTACCTTGGTTGCGGGCACATCCCCAGTAGGGGGTGTGCAAGAGGCAGCTGATCGATGACTCTCTCATCGATGTTTCTAACTCTCTATCTCTCTCCCTTCCTCTCTGTAAAAAATCAATAAAATATATTTAAAAAAAAAACATTTAAAAAAATATATTTTATTGATTTTTTACAGAGAGGAAGAGAGAGGGATAGAGAGTTAGAAACATCGATGAGAGAGATACATCGACCAGCTGCCTCTTGCACACCCCCTACTGGGGATGTGCCCGCAACCAAGGTACATGCCCTTGACCGGAATCGAACCTGGGACCTTTCAGTCCGCAGACCGAAGTTCTATTCACTGAGCCAAACCGGTTTTGGCAATAAAACATATTTTTTAAAAATCATGCAGTAACAGCCCATTGCTAGCCTGCAAATTCAGTCATGTGGAGAGGTGCCACTGGGCAGGGGAAAGGTTAGTGTCCGAGAAGTCAGGGAAGCCTGGTTCTCACCAAGCATAGCAACTGAATTCCCCTGTGACTTTGGGCGACCTAATTCCTCTCCTTAGGTCAGTTTTCACCCCCGTAAAACTGAAGGATTCCATGAAGTGGTCTCTAGGTTCTCTTTCAGCTCTGATGTTGCTGGATTTTGAAACAGTTATTAGCCATTTAGAACTAAAGGGGAATTTATGAGATCATTTTTCTTTTCTTTCTTTTTTTTAAACGATGAGCTTTTATTTATTAACTAGAGGCCCAATGCATGAAAGTCATGCAAGAGTAGGTCTTCCTTCCCCGGGAGCTGGCCCTGGCTTCCCTCCAGCCGCTGACAGGCACTAAGGACCCAGGCTTCCCTCACAGCCCCAGCTTCATCCAGAAGGATGTCTGGTCTAATTAGCATATTATGCTTTTATTACTGTAGATTACAATTTTTTTTTAATTTTTAAAACATTATGAATTTTTTATTTTTTATTTTTTTTAATAAATTTTTATTGTTCATATTATTACAAGTGTTCCTTTCCCCCCCTTCCCACCCCACCCTCTGCCCTTTCCCCACTCCCCATTGTACTCATCCATAGATGCACAGTTTATGTTCAGTCTCTTCCCACATCCCCCTCTCCCCTTTTCCCCAAGAATCATCAGTTCACTCCCCTTCCATACCTCTGATTCTATTATATTCAACAGTTAATATTGTTCATCAGATTTTTTTTTTAATTTCCTTGGTTTTTAGATTCACTTGTTGATAGTTACGTATTTGTTGTTCATAATTTTTATCTTTATTTACTTTCTCTTCTGAAAGAACCCCCTTCAGCAATTCATATAATTCTGGTTTGGTGGTGATGAACTCCTTTAGCTTTTTTTTATTAGTGAAGCTCTTTATCTGACCTTCGATTCTGAGTGATAGCTTTGCTGGGTAGAGTATTTTTGGCTGTAGGTTCTTGCTGTTCATCACCTTGAATATTTCTTGCCATTCCCGTCTGGCCTGCATGGTTTCTGTTGAGAAATCAGCTGACAATCGTATAGGTGCTCCTTTATAGGTAACCACCTGCTTAGCTCTTGCTGCTTTTAATATTCTCTCTTTGTCCTTTGCTCTTGGAATCTTAATTATGATTTGTCTTGGTGTGGTCCTCTTTGGATTCCTCTTATTTGGAGTTCTGTGTGCTTCCTGGACTTGTAAGTCCAATTCTTTCACCAGGTGGGGGAAGTTTTCTGTCACTATTTCTTTCAGTATGTTTTCGATATCTTGCTCTCTCTCATCTTCTGGGACCCCCATGATTCTGATGTTGCATCGTTTGAAGTTGTCCCAGAGGTTTCTTACATTATCTTCAATTTTCTGGATTCTCTTGCCTTCTAGCTTCTGCAGAGGAGTGTCTTCTGGCTCTTTATGTTCCAAATCTTTGACTTGATTCTTGCGATCTTCTATTCTGTTTTTAGGACTCTGTATAATATTTTTTATCTCAGACAATGTATTCTTTATTTCTTGTTGATCCCTTATCATTTCTTGTTGATCCCTTTTCATATCCTCATAGGTCTCATTTATTTTATCGGCCTTTTCTAGGAGTCTCTTGAAAAACCTTATAAGTGTGGTTTTGAACTCTATATCCAGTCGCTTTTTGTCCTCCATTTCTTTCGTTTGTGATCTATTTGGTTTAGGCATTTTCACAGGCAGCTTTTCTGATGGGGCGGGGTTTCAGGGTGGAGCCTACAGCCTCGGCTTCCGTCAGCCCCGCCCTATGCGACTCCTGAGACTCAGGGTCCTTCAGTACTTGTTGCGAGCACCTCTGAGAGAAAGGTGCCCTCGATTTTTGCCTACTACCAAACAGTAGGCTCTCCCCCAATGAGCCCGAAACTGGGGTTCAGTTCAGTTGGAAGTGGAGTTGGAGGTGGTGTTCAGAGCAGTCTGGAGCCCCTGCCTCCTTCCCGCCAGGGCAGTCCTACGGCACAGCAGGCCGTCCCTTCTCTGCTCGCTGTGTGCGCGCCTCTGGGACCTCCTTTCGCCGCTTCCCCGGGTACCGCCTTACAGCCCAGCTCCCTCTGGATGAGCCTGGGTCCCTGGGGTCTGGCCTAGAACGAGGGTTCAGAGCAGTCGGGGGCCCAGCACAGTCGGAGTGTTTATCTCCTTCCCGCTAGGGAACGCCAGCCAGGCACTCGGCCTCCCTCCACTCCGGCTCCGTCCTCTCCGCACGCGCGCCGCCTGTCTCCATACCTTGGGCTTTTATAGCTCCTCCGTGCTTTCTTTTGGTTTTCTCCTTGCTTCTCGTTGTAGAATTTCCAGTCAGTTGACTTTCCTGTAGTTCTGGGTAATGTCCATTTTATATTTTAGTTGTATTTTATTGAAATTGTTGTGTGCGGCTGCGGCTAGGTGCCTACCCGAGCAGCCATCTTGGATTCTCCAGATTACAATTTTTTTCCTTTATTTTATTTTATTCTTTTTTTTTTTTTTTCATCATTTCAACATTTGCCTTCCCCAGCCCTCCCCCATGCCCTTTTTTACTCCCTGTGAGATCATTTTTCAAAGCCAGAGAGGGTAACTGGCGGTTGGGTCTCCTTTTGCTTATTTGACTTGAAGCTACACAAGAACTATCAAGTGATTTTTGGGGGGCGCCTTTCTCCTACTATCTAGATCTGTGTTCCTCAGAGCTAGTTTAGGTAAACGTTAATCAATGCTCCATGAAATATCTCTAATACATTTGGGAAATCCTATATAATAAATATACTAGAAGCTTGGTGCACAAATTTGTGCACTGTTGGGGTCCAGCCAGCCCCACCCCTGATCAGGATGGGGTGGGGCTGATCAGGGATGAAGCTGGCCAAAGGGAGGGGCTATGGGCAGTTGATCAGCCGGCCCCACCATCTGGTTGAGAGCCGCTAGCAGGGTCATCTAAGACCATCGAAAAACAGATATTTACATTACCATTCATAACAGTAGCAAAATTACAGTTATGAAGTAGCAATGAAAATAATTTTATGGTTGGGGGTCACCACAACATGAGAAATTGTATTAAAGGGTTGTGGCATTAGAAAAGTTGAGAACCACTGAACTAGGAAGTCACAGTTCGATTCCTGGTCAGGGCATATGCCTGGGTTACAGGCTCAATCCCCAGTAGGGGGCAGGCAGAAGGCAGTAGATCAATGATTCTCTCTCATCATTGATGTTTCTATCTCTCTCTCCCTTCTCTCTGAAATCAATAAAAACATTTTTTAATTGAAAAAACTCACATAACTTTAACTCAGCATCTTCCAAAATTGTGAATATGGAACACTTTGGTGTGTCCTGTTACCTCTACTTGGAACAAATGGGATTCGCATGCCTTCATTTTTAGGGAATTTATGAGATCAGCTCTCGGCTGGCAGTTAGGATATTTCTGGGGCCTCTGCAAATATGGGAAGATTTAGCACATTCCTAAGGGAGCCCGAGAATCCTGTGACTCATATGCTCTCCACCCCACCAGCTGAAAGACACCCTCCAGCAGCCGGAGCCTCGGAAATGCCCTGGTTCCCCAGAAGGGCCCCTCCCAGCACCGAGAGGCAGTGGGCATTGCCTTCCGCTCGCTTCTGGCTTTCAGATTCATTTTTGCTTTGAGAACTTTTTTCACTCTTTTTGCTCAGAAATTATAGTTCTCTTTCTCTCCTTGCTCCGTGAGGTTTGTATGATTTCCTGCCTCCTAGAATTTTCATTCCCAAAGAGGTGGGTGGGAAAAGTTTACGTGTGATTTGGGCGCTGGACCTGCCCTGCTTCCCATCCTCCATCAGTCTGAGGTCTTTCTCCCTCTGCTCCCAAAGAAACACTGACTCATCTCCCCCCCCACCCCCCCCACACACACACACTCATTTGGGAAAAATTTAATTTAAAATCTGCATTTCTTAAGACTTCTCTCGATGATTCTCTCTCATCGATGTTTCTAACTCTCTCTCTCTCTCTCTCTTCCTCTCTGTGAAAAAATCAATAAAATATATTTTTTAAAAAAGACTTCTCAATTATTTTGGCCCCTCCACTAAGCCTTTCGTTTAAGGAAAATAAAAATCTCTAAGCAGGCAAAATCGTGTGCTCACCCATCGTCGTGATATGTGCTGTCCTATCTGCCAGTCTGAAACCAAGAAACAATATGCAAAGCTACTTTTGCATTTCGTCTTTCTTTTCTTTTCTTTGAGGTTTTCAGGTTTGTAGCCGAAGCATTAGGACAAAAATGACCAGAGAGCTGCTGCAGACCCAGCTAATTACACAAATGTTTCCCTGAATAAGCATTGAACCCCCAACCCAGGTGCACTGGGCCTCTTTCTCCTGGCCAGCCTTGTGATTGACAGTTACCGACAGCGTGTGCGGTCTGAGCCCCCAGGCCCTGGGAAAGAAGTGGAGGTGAGGAGGCTGCTGGAGGAGGTGGGGGAGGCACCCACTCACTCTCCTGTACACTCTGTCTACTCCACCACAGTTTTCTGCCAGGTTAATTCTCCGGGGAGCTATTTCCTGAAAGCTATGGTTGCTGTTTGAAGGGAGGGCCGTGAAATTGAGTGGGAGTGGGTCACCAAAGAGAAAGAAACAAAATAAAACACAGAGGCTCTGGCCAGGGAGCTCACTTGGTGAGAGCGTTGCCTCCCATAACCAGGCTGTGGTTCGCTCTCTGGTCAGGGCATATGCCCGAAGCAACCAATGAATGCATCTGTGGGTGGAACAACAGATCAATGTCTCCATCTCTCTCTCAACATCAATCAAGATAAAAAGCATGGAAAGGAAGGAGTATTTAGGAGGATGAAAAATGTGATGGTTAATTTCATGTGTCAACTGGGCTAGGCTATGGTGTCCCATTGGGTCAAAAACTAGTCTAGATGCGGCAGTGAAGGTATATTTCAGGTGTGGTTAACATTTACAATCACTTGACTTAATTAAGCAGCCTAGCCTTTATAATGTCGCTGGGCCTCATTCAATCCGCTGAAGGCCTTACGAGCAAAGGCTGAGTTTCCCAAGGAAGAAGGAATTCTGCCTCAGGATGACACCATGGAAACCTGCCTGAGTTCCCTGCCTGCTGGCCTAGGGTGTGGATTTCAGACTCAGGACTGAGATTCCAGCCGGCTGCCTGCTTTTGGCTTTCCCAGCCCCCACAATCCTGTGAGCCAGTTCCTTAAAACAAGCCAATGTTGTGGGGGTGGAAAAACACACACACCAACTTCTCTTCCTATTGGTTTTGTTTCTCTGGAGAACCCGAACACAGAAAGCTCCAGAAGGATGACCTAGAGAGAAAAAATGGAGCTGGTAGATGTGTTTGACCATAATCTGAAAGATGGTTTCTAGTGTTGGCAGATAAATCAGGGAGAGATACTTTAAAACAAAACTGTGCAAAGGGCAAAAAAATCAAAGGAATTGTTAACTCCGGGGAAAACAAAAAGTTGTACAAGAAGAAATGGTCATTTTCCACCCTGCCTTTCTCAGTTGTAAACACTGAATATTGACTTCAGGAGAATGGTGGTGAGAGAAGTTATGTGCGAGTTGTGGTATGAGTTAAGTCCTCATCTGCAGGGAGGAAATTAAAAAATATCTAAAACTGAAAACTTAAAAAAACTTAGCATGTTATTTAGAAACAAGGAGGTAAATAGCAGAAGAAACAATGAAAAGCATGGACCTTAGCTGCTTCTGCTGAGTGAATCGGAGGGATGGGTGGGCAGGGAAACTGCGGTTTATCACTACGACTTGTAGGCGGGCTGGTCTTTCACAAGTCCATGCATGTGTCACTTTGATAACAAACAATAACTTCAAAGTTATGTGGGCTTGTGCCCTGGGCCATCCTGTGTACAAAAGGTCACCAGTTTGATTCCTGGTCAGGGCACAGGTTCAGGTTGTGGGGTTCAGTCCCTGGTCAGAATGTGTACAGGAGGCAACCAATTGATGTTTCTCTCTCACATTGATATTTCTCTCTCATCAATAAAAACATATTAAAAGTAAAAGTTACGTGGGTTCTGCCTTGCTGGTGTGGCTCAGTGGTTGAGCATCGGCCCAGGAAGCAAGAGGTCACTGGTTCCCAGACAGGACACATATCTGGATTATAGGCTTGATGACCAGTGGGAGACATGGGAGAGGCAGCCAATCGATGATGTTTCTCTTTCATTGATGTTTCTATCTCTCAATCCCTTTCCCTTACTCTCTCTCTAAAAATAAATAAATAAATAAATAAATAAATAAATAAAATCAATAAAAAATCAAAACATAGAATTTAAAAAAAAAGTTATGTGGTTCAATATGGAACATTTGGAAAGTACAGAAAAGTATAAAGAAGAAAATAATAACTGCTCATAATCTTCTACTCAGAGAAAGCAGCTATGTACATATGAGAGGAACAGGATTATTAAAGGAATTTGTTGAGATAAAATTGTCAGATCTTGGAATTTAAAATAGTATAACTTAGATATAAACTATAACACATGAGTATATGGTAGGTATCTCTCTCTCTCTCTCTCTCTCTCTCTCTCTCTCTATATATATATATATATATATATTGTATATAAAAGCCTAATCGACCATTCATCTGTTTGACTATTTGACGGTAGCTATGATACACACTGACCTCCAGGAGGCAGATGCTCAATTCACAGGCATGGAAACATGGAATAGACTGATGAAACTCAGAAGGGGGAAGGGAGGGTGAGAAGAGATTAACCAAAGTTCTTATATGCACACTAAAGGCCCGGTGCACCGGTGGGTCCCTTGGCCTGGCCTGTGCGGATCGGGCTGAAACTGGCAGGCTGACATCTCCCGAGGGGTTCTGGATTGTGACAGGATGCAGGACAGGCCGAGGGACACCAATGGTGCACAAATCCGTGCACCGGGCCTCTAGAACTTATATATGCTATGACCACATACAGTATGATTCCATATGTGTTCATGTGTGTATTAGAAAATAGTATGGAGAGATACTGACCAAAATGTTCCTTAGTAGTGACCAGCACAGGCACAGGGGTGGCTAAATGAGGTGCCTGGATGCACAATGTGAGGTGTTCACTCACAGGGTTGTGCACATGCAGGGGATGCACCACCGAGCTTAACTGCCTCTTTCCTCCTCCTCCTTTTTTTTTTTAATGTTATCTTTTTAAAAAATATATCTTATTAATATTTTACAGAGAGGAAGGGAGAGGGATAGAGAGTTAGAAACATTGATGAGAGAGAAACATCGATCAGCTGCCTCCTGCACACTCCCCACTGGGAATGTGCCCACAACCAAGGTACATGCCCTTAATAGGGATCGAATCTGAGACCCTTCAGTCTGCAGGCCGACGCTCTATCCACTGAGCCAAACCGGTTAGGGCTTGACTGCCTCTTTCAATGCTGTGTCCTTCCTCACCAGAGGGTAGGGGCTGAGGGCTGTTAGATCAAGGACACTTTCCCCTTCTTGTTCTACACGTACATTTGTGTTCAAGATCTGTGCTCTTCCAAGTGTGGTACATGGACCAGCAGCATTAGCCTCGCCTGGGAGCTTGTTGGATGTGCAGAATCTCAGCTCTGCCCAGACCTTCTGAATTAGATCCTGTATTTTCACTGAATCCCAGAGAATCTGTGTTCACATTAAAGACAATGATGTCATTGCCCCCAGTGGGTGGGGCACAAACGGCCTGTCCGTTAGAGGTTTGTGGGCTTTGCTGAGAGATGGAGCTTCCAGCTGGTGAAGCCACCAAAGGTCAGCCTGGTGGAGGGGAAGCCGGTGATTCCCTTGGGACAAAGGACAACTCGGGGCGATGTTTAAAGGGAAGGGAAAGGTAGTGGGTCTGACACTGGGAAAAGAGCAAGACAATACATACCAACTGTAATTTTAAAATAAAATTTAAAAATTGAATGTAAAAAACCAATCACCTAAAAAACTCATCTGTGTACCTGCCCAAGAGCTGTGAGGATCAACTAAGATGAAAATGAGTGAAAGCCGTTTGTACACGCCAAAGCTCTCCGCAAACATCCTGCACTGTAATTAAGTCGTTAAGGATGTCTAGAACTTTGACAAAAGGCATTGAGGGAGAAGGGCCTCGGGGCAGAGAGAATGAAAGGTGAGGTAATTTTTGTATAGACTAGACAAAAGGAAACGGGGCTTTGAAGTTTAGAAAGATCAAAGCAGCTCTGGCCAGGTGGTTCAGTTGGTTAGAGGAGCATTGACTGAATACAACAAATTGATGTTTCTCTCTCTCTAGAATCAATTAAAAAAAAAAAAAAAGAAAAGATGAAAGTAGTCAAGGAAGGCCTATGTTTTTAAGACCATTAAGGAAACAAAGCCTGGGATCCCAAGCTTGAAGGATAAAACCAAGACCTATGGTCTTACAGTTGAGAGAGAGAAAAAGAGCCATAAAATCACAAAACACCCTAATGAATGATTTGCACACAGAATTCTTACACTCCCCAGATTCCCTCTTTGAAGGCCAGCAGAGACCATCTTTGTTTGCAGGAGCCTGACACTGGTTTAGGACAGCTCCTTTCTCAAGGAATGAGTACCCAAAGACTAGGCAAACTTGGGACCTCTTAACCCCAAAGGGTGGTACAGACTAAGTGGTTGAGTAGCCTTAAAAAGCAAGCTCTCCTGTCCGCACTAGGTCGCCCTCCCTGCAGCCCTGTGAGAGCCGCCTGACCCCCCAATATGGCATGTTAATCACCT
Source organism: Pipistrellus hanaki (assembly GCF_964339955.1). NCBI lineage: Eukaryota > Metazoa > Chordata > Mammalia > Chiroptera > Vespertilionidae > Pipistrellus > Pipistrellus hanaki. Next base: position 7,272,459 of record NC_140509.1, on the reverse strand, counting down.
GACCCCCCAATATGGCATGTTAATCATTACTTGAAGGAAGAGCAGATGGGGTCAATGGCTCCAGCAGACCTTGCTCAGTGTGCGAAAAATCAGGGAGGGGCGAGGTACAGACTACACAGGTTTTAAAATGTCACAGAACTACAGTTGGGCCCTAACGGTTTGGCTCAGTGGATAGAGAGATGGCCTGCAGACTGAGGGTCCGGGTTCAATTCAGGTCAAGGGCATGTACCTTGGTTTCGGGCACATCCCCAGTAGGGGGTGGGCAGGGGGCAGCTGATCAATGTTTCTCTCTATCCCTCTCCCTTCCTCTCTATAAAAAATTAATAAAATACATTAACAAAAACAAAAACAAAAAACTACAGTTGGACGCAGGCATGTACACATATACTCGCAGAAATGAGTGCATGCCCTACTGGCTAAATTAGAATAAGGGCTGTAATCCAGATAATTGTATTGTGCCAATGTCAATTTCCTGGTTTTGATAGTATAGTCTAGTTATGTAAGATGTTGAAGGAAGTTGGGGTAGGTGATGGGTATATTAAGGGATCTCTTTTTAATCAATTTTGCAACTTTTCGTGGGTCTAATTATTTAAAAAGTCAAAACACAAAACACAAAGGGATCCCCCGCCTCCCCCAACGTCCCAGCCACCCCGGGAGCGCCCTCCCATGCACACTTGAGTCCGCACAGACGCGCCTGCACCCGCGGGCGGGGAGGGCGTGGGCGGATGGGGCTGCGCACGCGCAGTCCCGAATCCCCGCCGCGTCTCCGGGAAGTCGCGCGTGCGCAGTCTCGGCCGCGGGCCGCTCCCCCTGACCCCGTCGGTGCCGGGACTGGCCGCCTTGGCCCCTCCGCGCTGCCGTCCTTTCCGGCAGTTGGGGCGCTTCCTGTTGTTCTCACCCGCAACCGGCCCTGGTTCTCTACCACAGAGCGCCTCCGCCGTCCCCTCCCCTCCGCGGGCCGGCTGGCTGCAGCCCTGTCCGCGCGTCCGGACCTCGGCCGGCCGGCGTCTGCGGCCGTCCGTCCGCCGCCAGCCCGGCCTCCCTCGGGGCTCTGGTGAGTGTCCTGCCGCCGCCGCCTCAGCCCTGCCCGGGCTTTCCGTCACCCCTTCTTCCCCTGCTCTCCGGGACGCCCCGCTTTCCCGTCACCCCTTCCCGGTTCTCCGGGACGCCCCGCTCCCCGCCCGCGCCCTCCTCCCAGCCCGGGCCCCGCCGCCGGCCCCCGTCGGTCCTCTCCGCGGGTCCGGGTCCGGCTCCCGCCCGTCGTCCTCTCCGCCTCCGGGCGCAGTCGGGGCGGGAGCCAGGCGCTCCTTTCCGCGTTGCCAGCTTTGTCTGCCCGCTGCCATCTGTCCGGTCCGGGTCTCGCTCATTCCCGTCCTCTCCGTCTCTCTTCCCCGAGGGCTGTGGCGCCAGGCCGGGATGTGAGAGCCCACCGTGGGGTGCGGTGCCCCCGAGCCCGCGCCTTCCCCGCGGCCAGCCTCGGGGCGCCGGGCTCAGACTGCCTCACGTAGCGGGGAAACAGCGAGGAGGCTTCTGTGCAGAGGAGAGAGAGAAAGGAGAGTTGGTGAGGACTCAGAGGGGAGTCTTTGTCAGAGAGAGAACGGCCCATAGGCAGACCCATCTCCCAGCTGCACTTTGAGTCCGTTACAGGAGGCAAAGGGAAGCTTGTTCTTTGGGAATGTGCAGAGGAAGGCTGGGGTGAGGCAGACCCTGCGCCCCTCTCCCTTCAGTTCACCTTGGCTCTGAGTTAGAACAGCCAGGCAGGAGATGTCGTTTCCCCGAACCCGAAACAACCGTCACAATTCCAGGCATTGGCTGTCAGCTGGCTCGGAGAGAGGATGGGAGCTCCCTCCTCCAGCCCCGGAGGGGAAACCGTTCCCCACCACGCATACTAGTCCGACTCCTGGTAATGGACATAGACGATGACTGTTTTCCTAGTAAACTTTTTAAAAATATATATTTTTAATTAATTTCAGAGAGGAAGGGAGAGGGAGAGACAGAAACACCAGTGATGAGAGAACCACGGACTGGCCGCCTCTGGCACACCCTCCCACTGGGAATCCAACTGCCACTTCCTGGTTCACAGGCGGGCCCTCAACCACGGAGCCCCACCAGCCGGGCTCCTGGAAAACTTTTTGTAAGGTGCTCACCAAGTGCATAGTATGGCACATCAGATGGCAGGAGATACTAAAAGTAGTAGAGGACAGGATGCTTGCTTTCCAGTTTAGTAAGAGAAATTAGGTGACTCTTAAGGAATGGTCTTAGCCCCAGTGTTGTATTTATAGAGATAGCTCTACCATTGTAAAGTCAATCAGGTATAAGTCTCTCATTGAGTCAAACAATGGTTTTCATTTGATCTCCATTCATTCATTCATATCCTCACCGAGGATATTTTTTCCATTGATTTTTTTTTTCTTTAGAGAGAGTGGAGGGGAGGGGAGAAGGGAGGGAGATAGAGAGACATAGATCTGAGAGAGACATATCAATTGGTCGCCTCCTCCATGTGCTCTGACCAGGGTCCGGAATGGAACCTGAAACCCTGGTAGGTGCCCTTGACAGGGAACTGAGCCTGAGACCCTTCAGCGCATGGCGGAAGCTCTAACCACTGACAACACTGGCCAGGGCAGGAGAAAGTTTTGAAGAAAGATCAAAGGGAAGGCCAGTGCAACCTTTGCCTTACATTAGAGACTGTATGTGAAGGTCGAAGCCATTCTGCTGGAAAATTTGTTGGCCCTACAGGTTTTAAAATTTAAAACATCGCTTTTAGTACATAAACATCCTTGAGTGAATTTAATCTGTTTGATCTTTTAAGAAGTTTAGTAAGTTATGACATCCACTTAAATGAGTCAAACACCCCCCCCCCCAGTTTTTATATACTCATCAATGTAAATGTAATTTTGTTCTTTTACTTTATTGACAACTGAAAAATCACTAACTTAGTTGCTCAACTGACATGTATTAGGTAGATTCCACCTGTTATATGGAAGGTAACTGTTTGTCTCAGGCTTAAATGCTCTCTAGTTGTTGTTTTTTAAGTTTGTGTAATTTCAGTTGTTAAAATATATAAAGGGTCTCCAGAAGTTTACAGTCAAGGAAGGAGTGGGGGAGGAGTGGAGTACAAAGTGCTCACTTGCTTCAGACTTGTTTTTAAATCTGGTTTCTAAATTTCTTCACCAAACTTAAAGTGCATGTGGTTTTCATTGTGGGTGGAGAGAGGATAGGGGCTGACAAATAAGGAACCACACCCAAAACCAAACAGTTTTTTTTTTTTTAATCCTCACCCAAGGACATTTTTCACTGATTTTGACAGAGGGGAAGAGAGAGAGAGAGAGAGAGAGAGAGAGAGAAACATTGATGTGAGAGAAATATAAATCCGTTGCCTCTCCCACTTAAGTGCCCTGAGCGGCGAGGGAAGGAACCTGCAATCCAGATACATTCCCTGATGCAGAATCAAACCCGAGACCTTGCTAGTGAATTACTAACTGAGCCACACTGGCCAGGGCCAAACACAGCTGTTTGTGTGTGTGTGTTTTTAAAAATATATTTTTTTATTGATTATTATTTTTTTTTTAGAGAGAGAGGAAGGGAAAAGAAAAGAAAGATAGAAACATCGATGAGAGAGGAAGTCATTGATTGGCTGCCTCCTGCACGTTTCCCTCTGGGGATTGACCCTGACTGGGAATAGAATCGGTGACCTCTTGGTTCCTGGATCGATGCTGAACCATTGAGCCACACCAGCCAGGTTTTTGTGTGTTTTTAATTCTGATATCCTATAAACATTTGAGTTTGCTTTGGTATTAACAGAAACGTCCCATAAAAAAATTTAATATTTATATATATAAAAGCCTAAGCGACCATTACAACAGAACAACCAGAATGACCAGTTAACCAGTCGCTATGATGTGCACTGACCACCAGGAGGCAGATGCTCAACACAGGAGCTGCCCCCTGGTGGTCAATGTGCTCCCAAAGCCAACCTCCTTTGGGACCCCCCCTCCCCCCCAGCTGGCCAAACTCCCACGGCCCTTACCCCTGGCCGGCCACCACTCTGTTCCCCTCCCCCATAGACCCCAGTCGGGACCACCTGGCCAACCTCCTAGTGTCCCTTCCCCCCCTCCCCAGCTAGCTGGCCCCTTGGTAGGCCTCGATCACTGGCCAGGCCGAGGGACCCTACCCGTGCAGGAATTCATGCACTGGGCCTCTAGTTTTACAGTAAGGTAGAGCTGAGTTCAGTGTCTGAAAACTGATCATTTTGGCACATCATGAATCAAAATGTTTGACTCTGAATTGAGCCTTGATTTTGAACCTCTTTGCTCTGAAGGGATTATTCTTTGTTTTTTCCCCCCTGAGTATATTTTATAAACTGTTTAATGTTGCCTTTTTTCTTAGTAATAACATTCCTTAAAAGCCTTAATTTGATTTACAAAGCAAAAACCTACTGAGTATTAAGGGGAGAACCTTGAGAAAATTTTTCATCAAATGCGATACCTTTAAAAATGGACCTTAGGCCGAAACCGGTTTTGCTCAGTGGATAGAGTGTTGGCCTGCTGGTCAAGGGCATGTACCTTGGTTGTGGGCACATCCCGAGTAGGGGGTGTGCAAGAGGCAGTTGATCGATGTTACTTTCTCATCAATGTTTCTAACTCTCTATCCCTCTCTCTTCCTCTCTGTAAAAAATCAATAAAATATATTTTAAATAAAAGAGAGAATTGATATCTTTAAAAAAAAATAAAAATAAAAATAAAAGTGGACCTTAGCCTCTCCTTATTTTTTAGTCAGCTTTATTTTGGGATGAAAACACAGGCTTAAGAGAGTCAGGTTGCATGGGAGGAAGACATGATAAGGATAAAATATAACATCATTGCCAGTGCTGGAGCAAGTCAAGGTTGGCGAGCATTCTGGCTAAGTGTGACAATATAGGTTGGCAAAACTTTCTGGGGGGAAATGAGATTTAAATTTAGGGGAAAATGTTCTATCAGCTATTTAAACTGTTAGTATTGACTTTGTCATATGTAAAACTATGAACTTATGGTGCCTTTTTTTTTTTTTTTTTTGGTATTTTCCAGTCACTAAAATTATGGTTTAGTTTTTTTCTTTGTAATATTGTTTCCATCATAGATCTTTGTTTTAACTAGAAAATTCAAGTATATAACAAATATTTATCAAATAGACACATCAGAGTACATACTAGTACATACCTATAGATGAGCATTTTAGTCAGATTTTTTAAAACTAGAAATTTTAAATTTAAAAGTTATTGGTAACTTAATCGTAACAGTACATAGTCATTGAAGAAAATATGGAAAGCATAAATAATAAAAGATCTATTATATTGAGATCATGGAAAAATTCTGTTTTGTAACATATTCTTTTCACCTGGATTGAAAACATTTCCCCTCACATTAAACATTTGAACATATTTATTTTAAATATGTTTTTATTGATTTTAGAGACAGGGGCGGGGAGGGGGAAAGATAGAAACATCAATGATGAGACTCATTGATCCTCTGCCTCCTGCATGCTCCCTATTGGGGATTGAGCCACAAACTGAGCATGTGCCCTGACGGAATCAAACCGTGACCTCCTGGTTCATGGGTAGATGCTGAACCACTGAGCCACGCTGCTGGGCTGAACATATTTTAATTATCTGCATATTATTTTATTATATGACATCATAATGTAATCATTTCTGTTGTTGTATATTCAAGTTATCAGTATTTCTAGTTTTCCTTTGTTTACAATGTTGCCTTAAACTCTCTTATATATGAATGTTATGGGTCTTGATTTCTCCAAGGTAGCTTCCTAGATGGCAAAGAATTATACTGTCTATAGTATATATTCTTAATTTACACATATGGTATCGTGATCATGTTTTCTTTTTAAAAATGCAAAACTGTTTTAAAGATACATTGATGCCACTTTTTGGTACCAATGGTGGCACATGAACATCCTCTGTAATGTACATCCTTATGGATGCTACCTTAAGAGCTTCTGTGACAATTTCTCTAGGTCTTTTACCTAGGGATGGTATTATATTTCTGGGTCATGGGACATTAGTATATACTTATTTTCACCAAGTATTTGTCTGGCTTTTGTTATTTACTTGTTTGTAAAAGTATGAATTTACATTTCTACTTATAAGGTAGGAAAGCACATAATTGGTAGGTTCTAATTCCAAGATTAAAAACTCCTCTTTTCTTTGTTTCTAGCAGCCATGGCAATGACCGGCTCAACACCTTGCTCGTCCATGAGTAATCACACAAAAGAAAGGGTGACAATGACCAAAGTGACACTGGAGAATTTTTATAGCAATCTTATCGCTCAACATGAAGAACGAGAAATGAGGTAAAGAATTTAAAGAAAATTGTGTTATGTTTTTGGCATTTATGTCTGGTATCATAAAGCACCTTCATGATATTGTTGAAAGGAGACAAGAATAACAGCAGCCATGTTTATTGCCTATCCCATTACAGTAGAATGACAGTGCCATTGATTTCCAAAGCCCTTGCTATTATAACCCACTCATTTCTACTACTAAGTCAGTAACTCAGTATTCCATGGTAGGATAAAACAGTTAATTGGGCCAAATCCGTGGAGTTCATTAAGGCAGCGTGATGTAATGGAAAGAGCAGCTCTTACGTAGTCAGACTTGGGATTATAATCCTGCCGTTACCATGTATGAGGTTGGAACAAGTTCCTTAGTCTGTGTATCATTTTCCCCATTTGGAAAATGGGGATTAGACTTAACATATGTGAGTACCTGCCTTAATGCTTACACATAATAATCACTTAGTTAATGGTGGTAGTAGCAGCTATTGTTACTGATCTGGTGTATATTATTCATGTAGTAACTCATAATTACAGTTTATTCCCAGTATTTTATTATGAAAATATTTGAAAGTGTAGATAAGTTGAAAGAATTGTACAGTGGATACCCATAAATATTTCATCTAGATTCTGCAATTAATAGTTTAAAAAAATAATTTGTTGTTTTATCATAAATTCATGTATCCGTTCCTCTATCCATTTTATCTTTTAATTTTTTTGCTATACATGTTTCAGATGTCAGTATATTTTACTTCTGTATGTTTCTGCTTGTATAGGAACTAAAGTTCAATATTTTAAGGAAATAAAATTTGTATGCAATGAAATGTACAATCTTAAGGGTTGCCATTCAATGAGTTTTGACAAATGCATAGTAGTACACCTGTATGACTTAAACCTCTGTCAAGACATAAACCATTGTCCCTGAAAGTTCATTCACTCCTGGGATATTCCTTCACCCCCAGGAACCATTGCTATGACTTTGTTTCTACCACTGATGGTCTTGCCTGTTCCATCAAATGGAACATGTTAATAGGTCCATAGAATAATGCTCATTTGAGTAAGGCATCCTTCGCTCATCCTGATGCCTACAAGTACATTCATGTTGCTGTTGTGTCAGTAGTTTGTTCCTTTATATTGCTGAGTACTGTTCTGTTTTTTTACTATACCTCAGTTTGCTTATACATTCTGTTGATAAACACCTGGGCTCCTCTCAGTTTTTTGCTATTTTGAGTAAGTTTCTATGCACATTTGTTATAGATCTTTTTGCGAACATTTGTTTTTAGTTCCTGGGTAAATTTAGGAGTGGAATTGCTGAGTCATAAACATATGTAGGCACATGTTTAGTTTTATAAAAAATTGCTAGACCTTTTTCCAAAATATTACCAACAGTGTATGAGAATTCTAGTTGCTTTACATTTTTGCTAACATTTGTGTTGTCAGTCTTTTATCTTACACCTGCTCTCGTGGATGTTTAGTGGTATCTTACTGTTGTTTTAATTGCATTTCCCTGGTGATTAATTATACTGAACATTTTTCAGTGTGCTTTTGGTCATTTGTATATTTTCTTGTGAAGTGTTTATTCATATATTTTTTTAAAAAATATATTTTATTGATTTTGTACAGAGAGGAAGGGAGAGAGATAGAGAGTTAGAAACATCGATGAGAGAGAGTCATCGATCAGCTGCCTCTTGCACACCCCCTACTGGGGATATGCCCGCAACCAAGGTACATGCCCTTGACCGGAATCGAACCCGGGACCCTTCAGTCCCCAAGCCGACGCTCTATCCATTGAGCCAAATCGGTCTCGGCTATTCATATTTTTGACCACAGAGTTGCAAGGGGTTCTTTATATATCCTAGATACTGCCCCTTGGTTATATATAAGTTTTGCAAATAGTTTCTTCCAGTCTCTGACTTTCCAGTTCATTTTCTTAATGATATCTTTAGGTGAGCAGAAGTTTTCAATATTGGCATTTTTTTCTTTTGTAGTTAATACATTTTGTGACCTTTAAGAAACCTATGCCTACCCCCAAGTCTAAGGATGTCCTATGTTTTCTTCTGGAAGTTTTGTGGATTTAGTTTTTATATTTAGTGCTATGATCCCTCTTGAATTAATAAGCGTGTGATATGAAATAGGAATTGAGATGAATTTTTTCCCATATGGACATCCAGTTATTTTAGTACTATTGGTTGCAAAGATTATTTTTCTCCCCATTAGATTGCTTTGACACTTGTTGAAAATTAAAACCGTATAAGTGTGTATCTATTTCTAGGCTCTCTATTCTGTTTCATTGTTCTGTTTACCCCTATGCCAGTATCACACGGTCTTGATTACTATAACCTTGTGGTAAGTTTTGAAGTCAGTAGTGTAAGTCCTCAACTTAGTTTTTTTTTTTTTTTTTTCTTTATTTCAAGATTGCATTGGATATTTTAGTTTTTTTATATTCCCTTATAAATTTTAGAATCATTCATTTGAGAGAGAGAAAGAAACATTGACTTGTTGTTCCACTTATTTATGAATTCCTTGGTTGAATCTTGTATGTGTCTTGACCTAGGATCAAAACCGAAACCTTGGCATATCAGGATGAAGCTTTAACCAACTGAGTCACCCAGCCAGGTGACTCATAAGCCCTAGCCAGTTTGGTACTGTGGCTAGAGCGTTGGCCTGAGGACTGAAAGGTCCTGGGTTCAATTCTGGTCAGGAGCATGTACTTCTGTTGTAGGTTCCATTCCTGGCCCTGGTGGGGTGTGTTGAGGAAGCAAACAATCGATGTATGTCTCTCACTAGATGTTTCTCTTTCTCTGTCTCTCCCCCTTCCTTCCACTCTCTCTAAAATCAATGGACGAGACCGGTTTGGCTCAGTGAATAGAGCGTCGGCCTGTGGACTGAAAGGTCCCGGGTTCAATTCCGGTCAAGGGCATGTACCTTGGTTGTGGGCACATCCCCAGTAGGGAGTGTGCAAGAGGCAGCTGGTCGATGTTTCTCTTTCATCGACGTTTCTAACTCTCTATCCCTCTCAATTCCTTTCTGTATAAAATCAATAAAATATATATTAAAATAAAATAAAATAAAATAAAATCAATGGAAAAATATCCTTGGATGAGAATTAAACAAAACAAAAAAATACACACATAGATAGAAAGACTAATACAGTGAACCACCATATAGTCATCCTCAGATTCAATAATTATCAAGACTTCACTAAATTTGTTCAATTTTATTTTTTCTTGTTATTGTGTTTTATAGCAAATTTCAAACATCTACCATTTCAATCCTGTGTACTTCAGTATACATCTTGAAAAATATGGCCATTTTCTTGTATCACAATGACACTACGAATCTAACAAAGTCCGGTAATTCCATGGTATCATCTCACAGAGGATGTCAAGCCTCCTTTCAGGCTGTGCTTGTCATTTTGTTGTCTTCAAGGTTTTTGTTGACTTGGCCCCAGTAAATCATTACCAGGGATTATTCTGTATGATAGGCCTTTTCTGGATATACTAGGGGCCCAGTGCACGAATTCATGTTCCTTAAAAGGAACTGTATGCTGTGAGGCTGTGGTGGACCCAAGGGCAGGTATTGGCCCATCCTCTGCACCCCTGCCTGGCCCTTCCCACCTCGGTCCCTGGTCTCCTGTCTGCCGGCAGTCCCACTCGAGCCACCTGGTATCAGCCCCACTTGTACCCACTATGGCCAGGACCAGCAATGGATGCAAGTGGGCCATCGCTGGCAGCAGGTGCAAGAGGTGGCTGCTGGCCCTGATTGCCCCTCAGAAGCAGGAGAAACCCTGAGGGGTGATTGGAGCCAGCAGCTGCTGCTCGTACCCGCTGACAGCACCAAGCAATCAGGCCAGTATCGGGCACCAGCAGTGGGTGTGAGCGGTGGGTGGTACTGTGGTGCACAGGAGTAAAGAATTTTCAGTAACCACCAGAGGCTTGCCCCAGTGACAGCAACTGGTACCCTGCCTTGGTCTGGCACCCCCGCTCACCTGCACCATCATCCTGCCACGGCCAAGTGCCATGTTTCATGCTCTGCCGCCTGCTGTCAACCCCCGCCATGTTTTGCGCATACCCCCTGGTGGTCAGCACATGTGATAGCAATTGGTTGTTCCACCATTCGATCTATTTGCATATTAGGGTTTTATATATATACTAGAGGCCTGTTGCACAAAATTCATGTACGTGTGTGTGTGTGTGTGTGTGTCTCTGTCTGTGTCTCCCTCCTTCAGTCCAGCCTGCACGCTCTCCAGTCTGGGACTGCTGGCTCCCAACTGCTTGCCTGTTTCAGTGCCCCTAATCACTTCTGCCTACCAGCCTGATCACCCCCTAACCACTCCCCTGCCAGCCTGATCAATGCCTAACTGCCCTCCCCTGCCAGCCTGGTCTCCCAAAACTGCCCTCCTCTACAGGCCTGGTCCTTCTAAACTGCCCTCCCCTGCAGGCCTGATCATCCCTAACTGCCCTCCCTTGCAAGCCTGGTCCCTTCCAACTGTCCTCCCCTACCGGCCATTTTGTGGCAGCCATCTTGTGTCCAGGGGGTAGTCATCTTTGACCACATGGGGGCGACCGTCATGTGTGTTGGAGTGATGGTCAGTTTGCATATTACTCTTATTAGATTAGGATAGATTCTTTAATGAAAGAATCTGATTGTGTTCAAGGGATTGATTCTGACAACTTTACTCTCAGTCAGGTGTTCTGAAACCAATTTAATTACACTTGCAATAAAGCTGTGGAAAACATCTCAGCTTGAATTTAGATTTAAAATATAGTCAGACCTTGTATGCATATCCCATGGACACAGACAATAGGGTGCTGAAGGCCTGGGGCGGGGGCAGGCTGGAGGGGATCAGTGGGGGGAAAAAGGGACATATGTAATACTTTCAACAATAAAGAAGTATTTAAAAAAAAAACAGGGAAAAAAATATCCAAAGAAGGCCCTGGCTGGGGAGCTCATCATCCCAGTTTGTTAAGATTGAGGGCTCGATCCCTAGTCAGTGCACATACAAGAATCAACCAATGAATGCATAAATAAGTGGAACAACAAATTAATGTTTCCCCTTCTCTCTCTCCCCTCCTTTCTTCTCTCCCTACCTCCCTCCTTTTCTCTCTTGCTGTCTATTTTATTTTTTTGCTTCTCTATCTTATTTTCTGGTTAATCTCACCCGAGGATATTTTTCTATTGATTTTTTTTTTTTTTAAGAGAATGGAAGGGAGGGGGAGAGACGCACAGAGAGAAACATCAATATGAGACAGAGTGGTCGCCTCCTTCATGCATCCTGACTAGGGCCAGGGTCCTCTCTCTCTCGCAATAAATGTTTTAAAAATTAAAAATAAACAGTAGTCAGAAGGAGCTGTCTTTGTGACACACATTGTGTGGTTACACTTTTGACTTCTAGCCCAGTCTGGTGTGGTCATTCAGAAAACATGTAGTTTTGGAAGATATGATAATATTTGACTCTCAAGGCACAAAAAGAGCTGAACATGGTTGAGTTCTTATAGTTCTTTTTATTGATTGTTTGATTCTTATTCTTCTCTACTTCAACTATTTAGCCACTGAAATGCAATTAAGTTACAGTCCTGAAACTACCAGTAGTGCAGCCTTCTCACTCTATAGGGGTGTCGAACTCAATCAGAGAAGGGGCCAAAATCTAAAATCCAGCCTAAATTGCGGGCCGAATGGTTTACTGAACAGTCATAAACTGACAATGTCATAAACTGACAGCGGAGTGCAGTGATGACAGCGCTGTGCGGGCCACATTGCAAGGCCTGGCGGGCTGGATTTGGCCCGCGGGCCTTGTGTTTGACACATGTGCTCTAATACATGAGCACACACAGGTACATATCCCCGATGTCCTGGGAACGAGAAGCAGATTCTTACTTCTTCCCATGGGGGCAGAGGAGATCTTTTTACGTCCTGAGTGTTTAGACACAAATTCTTACTCATCATCTGATCCTGTGGACTTGTAATATGATTTCTAACAATTTATTCATTTACACTAAACATTATTATTGTAATACACATCCATTGTCTGTCCATGTTCCTCTTCTGGGTTTCTTATCTTGGTTAGTGGCATTGTCCTCCCACACAAGTACTTCTAAGACTTTTCCCTTGACCTCTATTGCCTGTTAGTCAACTTTGCAATAGCTCTGTTCTCTTCATTCTAGGTTTCCACTCCTAGTTCCAGATCCTTACTGCACAGCTGAATCCTTACAATAGCTTTTAATTGCCTGTCAGTGTTTTTCCTGCTAGTCCATTAGCTCATTACTGCTGGTTGCCATTCTAAAATAGAAATCTCATCACATCCTTTGTGCGCAAGCCTCTGTCAATTCTTAGTCGTTTGCAGACTAAGAGCCAGGCACGCAGGAGTGCTGTGTGCCTCAGCCACGCTAGACTACATGCTGTTACTTCATGTACCCTGTACTCTTCCTCTTCTTTGCCCTGCCCTCATTGCCTGTCTTCTGGAATGCTAAGCGGTGGAGGGGAGATCCCAGCCCATGTGCTTTCATTGATTATGCTGAGTAAGGAAAGGTTATAGGGAATTGGTTATAAAGAAGTTTTAATTGTTTCTTTTGGTTTTATCAAATCAGTATTAAAATAGATAATAATATTCTTGAATACAATTTCCAAATATAGTACTCCAATGATTTAGAATTCTTAAGGTTTTTCCTCCCTTTTAGTTGAATTTATTGGGGTGACATTAACAAAATTATACAGGTTTCAGGTGCACAGCTCCACAACTCATCATCTGTACACTATGTGTGTTTACCACCCAAGTCAAGTCTCTGCCCATCTCCATTTATCCTCCCCATACCCTGCTCTGCCTTCCTCCATTCCCCCTTCCCCCCAGCAGTCACCACCCTGTTGTTGTCTTCATGAGTTTTTTTCTCTCCTTTGTGAGTTTTTTTTGCTCAATCTCTCCCCCCCCCTCACCTCTCAACATCCTTTTCCACCCTCCCACCCGCCACCAATTACCTTCCTTGAATATCCAAATTCTGCATTTCACCTTTGTTGTTTATTATTCTTTGTGGCAAGGAGGAGGAAGAAGATGTGAAAATAAAGGAAGTAAATATCTGGGGGGGAGAGAGAAACACCCTGATATGAGGTTATCAAACACCAGCTGTTTGTGGTTTGTCAAGGAGGAAATACAGTTCTGACAGGAAAAGAAAAAAAAGAGAGAGAGAACTTTTCATTTCGAAATACGATTGTTGCATTAACATCTTATACAATCTGTTTCAAAATTGTGAACTAATGAGTGGGAATCTTTTCACTTGTCTTAGTAACTGTAATTTGTTACTTTAATGAGATCTTTTAAGATTTATCTGTTTTTGTCATCAAAAATAATTCTTAACGTTTGTATGGACTTTCCAGAAAACTACATTCAAATATTATTGCACATCTTTATTTTTAGGCAAAGGAAGTTAGAAAAAGTGATGGAAGAAGAAGGCCTAAAGGATGAAGAGGTAATTAAAGTCAGAATTTTTTTCTCTTGAAACTCAGCATGGCAGGTTATATCTTGTTCAGCAAATTGTTAGTCTTAGTGCACGGGGAAGGCTCCGGCTCAGCAACAGAACCTTAGGCGGCTGGTGTGCGTGGAGACGGAGGTGTTCATGCAGAGGGAGAAGTTAATTAGTAAGCAGACAGGAGAGGAACTTCTCCAGGTACAGTCATAGCAGATCAATTGGAATTAATTTAGAATTCCAAGAAAAGGAAGAGATGGAACCAAATTACAATGTTAAAAAGCAAAGTATAGCATACTTACAGAAATAACTAAAAAGACAACCCTTTCCTCTAATGCCTCAGATATGGTGGGGGGAAATACAGTTAACAACTGTGCAAGGAACTGAAATGGCAGTGGAAATGCTTTCAAAAGTAGGAATAAATTACGGAACCCAGGGAAATGGTGAAAAGTACCCCAGACTTATAGAGATAATAAAAAACTAGATCGTAAAATGAACTGCAATGTGTAAAAATCCTAGAGGGAAATTAAAAACATACACACTTTTATACAACGAAGGTTAAAGGAAATGTTGGCGATCCCTCCTTCATTAGAAAGGATAGAATAGCAGGTTCTGAGAGGTGGGTGTGAGTCCTGAGCGGAAGCACCCACTCCCTGTCCAGGGTGGTGTGGTTTGTGTCTGAAGGCCGGGGAGGGAGAAGGGAGCAGTGAGCATCCTCTGGTGCTTTGGTGGCTGAGGAGATCATGCTTAGTCTGGTGTGGTTCTGGTTTCCAGATGGGTAAAGTCACAAACATGACTTCTTTGCGGAATTTCAATTCCTCCCCTTCCAACCCTTCTCCCCCTTTATTTAAACATTAGAAACGACTCAGGCGATCAGCTCATGCTCGGAAGGAAACAGAGTTTCTTCGTTTGAAGAGAACAAGACTTGGATTGGAAGATTTTGAGTCCTTAAAAGTAATAGGCAGAGGAGCATTTGGTGAGGTAAAAACCCCTCAGCTACAGCTACTTATCCACTTAAAGCTTCTAATGTGCCATGAGCTCATAACTGTTGATAAAACTGAAATATGAGTAGGTGGGTTCAGCATGCCAGCCCCACACCCTCACGGCTCTGCCTGCCTCCTCTTCCCTTCCCCACTGTCCCAGCTCTCAGATTGTTCTCCTCTGGTGATGTTGATGTTTTAAATATTGATGTAGGAGAGTTGAAAGGTAGAAGAGAACCAATACTTATTATACTGTGGTTTTTCTCCTGTAATCATGACAGTAACTCATAGGTGACTCAGGGAGGATATATGTTGCAGTTCAAAGAGCCATTGACCCTGCAGTGTATATCCAGTGGTACCAGAAGTCAGTCCAAGTTTCCTGATCTTAAAGCTCTTGTTTTTCCCAGCATGTAACACATCACCTCTCCGGGAGTGAGCTAAACGTATATCTCCATCCTTTATTTTTTTCCTGCCAGACTGGTACAGCTCAAAAAAGATGGCCCTGAGGGACAGGATTTGTAGAAATGGGCTATATAGGGAGTGGTAGAGAGTTGAGAGGATTTGTAGCTTTGTCCAAGTTAGTCTTGCAGTTGCATCCTGCTTGGTCACAAGAGCAGTCTGGTGGGGAGGGTGTGCATGAGCCCATGCAACATCATTCCCATTAATGGAAAACATCCAGAGAGCCACAGTTTCATTATCTATAATATAATTAAAAAAAAAAAACACGTAATATGCTAATTAGACCAGACAGGCATTTTTCCTATGCATGAGCTTTTGCTATTGTTTTAAACGTTGCTGTAATCACTTACTTAGGTTTTCTGAGCTGAATGCATGACATGAGCCACGGGTTTAATGAGTCCTTAAGTTTTGAAAGTAAGGGTTCTGGGTTAGATTGCTTTGTTCTACTAGGAAGCCAAAGCAGATGTTTCTAGCACTGACTTCACTGGGTGTAAAATATCTATTTTGGAACTTCAAAAAGCATTTTATTTTGCTTTGTTCTTGCTAGTTGCTTAACTTAAAATTGTTATACTTTTTGCCCGACTGGCATGGCTCAGTGGTTGAGCGTCGACCTATGAGCCAGGAGATCATGGTTCGAGTCCCAGTCAGGGCACATGCATACCCAGGTGTGGGCTCAATCCCCAGTAGGGAGCATGCAGGAGGCAGCTAATCAATGATTCTCTCTCATCATTGATGTTTCTCTCTCATTCTCACTCTCTGAAATCAATGAAAATACATTTAAAAATATTTTTGTACTTTTTCAGTTTAGATATTGCTTCCTATAACACATGAAAGCATTAGCTTGGCATTGTGAACTTCTAACTTGGCATTCTTTTAATAACTTTTAGGTTCGGCTTGTTCAGAAGAAAGATACAGGGCATGTGTATGCAATGAAAATACTCCGTAAAGCAGATATGCTTGAAAAAGAGCAGGTAAAACACGATTGTAGTTGGGATTTTAGTTAGCTGGTGACCTTTTTGTCTCCTAAAACTGTTCTTTTTGCTTATTTGAAATGTATATTCTGATTACAGTTTTCTTTAGCTCTGTCATGTATGGATATATAGAGAGTATTACTTTTTTTAAATCAACAAAGAAGTAGTAGTTACATATATTTTAAAAGTACAAGTAATGTTTCTATGTTTATGCAATCTTTAAAAGTTGAAAGCCTATTAGAGAAGCCCCTGCTCTCTGAGTCCCTGTTGATCACAAGCTGTCTTTGTCAGGAGCCTGTTTTGAGGTTACCCTTGAATGTGGTGGCGTGTTTCCTACTGAAAGCTGAGAGAGAAACTGTATGTACACCTTGGACTGAGGCTTAGGCTGTAGAATTTGGGATTTGCCATCTCAGTGTGACTTAGTGAGCTTTATTCCGTACTGACACCAAAGTGGGGTCTTCTGAGTAGCTTATCACCTGAAAGAGCACAGTCTTCTTTCTGAATGAATTTCATAAAATAAGTAAATGGCAGAGCAGTGTAGATTCTTCATTCACGAATAAGAACACTTTCTAAAGCCTAAGCCTACTTTGCAAATAGATCTATAAGATACATAAATAGTTTATGCAAAATAAATTTTAAATATTGGTCAGTGTATTAAGAAGGAGATTGCAGACATTCTGTAAATCTAGTTTAAGTTAGCTGGTTGTTCAAGAACAGATTGTGGGGTGATGCCTGCAGATAGCCTGTAAAGACCCACTGCCACAGGAGGGCACGGAGAGCTCTGGACACAGAGCCCCGGGGCGGGGCTGGAGGCTGGCCCCCCTCAGCCCTTTCTGCCTCTTGAGAGAAGGTACAGTCAACGAGGCTTCATTTAAGTCCCAGCTCAACACTTGGAATTTATATTTTCTCTTTAATTTTCATGTCACCCAGAAGCTTTAGACTCCCAGGAATTTCGATAGAGAGTATCAAATACCCTGGCATAAGTCTTCAGACACTATAGTTTATGCTAACACCAACCTATTAAAAATGCACACACCCTATTTTACTATATTCCCTAGAAATTTGTTTGTGGTCTGGCTGGAGGCACCAAAAGAATTTCAGTTGATCCTGAAAAGGAAACTGTAAAACTCTATTGATCAGTCAATATATTTTGTATTTCACAAGTACATTTTATTTTTACCAGACATGTTTCCCATAGGTTTATCCAAGGCTCAAAACCCGTCTTTATTAAATAATTCACATTCAGTTAACATTGTAAAGAACGCACATCATATTCTCAGTTGTTAGTCCTTCATAGCATGTGCCAGTTCCCTAGCCTGGTGACAGAGATGATCTGGACACTGTAAACCATTTTCTCAAAGACTATACCTTCTTCAGAATTAATTCCTAAAGTGTTTCTACATGAAAGTAAAGAAAAGGTTGGTTATTATTGGGATTTGAGTCCATCTTGCCGTTGGACCTAGCTCCCTAAGGTTTGACCTCAGTGTGGTCAGTTAAAGTTACGAGCCCAGGCTCTCCCCGGCTAGCCATCCTGAAGGAGGAGCACCTGGTTGTGCTGGGTCGGAGTGGAAGCAGACCAGTGCAAGCCCATCACTTTTGAGTGTGGCTGACAGTGTAGGCTCAGAGCTAACTTTTTGCAGGCAGGTAGGTGCCTTATTTAGAGGAAAAGTTTTTGCTTGCTTTTACCAAACTGAGAAGAATTAAAGCTGCCCACTGAGCATTCAGGTTGTTGTTCTGTCCCACAGGAGGGACATTTTTGCTACCTGGGAAATAAATATTAAAGGATAAGAGACCAGCTTTTAGCTAGTTTCTTCATGTTTCTCTCCCAGCACCAAAGGAAATCCTCCAGTTGTGATGCCAATCTAGTGTTAGGATTGGACAAAAGACTGAGTTATATCTTTGCTTTCCTGGTGCCCAGGGTAGCATTTCATTAAATATTTAAGGAACAGGGGAAGGGGAACCTCTGGTGGGAGTTGTGCCTCTGGCTCTTCTGTCCCTTACCCTGTATTCACCTGACCCCACTCCTAGACCTTGAGGTTCTCAGCTGCTGATTCAGCCCCAGGAGAGAAGGGCGAGGTGAGCTCATAGTGACTGTAGCTTTCCCATGACAGCCAGGGGAGGTGTAGTCACCATCTGTCCTCCGAGGCGAGCGGCTCTCTGCAGGAGGGCAGCCTCGGCGGAGCCAGGGGAAGCAGAGGCAGGTGAGGGCCGCCTTGTGCTGTCTTTGTGTCTGGTAGTGACCGTGTCAGAGCACGCTGCCGTTCAGCAAGTGTTTTCTAAAAGCGCTGTCCTGTATGAAGGCTGAGTAAAGGCAGTAGCTTTCCTGGGCTTTGTCATGATTCACAGCACTGTTCCGTATCACCCTGTGTTCCATTTTTCCCACCTCATGCTGCAAGTGAGATGTAAAAATGTGTTTTCTGCTATTTAAAAATGTCTCGAACAATTTTAGTAGCAATGAAAACTCAGATAGTAAGTAAACTCAATTGCCTCAGGCCCCTGGGAGTGAGCAGGGAAGGAGGCAGGAGAGGTGTAAGACCTCAGAGAGGGTAGGATATGTGTCCACAGGGGAGAGTCCTGGCTTTGCTAACGACATTCCAGTAAAACAAACAAGCATGTAAGCATTGTACAAACAAAGCAGCACCCATGGGCTGAGTTTGCCAACAGGAGTGCGGTTTGTGAACCCTCATACATCTTAGCCTTTGAACATACTTCAACCCAAGCCCTGCTAAGACCAAAATGTCTCTTCAAGGATTGGACTGGGTTTAATAAATTTAAATCTTATTCAACACAACTTTGCATCTTGTGACACTTATATAAGAAGATAGGGTGTGGGGTTTGATAATATGCAACACTGTTTTAATTACTATTATATATTAAAATTAGATAAGGAAAATTTCATAATAAAACATTATTTTAATGAATTCCTGTTCTCCAAACCTTTGGCAATTAGTCTCCTTAGCTAGATATTTCAGTAAGAATAGAAAATGGGAAATGTCTTAAATTTGAACCTAAAACTTTTCCGAGGTATTCTCATATTTCAGTTCAATAAAAGTATTGAGCACACCCTCTGTGTATAGGAGTGAATTAAATGCTATGGTGTCGTAGTATTCTAGAATTGTTAGCCGGGGCACCATCATTGCAGATACCTTTGCACACCTGAGCCAGGACTTGTTTAGAGAGTCTCATCTTGAGACTTACCTTTGTCATAAAAGATTACATTAGTCTCCCCCTTGTCTGCAGTTTCACTTTCTGTGGTTTCAGTTACCTGTGGTCAACTGAGGTCTGAAAACATTAAATGGAAAATTCCAGAAATAGACACTTTATGCATTTTAAATTGAGCACTGTTGAGTAGTGTGATAAAATCTTGCACCATCCTGCTCCATCTGCCTGGGAGATGAATCATTCCTTTGCTCAGTGTATCTACGCTGTGCTGTTAGTCACCTAGTGGCCATCTCGGTGATCGGACTGACTGATGTGCATAGCAGGGCTTGTATAACGGCCCTAAAGCGTAAGAGTAGTGATGCTGGCAAGTCAGGTCTGCCAAAGAGAAGCCGAACAGCGCTTCCTTTAAGTGAAAAGGTGAGTACAGTACAATAGGATATTTGGTGAGAGAGACTGTATTCACACAAGTTTTATCACAGATATTGTTATAATTGTTCTCTTTTATGGTTAGTTATTGCTGTTAATCTCTTACTGTGCCTAATTTACAAATTAAGTTTTACCGTAAGTATGAAAGCATAGCATATATAAGGCTCCATGCTGTCCTGGTTTCAGGCATCCACGGGGGTCTGGGAAAGCATCCCTCTCCGGTAAGGAGGGACTACTGTATTAGAACAAAAAGATGCCAAAAAACAGTAATTTTAACTGATCAGAGGGTTAATTTTTAGCACTGTTAAAGTTGCCATTTGCATTATAGCCATTCATTTTGTCATTTTTAAAAACTTTCATCACTTAATTTTTTATTATTGAATATCTTGAAGACAAATGTTGTTAATTTTGAGTTAGTAATTTGCCTAAGTATAAATTAGATCTTTTGCATCCTCACAATTTAATACTCAAAATAGTATTTAAATTGTTTAAACAAATATACAGTCTAATAAAGCAGAGCAAGTCTTGTCATTAATCAAATGCATATACCTCCAGGTTGGCCACATTCGTGCGGAGCGTGACATTCTAGTGGAGGCAGACAGTTTGTGGGTTGTGAAAATGTTCTATAGTTTTCAGGATAAGCTAAACCTCTACCTAATCATGGAGTTCCTGCCTGGAGGTAATTACTTGACGATGAAAGGTCATTTTTCCTTTTTGTTCTGTGGTCTCTTTCTCACCTCAATTAACCCTACTTTCTAATCCGTGCTCACAAAGGTACTTTATCTTTTTTAGGCCTGTAAAGGAACTCATTAACCTGTCTTGTGCTGGGTGCCTTTCTACAATTCTTAGTGCCATAAAAGTAACCTCATTCATTCTCATGATTTCAGATGGACATTTCTTTCTTTTTCTTCTAAATATATAGGAATAAACTATGGACTCTGCCTGCTCTCCTGTCAATGGGAATCATGTATAATCAGTTACCTGACTGACAAAATTGAAACTATAACATTCTTTGCTTCAATTCTTTTGTTTCCTTTTCTATAACTTATATTAATAAGGAGTGAATTTCTCATTACTTGTATTAGTAGCCAGCATCGGTTTCTCATTTCTGAAGTTCTAAGTTTTATGTAACTCAGCATGAGTATCTCCTAAGGCAGCTCCAAACAAACCCAGAACAGGACATGCCATTTCTCCTGGAAACGCATCTGTTCCCAGAGAGCAGATGAGCTGTGAGCAGACGGGTGGGGAAAAAGAAAAGTTTTTCTTTTTTTGGTTCTACAGCAAAGCAACTATTGTGGCATAACATACTGATCTTATGACAGCCTTTAGTTAGAACCAGGGTCATCAGTAATTTTTCTTATTAGCAATTGGTGAAGATTAGAAAAGAGACTGATAGCATGAGGAGAAACTTTATTATTTAGATGCCCGTTGTTAAATAGTCACCAGCCCCTGGACATGTGCTCCTCAGGCCTTCCCTGCACCTTCTCCCTAGCCTCCCGTGTCTCCTGGACCCTGCCCTTTGCACTGGGTGGAGCTGGCCTGCAGAGCCATAGGCCATCTGGCCTGAGCTCTCTGTCTGGACAGGCTGGCCCAGGTGAGGCCATTGGCTTCTCTCCTGGGCCAGTGGAAGGCCTGCGGCTACTTAGAGCTGGCCTGAGGACGCTGTCCCTGTGCCACCAGTGTGTCCCCAGACTGAATGTGTGGCTGCCAGGAGTGAGTAGGGATTCACATTTTTCAAGTCTTGGGTCAAAAAAGAGCATTTTAATAAAAGGTTTAGCCGAAACCGGTTTGGCTCAGTGGATAGAGCGTCAGCCTGCAGACTCAAAGGTCCCAGGTTCAATTCCGGTCAAGGGCATGTACCTTGGTTGCAGGCACATCCCCAGTAGGGGGTGTGCAAGAGGCAGCTGATCGATGTTTCTCTGTCATCGATGTTTCTAACTCTCTTCCTCTAACTCTCTCTTCCTCTCTGTAAAAAAAAATCAATAAAATATATTAAAAAAATAAAAAATAAAAGGTTTGATTATTTTTGCCTGGGGGTAAAATATCCACTTTTCTTTAAGAATATAAAGTTCCCCAAAAGTTATAAATGAAATTAAATGTAAAAAGCAGCATGATGCTCTGTTAACATCAGGTTTCTTTCTCTTTTCCCTATTTTCTAACAGATGGCTTTTTATGAGATCTAAACTGAACCTATCCTGTTTCTCTAAGCTTTAGCTACTTATACACGTTTGCTTTGCTGTTGTCTAACTGTTGAGTTAGGATCAGATCTATGTTTTGCCATTTTATGTTGCTGGTATTGCAGAAAGAATTAAAATTTGACTGCAGAAAATAAGGATGTTACCTCTAATTGCTGAACTATTGATGCTGTGTTGTAAAAATTGCATAAAGTATATTAGTGTATATTTAACTACAATAAAACACTGGATGAAAAAAACCCACTTGTCTTGGGAGATGTTCAGTTGCACTTTGGGGAGGCAGCTCTCCCACGGTCTCTGGAGCATGGTCAGCTCACCTTAGCTCTGCGGACCAGCACTCTGCTTCCTGTGGAAGGAGAGAGGAGAGCTTGTTCTCAGCCTCCCCAGTGTTTACCTTGTTCGGCATTTCAGCGTGGAAATGCCATTTGGTCCCAGGTATAGAGAAGCTTGCAGATATTTGTGCAAAGTTAAAAGTGAAGTAGTTTCTATTCCCAGTTCAAAAATTTATCGTAAGCAAATTTACTTTTTTAATGTGAGAGAAATTTTCTTTCTCAAAGTAAAGTGGAAACCATAGCTCAGTTAGCTGAGGTGGAAGTGCTGTGCCCGTGGCTGTGAATTTTACCTTAGAAACTGCTTCCTATTTCTGCCCATAGTGGTAGTGTGTGTCAGGCTCTGGAACAAGGCAGAGGCCTTATGTTGGCAGATAGGGGGGCAGGCACACCTGAAAACTGGCTTACTCATGTGCTGTGTGTGTGGTGGTTTGTATCTCCTTGTTTACAGGGGACATGATGACCCTCCTGATGAAAAAAGATACTTTGACAGAGGAGGAGACTCAGTTTTATATCGCAGAGACAGTGCTAGCCATAGACTCCATTCACCAGCTTGGATTCATCCACAGAGATATCAAACCAGACAACCTTCTCCTGGACAGCAAGGTACCATGGGGGTGGGGCGGGTGGGTAGCAGCCAGATGTACTTACCAATCTGAGCAGCCTCTGCTCTAACACCTTCATTGTCCATGGCAGTCACTGTAGGGAAGCTGTGGAGCTGTGAACTACCTTATGCATTTCTCTTTTAAAATACATTTTTTATTTCAGAGAGGAAGGGGGAGAGAGAGGGAGAGAACAATGCTGAGAGAGAATCATTGATTGGCTGCTTCCTACACACCCCCTACTGGGGATCAAGCCCACAACCCAGACATGTGCCTGACTGGGAGTTGAACTATGGCCTCCTGGTTCATAGGTTGACGCTCAACCACTGAGCCACACCGTCTGGACCTCTCTTTTTTTAAAAACAAAACAAAACACAAAAAAACAAAAAACAACTGGTAAGTTTGTTGTTACCTCCTTTCTCTGAAAGGTTCATGATTCTGTAATTTTTAAAAAAAGCATATTATTTATTGATTTGAGAGAAACATGGATTTGTTGTCCCCCTTATTTATGCATTCATTGGTTGATTCTTGTATGTGCCTTGCCTGGGGATTGAACCCACAATCTTGGCATATTGGGATGATGCTTTAACCAACTGAGCTACTTGGCCAGGGCGTGATTCTGTTATTTGATTTAATGTTTGTTTGTTTGTTTGATTGTTTTTTGGTAGACACAAACTTCTTTTACTTGGGTGCAGGATAGTTGTTTTTTTTTTAAAAAAAAGGACATTTTGAAAATGATAGAGTAAAATTAATTCAGAACATTATTTTGTAATAAAGCCAAAGATCATCATCTTTCCTCAGCAGATATTTATATTGATGCATCACTTACTGAGAGCCCTCTGTTGGGCAGCCTCATCAGTTGGGGCACCCAGCCGCAAACCAGGAAGTAAGGCACAAGGGCAGCCACCACAGCACTTGGTCACAAAGTTTAGATTCCAGATCTTATGCCTCTGCTTAAAGAGGCTGCTCAGCCCCTATAATGGCCTTTTGATATTCATCCTTAGACATGCAAATGAACTTCATTGCTTGGTTCTTAAGCTCACAGCAAATCCCCAGAGAACCCCTGTGCTGGGTGGTTGCTGGGTCCTTCTTGGAAGTCTCTCCACCTCTGGGCCTCACTTCCCTGTAAAGTGAACATATTAATCAAGAGACACTCTTGAGTTCCTTCCATTCTGTTACATGTAATTGTTTCCTTTAAAAAAATAGTCAGCTGAAACCAGTTTGGCTCAGTGGATAGAGCGACGGCCTGTGGACTGAAAGGTCCTAGGTTTGATTCTGGTCAAGGGCATGTACCTTGGTTGCGGGCACATCCCCAGTAGGGGGTGTGCAAGAGGCAGCTGATCGATGATTCTCTCTCATTGATGTTTCTAACTCTCCCTCTCTCTTCCTCTCTGTAAAAAAATAAATAAAATATATTAAAAAATAAAATAAAAGGAGAAGAAAAAAAAGTCAATTTATAACTTCCTTGCTGTGCTAAAAAAAACCTGATTTTTTTTCCTTAAAAACCCTTATCTTTCTGTTTCAAGAGGGCAGGAGATTTGTCACATAATTTCTTCTGGTTAATAGCTCTTTCTTCATTATAAGAATAATGTACATACACAGTAGGAATTTGAGTAATACAGAGAGTTACAAAGAAGAAAAATACTAATAATCTCATCGTTCAAAGATAAACACTGTTTTGGTATATAGCATCAATATCTTTTCTGTTTGTGTCAATTGTTGTACAATTAGATCCTCAAAGTAAATAGCTTGATATTCTTGGTATTTAAAATGCTAATATATATGAGAATATTTTTCTGTGTCATTAAGCCCAGATATATTTTTAATAAGGCAGTGGCCCTACTTTGTTGGTCTTGGGTTCACAGGCACTGGTTCTGTACCCAGAGGCCTTAGTGCTGGCGTAGTTGTACCCTGCAGTCTAGGTTCAGGTTCAGCAAACAGTGAAGACTAACTCTTAGGGACTCCATGTGGCTGAGGAGGAATGGGGGACCCTGCTAGGGGCACATTTGCTCTCTGTAATATGCTAGCCCTGACTTGGAGAATAAATGTTCTCATAAGCAAGCTTATTTATGTGTTCAGCCATATAGTTTGTTGAAGTGAAAATGTAGCAGTTTTGAGTTTCTGCTCTATACTCAGAATAGCTACAGAATTCCCTGAAAATGTAGGCTTGCATAACATTTGCTCCAGGCACTACTCTTTAAGCCACACTCCTTTCTTAGAGGTGTCCAGGTAAAACATGTAATTATGAGAACTACTAATTAAACTCTGTTCCTTGACTTGTAGAACAAGTTATGTGCAGATCTGAAAACAAAGATATCAGGTTAATAAGCTCAAAGCTGTCTTTGTTTGGCAGTTTAACACACACACACACACACACACACACACACACACACGCACAGCCAAACCTAATGGGGTTTATTTCTACCCCCGCCAGTGATTTCAGAGAGGGAGGGAGAGGGAGAGAAAGACAGAAACATCAATGAAGAGAGAATCATTGACTGGGATCAAGTCAGCAACCCAGGCAAGTGTCCTGACGGAACTGAACGGTGACCTGATTCAAGGTGGACACCCAAACCCTGAGCCATGCCAGCCGGGCGCTAATGGGATTTCTTTAAAAACAAAACAAAATAGAACCTGACCCTCTGAGCAGGGCTGCCGTAGCCTTGTCCCCTGGGAAGTTTTACGTTAGGGCCTGAAGGAAGGTGGTATCAGTGACCACACATGTTGTCATCGGGGCTCAAACGGCCATGCTTCTAAGGGTGTGACCTTGAGCAGCACAGATCCCTGAGCATTAGGATTCCCTCCCCTGTTTTTGGTTTTACCTCCTCTACTTAACATTTAACCACTCTCAAGAACACGTACCTCTTTCTTAGGGCCAGTATGTGCCAGGCACCACGTTAGGAGCCTGGTGTGCGTTAATTCTCATTGTTCCTGCCAGGCAGATGTCATTGTCCCCCTTTCCGGATGGATCGGGGTTGACAGCGGTGAGCTGATCCTGGTCTGCGGAGAAAGAGCGTGTTGATTTCTGGTTTGGGTTCTGCCATGTTACCAGCAAGCCATTTAACAACTCTCAGTCTGAGAGTGTTGCCCTAGAGTTATGAATGAGACAGCGCCGGGGTGCTTGTAGTCCACATTGCAGTGAGAGGGAAGAATTGGGGGTGAAGTGAGCAACAGTATGAGGGGGACGTTAGGTAAGCAGTGATGTACTAAGTCATTTGAGTATTATCTGTAAACATTAAAAATGGTAATTTCTAAGACTATATATATATATATATATATATATATATGTATATATATATATGAAGTAAAATTATCTTTAGATGTTCTGGAGGGTTCAGCTATATTTAAAAGTACATATTTAGACAAAAATAAAGATAATATGCAAAATTGAAAATACTTTTATTAGTGTAATAGAACTTGGGGTGATCTTACGAAAATACTGCTGTGTTCCACATCCATGAATGCTCATCCTTTACCTGGTCTCTTCCTTCCCATAGGGCCATGTGAAACTTTCTGATTTTGGCCTTTGCACCGGCCTGAAGAAAGCACACAGGACAGAATTTTATAGGAATTTGAACCACAGCCTTCCCAGTGATTTCAGTAAGTGTTAACAGTGATTAGCCTTTTTATTCCTTAACTGGGCCTAGGAGAGCTGGTCCCCTGGTAAACAGAATATGCCGGACAGATTAGGAGAGTCTCCTTTTGAGTATTTTTTTTAATTTGTATTCTCACCTTGAGGATATTTTTCCATTGTTTTTAGGGAGAGTGGAAGAGAGAGGGAAAGACAGAGAGAAACATCGATGTGAGAGAAACACATCGATTGGTTGCCTCCTGTACATGTCCTGACCAGGGCCAAGACTGGTGAAGAGCCTGCACCTGAGGTACATGCCCTTGACCGGAATCAAACCCGGGACCCTTCAGGCCACAAGCCGATGCTCTATCCACTGAGTTAAATGATTTGCACTTGTATAGCAGTGCCCCCAAACGTGTTAAGATGAATGTCGTAAAGACCTTGCCTTGGAGCTCTACTGAGAAGGTTCCTGGGGAGGGATTGGGGGCAGTAGAGGAAAAAGTCCTGGGAAAACACACACACACACACACACACACACACACACACACACAGATTAGATTTACCCTACATGCTTCTTTCTTTCGTGGTGGAAAGAAATTTATCCTTATGAGTGTTACTTTCACTATCAATCAAACCACTGAAATTATATAGTAAAATTACAGTTCATCTTAGAGAGCTTATGTCAAATAATGTATTATAAACCTAGGAGTTTCTGATTAACAGTTACTGCTCTTGGAAATTTGATGGTAATTTTGAGAAATTATAAATGTTTTAGGTCCATTTTGGGACCTTTGCTCCTGACGAGACTGAATTTCCGGTAATTCTGATGAAATTCCCTGTAGTTCTGAGCAAGGCTTGCCTGTATTCTCTGTAGCCACATGATCCATATGGAAGTGCTGTTTGATCCCATTGTGTGATTCTTTGAACAAATGCTTGCTGGGAAATGTGTCATCCAAAGCTACTGATGTGTTGGCAGACTTTGGGGCTCATGTGGTTTGAACCAGAGCCTAAAAAAGTAGTAAACATTCCTGTCTGGACTTCGAATAGAACTTGTTTTCTCTACTTTTAGCTTTCCAGAACATGAATTCCAAAAGGAAAGCAGAAACCTGGAAAAGAAATAGACGTCAGCTAGTAAGTAATCTCTGTAGCTTCTTAAATGCTATAAGCCAAGTATGAATATATTGAAATATGCACATAAATTTGCATTTAATAAGTTTTTGCTGCATGCACATCTCTCCCATGCTTTTACGATGACTGTTATGTCGGTAGCACCAAAGTTGTGATTTGGAAGCAGGTAATACTAGGTCGTTTTGGTTGTCATTTTCAGTGGATGACCTCATTCTGACCTTTTACATTCGTGAAAACCCCTTTCTTTCCCACCATTTCCCTATTTTATGATGGCAAAGGGGTCATATTTAAGCTCCAGGTCTCTCAAAATGAAACTAAGCGTATACATCTACCCAGAGTTTTAAGACAATAATGGTTCACAAACTTCTAAAATTTTGATTCACTTCAGCAAGTCATTACTCCTCAATTTACCTGCCCCACCCTTTTGTATTTTGTGGTTGAAAAAAGAGCCAGGTGTTAAAAATTGGAGAGAAATTTAAGGGAAATGCTTATTCCTTTATAGATATTTGAGCAAATACACATAAAATGTGCCACAAGCTAAAAATTAACATTGGATTTATCTTGATAGTATGTAGGAAGTTATTTAAATAATAAAACTTCACCAGTGAAATGTTGCTATCTAGCAAGCTTTTATTCTGATTAATTGGTTTATACTTGAAATGTAATGTACATGTCTTACTGTCTAGTTATTGGGAATTAATAGAAATAGAAATGGGAATCACTGCATACTTAGGCTTTGCTAGAACTGCAGCAAATGAAGTTGGCGATGGCAGAGCTGAACTAATAGCTGATCTTTAGAAAGCAAGAGCAGCAGCATTGGAAAGCTGTGACTAGCTTGGAGTGAGGATCACACGCATATTACCTAGACATGGTGGCACTTCTGCTTGTGACAAATACAGATACAGTAGGTCACTTGGCAGGTGTGCTGAATACTAGTTTTCAGCCCCATTTCTTGGTAAAATACTGAATTGGAGTTCTCTATAGTGTTTTTAATGCCTTACTTAATAGGTCACTAGTAAGTAGCTATCCTATTCTGTGAAAATGGAAGCGTGTAGAATTGTTTAAGAAAGAATCAAAAGAAGGCTTGCTTTTTCTTTTCTTTTTTTTTTTTTAACTTACTTGAAGCCCATATGTGGGCTCAGACTATGCTGAGTATTATGATTTTTATGTTAAACCTGGGCCCTGGGAAAGGCAATAACTTAACCCAAACACTTTTGGAGATACTGTGACTGAAAATAATCTTTGATAATCAGGAATAGTTAGTGACATCGCAGTCCCCTTTGCTTAGGAACTCTGATGTTCTTTAAACGTCTGATCCTTTGTGGTTAAAAACGGTTCCCATAGCGTGGAGAGGGCTAGGGAATGTTGGGACAGCTCTGGCCGGTGCTTCTGAGTGGCTCTCCATAGAGCAGATCTAACTCGCTGCACATCAGGATCACTTGAACTTCAGAGCATACTGACGTCTGGGTGCACCCCCAGGGATACCATTGGCTTGGCTTCAGGTAGATAGTCTGGGTATCTGATTTTAAAAGGACTCGGGTGATTCTGTGCAGTGAAGGTTGAGACCCTCTAAGGAAGAGACTATTTCTTAACAATAGCTTCTGCATTATTGGGACATGGACATTTACCTATGTTTTGGAAGCTAACAAAAGGTTAGGAACCTTGTTTGGTTTTTAATTTTTTAAAATAAAAGCAAGCTAATATTTAACCTTTGGCCACTATACTAATACTTGTTTTGGGGGTAATTAAGCTTAAGTGCCTTATTCTTATACTTTGAGACAGGCATTATGCTCTTTGACACTCAAAAGGTCATGTCAGATTGCTAGGAACCACTTACAGGTCTATAAGGAAGGGGATCTCACTGTTGCTGTATTTGGAATTTACTGTCCTTTAATAGTTTAAAATGTTTTGTAGTTTTTTAAAATCTTAGTAAACTAAGGTTCTCATGCTGTGATTAATGTTTAGATCTTTTTATTTTATCTATGGTAGAAATGGAAATATATTAAAATCATCCTCATATTATCAATTTTGATAACTTAACCCTTTGCACTCCGCTGTCCCCTCTCAGGGGACATTGGAATTCTAGCATATCACTCGGATGTCCCCTCTCAGGGGGGACATTGCAGTTTATTAGTGATTACGGGGAATTGAGTTAATTCAACGCACGTTTCCGCCACATAGTAGCGTCGAGTAGCTGGCAGCCAATGTCCAGAATGGTTCGGAGTGCAAAGGGTTAAAATAAAACCACTTTTTAGTCTTCAAAAGGTCAATTAACCCTGTGCTTTTGACATTGCATAGGCGATCCCATCCAGCCAGAACCAAACAGGAAGTTAATACTAGCTAATGCTTAATGTAGATTTACTGCTCTAGGTAAAGCCTGTCATATTGTTCACCCACCCTCTTACTGTTCTTTCTTTTCCTTTTTAAAAATCTTTATTGTTGAAATATTACACATGTCTCCTTTCCCTCACTCCCACTGACCCTGTGTAGCCCGCTCCTGCCCCAGGCCTTAACCGCCTTACCTGAGTCCGAGGGTTATGCATATATGCAGACACGTTTCCACCCACCCTGCCTTCCATCTGGGATTTGTCAGTCTTGTTACCTTTCAGTCCATTGAGAATTACTGGATCAAGTAGAGGTTAAGGATCGCTCCTTGGCTGCTTAAATTGTATTGTAATATTTTAAACAGCTATGTGGGTAACCTTAGGCCTCGTAACTGATTAGGAAATAGGTCTGAGTCAGCTTTAAGTTATTAACCGCAGAGGTAAGAATTGAAGTGTATTTAGGCATCTGATCTTTGCCAACTTATTTATTTTTTTAGTGCAGAAGTTATCGAAGTGTTTGAGTAGGAAATGAAATTGCTTTATTTCCCCCAAAATCCTAAATGAAATAATAAGTTGGAACATGTCATGTTTGAAAATGATTATTAACAACCGACAAAGCTCTTAAAAGTGCAGCTCTAATTAACACTAAAGATATCCAGAGAACAAACAGAAAAAGGATATTGATTTGAGGTATTAAGAGCTTAGTATGGAAGGCAGACGAAAGTTTGGGAAATGGGCACTCCCTCGGCTAGTTTGTTAAAAGGAGGGTGAGCTCCTGAGGCCAGATTCCAGCCCATACGTCACAGGCTGTGCCTGCTGTGGGCTGTGTTTGTAACCCAGAAGTCTTTTAATGCCTTAGTACCTTGAAGTAATTCTTTTCCGGTGGCAGTAGATCTCTGGTTTCATAATAGAAATCTTGAACAGATAAGGTTTATTTAATATTCAGCTTTGCTGGAATAAATCTAGTCTCTGAATTGAAGGGCTTCTTCTTGGGCCCAATCCGTGTTTCAGACTTCAAGCTTTAAAACAAAATAAAACTGGCATTTATGTTATTTAAATGTGTAGTTAAAGAAAATACTATGCAATTATGTATATGGAAAAGGTGGATTTTTGTCTTACAGTATACACAAAATAAATTGTAGATAAAAAGTAAAACTTTGACCATTTTAGAAGCAAATACTTGTAATATCTTTAGAACCTCAGAATAAAGAAGGATTTCTCAAATGTCATAAAAGAAGTACAAATCATAAAAGTGTGTTTTATTTTACTTACTACTTATAAAAAACACACACAACTTTCTGTATGTTGAAAGATATAAATGGGAAGGTAAGTCCTGTGGTCCAACTCCTTTGGAATTGTATTGCAGTTCATGTGCATATCCTACAACCCAGCAATTCCACCCCCAGTCATGTGCCTTGGAGAAACTTGTCCCTGTCAACCAGGAGACACGCCAAAGAATGTTTATTGCATTTTCATAATAGCAAAAAGAAAACAAAACAGAAATTACTCAGTGGTTCCTGTCCATCTATAGGAAAATGGTTATATTTTGGAATAGAATATTTTACAGCAGTGAAAAAAATTGAACTACAGTTACATGTGACATCATGGATCAATTTTAGAAACAAAACATTCAGAGGACAAATCAAATAGTAGAGGCCACATGTAGAATGATGCTGTTTTTACAAAGCTCAGAAACAAAACTAAAAAAGATTTAGAGAGACCCGTGGCAAAATTAAATTGCTTTTTAAAAGCAGAAGAATGATAAACATAAAATTAAGCATATAAGGTTTGGGAGAGCCCAAGGACAGGGTGAAATGGGATGGGATGGGAGGAGTACATGTTTAGTTTTAATGGTATTGGTAATATTTTGGTTCTTTAGTTGAACTCTTATTTATTTTCATTATTATGCTTTATAATTTAATAATTACACCTTTTTGATATGTGACAAATATTGCTTCGTTTAAAAAAAATGATAAGCCTCCAACTGGGAGAAGATATTTGCAATATGTGAAACTACAAAGGATTAATGTCCTGAATCAGGATTAATGCCCTGGATTTATTTTTAAAATTCCTCTGAATCAATAAGAAAAAAGAAAATGCAACCAAAAAAAAAAAAAAAAGTACACTAATAGGCAAAGGATCTGAACTCCAAGGAATTTATAGAAAAAAAGACCTGAATGGCTAATTTACATAGGAATATGCATCAACCTTACTGAAAATAAGGAAAATGCAAATTAAAACAGTGTGATCCTATATCATATTCATCAGATTGGTAAAAATTAAAAAGTTCAACAGAGCCAAGTATGGGTGAGATGGAACATCAGGAGCTCCTCCCCTGGGGGCGGTTAAGTAGGCATAGCCGCCCGGAAGGACAATTGGAAGATGGCTTATTAAGTAGAAGACAGTGACGCTATTTCTCTTACATTTTCAAATGCCCAGGAAGTGGTACAAGAATGTTCATTCAGGTGTCTTTGTTATAGTGAAACACTGGAAGCAATATAAGTGTCCATTTACTGGAGAATGAATAAAAAAAATCCATTTGTGTAATGAAAAAGTATACAGTAGTAAAATGAAAGAGTTATGTGAATTAATCTCGTCTATAATTGAGTAAAACAAGCAAGCCTTGTAAAATAATACAGACCAGTGTGAACCCTTTAGATACAGGAAGTAGTATGTCAGTTACATGAATATTCACACCAGCATAGCAAGCAACTTCAGGCTGTCTTTAACTGCAGTGAGGGAGGGACCAGGGGTCTGGCTTTAGTCTATCTTTAGTTTCACTTTTTTAAAAAAAGACAAATGATCTACAACAAATATGGCAGATTATTTAACCTCTCTTTAATATGGGTAATGGTTACATGTGTATTGTTTTGTTTCTGTATGTTTTCAGTATTTCACAATAAATATTTAAAAAAAACACAGCTGTGCTTTTAATGTTGGAGGTTATATAATGGGAAGACCTCGAGTGGAGCCTTCGGCTGGTCCGCCTCCGGTGCGGAGCGGCCTCCGGGAGGCGCTGCGCTCCCCAGGGCTGCAGCCCGGGGCAGGAGACGGCGTCCTGCGTTTACAAGCAGCTCGTCGTATAAATAGTTCCGTTTGGCAAATAGACATTTATAAACCTTAGACCTATAGGATATATCTGTAGCTTTTAATAATAAACTTCTCTTTATGATTTTCTTAAAGAATGGATATAGTGGAAAGAGGGATGGTTTGGAGCAAGAGAATTTCCAAACTTCACTCTGCCACTTAACTCGTTCTGAGGCCTTGGGCAAAGCCATTTTGGGCATCAGATTTTTTTTTTTTTTTAATCTGCAGAGTTGGATTAATAAGGGCCTAAAGTCCCCTTTGCTAAGTTTTTTTCAGGACTAAACAGTCCCATAAGCATTAAGAAGTCCAGAGCCTGGCACTCCCCGGCTGCTCAGTAAACTGTGACGAGTTGTCCTGACAGGCACTCGTAGGCTTTGGGCCCCTCACCTCACTGACAGCTTTACTGTTCATCTTGGGAGTGCTCTGGCAAACCAGGCTTGCCGTTAGCAGCAGGCCTTCCTGCGTGTTTAGTTTGTGGGCAGCTGTAGACCGGGGTTGGGGAACTTTCTGCCAAGGGCCATTGGATGTTTATAACATCATTCACGGGCCATACAAAACGATCAGTTTAAAAACTGGCCTGCCGTATTTGGTCAGCATTTAATTAACTCACCCCTAATGCCTTGGCAGGCCCAGACCAAATGATTTCATGGGCCTTCTATGGCCTGTGGGCCGACGCTCCCCACCCCTGCCCTAGATGGTGCTGGGCCTCTGGTCTGTGGAACAGAACTCTGGCCCCTCCTGCCTGCTGGGCCTCCTGACGTGTGGTACGTGTTTCAGGCCTTCTCCACAGTAGGGACGCCTGACTACATTGCTCCTGAGGTGTTCATGCAGACCGGGTACAACAAGCTCTGTGACTGGTGGTCGCTTGGCGTGATCATGTATGAGATGCTCATTGGTAAGTTGTATGCTTTCCCTTGGCATTTTCTGTGTGGCCGGAGGAGTCCTACAGTGATAATAAACTCCCATTTCAGTGTGAGGCTGATCTGAGTGCTCTCCCCTCCCCATCTTTCAAAGTAGTTTCCTAAGTAGAAAACTCTTGGCCAAAAAATTGCAACCTGCTGTATTCGCTGGCACAGTGATACCCTGGGGTTGCTTTGCTGATCATTTATCATGTTTTTCTTCTGCTTTTTCTCCGTCTCCCTCCAGCAGCTCTTTCCGTCACTGGCATTTATTAAACATTCATTGCATGCCGAGAGATTTACCTGGGCAGTGCCTCATACACTCTTACTTCCTATTTGCTGTCCCCTTCATCTCTCAAGGTCTTCAAAGCATGGGACTCTCTGATCTCTCTCCCTCCTATTCAGATGGTATGTCTCCTTTAGGGACACCTCGGGGGTGGCTCCATGCCCCAGAGCATAGGAGAGTCAGTATGTCTGTGCGGCACTGTGTGTGTCTGTGGACAACAGGCATGGCCTCTGTCTGACTGTGATGTCTCTGGGAGCATTGGATGGAGGCCACTGGAGTGGATGTCACGTGTGGAGGCAGGTAGAGGAGTGTGTGTGTATTTATCTTCCTGCCTGTGGTTCTCAAAGAGGGATAGTGGTCTCCTTCAAAACCCACACTTTTTCCTTATTACTCTGCTTGTTTGGATGCTCTTAGAATGGAGTAGTTTCTTTTATTCTTTTTTTAAAATCCTCACCCAAGGATATGTTTATTGAGTTCAGAGAGAGGAACGGAGAGGGAGGGAGAGAAACATTGATGTGAGAGAGAAACATTGATTGGTTGCCTCCTGTACACTCCCTGACTGGGACAGAAACTGCACCCTAGGTATGTGCCCTGACTGGGAACGGAATCTGAAATCATTTGGTGTTTGGGGCGATGCTCCAACCAACTGAGCCACCAGCCAGGGTAAGGTGTTTCTTACTAACGTTCCATCCTCTCAGTTCTCCTTTGGCACAGTGGTTCCACTTCTGTAACTCTCCTTTCTTTTTCTGATCCAGTTATTAGCTGGCTCCCTGGAGGTTCCAAGAGCACAACTGCACTTTGGGTTTAGGAGCTCGGGGAAGATAAAGGCTGTTGAGGTGCTTTCTGGGATGAGTGAAATCCTGTCCATGTCATGGAGGGAAGGACATAACAAGATCATTAAAGACATGGAATTCTATTAAGGAGAATAATCTCATACTCAACACTCTGCAGTGTAAAAGCTCCAGGTTCCTTTTTATTGCAGGCTACCCACCTTTCTGTTCTGAGACCCCTCAGGAGACATATAAGAAGGTGATGAACTGGAAAGAAACTCTGACTTTCCCTCCAGAAGTTCCTATCTCTGAGAAAGCCAAGGATCTGATTTTGAGGTATCGGTCAGAGAACATCTCCCCCGCCCACGCAGGCTTTTTGACATCAGTGAACCCATTTTTTACATCTTTGGTGATTTCCTGGGTTTGCACCCTGCTTCCTCCTGTTTCTCCTTCTGAAAAGGGGAGGTTATCCCTTTTCTTTTTGAAAAGAAACCACATGAGGTATGCTGAAGGCCTCTGTCTCTTCCAGATTCTGCTGTGAATGGGAACATAGGATTGGAGCCCCTGGAGTGGAGGAAATCAAAAGTAATTCTTTTTTTGAAGGTGTTGACTGGGAACATATCAGGTATATCCATATAAAAACTTAAAGGATTATTTTAGAAATTTTGTAGTTAACTTAATACTAAGTTGGAAGCACTGTTGTTGGCAAACCAAGTCAGAGAAAAGATCATTTTAGAAATTCAGGATATTTTCCTGATTTAAGTTTTTGCTGAGGACTGGGAATTGGAGCTTCCTGTTAACCCTGAGTCATGGGATGTGTGAAAGCCAGCAGCTACTTCCAAAGTGGAGTGGACTTTGGGTCCCAAGGGGAAGGGAACATCTAAGAAGGGTGTTGTCCTTGCTTTTACCGGGAGCACTCCAACCTCTCCGGTGTTGGGGACCACCAGCCCGACTGTCCCTGCCCGAGGGAAGGGACTGCCTCCGGGAGGTGGAGGAGGAAGGAGGAGTGGAAGGACTGGGCAGGACGTGGCAAGAAGGGGTGGAGGGAGAGGGAGAGTGTCTGGTGTGGGGAGCACTCCCAGCCCAGCGGGAGGCTGCGCAGCCTGCCGTGGGCCCAGACCTGGGCCCAGGCCGCTCAGCGTTTGCGGTTGCTGAACAGAAGGTGAAGTTGTTCCCTGTTTGCTGACTGTGTTCTGACTTGCATCCTTGTGATTTTTACCGTTGCCTCCTTTGTGCCGCCTCCTCGTTGGCATCTCTGATGGATGGGCAGAGCCCTACCGAAGGGGGCTCTCTGAGGCCCAGGCGCCCTTTCTAGCAGGCAGGGCAAGTCATCAGGGGGAGCACATAGCTTGGACTTTAATTTCCCCTTAGTGTTCTTTCTAGCTATGAATAGTTGTTACAGTTTTCATTGTGATTTATTTTGTTTGGCTGTAGTCAGTTGGTGTGGTTGGTCCGTGGTCAGAAGCTTTTCAGAGAAAATGAGTGCTGCCGGATCCGGGTCTTCTCTGCGGAAGGCTGGTTAGTTATGACCCATCTGATTACTAACCGTAGTAATTTTGGCATGTCTGTTCTTGGCAGAGAGAGACCTGCTGCAATATCTATTGAAATCAAAAGCATTGACGATACCTCAAACTTCGATGAGTTTCCAGAATCTGATATTCTTAAGCCAACAGGTAATACCACCAATTCTCCCTACTGCTGCCTCACTAGTGCATTATTTCCCCCCAGTTTGGGGTGATGTTTACAGATCAGGGTAGAGGACATGGAGAGGACCTTCAGGTCTTCGGGCGCTTGGTAAGTATTTCCGGTGCTGTGCTGGGGAGCAGCGAGACCTTGTCACATGGAAGATGGTTACACGCTCCTGGGCTTAGCCTGCCCAGCGGGTGGGTCAGTCACAAGGGTCTGCTCTCTTGTTGCTGTTTATTACAGTAAAGGCTGGGTGACCTCGAATGACAGAAATGGGAAAATAAACCGCTTTAAATATATGTGGAAAAAATGAGGTTCAAGGAACATATTGGCAAGCAATGTAGAAAATTCACACTGAGTGAAAAATAGCTTTTCCCAGATGGAAAACTGGTATGTTCTTCAGAACGCCATGCCTTCAGTACCCAGCTGGCTGTTGGGGTAAGGCAGGGAGTCAACTCTCACATCTGTCTCTTTCCCAGTGGCAACCAGTAATCACCCTGAGACTGACTACAAGAACAAGGACTGGGTCTTCATCAATTACACCTACAAGCGCTTTGAGGGCCTGACTGCGCGGGGGGCAATCCCTTCCTACATGAAAGCAGCAAAATAGCGCCCTGGATGGCACCCCACGTGGAGCCGAGTTCTATGTGCAACACCGCGTGTTCCTCTCACACACTTCGAAAGCTTCCAAGAAGCTTATGGAACCCACCGTATGTCCCGGAAATTCGCCTGAAATGTGACAGTGAGGATTCTCTTCACAGCGCACCGAAGCTGGAGAACGGGGCCAGCAGTTCCACCCCTCGGCCATGCGCAGCTTCTTCAGACACTTCTAAGTGTCACGAGCCAATTTGATAGATGTTTAAAAAAATAAACACACACACAACACTTGAGTTTTCCTAAGTTCACAGAACAAAGGGGAAAAAACAGCCATCATCCAACATTATTGAAACTGTAACATATACTTACCGAATCTCCGCCAAGCCCCGTGGTTTTGTGATATGCTTTCTGCCAAGCCCACCGAGTATTTCCTTGTCCTTTACAGCTAAAGGTTCCGTAGTACTAAGGAAATAAAGCAATAAGGAAAGCCTGATGGGTGATGGTAGTTTCTCCCAGACGAGAGGCTCTTCAGCCTCCATTCGTGGTGCACTTTATTTATGGTACTAGGATACAGACTCCGTCCATTGCCGTGTATCCTCCGCCATCTGAAATACTCATGCTGCTTTTTGGAGTGCTGATGGGGGGGTACCAGCTTAATCCATTGTTGCTCTTCAAAGGCCCCAAAGCCATTGGGCATTGCCAGAGTCCGGATCACGTGGGAAACCTCATTTCTCTTCTCGGCTAGCTCGCAACATCCCTGAGTCGGATGTGGCTGTGGACCAGCAATACCCACAAGTGCTGCCAACAGGAACTTGGCTTATTCCTGGGAACACAGCAAGGAGAGCCAGGCACAGGCGGGAGCCTGGGACCCCCTTGGCTGAGGTGCTGCTCCCACGGGTCTCCAGAACCTGCTTGGAAGTGGGCAGGAGCCGGCCCAGTGGGAAGCGCAGAGCCAGCCTCAGCTCTTTGTCACGTCCACTCCTCAGTCCTTGGTGCAACTCAACTGTGTTTTGTCTTCTCTCTCTGTATTTCTTCTCTCCCATCTTTCAGAACCATTTTGCCTTGGAATCATGATTACAGATATTTCCTTTGCAGATGCCTTCCTGGGGGATGTTCCTCTCCACCCTGCAGGGTGGCCTGCAGCTGGGGCTGAGGCCCCTGCTGAGGATTCTCTCATGAGACACCCTCGGAACTTTAGCACAAAGTGCCTTCTCTTTTACAGCTGCCACCACCTTTACAGGAAGTTTGCTGTGTCAGAAAATTGTGGAGGCTCCATAGTAATGCATTATTACTTTTAAATTGTAATAACTCTGAACGCATCATTTGCACCTGGGTGGTAACTTACCTGTGCAGAGCGTCCTGGCCCAGCTGCAGCGGGGACTGCTCCTGCCAGTCTTGATGTTATTAAGATCAGCTTTGAGAGGAAAGTCTGTCCTGGCTTAGCCATTCGGAAAAGAAGAATGGAATTCAGTTACAGTAGTAAATGAAATTGCTTTGGGTTTCCATGTTTAGAGAAAGAAAAAAGATTTTTAAGGAAGTATTAACTGGATGAAGGTAATGTGTCTGCCCCAATCTTTCATTCATGGTCTGTTAGTGAAAAGGAAGTAAATGAGATTCTTTTGTGTAACTTTGTAGTTTCTTTGTATTACCAAATAGTTGGGGTGTTGACCCCCATGTGTTTTGCAAGAGTATGTGGTAAGCATGGGTAAGGAGTGGTGATTGTGTGTTGGGGAGTGGCGGGGGATAATTTGTTTTGGGGGTAAATGTCCACTTTTTAAACTTTTGAATAAACTGTGTGGAAAAAGCAGTGTACTGTGTTCTAATTCAGTATGGCTTCCAATTCAAAGAGGCAGAATGCTAACTGCATCGCCGTCTGCAGACCGGGTGCTTTTCTGTCTCGGGGAAGCTGCGGCTGTGTCTTCTGATTTGCTGTCCATACAAAGAGACTGTCTTCTCTCGGCCTCATGCATGTTCTTCCTACCTGATTCCGTGTCACAGAATTAAGGCCACGGGGAGACCTTTCTGACAGAGGGAAGCCTTTATACGGCTGTTTACAGCCCAGTCCGTTAATTTCCCCAGCCTGGCGCTGCCCAGGAGTCTCAAAAGCTCTCAGGGCAGGACTTCTCAGCCCCATGTCCCCCAGAGCAGGGTTCTGTTTCCAGATCGTGTGTATTTGGGTCCTGTTGAGTCCCACTTACCCCTTCTCTAGGTTAGAGAAGGAAGCCTGAGAAAGTGGCAGGAAGGAAGGGATCAAAATCAGGGTCAGACCCGCAGCGAGGGAAGCTGAATCGTTAGAATGTGGACTGTCTTTCCAAGGCTCGTCGCAGACATGTGGGAATTGGCTCAATATTGGTTCTAGTCACAGATTATTCTGTTTCCTACTTTATTTTTTAAAATATTTTTATTGATTTCAGAGAGGAAGAGCGATGGAGAGAAAGATACCTCAATGATGAGAGTCATTGGTCAGTTGTCTTTTGCATGCCCCAACACTGGAGATTGAGCCTCAACCTGGGCATGTGCCCCCACCAGGAATCAATCGTGACCTCCTGGTTCCTAGGTCGACACTCAAGCCAGGCACCTATTGCTTTGTAGAATTACTTTAGAAAATAACATACAGGCAAATTCCTTTGGGATTAATATTCAAGGTTTAAATAGTAGGTTGCTAATTTTAAAACATTTATATGGCATAATAGGATTCCTCTTCTACTTATTACTAATACTTTTTCTCTGAATTGTTTCCTTGAAAAGTATATTTCCTGGATCACCTTCTCCTGTCTCCTGAGCCTTTGTATATAACCTAATGGTGTTTTCAGAACTCAAAAGGACTCAGTGAATGCTCTTTTCCTTTGCTAGGTAGTATACATTTTCCCGGAATTATCTATCAAAGCCAATACTGACTTAAAACTAACCTTCACATGCTTGTTTGGGCATATTTTCAGAGAAAAACATCTTGCCCAAATAACACTTAAGCACCATAATATATGGAATTCAATACCAGGCGTTTGGACAAGGAGGTGAGGGCTGAGTGGTTCTGAACTGCATAGCAGTGTGGGGAGAATTCCCACCAAGGGGCTAACAACGCAGCATCGGCTATAAAGTTAGTATTTTAGTGGCGATGTAACAATACTCAAACCAACCCGAAGTTGCTGGGAAGCTTAGGGAAGCCCCCGGATATGTTTGCAAACAGCAGTGATTGGGCAGGGAGGAGTGAGCCACAGGATGCTGGCGGCAGGAAGGTATGGTCTGGTGCTGTGGTAGAGGCACGGAGTTGAGTAATAACTGCTTTATGAAGAACACTGCACTCACTTTATGTCATTTCCTTCACCCACTTCCACCCACTCCAGTCTGGTGCCTCTTCCTTGTGTGAAATGTTAGTAGTATCCCACGTATAAAGCATGCTAGTATTTTTATTATTCCTGTGGTCACTGGGTCCTGCCATACTCATTGGCTTCTTGACTCTTTAATCTTTTTTTTTTTTTTTTTAATTGATTTTAGAGAAGGAAGAGGGAGAGTTGAAAACATCAGTGATTAGAGGGAATCATTGATCAGCTGCCTCCTGCATGCCCCCCACTGGGGATTGAGCCCACAACTGAGGCATGTGCCCCTGGCTGGAATTGAACCTGGGACCCTTCATTCCACAGGCCGACACTCTATCCACTGAGCCACACCAGCAGGGCTTGACTCCTTAATCAGCCTGCTGTACTACACCGTTGACTTTAAAAATAGCTCCCACCTCTCCGACTTCTGTCTTGCAGTTACTCTGCCACCACTTAAATCCTGGTGCTTTTCAGAACAATCGCTTTTGCACTCTTTTCACTCGTGATCTTCAGGCCATCCGCCCCATACTGCGGCTTCAACTACCATGCTCTGGTGGTGAGGTCTTCGAAGTGACCAGCCTACCTAGACCACTCCCCAGATCGCCTGGTCTCATGGAGCCAAGTGCCTACTAGAAGTGACATTGGATGGCCTTCACCAGGCTCAGGCCAGGGCTGTCCAAGACTCCTTGCCTCCATAGCCTTTTTTCTAGCTCAGTCTACTCAGCTATCCAAACCACAAACTTCTTCCATGCCTCCCAAGTAAGCATGCCCAGGTCCGGAGCTTGGCCACTATCCTACCAGTGCCTTCCTCACTCGGTGCTGAACACATTGCAGTGATCTCAAAGTGACCTTTTCCGGTCCTTCGAAGCCTGTCATTCCCCCCTGCTGTCAAAGAAATTCTCCAAAATTTTAAGTCTGACTGTGTCTTTCTGCATAAAACCTTGAGGGCTCCCATCCCAGTACACCGTTGTCTGAGGCCATTCTTTACTCTGGCCTCTGCACCACCACACCCACTTCCCCGATGACAGTAATTATGTCATCTTTGCTTACAGTTGAGTTGGCCTAGGATACCTCCTCCCCTCATACTCATGGATCCAAAACAACTTGTATTCATCCTTCACAATTTGGTTCATGGTCACCTGTAGAATTCTCTTGTAACCTCTCCCCTCACAGTAAAAACTGGCTACTCCGTCTTTATGGGACTTCTGAGTGACCTGGACTGTCTACCGACGTGATCCCAACAGCTCCTTGGTGGGAGGAACCGTGTCCTAGTCAGGGTGTCCCCATGGCCCAGCAGTGGTTGGCACAGAACATACTCTGCAGGCCATGCTTATAGAGCATGTTCTTAACCTCAGGCCTGCGAGGAAGGCACAGGCTTGCTCTAGCACCCCTGAAAGTCAGTGTCACCAGCAGTAGGCTCCCAGGTTGAGCTAGGGGCCTCAGTAGACACCAGCCCCGAGTAGGGCTAAGGATGAGAAAGAGGCGCTACTACGATGTCTCCAAGGGACCTTTCACTGATGCCGTGGTTCCTAACTGGCTTAAACCTAAACTGGGACATCAAAGTTTTCGTCCTCTTTCAAACTTACGTTTGACACTGCGAGGTCCTACTTAGTTGTACTTGAGTTTGAGGGGTCTCGAATACAAGTTAACCAGGAACTAGAGAAGGGAGACCATTAGGGCTCTGGAACCTAGACGTACAAACAGCAGGGCGGGAAACACACAGGCCTGAGGCAAGCCCACAGCTGCTCCTTCCAGTCCCTTTTTAAACCTAGTTTTATTTTCTGCCAAAAGAACAACATGGACACAAATTATAATATTTTATTTTAAAAAAAAGCATCCCAAATATAGGGTTTCGTAAACACTGGTAGGTAAACATGTGCAACTTGAAATACAAAGTAAAGAGGCAAAACAAAGCATTTTGCCTTTAAGAGAAAATGTCCTGCAGTGGTGGTCCCACCCAGAGCATGACTGTGGCTCCATCTCCCACGAAGGCATCAGGTTTGCTTTCTGAACTCACTATGCCCGTTTAACAATTTCAAGATGACATTAAATAGATTCACCAGAGAAAGAAGGCTCCATGTCACACTTGGACTATGAATGAAGGCCCGTGTTCTGGTTGGTTTTACTTACACAAGGATCTGCTGGAACACTGCAAATACAGCTGTCCTTCCTGGGCTTATTCCACAGCATTTCCTTAGACTGTGTACATTACATTATCATGTTCCCTTGGGATTTAGTTGAGAATATTGGCTATTGTGTGCAGTAAACCCAGCTACTTTCCAGCTTCTTTACCTTTTGCTGTCATTCTTTCAGCCTGAGAAATCGCTAACATCACCACATTTAACACTGTTCCTTGCCCAGTACTCTCCAAGTCTCTATGGCAAATGTTTCCTACTCAACTATACGTGATCGGATGCAGGCAGGAACTGATTCTAAACTTCAAATTCAGGTTCATCTTGGCTTGCTGAGATAACTCTGAGTAAGACAGTCTGGCTAAAACTACCTCCTTATGAAAATGTTTCTGTATAAATCACCTGGCTTACTTATTTAGGCACTTAGAAGAAAATACCAAACCTGAGTCCTACCTTTAGTATTAGAAACACCTCTTGCCCAGGTGGCCAGTGACTGATTCTTAAGGGAAAGACTACAACCCAGCGTGTGTTGGCTGAGAGGTCCTGCCACAGCAGAATGTCCTGGCCCTGGAAACAGCAGCTCTGACTGAGGGGAACCACCAAATTACAATGGTGCCGAGCTCCCGGCTGGGAGGGCATGGAGTGCAGAAGCCTCCTGCTCAGCTTCCTCCTCAGTCACCACCACCTGGTGACACTGGCAGATTTCCCTCCCCAGATTTCCCATGGGGTTGGGGCCAAAAGCACATTAACCCAATTTGGGGAAAGAAGATATAGTTCTTACCAGTCAGAATAAATTAATCATTTATACAGAAAAAAGTGTTCACTACATGCCATACTTTCACACCTGGCTTTCCAGCTAAGCAAGGACTAGAGAGTGAGCGTGTTGACACTTACTAAACATAACCAACACATTAGCTGTGTAACGGAAGTTATACATATACCACAGACTGCACA
Organism: Pipistrellus hanaki; assembly: GCF_964339955.1. Classification (NCBI taxonomy): domain Eukaryota; kingdom Metazoa; phylum Chordata; class Mammalia; order Chiroptera; family Vespertilionidae; genus Pipistrellus; species Pipistrellus hanaki. Next base: position 7,228,803 of record NC_140509.1, on the reverse strand, counting down.
GTCAATGTGATGACATGGAAGTCAACTGACAAGTAAAGGAAGCACCATTAAACAATACTGGGCTGGTCGACTACTAATGGGCACGAATGTATACTGGTGAGGTCATAGCCGAACCTGACCTCAAATATGAGCCAACAGTTTCACAGAAATAAAACCACCCACTGGCCATAAGCCTTACAAATGGGTGCCAATGGTAATCAGAACTCTGCAGGTGGGGGTGGTTCAGTTTAACCCCAATTACCTTTCAGAGGAAGAGCACTCATTTCCACTGTGATGCTGACCACATGCAGAGAATACCCTTACTAGAAGATACTTGCTCTTCCAGCCTGGAGAGCAGCTTTCAACGCCATCCGACCTCACCCTCGGAGGACTGGGACTAGCATGGTCAAACAGAATCAAGCAGCTGGCCCTAGAGCATCTATGGGAACGGAATTTAAGAAAGCCAGTCATGCTCTTAAAGAAAACTATGTGCCTCTTTGTAAGTTGTGATGAGTAAATACCCCGAGCAGGTGAATGGAAGGCCAGCCTGTAGCACAAAAGGGAAGATAATCCCATGACACACCTGGCTGTAGCCATGGGGACACTGGGGAAGGCGGTTCAGTGCTGGGAGGGTGAGCTGGGTGTCACACACTGTGCATTAACACATAGTGACAGAGCAAGCAATTACTAGTCTCATTTCCCTTCAACTCATCCTTGCTTTGGGGATGATATTAATGTGGTTTCTTACTCAGTGTGAGCAGCTGGTAGGCTATTTCAAAATGAAAATATCCTGGTATAAAAAATAAAAAAAATCCCTAAACATGAAAAGACCACACAAAGAAGAATCCTGAACTGGGACAAGGCCTTAGCAGGTAAAGCTTCCCCATCCAGCTTTCCCCTCACGGAGCTCTTACAAGGCTTCCTGCTGAGAAACAGCCCTTGTGAGAAATGTCTGCTCACATCTAGAGCCTTTAAGTTGTATCTCAGGTCGCCCACCCACACCCACAGCAACTGCTGCTCCTGGCGAAGACCTGTGGCTTCTCACCAATTCCAAGCCAGGACAATGCAAGTGGCCCCGTCGGGAGAGGTTCTTCTGGAGTTTGCTCCTAATGAACAAACACCATGACGCTAGGGTTCCATAAACACGGTTATGCCACTTTCCTTCCTGTCACGGAATCCATGTGGTTTTGGATTGTTCTTGCATTAATGAAAAAAAAACAAACTGAATTTTAGCGCCTAAGAATTTCCTTCTAAACATTTTGAATATGAGCCTACTTCTACCCTGATGCAATCTGGGCACAGATGCTACTAGGAATGGCATCTTCATCACTCTCTAATGAGTGTGCCATTAGTGCTATTGTAGGAGATAGGGACTGTCTCCTTTAGGTTTGGTCCCTTTGCTGCTAAGTGAGTGCTTGGTGTAAAACAAAACACACAAAAGCAAGACACAGCATGAAGAATCAGAACAGCTTTGCCAAATGAGGCAACAGGAGTCTTGACTTCCTTTTCTGCTTTGCAGTTATGCAAAGGCTCATTGAACAGCACCAGACCTAAAATTTCAAGTTACCAAGGCTGCTGCAAAGCTGGGAGCCATTACCAGTGAGGCTTTCTCATCCCCTGCGGAGGTGCAGATATACCGAAAAGGATGCAGGTGAATTATGGGAGATCGGAAAAGGATGGGAGAGCCGGCTTTCGGCAGCTCAGTCAGACAAACGCTTCGAAGAGAGGTGGACCCCCAGCTGGCCCTAATCCTGAAAGTCGTTAGAAGCCATCTGAGAAAGTGGGGCATTTAGCCGGTCAAGTTCATCCACTTGGGGCGGGTGATGCATCAGTATCTCCTGGTCCTCCAAGACGTCTTCTCCAGCGGCTACCAGATTAGTGAGGGACTTGCTCCGAACACATTGGAAGTCCACATGGCGACTCTTTCCTTCTTCCTTTTCCCATGACATCTGGATAAAAGGGCGCTGCACATAATTATAGATGACTTCAGATCGGCCACCAGGTCTTCTCTTAATCTTTTCTTTACAGGTAGGGTAACCTGAAACAGAAAAAGACGGTTCTCAGGACTTCAGCTTCCATACTTCTCACCACATCACTTTCCCCCCAAATGCAAAGACTATGCATGAAAATTACAGGGGAATCGACCAGCCTCTGACCATGTCCTCCCAGCCCCATCACTTACACACTGTTCCCTCCTGCTCAGTAGGTCCGTCTTATACCTAGAAGGGAAGTAACAAAAAATTCTACCCCTTCTAATGGAAGGGGAAGAGAAACTTCTTATTAATTTCAGATGCCTTTCGTTCAGGGGTGCGGAACGTCCTGCAAAATCATTTGGTTTGGTCCTGCCAAGGCAACCGCAGGCAGGAAGTGAAACTCAGTAAATCTAGGAGTTTTTTCATAGCAACATATATTTATATTAAGTGAATTATATTAAGTGAGTGATGTTACAAATGCCCAAATGGCCTTTGGCAGAAAAAAGGTTCACCACCCCGCTTTAGTTACTGGCAACAACACTACAGAACGAAACGCCTGCTAGGGCATGGCTACTCCGCCCTCTATTCTGTTGCTCAGAGGGCACTAGTTAAGGGAATGTGGAATGTTCAGCCTAAAGAAAAAACAGGTGCTGCCTAAGGTCTCTGAAAGGCTGTCACACGGAAGTGGAGAAATCGTACTCTGTGGAAGGATGTTCTGGTGGTAGAGCACCTGGGGCTGCTGTGGGAAATGGAGTGACCCCTGCCACCCTGTCCCCGAGGTTTCCAAAGAGACAAGGGAGGTACAAGAGGTTTAACTGATGGTCTCAAAAATGTCTTCCAACTTTAAATCCCCACCTAATTCACACTCAATGAAGGCCTGATGGGTTCTGTGGGCAAGACTGAGACAGTAAGAACAGCAAAACCTGAGTCCAAGTCCCGTGGAGGGAGACCAGGACGGCTTCAGCTAGAATCAGTCTGAGACCCTCCACGGAGGCCACAGGTCGGGAGGCTGTCACTGCTCAAGATCATTTGAAGCAATTCTGTCAACGTCCAGGCATTTCTCAAAGGTATGGAAGGGGACAAACTCGGAGCCTCCAAGAGTTTCCAGAAGGACCCTTCCAGACCCCAGAAAGATCCTCACCAAGACTGCTGACAGAACGCCTCTCCCCTTGGTGAGCCCCGAGACCGGCTCCAGTTACCCAGAGGCCTTTGCCCTCACTGCTCTCTGTATCCCAAGGCAGGCATTGGAACTTATTCCTGCAGCTGCTTGAAAGCATTTTCAACTGGACATAAAGTGAAAAGGAAACATAAGGACAAAAGGAAAATGAAGATCCTTGAAACCTGGGTAGAAATGCAGTTTTCATATGTCCACTGTGTAGGTCCTCTGGAAGTTTTAAGGACATAAGCTATGACCATAGTTGCAGGCTACCCCCGTAAGCTATGCAAGCTGAATTCTGATTGGAATGTTTTTACCTTCAATTCCAATGCGAATGTTTTTCAGGCCCCGTTCCTTTAATACTGTTTTAGCAACATCCCGATTCTCAATATACTTGAAGAATCTATAGAGCTTGGAACTATAAAGAACTGTGGGAAAAATGAAAAACAAAAGATCTGGAGTTAGTTATGAAGCAGACTCCATAAGAGGAAGGAGATGAGCTAACAGAATCAGACTAATGAAAGTTATATTTCTTTTGGCCCTGATACTAAAAAAATCCAGATGGATCACAGATAAATAGGATATAGAAGGCCTTTCTGGGTAGGACATAAAACCTAGAAGCCATAAAAGAAAAGCTGATACATTCAACTACATAAAAATACATCTCTACTTAGTTAAAACCACTTATTAAAGCTAAAAAGACCATCAACTGAAATATTTGCAACTCATATTACAAAGGGCTAACTTCCTTAATAAACAGAGGTCATAAATAGAGATAACACAAATCTCTAAGTAGAACACTAACAATCCAATTTTGTAATGGGCTAAAGGAAAAAATACAGTTTAACAGGAAAGGAAATTAAAATGGTTCTTTAAAATTAAGAGGGTCAGTCTCATTCATGAAATGAGAAATGAAAACCAAAATTCAAATAGCAAATATAAAACTTTAGTAAAACACTGCAGAAAACAAACCTTCATATATTTTGTGAGTGGAAATTGACTCAAACTTTATGGAGGATAATTTGCCAACATGTAACAAAATTATAAAAGCACAAAGCTTTTGACAGAAATTTTATTTCTAGAAATATTATTCTACAGAGGTATGCATGTATGAAATGATTGTTTTAGAAAAGATATTCATGGAGCATTTGCGATCTTGCTCCCTGGCATATGTCTTCAGTTTGACTCAAATAAACTCATAAAAATTCAAATAAATAAATAAATAAATAAATAAATAAATAAATAAATTAAAATACATAGCTATTCACTGCAGCATCATTTATAATTTATAGCTTAAATGTCCATCAACAGGGCTGGTTAAATCAACCATGGAACAATCATGCAATGGAATACTATACAGCTATAAAAAAGAGCATGGAGGCTTTTAATATAAGAAATTGTACAGAATAGTCTGTATTCTATACAGTGTCATTTGAAAGAAAGGAAAAACTGAGGAGAAAAACTGGATTGATGAGGCAGAGGTGGGAACAAGACTTCTCTACATACATCCTTCTGTACTTTTTGAATTCTGTATTATCAATTCAAAAGGATTTAAACATGAATGACACCACCATTTAACGTGGTACCTCAGCACTGACACAGTACCAGGCACAGCAGCAGCATGGAAGGTATAACATTCACCATGCTCCCCAGCATAACAGTTAGACCAGCATCACTACTCTGCACTGACCATCACTACTCAGCACTGGCTCAACAGTGATATTCACGCTGGTTCTAGCATCTAGCTGCTATTCTGGATAGCATGTTTCTTGCAAAAAACATCTGCATCATGCAGGTGGCGCCTACTTTGGGAATATTCCTCTCCCATGGGAGGGGGGTGGTCTTCATCCCAGTCCACAGAATCCTCATCTGTCAGCACAACGATGTGGCACTCTCGCTCCCCTTTCTTGGCACAGCCCACCATGATGGGCAGGATCAGTTCTTCGAGGTAGTGATCAAACTGCTTGTGAGCACCGTCATTAGATAGTTCATGCAGTAAAGCACCTAGGGAGAGAAACGGCAGGTGAGCATCCTCTCTGCCAGTGCATACCAGTATGTTACTGGAGTGAGAAAGATTATGGGGTAATAGCTGCTATCATTGATAGGGTCCAGAGAAGTGACCCATTTTAAGGCAGAGACTGCTTCCTGCTTCAAGATGGTAATTAAGCTGATTTTATTAGATGTATTTCACATTCCACCATCCTTCCCTTTATAATGCTTAATAATCCCTGAGCATTCTGATCAATGAAGGTATTGTTGAACATCAGTGCCATATCATAAAAATTATTTCTACAAGAGATAGAACCATGAATTGGGATGACTCTCTGTAGGACTGCTTCTGACGATCCTCTAGATCCCAATTTCATGGAGTTAAGAGTGCACAGAAGAAGAATCTGAAGCTGGGAGACACCAAGGGACTTGCTCTAAGTAAATACTAGACCCAGCAGAGAATCTACAAGTCCAGAGAACTTCATAGAGTCTGCAGGGAAATGTATCATGAACTTCATAGAATAATTTAAAAACAATTTCAGGCAGCCTAGTAGGTAATGATAAGAGCATGGAGTTTGTAGTTAATCAGTTCTAATTTCAGCTTTTAATGCTTAGAGCTTTGAACGAGCTAACTTCTCAGTCTCATTTGTTAAATGGGGTTATCACCCATCTTTTAGGATTATAGGATTTATACCAAGTTCACATCTCTAAAGCACTTAACAAATACTAAGTTAATGGTAATGATAAATATAATTGCTAAGAATCCAGCCAATTTATGCTGTTTAACTTTCCTAGTGAGACTTCCCACAGATGTGAGAATCAGTACCCTTATTTGTTAAAAAGATTGAGACACCAAGGTCTTAAGAGGGGAAGGAATTAGCTTAGTGACTCCTGGGCCAAGCTAGGTTTAGAGCCCACTACACATGCTCTTGTTTACTGCACATCCTCAAAGTGCTCTGAAGCGTGAGGGACAGCACCTCTCTGCCCCTGCAGATGACTCTGCACTCGTACCTGAGAATCTCTGGTTAGCAGTAAAAAAAGCAAATCAATTCCAGGCCAACTAAGTTCAGCTGCTCCTGTACTCACTCAGATCCTGACACCGGATAGTGTTGAAGTCAAAGTTAATGCAGAGATAATCACACGTATCTCTAAGGTCTGGGATAGAGATGCCATCAGGACAATTGATGATACCAGTTTTGTAATAATCCTGTAAATAGATCAGGAGGAAGAAATTAGGTAAAGAATAAGATGAAAAATTACCTCTTCAACACCTACTCATTGCTGGCTCTGTTAAAGTGATGGGTTACTTTACCAAGTTTACTGTTACCAAGTTGGTTGATTCACTAATGGCAAAGTGGCTGCTGGATGTCCTGACATGGTAAATCTCAACTTGACACCTGATTGAGCTCATACAGCAAGAATACTTAAGTTACAGGAATAAAAAGTAAAGCGGGAAAGCCAGTCACTGGAAACTAGAGACCGTAAAGTCAGTACCAGTCTGGCCTCTCAGGGCTTCTGACCACGGGGCCCAGGGAAGGGCCAGGGAAGAGGCGTAACAAAGAGGTCCTGCGCACCAGCACCGTTCGAAAGACAGTTGCGCTGATTCCTTCGGCGATCTCGTACTCCCCCTTCTCGTTGGGCCGTGTGAAGTTGTACTCTCTTCCGGGTCCAAACATCCTGAAAGACACCAGGCAACAGCGTGACCTCCTCCAGCAGGATTCCCCCTCTCCCAGCGTCAGTTAACAGCACCGGGACGCAGCCCCCAGGATGTACTGGGATCTCAGGAAACGCCCCTCGTACTGGAAAAGAAGGCAGTGCTGCTTTCAGCGGGGGCATGACGCAGCCCTGGGCAAGTGTCTGCAGCCTGTGAGGCCGCCCCTCCTGCGCTCCCACCGCCGGAACCTGCCTGTGTGTGCCCGCAGCTCAGAGACACAGGGCCTCACGCTCCTGCCTTTCCGATTCCCTTCCCTCTGTCAGCATTTGCCAATTCTCAATATTCCTGAGCTCTGCTTTTCAACCTCTCCTGTGACATGAACCTGTGTTAACAGGTACAGACATGTTAACGCTCCCCTTTCCTGGTACGTTTCCACGGCGGAGCTCTGGGAACACCCTTCTCCAACCCAAGGAGTCCCGCCAACTAAGGGACTTTCAGGTCCAGTGGACAAGGAGGGAGGTGCTAGGCTCAGCAGCTGGACGTATTCCAGAGAGGCAGGCCTGCTCTGGACATGAGCTCAGAGGTCATGAGGGTCTGAGGAGGAGATTGCTTTTCTCATTCCCCTTCCCCCATTCTTCCTCCTCCTCTCAGACACCCAGGAAAACTGGCCCCAGGACTCTGGCTCCTGCTGCCCCTGGGTGGGAGGGGAACACAGGGCGGGCAGAGTGCCAGCCGCAGCAGCCGGACCTGAGTGCTCAGGGGGACGCACTGCTGTTTCCTTCCTTACCCTGCTGGGAAGCTCTGCTGCTCAACTGCTCAGAACCGTTCGCCTCCCTCTGAATTGGCTACTTTTAAAGGCCTGAAAAGACTCCATTCCACACGCTTTCCAAATCACTAGACCAGTGGCCGGCAAACTCATTAGTCAACAGCCAAATATCAGCAGTACAACAATCGAAATTTCTTTTGAGAGCAGAAAACCGACTTCTGCGCATGGGCCACGAAGTTTCAGTCGCACTGTACGTGTGTGCCCGCACGTGGTATTTTGTGGAAGAGCCACACTCAAGGGGCCAAAGAGCTGCATGTGGCTCGCGAGCCGCAGTTTGCCAACCACTACACTAGACCATACGTAAGAAATCCATCCTGGTAAAAACGGTCTTCAAAGAATGCTAACATTTTTCTGGACCATTCTGGCTAAAGTCTAGCTGAGTCAGCTATGAATCAAAATAGTGAACAAATGCAGTATGAACCCCTTCCATCCGCAGGACCTAGTTCTCCAATAGTGGCATGGATCTGCATTAGTCCATCCTTGATCTCTCAACTTGTCCCCTCTGTGGCTAGTGAGTGGTCCACATCTGTAAGCACAATGGCTGGGCTTACGAATACTGCTATGTAGCCACAGGACAACAAACCTAAGTAACTCTCAGAATTCATGACCTTGGCACTCAAATGATGAACCATTTAGATAAAGAAATCTGACTCTCTTCTTGGGACAACCCATTCCTAGAACCAAAGAACCACTGCTGGCCAAGAATCTATTACCCAGATAATGCTGGCCGCCTTCTCCTCTTTATCACCACTTTCAGAGGAAGCCTACCTCAGCCAGCCCGCCCAGGGGAATTATACAGGAACACTGTCTCCCCCCCACTCCCCCCCAGGGGGGGAGGAGAGACATTAATGGTGGTGATACCAAGACTGAGCACAGGAAGTCAAGTCTGATAAAATACAGGGCCAATTTAGAAAATGATTTAATGTTCTCATTTAATCTTAATTCAGATGTTTGAGAAACATAGGTTTGGTTTTGGTTAAAAATGGCTCATCATAAATTTGTATGTATATGTTCAAGTAAACACATATTTGAATAGCTGGATCCCATTTGGCCTAAGATTCAGGAAAATTAGTGTAGTCACTCTGATTTCTAATTCAGTTCAAATTAGTTCAATATCCTGAGTGAAATTAAATCTTAAAATAACATCTACTTCTAAGTAGATAAAAATCCTTAAGAGTCAAATGTGTGTGTACACACACACACATACACATTATCATTTTACTCTTATCCCATGTGCTCCTCCTCACATTAAGGTCTATGACCGCCAGAAAGAGGGTCTCCTACTTCCAGCCCAGGCTCCAAGAGCTTGTGGACAGTGCTCCTGTGGGCAGGCTCTTTCCATTCGTGAGATTCTAACCCTGAAAAGCTGGGCAGTGAGAAGAGGATAGGACTATAGTCTGAATGTAACATGAAGAATAAAGAAACAACACAAAAACCAGATATAAAGATTCAGTTTCAGAAAACAAGTAGTGATGAAGGCATCAGAAAATGACAGTAAAACATCTATTTCCAATATAACTAGCAATAGAAGGCAGACAAAATACTGCTTTTCAGTGAAATGGCTTTGTTATGTCCTGTGAAACCTTTGTCTAATTCTATTTTTTTATTAAAAGGCAAAAGACGAAAGAAAGATGAACTCGATTTACAGCTCTCACTTTATCCCAGGATCTTTGACTCTGAGAACTCAGAGAACATTGCTTTTGGGAGGTTATACAAATTGTGAATAAGATAAATTAAGCATTGACTTCCGCTTTAGAGTGAGTTTATGGAGGAACAGGGAGTGAGATCTAACAGATTACTTCTCACAGTTCTGGCTGCACTCCCTTCTTTTGTTCACTATACCTTATAGACTATAAATAAGATACCCAGCCCCCTACATTACCAACACATGTACGTTTTGTAGCAGCTTGCCCTCCTCTCACCAAAGGAGGAAGGCAAGAAATCAGCAAACCTTTTCATTTTCACATCTAAAGCAAGATAAACAGCAGGCATTCCAGTCAGAGAGAAGAGTGCATTTTGAAGGGAAGTATCGTCAATTACCTTCCCAGCATGGTATCCGGGTGAGCAGTGAAAATCTGCGGATTCACCACAAAACGTGTGCCGTCTACAAGAAGAGTCACTTTCTCTGGCGCCTGGGCGTGCACGTTGCCGCCGAAGCCCGTAGTGCTGCTTCCAAACCGCTCTGCAGCGATGAAAGGTTCATAGCTCCGTCTGTTCCCGCTTGGGAAGCAGGAGCCTTTGCCGTCTTCAGGGTGTGGCATCATGTGAGGGAACTGGAGACTTGCTGGCTGAGGGGCATAGTCCAGTGAAAGGTCTAAAAGATACAAACCAACCAAAATAACTCAATCGCAAAAGCCTTGGGGGAAAATAAACCGTTCTCTTTAAAAAAACAATAAGAGATTAAACAAAACCCCCATACGTGTTTAGGGGCAAACAGGCAAAAACTCTTGCCTAGAGCAAGTAAAGAAAAAATATAACAAGAGACTTATATTGGATTCCCCTGAGCTTTTTTCCACTCATGCCAAGTGTGTGTGTGTAGAAGGGGGGATAAAGGTAATAATGTCCACATTTCAAAATAAAATGATTAAAAAATTTAAAAGTAAACTTCAATATGGCTTAAAAAAATTAAAACACTGGAGACAACTTTCTGTGGAAAACCAGCAATCCCCTGCACACCCCATGGCCGCCCCAGTATTGACAGTATTGTTACTTCTGTTTTCACTTCTCTAAATAATACTTACATTTCCTGTGTTGTATTTGTGCTACCTCTGGTGTGCCAAAACCATTTACTTTCTACATTTAAAAAAAATGTTTCCAAATTTTATTTTCCAGAAAGACAATGAGAGTCTATTGTCAATGCCTCACTTGTCCTAGAAGCCACAGAGAAATGCATGTTCACTGTGCAAAGGAGCATCCTAACGTCACCAACACCACTCTGAACAGGCAGGTCTTGCAATCAGCTGCAAAATCCCCATGCAAATGGCCTTGGATTAGCATTCATGCTCAGTTATTGTATCACCAAAAAGCTATTTTCTTTAAGTAATTTATTTTTCTAAACTTGTTTCATCATCTCTAGAATAGTTCATTCCACCTACCTCAAAGGATTGACTAGCAACCGAAACAATGTGAGAGCACTTAAAAACGAACAATATCACATCATGCAAGAGACTTAAGATGGAATAAATAACTCTGTTGTACACAGGAGATTGGGAATGAGACGTAACATATTATTTATCATAATTCTGGCTGCAGGGAGACAGTGTTTACAAAAGGATTCCCAGAGGATGCTCTTATTTTTTATTTATTTTCATTTTTTGTTAATCCTCACATGAGGATATTTTCCCCCCATTGCTTTTCAGACAGAGTGGAAGGGAAGGGGAGAGAGTGAATGAGAGGAGGGGAGGGGAAGACACACTGACTGGTTGACTCCTGCATGCAGCCCAACTGGGACGGGAAGCAAACCTGCAACCCAGGTACATGCCCTTGACTAGGAATTGAATCCTCAACCCTTCATTTTCCATGTCAGTACTCTACCCATTAAACAACACTGGCCAGGGCTCAGAGGATGCTTCAATAGGTAGTTTTCCTAATATATTTTATTTTAATAATAAAAAATATTTTTTAATAAAAAATTTCAAATATACCAAAGCATAGAGTTAATACCACAGGTATATGCCATAACTTCGATTTGACAAGCTCAGTTAACATTTCTCCTTTCTTCAAACCTTTTTTGGAAAGATATAAAATATTATATTGATAGATACAACTGAATTTCTCATTCCCACCTTTCCTATATTTTAAATTTGCATACAATATTTCATGAACGTGATTACTGCCCGTGACTTCTGGGGAATTAGTCTGATTAACACCCCCCTCTCCCCCTCCCACTTGTTTCTGGAGAAAAGGAACCCAAAATCTCCCGAAAACCAATTTAGGGTTTATATCCTACAGCTTCTGCAGGACCTAAATTTTCAATGTGGCCCTGATTTTTCATACCAAAGTCCCCACACAATCCACAGGCAGGCTTGTGTCAAGAAACACCTTAGTCACCAGACAGGCTTTCACACTGGCAGTGCCGTTCTTAGAAATGAAAGTAGGTATCTAAATCACTATTTCAATTCTCTAGAAATCTTGATTTGCCCCCAGCAATGAAGCAATTAAATTAGGTCGATTCCTGAAGGATGCCTCAGGTTCTATCCTTAAACAGGTGAACAGGAAAAGAGACTCACTGCACAACCTCTCTCTAATGGTGCACTCTAGGGGGCAGTGACTCCGCTCGTCTATCAGCTGATATATATACACATAATCAGGCGTGCTATTGTATGTATATATCACTGATAGACAGCTGATAGACACAGGCTCAACTCTCAGTCCCCCACATCCTAGCAGTGCGAATCCGAGCAAGTTACCCACATTTTGTCATTTTTTATTTTTTAAAATATATTTTATTGATTTTTTTACAGAGAGGAAGGGAGAGAGATAGAGAGCTAGAAATGTCAATGAGAGAAACATGGACCAGCTGCCTCTTGCACACCCCCTACCGGGGATGTGCCCGCAACCAACGTACATGCCCCTGACAGGAATCGAACCTGGGACCTTTCAGTCCGCAAACCAACGCTCAACCACTGAGCCAAACCGGTTTCGGCACATTTCGTCATTTTTAAAAGGAGAACTACTCTAAGCAGGGGTCGGCAAACTTTCTGTCAAGACCCAAAAAGTAAATATTTTAGGCTTAATGGGTCAGTCTCTACCATTGTAGCAAGAAAGCGGCCATAGACAGTATGTAAACAAATGGGCATGACGGCTGTATTTCAAAATTTTATCGAAAAAAGTAGGCAGCAGTCCAGATTTGACCACAGTCTGCCACTCTTGATCTAAAAGGATGTATGTACAGTTCCTAGCACAGTGAGCACTCAATAAGTGGTGATTGCTATTATTGTTGCTACTGTTTTTACAATATTTAAAAGTTAAAAAGAGCCCGGTCAGTATGAGCCAATGGTTGACCCGTGGACCAGGAGTTCCCCAGTTCCACTCCCAATGGAGCACAAGCCCAGGATGCAGGCTCCATCCCCAGTGGGGGACGTGCGGAAGGCAGCCAATCAGTTTCTCTCTCATCAATGTCCCTCTCTCTCTAAAAGAAAGTTTACAAGACCCTTCACATCCATTAACTCTAATATTCTAGCCGTGTGAAGTCAGAAGAATATTATACCCTTGTTTTCTAGATTAAGAAAGCAGGGCTCAGAAAGATTAGCATCTTTCCCATGGTTACAGCTGATAGGTAGCAGAGGTAGAATTTGAACCGGTCTTTTGCTTGCAAACCCATGACTGTTTTTCTCCCACCATTACGCCTAGGTTAGATGTTCTAGATTGACTGAATAAGTGGAGATTTTCTGTGATGGTTAGCTTTATGTAATTGTGAAAGGTAAGCTAAGCCAATTAACTGGATATGTTATTTATAAAGATTAAGAACATTTATGTCTTCTGGGCAGAGTGGATGCTCAGGTGTCAGAAAGCCCTCTACGTTAAGCCAATATCTAGTCTCCGTACCATCACTCCTGGGAGTTAGCGGATAAGCAAGACTTTGAAGACCAGAAGTCAGGCTATTAGCTTCCTTTTCTTGGGCTGCAGCTGAGGTTCCATCCATCAGGCAGCTGGCCTCCTGCAGCAATAACCTGTCACTCTCACTGCCACGATGAACATTCATCCTTGGGCTCTATGCTGATCTGTCCGCCTGAGCAGAAAAAAAACCTGCAAGACAGGAATACGCATGATTTAGAACTCTCTCAAAACAGGTTTCCAAGGACTTCCATGGCATGAAAGCCAAACTAGAGAACTAACAGGCAGCTCTCATTCTTGTTCTGAGAAGAAATGATGTCATAAACATCTCTGTGATTTATATTGAGAGGAATTGGCTGATTTAAATGGTCTCTTGAGAAACCTGTTATTAGAGAACTAGAGGCCCGGTGCACGAAAATTTGTGCACTGGGGGTGGGGGGGTGTCCCCTTAGCCCGGCCCTCTTGCAGTCCAGGACCCCTCAGGGGATGTCTACCTGCCAGCTTAGGCCCCCTCCCTAGGGGATTGGGCCTAAGTTGGTTGTCAGACATCTCTCTGGCAGCCTGGGAGCCCTTGGGGATTGTCTGGCTGAGGGCTTAGGCCTGCTCCCCACTGACATCTTTAGCACTGCCGCAGTGCTGGGAGGGGCTCCCGCCACGGCCTCTGTGCTCTTAGCCATCAGCCTAGCTTGTGGCTGAGCGGCGCTCCCCCTGTGGGAGTGCACTGACCACCAGGGGGCAGCTGATGCATTGAGCATCTGCCCCCTGGTGGTCAGTGCACATCATAGCAACCGGTTGTTCCACCATTAGGGTCAATTTTCATATTATCCTTTTATTATATAGGATAATGTTAAGCTTTATCCACAGACATTGAATGCACTCACTGACTGCCCACATTCATGATCAATTCTACATATTAAATGGTGGTATTTATACTACAGAGACACAGGAGAAGAGTGCAATTGATCACTTAAAGAAAACCTGCCATATATATATATTTTTAAAATAAATCTTTATTGTTCAGATTGCTACAAATGTTCCTCTTTTTTTTCTCCCTCATTGCTCCCCTCCACTAGGTCCCCACCCCACCCTCTACCCTTTCCCCACCCCCCATTGTCCTCATCCATAGGTGCACAGTTTGTCTTCAGTCTCTTCCCACCCACCCCCACTCCCCTTTTCCCTGAGAATCGTCAGTTTGCTCTCCTTCCATACCTCTGATTCTATTATTGTATATTCATCAGTTAATATTGTTCATCAGGTGTTTTTTTTTAATTCCCTTGGTTTTTAGATTCACTTGTTGATAGTTACGTATTTGTTCATAATTTTTCTCTTTATTTTCTTTCTCTTCCAAAAGAACCCCCTTCAGCAATTCATATAATTCTGGTTTGGTGGTGATGAACTAGTGAAGCTCTTTATCTGGCCTTCGATTCTGAGTGATAGCTTTGCTGGGTAGATTATCTTTGGCTGTAGGTTCTTACTATTCATCACCTTGAATATTTCTTGCCATTCCTGTCTGGCCTGCATGGTTTCTGTTGAGAAATCAGCTGACAATCGTATGAGTGCTCCTTTATAGGTAACTACCTGCTTTTCTCTTGCTGCTTTTAATATTCTCTCTTTGTCTTTTGCTCTTGGAATTTTAATTATGATGTGTCTTGGTGTGGTCCTCTTTGGATTCCTTTTGTTTGGGGTTCTGTGCGCTTCCTGGACTTGTAAGTCTAATTCTTTCACCAGGTGGGGGCAGTTTTCTGTCACTATTTCTTTCAGTATGTTTTCGATATCTTGCTCTCATCTTCTGGGACCCCCATAATTCTGATGTTGGTTTGCTTGAAGTTGTCCCAGAGGTTTCTTACATTATCTTCAACTTACTGGATTATCTTGTCTTCTTGCTTCTGCGGAGGAGTGTCTTCTGGCTCTTTATGTTCCAAATCTTTGACTTGATTCTTGTGATCTTCCATTCTGTTTTTAGGACTCTGTATAATATTTTTTATTTCAGACAATGTATTCTTTATTTCTTGTTGATCCCTTATTGCCATATATTTTTAAAAATTGAGACACACCTACTCCTGCAACAGTGAAGCAAAAAGAAATGCAAAGCAATCACAGCGATAATGCCAGCACAAGAGCCGAAACCAGAAGTCACCTGCACTTAAAAAAGTTCTCGCACTTTCTGTTAACCCTTTGCACTCCGCTGTCCCCTCTTAGGGGACATCGGAATTCTAGCATATCACTCGGATGTCCCCTCTCAGGGGACATTGCAGTTTATTAGTGATTACGGGGAATTGAGTTATTTCAACGCACGTTTCCGCCGCAAAGTAGCGTCGAGTAGCTGGTAGCCAATGTCCAGAATGGTTCGGAGTGCAAAGGGTTAATTATGCTCAATCCCCAAGACCTACCTCAAAATTACACCATGATGTCACTGGACACAGGCTAACTCCCCCTCAGCAGTGCACTATCATCATGAATAACACCTACTGGAAATGCCACGTGCAAGGTATTTGCCAATGAGGCAGGACAGAGACAGGAGGCGATATTCCTTTCCTCCAGGTCGTCATGCTGGCAGCCCTTCGCCTTGGGGGCTATCCAACTACTGAAAACATTCCTGAAGTTCAACCTACCCAGGACTTACACCACCAGCAATTTTTATGCATATGGATTGCAGGCTAACAACAATTTAGAAAGAAGTTTGGTCATGAAGGGCAGTAACATGTTTTAATACTTTTAATTTCCCTGACATGCAAGTATGTAGATGTGCCAATAAATATTTGTATTGTGAATTGAATTCTTCCTTTCATAGCTTGTATTGATACATTTTTTTAGCATAAAGCCGATTGATCAGTTAATCCTTGTTTTAACTTGGATAAAATATAAAAATGAACACGTTGGAAACATGAATCAATACATGTGCCTAAAAAGAAACTTTTTTAAAGAAGAGATACTTTCAGTTGATGAAATCTTTTCAGACCATGATTCTTATAAGCATTAGGCAAATTGAGCCAATAGATGAATGTTCTGACAGAAAACTTGGTATGTGGGTACAGCTTTTTTTAGGATTAACCTTTCTTAAAGAAAAAGCATATTTTAGTACACACAAAAAATGCAGCCACTTAAAATTTATCCTGGAGATTGGTAAAATCAAACAGAACCACTACTGCTCTCAAGTTCGCTTCAGAAGATGCCAGCATCAGGTCTACAGAACAGGATAAAGAATAGTCATGGAACTGGAAAGCACATTTCCTACCAATATTGAAAGATCAAAAAAGGATTTGCTTCTTTAAGCTTAACTGGTTTGAACTATAACGTTTCACTCAACCTATAGCTGCTGCTTCTCAACCCTTAACAAACAGCTCAAGAACCAAGTTCAAACTTCTCTTTGTTGCTCTCAAAAGATCTCTTGGACCAAAATATAAGCTTAAATAAGCCTATCTCTTGAAAATTTGCAGTGTAGACTGCTTGTATATGTTACTTCATTTATTCCTTATAATATGTGAAAAATAATTTCATTGTAATGGACTAGAAAAATACCGTACTTCCTTCCTATTTTATAGTACTGAAGCTCAAAACTCAGCCTAACTTGTATACAGTCAATTAATAAATATAAAGATACTCGAGGCCCGATGCACAAAATTCGTGCAAGAGTAGGCCTTTGCAGCCCCAGCTGCCTCGGCCCTCGCAGCCAGGCTGCTGCCCCAGCTTTGTCCGGAAGGGAAAAAATAAAAGAACTGAGCAAAGTACTTGAACAATATAGTTCTCTATTGCTACAACACTATTTCTGGCCAACAGTCCTAAAAGTCAAATACAAGAAGCAAAGGATCATGACATCCCTGGCACACCTAACAGTCACTGGAGAGACTGCTTCAGAACACAACTGGGAGTTAAAATGTATTAATGAAACTGTTCAGCTAAGAAGCAAACCAGCTCAAGATTCACCTCCACATCTCACATACAAGAATTTATACACTCCGAAGAGCTACACAAATATATTTATTATTTATTTCACAGGCCTCCTATGAGGGCCCACATTTTAAGTCTTGGTTTTGCTGACATTTAGCATCATAATCTCCCCATCTTGGAAAATTTACATAAAATTTTTGCTAGTGGAATTATCTCCACATATTCCTTGCACTTAGGACACACTGGTTTTTCTCTAGAACATTGTCATCTTGAGTATTAATTCAAAATAATCTCTAGATAACAAATTATTTTCTTTCTACTTGCAATTTCCTCTGATTATTTCTGAAGAAGAGAAGATAATCAGATCACTGCTCCATTAAGTTCAATATCTTGCCATTGAACTATTCAGATTTTAAAAATCCAGGTGGAATAGGGTTGGGGACAATTAAACTTAACATGGATGCATTTCAAAAGCATCATGCTTTCAGACTGTTAATGGTACAGCATCTGATCTTTTACTTCAGGGCCAAGTCCCCTCTCTGTCAGAGCTCGGTGGTGAGGATGTGGTAGAATGCCATAGAAATTGGTACATAAACAACTCCCTTCATCTATAATTCATAACTAAATTCAGAAAGTAATTATATCTTTGTCAGATCTTCATTTCAGATACAAATCCTAGTCCTTTTCCAGTCTGCTCTTATGTGAAAACACCTACATTTCCTTACTGCTCCAGTGGCCTATTGACTTTGGCCTAGTTCCATTATCAGAGCAATGAGAGCCCTGCTAATGCTTTCTATCAGAGGTGAACAGACTCCGTTTGCTTCTCATGTGCTCTCTGGCCATACCCAGGATTTCTGGTTAAAAGGGTTTGTGAAAATAGAGGGAGAGACAACAGAGGTGATAGAATACAATCTAAAATGTCTACATGATCACCTTCTAGGATATTACTGACTGATAGCTAAGAGGCTACCATCTTCAAAATGTACTCTGGGTGTGTGTGTTTAAATATTTATATCTACATAACTACATCTATCTCGCTATATGTAATTCATGTATTATTGTTATTTTTGTTAATCCTCACCAGAGGATATCTTCCCATTGATTTTTAGAGAGAGTGGCAGGCAGGAGGAGAGGCAAAGAGAAACATCAATGTGAAATGTTTTTAAACCAACTCCGCTGAAGCTTTTCTGTCACGTTTCTATTCTCTCCCTTTGCCTGTACAGCCCTAATGTTCCAGTCTCAGAAGAAATTGTCTTCTGACTATTTAAGGTCTTCTGATTTCCCTTTTTCCTTTTCCAGATTATTTCTAAAAATATTGAGTAAGACCACTCCAGGATTAAGCCCATATAAATTTTATTCTTAACATTTCTAAATCTTGGAACTTTCCTGTTTTATATCCCCAAACCCATAGTAATTTAGTTGTCTGACTCTGTAAAGAGAGAAACCCTTGTAAGTTATTCCACTTGGTCCTCCCTTCCCACATACTTGCCGTCTTCCTCAAAGAACTCTGGCAGCCGAAACCGGTTTGGCTCAGTGGTAGAGCGTCGGTCTGCATACTGAAAGGTACCAGGTTCGATTCCGGTCAGGGGCATGTACGTTGGTTTTGGGCACATCCCCGGTAGGGGGTGTGCAAGAGGCAGCTAGCTGGTTGATCTTTCTCTCTCATCGACGTTTCTGGCTCTCTATCTCTCTCCCTTCCTCTCTGTAAAAAATAAATAAAATATATATACTAAATAAAAATTTAAAAAAAGAACCCTGGCAGATGGTGAGACGTAACTAACTACTTTTTATAGATTTCTTGCTACATTTGCCCCCAAGTCTGATCTTCCATTATGGCTCTACCTTTTATACCTCTGGCCCTGGGCAGGTTCCTAAGTCTCTCTCCGTCTCAACTTGCTCACTTGTAAAAGAGGATAAACCACACCGATTGTTATAAGAATTAAATGAGTTAATACATTTGAAGTGCTCAGTATGATGCCTGCCATACAGCACTCAATAAATGTTGATTATTGTTATTATTTCTGAACCACAGAGTCTACAAAGATCTTACAAACCTAATAGTGTTTGTTATTAAAACTACCCCAGGAGATTTTCATTATCTTCACTTTACTGCTGGGGGGGGAGGGGGGGGGAGGCTGTAGAGAGGTTAGCAACTTGCCCCAAATCACACTTTAGCTAAGAGGCAAAGATAGATCCTTGGATTATTATATTCTTTCCAACCAATCCCACTGCTTCCCCCAAACCATGCTGGCTTATTGACTGTAGGAATTATTCCTTCTGTTACTTGTCAGAGGTGAAAGAAAAAAACAGTTTCCAGGGTCATTATTGCTGAAGTTCTTATCAAGTAGGAGTTATGGTAGTGATACAAGAATCCTGTGATAGATGGTTTTATTTTTCCATATATAAAAATAGCATTTTTTTTTTTTTACTGCTAATAAAAGTAATATGTGCTAACAGAAAAAAATTCAGTCAACATAGATATAAATACTTTAAAAATCAACAGCGCTGTGGTGAAACTTTTGCATGCATATTTTTGGGCATCTACCCTATTATATCCTTGGAATAAAACAGAATTAAAACTGCTATGGAGAAAGGTATTTATACTATCAGCTTATCCTTTATAAATATACCAATTTATACTTCTTCCAGCAGCATGGAGTATCCACTCTCCAGAATTCTTGCTAACATGTTCAGTCTTCCTTATTTTTGCTAATCTAATAAGTGAAATATTATCTCATTCTAATGTGGTCATTTAAAAAGCCATTCCTTTTCAGCAATACTTCCAAAATTTCACCTTTGAGAGCCTTAAAGGTTTTGAGTGGGTGGGAAAAAGCCCACGCCAGGTGGGTAGTAGGTAATAGCAGTGATTTATTCCCATCAAGTTTGTCAGGCTTGACTAGAATTACTCCATGTCTCCCAGGACATGCTCACATCTCCCTCAAAGGCTGTGAGATGACAAGATCTGATGACAGGGCCACCCAGTAGACTGAAGCAAAGCAGGTTCTGGCTTTGGCTTTGTCATTAACTAGCCATGTCACCAAGAAAATGTCCTTTACACTTCAGTGTTTTAAGCATAAAAATGGGATATCTACCACTACAAAGTTAGACAATCCTTTCTCAAATAGAATATATGGAAAAGCCCTCAAAAAGCTATAAAAGACATGAGATGAATGTGGGTATGTGAATCTCCCTTGTATGATTACTTAGCATTCATCTGACTCTTTAAATTCATCACACTCCTCCTCCACTTTTAAATATATTCTTAAGGTTCTGATTATTGTATGGTTTTCCTGATTTCAGCTATCTTTCTCATTCTGATTTGGTGAAATTATACACTGCATTGCTTTTGGAGTTCTTTGAGTTATTTTTTGCCTCAGTTGCCTAACTTTTCATTTGCACCTGACTTTCTGCGTCTTTCCATTCTTCCCTCTGGAAAATGCCATATTCTTTCTCTTCTTCTACCAAATGGTCTATTCTTTTAGCTTTTTTACTGCTGTCAAATTTTAAACAACAAAGAAATGAAAATCCTGCACTGGGTGGTAACATGGTTACTGTTCCTGGCAGAAAACACTGAAAAGACAAAAATCAATCATAGCTCCTCTTCCTTACTTTCTAAATATAAATAAACACATATTTATTTTTAGTTTTGCAATTTGAAATTCTGCTGTAAATACTAGTATCCCAGCATACAATGAACATGGTTGTATGTCAATAATCACAGTCTTACATCCTTTTCAATGGTACATACTATTCCACTGTATGGTTATATCAAATTTAACTCAATCCACTTCATAGTTACTTTTTCAAAATTTAAACTTTAACCCACATAGAGTTTATTTTGGCATTTAGCATGAGGTAAAGATCTAACAAAATTAAAACGGTTAACCAACTGCTTTAACAATATATTCTGCAGAGTCCATTCCCCCCAACATAGTGGTTGAGATGTCAATTTTCTCAAATAGTAACTTATAATATATGCTTACTCTGGTTTTTAAACTGTTCCACTGAGCCATCTATTTCTGTGTCAATGTCATGCATCACTGTAATTTGACATATTCCCATTGTTTTTCTATGTCACTTATCTAGAAGTTCTATGTGGTAAGTTGCCAATAGAGAAATTTCCTTTTAATCTTTAAAGTTGTCTAAATACTCATTTATACTTTTCTTTTGCAATGAATAACACCAGCTTTATCAGTTTTGGAATTCTTGTGATGACTCTCACAGAACATTAAATTTAATGAAGATGGCAACTGCACACACTCAGGTTCCATGTACTAGCTTATGACCCAGAATGCAGTTCTGTTTGTTCCAACTCTTACTATACAGAAGTAAAAATTTGCTTTACTTAAAAATATTACTGTCATAACTCATTCCAGTGAAATGCTAACAAAAATATGTGTGGATAATTTAAACTATTAATACTAAAGAAATTTTGATATTTACTGTTAAGACAGCATTTAATCAAAATTTTAATTCATGAAGTAAAATGTAAATTTACTTCACCTATATTAATCACTTACATACATTATATAAAGTATACATTATATACTTTAAAAATAAATTATATGTCTAGTTTAATATAGCAGCTATGCAGAAGACATTTTTTCTGTGCAGAAAAAGAACTCATGGTATTGCATTTCTTGAATACTGGTCAAGGTCACCACACATGCCTTCCATACATACTCTCCCTGTGAGCTTAAGCATCTGTATAATTAACCCCGAGGAAAGATCAATCTCCTTCTCCTACACCCTTTCTCTTTTGTTTCTTTTTCTTTTCAAACAACTGATGCTATAAATGTTTTTCCATTTGTGTTACTAGAAGGGAAGCTATATTTAACCATAAGCTACCCTGCCTCCCATATTTACCAGCAAATGCTCTGGGACCAATCAGTAGTTGGTTCTTAATTCCACTACTTTCTAGCGTGTTAACCTGGGCACATGACTAACTTCTCTGAGCCTCAATGTTCTTACCTGTAAATTAAGAATAATAATAGTATCTATTTGAGAGAACTATTTTAAAAATTACAGACTTCACATAAAGCAGTCTTTGGCATATGTCTCCAACAGATACCTACTAACTTTGGTAAGGACAAAGTATAGTTATGTGACGTCAAAAGATTCTGGACATTGCTTCAACATCTAATATAATAAAAGTTCACCAATGTACTTATCCTAACCTTTACTGAATCTTTAAAAAGAAATCTTTTGGGATTACAAAATAACTACCGATTTGCTCTTATTTTTCCTTTTACTACTTTTTTCAAGCTTCAGAGTTCCTTATTTTAGTACTCCCACTCTTCATGATTTACATGGCTCCATTTTTTCCCAAATAAAATTGCTTTTGCAGACATGTGGAAGTCTTTCCATTTTCCTCATCTCTTTATAACTTAAATTCCTGGACCTTTTCATTTTTTGAAGAATTTTTCTGGAGATGAATTAGTGGAAAGAACAGTGGGCTAGGAGCCAGGAGTTCTCACTGCCATCTCTGTCCTCTCTCAGACTCTTCTGAAAGACTAGAGCATTGCACTGGATACATCTGTAATAGGTTTCTCTTAGTCTCATCTTTCCATGACTCTGGGTATCCCAACTAGAAATCATTCATTTTCCAACAACTTCCCTAAACTTTCTACTCCGGTTAGGCAAGGAGGCGGGGGCATGTTCAGACTTGGGCACAGAGAATGACGCAACAACCAGGAAGCCCAGGACCATGGAAGGCGACACATGATGCTTTGTGTATCAATAGAAAAAGACGGATTAATAAGAGAACTCAGACACTACAAAGACAGGAAATTGGTCAGAAACACGCAGCCTAGTACCTTTAACCTCCTCCCAACACACCTATTTGAGGAGGGACTAAGAAACAGCAAGAGCTTTCGGCAGCAGAGGCGATCCTCAGGGGAGCCTGTACCGCGCCATCTTTGCAATGCTGAGGCTGCAATGGCCCGCCACAGCGCTCTGCACAAAACAGGCTTTACTGGAAGTATGTGATGACTGCACGGAAAGCCCTTATAAGTGCTCCTGCCGCTGCTACATACCAGGAATCTGAGAGCTCAAGGCCATGGGAATTAGATGGCACTGGCTGCCCTGGTTCTAAGGGAAGGAGACTGGGCTAGCTGAAAGGGAGTCCGGGGGCGAGGATGGTAGCAAGGGGGTGTGTGGATTCTGAATAGCCTCCAGAAGGAAAACGGACTGGTCTGTGGGCACTGGCTACCTCTCAACTACCAAGGCAATATTAGAAACATGTATGGAAGTCATTTCCTACCCAGGTGTCAGAGTCCAAGAAAACACTCTCTTTTTTGAAGTTTCCTTCCGGTCGGAGCTTCCAGGCTGGTTAGGGGGCAGGAGAGAGGAAATCAACAAAGGGGTAAGGGAGCTGGGCGGCCCCAAGCATCCCCAGGCCGGCCCTCCGGCGGCGTTTCTCCAAGAGGGGTCCCTGGACCACCAGGACCTGACCAAGGGGCTGCTTGCGGAAAGGCATACTCGGGACCCATCCCAGATCTCTAGCCGGATTGCTGGGAGCGGTGCTGGCATTCTTAAGGAGCAACTTTATGTTTGAGAAGCTCTGCGCCAGGATTTGGGGGTTGGGGGGCAGTTGAGAGGGAAGCTCTTTGATTCTGGATTCATCATATTCCACTAATACAACACTTTGTTTGGGGAACCATTAAAAAACCCTCCATTTCTCAGGTAGCAGCCAACAGAGGCACAATTAGAGGGCTTGGAACACGCATTTTCACAAACTGGCCAACAGTTCCTCCGCAGCCTTCTTTATCCTGTTATTCTGCTGGCTGGTTTGTTTATAAACAAAACGTTTCAATCCAGAAAATTTCAGAAAGAATCAACGAACTCCAAAACAGAAGAGGTTTTTTGTTTGTTTGTTTTTTTATGGTGTAAACCCGAAGACACTGCCTGCTGTAGAAAGTGAGGTTTGTGTAAAAGGAAATGACCGGTTAGGCTCCTCTGCAGGCGGAGCCCGGGAAGCCGGCGCCTGCGGTGACAGGGAAGGCGGAAGCCGGGGGAGGGCGGGCAGAAGGCGCTCCGCTCCAGTTTGGGAGGGAGACCGACCGGATACGTGATTCTTAACGAATTCAGTTAATTGCCAGAAAGAAATCGTGTCTGCAAACGCTCTATCCATAAACACCGCCAAGTTCCCGTCCTTCCCGGCGGGACGGAAACACCGAAGGCCCGCGGGAGACACACCAGTCACACTTCCCGGCCCCCACGACCCAGCTTCCATTCCCCGCCGTGACCCCTCCCGGCGGCCAGCCTCGCCCTGGGCACCAGGACGGCGCCGGAACCCGTCTTCCCGGCGAGGGTTTCGGTGCCGCGTGGGGTCGGACCAGGCGGACTTCCGCCCAGCGGCGCCCCAAGGTGACGCCCTCCACCCCCCACCCACCCAGGCACCCCGCCACCCGGACACAAAGGCAAGTCTCTGGCCGCCGCCACTCACCTGCCGCTCCCGCCTCGCCCCGGCGCCGGCCCGAATCCGCCCGGGAGGCGAGGCGCGCTGTCCGCGCCGCGAGGAGCTCCGCGGGGACCGCCGTGCCCAGGGCGCGCGCCCCCTGCCCGGCCGGCGCGCCCACGCGGCTGAGTCACCGGCGCTTCACGTTAAGAGTCCCCGCGGCGCGCGGGGCACGCCGGGAAGGCGGGGCGCGGGCGCGGGCCCGGGCCCCGGCCCCACGCGGGGGCGGCCCTTCCCTTCCCCGCACGCCAGCCGGCCCGAGCGGGGCCGCTCCGCCCGCACGGCCGGGTGGACGCCGTTCCTGACTGACTCCGGGGAGCTTCTCCCGATGAGAGATGTAAAGCGGAAAGGGCGGTAGTTACCTGAGCTGTAAAGTAAAGTCGCGCCGCCCCAGGACAGCAGTGCTTCTAGAACGCGGTGGAGCCCTAATCTCTCCTTTTGAGGGAAGGAGGTGGTAAGAACAAAGGAATTGTTCCAACACGTTCTGCTTGGAAACCCCATCCTGAGTACGCATTCTGACCAAAAGAAGGGGTAAAGACATTTTTCCCCCGAAACCTGAGTGTAATGAAACTTCATGTTATAGCAAAGTTGGATTACAAATTTTAAATGAACTGGAAGCAAATTATTGGAAAACTGGTTGTTACGAGAAAAACATTTTAACATTCAAAAACATCTAGGTATGGCCCTATAAAACTAATGCTAGAAAACATGAAAGGGAAGAAATAGCAGCAATCCCTCGTCTGATCTTAGAGGTCTAGAGGTCATTCCCCATTTCTACTCTCATTTCTCTTTAAATGACTGTAAAGAATCCAGTATTGTGTTTGAGTCTGGATGGGTAGCTTATGCTGCTGATTAGTAAAATAAACAATTGGAGTGTTAATAGGATTCACACTTCACACCCGAAGTAAAAACGGAGGATTATTCAAACAAATGCCTTTATTTCCATTTCTCTAATGTACACAGTGTTATGCCCTTCAGATAAAAAGGAAGAAAACAACAACAACCCCTTCTAATGTTCTTGCAAGAATACTTGCACCAAAACCTTTTCTGGAAAAGTTGCACTCTTCAGATTTGTAATATACAAAAATCTGACCCAAAGGTTGGAGAACCAGGAGAACTACTCTCTTTTAGTTAATAGTTAAGACTTTTATCTGTAATCTTATATAGTGAATTTTATATAGTGAATGAATAGCATACCAGACCTGATTTTTTTTTTTTTGAGTAGACATCAAGGAGATGGAGTATAACGTATATTCACAGAAAGCACATGTGTATGCTGATTTTTATCATTTTATTTCTACATTAGTGCATCTCCAAAACCTGAATCTCTCAGATGTACTTATATCTGAAACTGAAACCCTTCCTAAAGTCAGTTGTCTTAATGGCCAATCCATCTCATTAACTTATTTAAGTCTCCTTAAATATAACACCTTTTAACAGTAATCATTACAAAGTACTTTCCCCAATATTTTACATCACTTAAATTTCTCAACAACTCAGGGAGATGGAATTGATCACTCAGATTCACAAATGAGGAAGGCAAGACATGAAGTATCCGAGCTCATTAACTACTAAGTGGTGCTGAAGAACTGAGAACCCAAACCTTCTGACCCCCTTCCCGCCCCCCCAGGTGTGGCCTCCCACCTAACCGCATCCAGGTGAGCTCCTTTGCACTCCAGGAGGCATCTTAAATGTCTTCAGTTGTTAAGCCAAATAAGTAATTTTAGGTTGACTCTAAGAATGGAAATGTTTTTAAAACAATAGCTTTATCAAGGATCTAATAAACTAATTATTCTTCCTACGTACTACAGCATATGTGCAATAGTAAGCAACCCAAAAATCCCAATGTTTTTAAGCTCTCAAAGTAATTACACTTGCAATTTTTAAACTAAATGTTTGGCTAAGTTGTATGATCTCTAGATCCCTGCAGACAAATCAGATGAGACTGTTTGAAAGAATAATCACTTTCCTTTGAAATCCAAGTTGTGCTCAGATATAGATGGAAATAATTATTTAATTTCTAACTTTCTAGAGGGAAGCCGGCCAGAACCCTGCATACTGAACCCAAATAGATTCAGAAGAATCCCTTCTCACTTCCATCAGTTCATCTGTGTTAACAATTTCTTCATGAAAGCCACAAAGGCTTGCTACCAGCAGCAAACACACTGGACCTTGAATACATGTTCAACCAGAGAATCAAGAATTTTAAGTTTCTTAGTGGCTTGAATTTACTATGGTATCTTCATTAATACACATCTGCCTTACAAACAACTTCAGTGTGCCTCTTAGTCTCATTTATAGGGAATGTCTCATATGCAAATTAGTAGCCACAGTTCAATGGTTTAGGAACCCAAGAGAACTACGTAGATGATGATGCTGGGATCTCTCCTCTAAAGGAACTTTAAAAAGTTAAGTTTGGTTATGTGGGTAACGAAATACGAGATAAAGGGAAGTGAATCTACGTAAAAGCGTACCACTATGATGTGAAAGAGAAATAATGGAAGATCCCAGTTTTGCAGCCCCCGTGAATCAGTAGATGTAGGCATTGTACATCAATGTTTTCAAAGATCAGAGAGAGAACTGGACATTCTTTACCTCTTGAGGGACAGCCATGCCACCACCTAAAATACCGCTGATGGAATCAAACCTCAATCTCACTGAGACTTGTGTGTAGGAAACACAGAGAGAGAGGAACATGCTGAACTGCACCATGAACATGCAGTTTGCAAAGTCCAGCCTATGGAAGACTGCTGGTCTACAGGCCTCTTCTCTTTAAAAGACAAACTGTAAATTTAAAAAAACAAACACAAAAAACAAAGAACAAACAACAACAAAAAACAACACCTTAAGAGCTTTATAAAAAATTTTAAGTGTGTGTATGTGTGTGGGGGTCAGGGACTCTACTGTCCTGGGGTGAGCATTTGGGAGGTAAAACCATTAAAGAAAAAGCGAAGAGAAAGGAATTGCAGCGCTATGAGCGTTAGGTAGTGGTTACGTATTAGGTGGCAGTGGTAGGGAAGCAGTTGTGAGTGAGAAGGGACACGTGGAAGGGACTTCTAAGGAAGGGAAATGAAGTTTTGTTTCTTGACCTGGTGGTGGTTACAAGGGTGTTTGCCTTTAAAAAGTTCATTAAGGCAAACATTTCCTTTGTTTTATTTTATAATAAAAAGATTTCAAAGAAAAAAGTTTGGAGGGTGAGGTCAGTCCTACCTAAGAGTGTAAAAATATTTTCTTCACACAGAGCTATTTGCAAATATATCCATTTGGTTTCCTGGGGCAATATTAAGGTTAAATTAATTTATTGATTTTTCTACAGAGAGGAAGGAAGAGAGATAGAGAGCTAGAAATGTGGATGAGAGAGAGACATCGACCAGCTGCCTCTTGCACACCCCCTACCAGGGATGTGCCCGCAACCAATGTACATGCCCTTGACTGGAATCGAACCCGGGATCTTTCAGTCCCCAGACCGACGCTCTATCCACTGAGCCAAACCGGTTTCGGCAAGGTTAAATTACTTTAAAAAGAAAAAAATAAATGCTTTAAAAAGAACAAATCCTTTGAAAGATATTCCACATTGTAATACAATTTTGGAATTTTGTTCAGCTACTAGAGGCCCGATGCACGAAATTCATGCAAGAGGCTCGGCCCTCACAGCCCCAGCTTCTTCTGGAAAGTGGTTCAGAAGGTCGTTTGGCTGTCCGGCCTAATGAGCATATTACGCTCTTATTATTATAGATTTAGTCTGCTTTTTAGAAGCTAAGGAACAGGTAGGTAGTAGAGAGGAAAGCTAAAATGGAATGATGAAAGATAAGGGGACAAGAATAGTTACTTGGAGCTCAATGGTTAAATTTCAGTAGCGAGCAGAAAAGTAACCCATAAACTTTTCCCATTGAGACTTTGATGAGATCATGAGCTCCCCGGCTTTCCCCACCTGCATGCCAGGACAATGTCTCAGGATGGAATGGCTTTTTACAAGTACATAGAATGCTTAGCTTGGAATTCAAGAATCAAACACATCTCTGTAAATGGTGGTCCTGGGGGCAGTGAGCCTGGGAGAGTCAGGAAAGGTGGAAGTATGCTGCCACAGGCTGCGGCAGCGAGCGCGGGTGTAAACTGATAATATGTTTATCTCCGCTCCTCCTGTTACCAGCTTACACACAGACTCTGACCTTCCCAGCCCGCCCCCAGCGCTGCCGGCTCATGTTGCCTGTTTGTGAACACACAAGTCTCAATTTTGAACCCAATGCCGGAAAGTTTTACTAAGAATTCTGGGAAGCCTTTAATGATATATTTTTATTGATTTCAGAGAGAAAGGGAGAGGGAGCGAGAGATAGAAACATCAATGATGACTGAGATCATTGATTGGCTGCCTCCTGCACACCCCTCCACCCCGCAACCTAGGCAAGTGTACTGGCCAGGCATCAAACTGTGACACTCAACCACTGAGCCACACTGGCCAGGCTGGGAAGTTTTTTTAATATATGAATTTAAAATAAACTGCACTTGAAAAAAGTATATAAATAGACAAGCCCCAAAATATGTATTCTTCATACTAGGATTTCAACAGCGGACTTGGGGCTTATGATGAAACGGGCTGCAGTCACCCTGAGCCGCCGCAGACAGCCATGAGATTCCTTTACCTTGTTCGCATCACACCTCCTCCTCTCCCCAAACTTCCAATAACCGAGAAAAGCCAAATCTGTTTACCAAAGCATGCGGCCTGACCCCTTACATCCAGACGTTTTATAATGAAAAGCAGAGAATGGGAACTAGCAAGTCCAGAAAGGTTTTTCTGAGGAGCCAGTGTTCTTGTTCATTTGGAGCTGCATTGCCTTCTTGGAAATAAGTCAACATCTGCAAATGTAAAGGCACCTGGAAAGGAAATATAAAAGCATGAAGTGGTATTACATTCATTCGGCAGTGTGATGTAGTGAGAAAAAGTTGGAAAAAGAGCCAAATGACCTCAGTGTAAGGTCATTTCACCACTTACTGACAGAGCAAGCCATGAGTAAGCTTGGGTTTCTTAATCTGTAAGATAATAACTAACCTATCTTTGCTATGAGGTTGTTATGAGGAAGAAAACATAATCAAAATTATGTAAAAGCATTTTCTAACCTCAAAGCACTAGAGAAATGTAAGGTGCCGTTAGCGTTAATGTTATAATCACACTCCGTGCAAACCGATATTATCTTTAAAAGGAATACCCAAAGACTTTTTTATGAGATAAAAATGCCCTCTTAATGTCATCTATAAGTTGTATGTTAAAGTATACTAGTTCCTTTAACATTTATTAATATTTTTTCTTTTTATCCATAATCACTGATAACAATAGAGTTACTATGTTAGAGAGAATTTGACATCTTTAAAAAAAAAAAAAAATATATATATATATATATATATATATATATATTTTTTTTTTTTTTTTTATTGATTTTTTTACAGAGAGGAAGGGAGAGAGAGAGCTAGAAACGTCGATGAGAGAGAAACACTGACCAGCTGCCTCTTGCACATCCCCTACCAGGAATGTGCCCGCAACCAATGTACATGCCCTTGACCAGAATCGAACCTGGGACCTTTCAGTCCGCAGACCGACGCTCTACCATTGAGCCAAACCGGTTTCGGCTTGACATCTTTTCTTAAGGGGACATTTGGTTCTCTATTAAATGTGTTCTTTTTAGTGATTTTAAAAAATGGTACTGTAAGTAATTGCCCTCAAAGATTCTTATTCTTAAAAGGTTGCCAAACACACACACACACACACACACACACACACACACACACACACCTAGGCTAGATCTGGAAGGAATTGCTAACAGTCCTTCCTTAATCGCTCTTTGATTTTAAATCATATGAGAGCAACATCTGAACAAGGTTGAAGAAAGCAATTCCGGGAAGTTCCGCTTCTTGCTCTGAATCTCTATAGCACGTAACACCTAAGTTTCACTAGTAATTGGGTTGTTCTCTTTTTTTTTCTTTTTTCTTTTTTTTTTAATTTTGGGTTGTTCTCTCTTGCTTTTAATTTATTACTAGAGGCCTGGTGCACAAAATTCATGGATGGAGGTGGTGTTTCTCAGCCCAGCCTGCACCCTCACCAATCTGGGAACCCTTGAGGGATGTCCGACTGCCTGTTCAGGCCCGATCCTACAGGGCAGTTGGACATCCCTCTCACAATCCAGGACTGCTGGCTCCCAACTGCTCGCCTGCCTGCCTTCCTGATTTCCCTTACCACTTCTGCCTGCCAGCCTGATCACCCCCTAACCACTCCCCTTCCTGCCAGCCTGATTGATGCCTAACTGCTCCCTTGCCAGCCCGATTGCCCCTAACTGCCCTCCCCTGCCAGCCTGGTCACCCCTAACTGCCCTCCCCTGCTGGCCTGGTCACCCCCAACTGCCCTCCCTTGCCAACCCGGTCACCCCTAATTGCCCTCTCCTGACAGCCTCATCGCCCCTAACTGCTTTCCCTTGCTGGTCTGGCCCCCCCAATCCCCCTCCCCTATAGGCCTGGTCCCCCTTAACTGCCTTGTTCTGCAGGCGTGGTCCCCCCATCTGCTCTCCCCTAAAGGCTTGGGTCCCCCCAACCCCCCAAGCTGCCCTTCCCTGTAGGTTTAATTGCTCCCAACTGCCCTCCCTTGCAGGCCTGGTCCCTCCCAACTGCCCTCCCCTGCTGGCCATCTTGTGGCAGCCATCTTGTATCCATATGTGGGCAGCCATCTTTGATCACTTGGGGCAGTCATCTTGTGTGTTGGAGTGACAGTCAATTTGCATATTACTATTTTATTAGATAGGCCTAGAGGCCCGGTGCACAAAATTTGTACATTGGGAGGTGGGGGTCCCTCAGCCCAACCTGCATCCTCTTACAATCTGGGAGCCCTTGGGGGATGTCGGACTGACAGTGGGACATCCTTAGCGCTGCCAGAGGTGGGAGAGGCTCCCACCACTGCCGCTGCGCTCGCCAGCTGCGAGCCGGGCTCAGGGCTTCTGGCTGAGCGCGCTCCCCCTGTGGGAGCACACTGCGCACCAGGGGCAGCTCTTGTGTTGAGCATCTGCCCCCTGGTGGTCACTGCATGTCACAGTAATTGGTTGTCCTGCTGTTCAGTCGATTTGCACGTTATCTTTTTATTATATAGGATCTTTTATTTCCAGAAGTTTCGATTTGCTTTTTAAAAAAAACTTTATATTTTTATTTCAGAGAGAAAGGAGGGGGACAGAGAGATAGAAGCATCAATAATGAGGGAGAATCATTGATTGACTGCCTCCTGAATGCCCCCACTGGGGATCAAGCCAGCAACCCAGGCATATGCCTTTGACTAGAATTGAACCTGGGATCCTTCAGTCCCCGGGCCGACTCTTTATCCAGTGAGCCAAACCAGCGAAGGCATACTTTGTTCTTTTCTACATCTTCTATTTATCTTCTTATTATGTTCATGCTTTCCTTTAAGTTCCTCAACATGTTTATAATAGCTGTCTAAAATTCTTGTCTGTTTTCGATCATTATTGTGTTTTTTAGTCTATATTTCCTGATTTTGATTCCCACTTTCCTGTTTTTCCCCAGTAATTGCTAAGTGTCTACATTTTTTGTTTTTTTAAAGAGCAGCTTTACTTGGAAGATGGTTAAATTGCCCACAGCTCTGTTGGTATAAACTTATGGTGGCCTTTAATCTAGGATTATTTAGCCTTAATATCAAGGCATGGCCCTCCTGGGTTCTGTATTAACTGCACCAGATGTTCAAAAAGGCCTCATTACTGTGT
The DNA here is from genome assembly GCF_964339955.1 of Pipistrellus hanaki. Classification (NCBI taxonomy): domain Eukaryota; kingdom Metazoa; phylum Chordata; class Mammalia; order Chiroptera; family Vespertilionidae; genus Pipistrellus; species Pipistrellus hanaki. The sequence continues at coordinate 7,196,575 of NC_140509.1, read as the reverse complement.
GGGATCAGAACTCTACCACCTCTCAGTTCTTTGTTAGTGCTGGGATTTGTTCAGCCTACAGCTTCTTAGTAGTTTGTTCTGTTCTCAGTAATTATTCTTTGACCAACCACTTGAAATCTCATTGTAGGCATGCAGGGCACAGTGTTCAGCTAGAGACTCAATGAGACCCCATGCAGATGTTCGGGGCTCTTTATCTGGGCAATGCCCTTCTCTCTGATACACTGGCCCACGAAGTCCCACCACGGCAGCCTCCCTGATCCCCGATCTGTTTCCCCAATTCAGTGAGACCACCATGCTCTGTTTAGAATCCCCTTCCACGTACTGTGTATGTCCCAGAAAGTTTCTCCAGGCAGAAAATCAGAGACATACATATTAGGGCTCTCTCCCTTTCTTTCCTTTCTCTCAATGATCAAAATTCTGCATTGCCAGTTGTCAATGTTTGCAAACAGATGTTTTACAGACTTTGTCCAGTTCTTTCTTTATTTGCAATGAAGACAGGCTCCTGGAACCCTGGCTTGTCTCACAGCCCCGGCTTCGTTCGGAAGGATGTCCAGAAGGACGTCTGGTCTAATTAGTATATTACACTTTTATTATTGTAGATCAATGGAGGTGGCCCCTACAATGCTGAAATTAGTAGATGTTCTGCCGTGGGGTAGAAATCATATACTTAGAAGTTGCCTTTGAGAAGGAGTCAGGTGGGAGAAGGCTGGACAGGGATTAAGGAGGTCTGGCATCAGACCAGCCTGGCCACCTTTGGGTCAATTATTAATTACCTTTCTGTCTCATTTTTTTTTTTAATCTAAAAATTAGGAAGTTTGCCAAAGCCGGTTTGGCTCAGTGGATAGAGTGTCGCCTGCAGACTGAGGGGTCCCAGGTTTGATTCTGGTCAGGAGCATGTACATTGGATTCGGGCACATCCCCGGTGGGAGGTGTGCAGGAGGCAGCTGGTCGATATTTCTAGCTCTCTATTCCTCTCCCTTCCTCTCTGTAGAGGATCAATAAAATATATTTAAAAAATAAAATAAAATAAAATAAAAATTAGGAAGTTTGTACCAAATGATAGCTGTCATTTGTTAACTGCCTTCTGTATGGTAGTGTTGAAAGAGAAACTGAGGCATATTAAATATATTAAAAGTTTATTTGAGCAAAAGTCAATTTGAGTAGGGCGGCATCCAATCTAGCAGAAAGAAAGATCTGAGGAGCTGTACAGAATGAAAGACTTTTATAGGCAGAAGGGAGGGCGAACAGGGAAGTTATCCTGGCAAAAAAGCCGGTTGGTTATTGCAGTTACTTTTTCCTATAGGGATGGCAGGGTCTCTGTCAGATCACCGAACTCGTGCTCACCAGGTGGCCAGGCCGATTGGTTTAAGATTCTGTCTCTGGGAGAGTCCAAACAGTAGTTAGTGTCTGTTTGCTGACGTGGCCTAAGCAGAAGCGCCATCATTTTGGGCCTCTTGTCTTATTTTTAACGGTAGGCAGGTGCTAGCTCTACTTCTCCTGGTAGCCTGGCAAGATAGGCCGTGTTAGTCCCGTATTACAGATACAGAAATTGACTCATATAGGTAAAGCTATCATTTTAGGTCACAGTAAGTGAACGCCATAGAACCATTTCAGTGTTACAATTCTAGGATTCCATAGAGAGGAAATCCACCCTTTGGGTTTATGTTTCTCTTTTAGAAGTTATGTTTAGGATTCACTTATAAAGTCCAATTGTGGAAAGAGCCTTCAAGATCATTAGTGTCAAGGTTTTTTTGTTTTTGTTTTTCAATATATTTTATTGATTTTTTACAGGGAGGAAGGGAAAATTAGAAACTTTTTTTTTTACAGGGAGAAGGGAGAGTTAGAAACTTTGATGAGAGAGAAACATCCATATGCTGCCTCCTGAATACGTCCTACTGGGGATGTGCCCGCAACCAAAGTACATGCTCTTGACCGGTATCGAACCTGGGACCCTTGAGTCTAAACGCCAACGCTCTATCCACTGAGCCAAACCAGTTAGGGCCAAGGTTTTCACTTATGAAGGGATCTAAGATCCAAATAGGATAAATGACCAGCCCACGGCTGCGATATAGTTTCTCTCACAGTATTGCCCAAAATGCTCATTGTAACCGGATTCTACCTGCATAGAATCATACATAGAAGTTGGGTCAAGAAGTGGTATTTGGCCTGGGCCCCAAAAGCTTCCTACTGATGACCTTGGTTCTGTGAGCAAATACTGTCCATCCAGATAAGTGGAATGTCCCAAACTAGAAGGCCACAGGAGGACCTTCCTTTTCTTTGGAAGGTGTAAAATAGGGTGGTGAAACACTGAAAAGTCAAAGGAGATTCACACATAATTAAAAAGCAACTTAATTTAGCTTTTAATGTGTTATTAAAATAGTTCTTTAAAATTAAGCACAAATATAAGTACATTTTTACATTTTAAAATTATTTAAACACTAAAAATGGGCAATTTCTGTAAACAATAAACTTTCAATGAACATAATACGTTTTTATTATGGCTAGCGAAGGGGGAGATCCCATGGAAGGAGAAGGGGACAGGAGAGAAGAAAGGAAGGGGGAAACAATACCAAATTAAAGGGAAAACAGGAGATGAAAAAAGGGAGAGAAACATGGGAAGAAAGATGTTAGAGTTGGGGAGAAGGAAAAGAAAAGAGATCACAGGAAGAGTCGTGGGGGGAGGAGTTGGAGGGAGAGAAACCGGGTGTGGTCAAGTACAGTTGGAAACTGGTCTTAGAAGTGAGAGGAACACTGTGAACGAAGGAGAATCACAGTGAAATCCTGGAGAGATGAGGTAAGGGGGCTTATTTTTTCATTCAACAAACATTTATTCCTCACCCACTGCTGCAAGGCACTCTGATAAATTAAGGTCCTGGGAGAAAAAGATATGCTGCAAGAAGAGTTAATGATTTAATTTCTTTAGATTCCTTAAAAATGAGAATGAAAAGTATTTTATGCTCATTTAGGAACTTTGAAAAGTAGTGGAATAAAGGATCTCTAATGCTCTTCCTCTGGGTGAAAGGATAGGCTAAAAGGATCTCTAATTCAGGTGATTGACATGTCACTGCTCTTGCTGGTGCCAGTTTAAAGTGTGCAGCTACCCAGGGATCCCCTTCTCCTGGGATGCGGGTGTAAAGGGGCAAACAGAACCCACCAACCTCCTCGGGCCTCAGCTTGGAACTTGCACCGCCATTCCTGTCCCAGCTCCTGGCGCCACTGCAGAGCTGTGGGTGCAGGTGAGGAACTGGCCACCAACCGTGCCCCTAATTGTGTGTCAGATAAAAAGTATAACTGTCCAAGCATAACATAAATTTAAATCCGTATTTTTACCTCTTCTGGGACAGTGCAAGAACCTTAAACACTTGGAAAGTCACTTTTTAAAACAAATATATTGCCACACCTCTTCTATCCTGGAATGACATGCATGGTTAATAGGAACCACATACAAATTCAGTTTAAAAATCTGTATAATGCCCTTCTCATAGAGGAGAATGAAAAGGAAGGGGGTTTATAATAGTTACCACGAAACAATATGTGTCTCAGCATGCTAAAACTCAGGCATCATACAAAGTGATGACAATTAAGTAGTCATCTGCTCGCACCTCCACGTGGGCCACTGTGACTGAAGGCCACAAATACTGCGTGGTAAGGCATGTTAAAGCAGTTTTCTGATATAACAAACAAATCTTGGTAGAGTTTAGAAAAACAACAATAAAAAGTATAAGTTTCTCTCAATTTACACTGTAGATGAATTCCTAGAAAATCCAGTGTATATATTGTAAAACCCATAAAAAATTTTTTTTGTGTTTATACATGTGAAACAAACTTAAAGTCTACACTCAATTTCCCCCCCCCCCCAATTTTTATTTATGGATTTGAGAGAGAGACATTGATTGACATGTTGTTCAACATATTCTTGAATTCACTTGATTCTTGTATGTGCCTTGACTGGGGATTGAACCCACTCTCACTAACTGAGCTACCTGGCCAGGGAGGATTAAAAAAAATTATATATATATATATATATATATATATATATATATATATTATATCTTTATTGATTTCAGAGAGGAAGGGAGAGGGAGATAGAAACATCACTGATGAGAGAATCATTGACTAGCTGTCTCCTGCACACCCCACACTGGGGAATGAATCTGCAATCCGGGCATGTGCCCTGACTGGGAACGGAACCGTGACCTTCTGGTTCATAGGTCAACACTCAGCAACTGAGCCATGCCAGCCAGACCAGATTTTTTTCCTACATGAATATTCAGAGGAACGGCACAGAGTTACATAGGATGTAGTACAATTTGGGGGGAGGGGAGGAGAACCTTGTCAGGTATACCTTGCCATAGGAGTAGGTCTAGGTTACCTGTTCTACCCATTCAATCTGAAGATGACCCCCTATTAATATCACTGTACAAATGCAATATTAATATCACTATACAATGTTTTCAACAACACCTCTGCTATCCAACAGCACTGAGTCCTGTCACCACCCGCAGGGAAGCTCACTTACATGTCCTGTACCAACAAGTTTTTGCTTGTATTATAACCTAGCACCTAGCACGGTGCCTGGCACACAGTAGGAACTTAATAAAGATGTCTTCAGTGAGTGAACGCAAGGCTGTGCTTCGTACTTACACATCTTTCATCTTCTGTACGATAATGACTCACAAATTTAAATTTCCAGCCCTGATCTCTCTGCTGAGCTCCAGCTGTGTTCTGGCAAATGCTCACTTGTCATCTCCACTGGAATATATCCAACTCCTCATCTTCTGCCACCACACTGCTCTCCCAAGTAAAAGCCACTGCCGTTATTTTCTGGTTCAGTTAATGCCACAGTAATCCACTAATTGCTCATAAAACCTGGGTATTATCCATGATCATTTCCTGTTATCATCCCCTTTTCTAATCAATCAATTCTAGTTCTTCAGTCTTTTCAAATTTACACACTTTTCTCCATCTCCGGTGCTACCACCCCAGCGGACCGCTAAATTACTATAATGGCCTCTTGCTTCCAAACCATCTTCCATCATCCAAAGGGATCTTTTTCAACAGCATGAAAAAGGACATAGAAAATATATATAAAAAAAGGACCATTTAGAAGTGAAGAACACCATTATCAGAGTAATCTTTTAAAATAGAAATCTTGCCGAAACCGGTTTGGCTCAGTGGATAAAGCGTCGGTCTGCAGACCGAAGGGTCCCAGGTTCGATTCCGGTCAAGGGCATGTACATTGGTTGCGGGCACATCCCTGGCGGGGGGTGTGCAGGAGGCAGCTGGTCGATGTTTCTCTCTCATCGATGTTTCTAGCTCACTATCCCTCTTCCTTTCTGTCTGTGGAAAATCAATAAAATATATTTAAAAAAAAATAAAATAAAATAGAAATCTCATCATGTCACTCTCTTGTTTAAACCTCTTAAATGATTTGTCACATCTTTTAGGATAAAATGTAAAACCCTCATCAGGGCATACATATAACCTCCTGTATGATTTGGCCCCTGCCTATGCACCTTTTCTTAGTTTGCACTTACCCACTCTTCTCCAATCACACTGGCTTTCTTTTTATTTAAATTAATTTTTATTTTTTAAAAACTGATGTAAACACATAATTTAGAAGCCAATCATTGCTAAATAGTTTGTCACAAAAACTCCCCTCCCTCACCCACATCCCTGCCTTCATCTCTGTTGGTTCACTCTTCTCGGTAGAGTCCCTCCCCTCTCCAGGAGTTTCATGAGAAAGGGGGCTAGTTTTTTGAGATGTTGCAGGAATATGGGGCTTATCCTAGTCCCACTTTTGATTTAAATAGCTGTGTAGTCCTAGATTAGAAGACATTGTCTCTCAAGAATTCAAAGGTTCTTCTAGCAGCAGTAGTTCTGCTGAGTCTGTTTTAATTCATTTTCTTTTTTCAATCTGGAAGTTTTTAGGTTTGAAATTTTATTGATGTTCGAAATTTCAAGACGTGTGTGAACCTTGGCATAGTTCTTTTCATTTGTCATTCTGGGAATTCAGTGGCCTTTTCATTCTGGAGACATGTTTTTTATTTTAGTAAGTTTTCTCTCATTTATTTATATGGCAATTTCTTTTCTAAAACTTGTGATTTTTTTCTTTTCTTCCCCTCCTGGACTTACTATTATTTAGGCATTCTGCCTTCTATATCTTCTCATCTTATCCTTTTCTTCTGTTCTCCCATGTTTGTCTTCTTCACATGAGTTTTTGTTTTATTTTATTTTAAAAAATATATTTTGTTGATTTTTTACAGAGAAGAAGGGAGAGGGATAGAAAGATAGAAACATCGATGAGAGAGAAACATTGATCAGCTGCCTCCTGCATGCGTCCTATTGTGCCCACAACCAATGTACATGCCCTTGACCGGAATTGAACCTGGGACCTTTCAGTCCACAGGCTGATGCTCTATCCACTGAGCCAAACCGGTTAGGGATACACATGAGTTTTTAAAAACATATTCAGGGGTGGTTTTCAACCGCATAAAAGTTCCATTCAAAAGTTAATCTTTCTAAGCTGTTAAAAAAAAAAAGAATAAAGAGAAAATTATAACAATTATTTATTTTTAATCCTCTCTCAAGGATATTTTTACCATTAATTTTCAGAGAGAGTGAAAGGGAAGGAGAGAGAGAGGAAGAGAGGAAGGGAAATAAGGAGGAAGGGTAAGAGAGGAAGAAAGGGAGGAAGAAGAGGGAGGGAGAGAGAGAGAGAGAGAGGAGGGGGGGAGAGAGAGAGAAACTTTGATGTGAGAGGGACACATGGATTGGTTGCCTCCCAAATGTGCCCCAACTGAAGCTGGGGATAGAAGCTGCAACACAGGTATGTGCCCTTGACCAGAATCGAACAGGAGACCCATTGGTGTGCGAGTCGATGCTCTGAACACTATGCCACACTGGACAAGAAAATTGTAAGATTTTCACTGATACATTTTGTTGTTGTTGTTATTATTATTATTATTATTTATTTTTGTTAAAAGTAGCACATTTTAGCCCTGACCATGGTGCTCAATTGGTTGGAGCATCATCCTATAAATCAAAAGGTCACGGTTCAATTCCTGGTTAGGAAGCAACCGATGGATATTTCTCTCTCTTCCTCTCCCTCCCTTTCTCTCTAAAACAAGCAAGCAGATAAACAAACATATCCTGGGTGAGGATTTTTATAAAAAGCAAATTTTAGAAATTAATTGAAAAGGTGCCTTTGCCATGTAACTAAATACAAATCTTTTCAAACCAAAATATTTTATTTCTCTTTTACATACTGTCATTGTCCAACTGACAAACCTTTTCAAGTAGATATTTATAATAAGCCTAATAAACTTATAAATACTAGTGATTATTAATTCTCTTCTGTAAAATTCTCTTGGATTTTACTTGACCTTTATGCACTCAAATCACTCCACCAAAACTAAGGAGGATTTCAGTTATTCCATTAATTAATTTTCCTATTGGATTAGAGCCTGTAATAGCTACCTCACTTGATTAGATTTAACCAATTTATTTACTTCTTCATTCCATTTTGAATTTTTTTCAAAACAGGCCACAATTCTTGTAGACATTAACATTGAATCCTATAAAATCTTAGATATATCTCATTATTTCCCCACCCCAAGTTTTAATTATAAAAAATTTCAAACAAAGAAAAGTTGAAGGTATAGTATATTCAACATTAGTATACCCACTACTAAGATGCAATAATAACCAACATTTTGACATATTTTCTTTTTGTAGCTTTTTATTATGAACTATTTCAAATATAAAGTAAAGTTGAGAGAAATACTATAATCAAAACTATTAATTTAGCCCTGGCCGGTTAGAGTGTCATCCCAATACCCCAAGGTTGGGGTTTGATCCCTGGTCAGGAAACATACAAGAATCAATTAATGCCGAGACCGGTTTGGTTCAATGGATAGAGCGTCGGCTTGGGGATTGAAGGGTCCCAGGTTCAATTCCGGTCAAGGGCATGTACCTTGGTTTTGGGCATAACCCCAGTAGGGGGTGTGCAAGAGGCAGCTGATCGATGACTCTCTCATCGATGTTTCTCTCTGTCTCTCTACCTTCCTCTCTGTACAAAATCAATAAAATATATTTAAAAAAAGAATCAATTAATGAATGCATGAATAAGCAGAACAACAAACTGATGTGTTTCTCTCAAAATCAATTTTATTTATTTATTTATTTATTTATTTATTAAAATATATTTTATTGATTTTGTACAGAGAGGAAGGGAGATAGAGAGTTAGAAACATCGATGTGAGAGTCATCGATCAGCCGCCTCTTGCACACCCCCTACTGGGGATATGCCCGCAACCAAGGTACATGCCCTTGACCGGAATCGAACCCGGGACCTTTCAGTCCCCAAGCCGACGCTCTATCCATTGAGCCAAACCGGTTTCGGCTTATAATCAATTTTATTTAAACACTATTTAGATCAAACACTTTAAAGTTGTGATCATTTTCCTGTTTGCTTTATTTATTTAACTATTTGCTTCCCTATTTGAAACTAAGTGATGGACAACATGACATTTTATCCCAACATACTTCAAAAAATAAAGCCCTAAAAATTAGGATATTCCTGTATGCCTATAATAATAGCATTATTAGCTTAGAAAAGGTAACAATAATTCCTTAATCCCATTTTCTTAGAGTGCTTTTCCCCCCACCCCCAACATTCCTTAAAAAAACGAAAACAGAATCCAAAGTTGACTAATTGGATTTGGTTGTTCTATTTCTTTAGCTTCTTTAATTCTAGAGCAATCTCCCCATCTGCCCACCAGTCCATTCCCCTATAGCACTAAATTTTTAAAGAGATCAGGCCAGTTATCTTATAGAATGTTCTCATGACTTTTTCTGACTTAAAACAATTCCAAGTTTATTTTTGGAGGATTTCATTGTCTTTATCTTTCAATATATAATTTTTTTTTTTTTTTTTACTGAATTTTAATTATACTATTTGTACTTTCTAACTGCTCTTTCTTGCTGTTAGGTTTTTCCTTCTTTTAGCATCTTGATCTTGTTTCATAGATACAGTATTTCTCTGATGATACTTTTGTTTTGTTTTTTAATTATTTTTATGCTCCCTTCATTATTTCTGTTTCCTATGATTCCTTCCTCCCACCTCCATTCTTACATGTTGGAGTGTGTGTGTGTGTGTGTGTGTGTGTATAATTTTTTCATTTTGAAGGTTTTCCATCAATATCGGGTGATTTTTGTTCATTCATATTTTCAGAGCCTAGGAAAAGCTCGGAGTGAGTTTGAATATTGTCAATGGAAGGTATTCGCTGCAGGCTTTTCCTACGGGGGACTCCTAAATGTCAGTATCTGCGGCTCTTTTTCTGGCATGGTTCATTTTCTCCTGAGAAGTGCCCCCGATTTTCTGCTAGAGAGCAGACTGGGCTTCGGCGTTCTGTAACTGAGCAGCAGAAGAGGCCTGGGGGGTGGGGGGATGCATTTTCCATTTTAGATTTATTCTCTTTTCAATAAGAAATCTCACTCCCACTCTGATCTACGCCTGGCGTCGCCACATCTAGAACTCCTTTGATTTACTTTCTCCAGAGGTGACTTTTCCTATTTCCGATGGAGGGAGATGTAGTAGCCTGATCAGGTGGGGTGAGGAGGGGAGGATCTGACCACTTAATAAGCAGCTTTTCAAACAAACCCCCCTATTCAATGCACGCCTCGCATCCCACTGCTCCTGCTTTCCTCTGTGCTGCACCTGCTCCGGAGTCCCCGGTGTGACTGCCTTGCTTCTCCGTGGCTTCTCCTCTGCGCACTTAGGCTTGGCCTTCCTGTGTCTCCTGAGCTCTTTACCATCCTCCATCATTTCCTATTTTCGTGCATTGTGGTCTGGAGGGACTCCTAGTGCAGTAAAGATGGAATCTGTGTTTCTTGTTTTTCTTTTCCTGCTTGTTATTTATTTATTTATTTTTGACATAAAATCTCAGCTGTCTTGAATTAGAAGGCCCCGGCTGTTATTTTTGTTCTTCAAATGCCTTGAATTCCATACTGAGTTGAGCTTTTTTACTCAGTGTTCCAGCTCTGAGATGCTCTTTCACTTCCTCGACTTCCCTCCCGGCCAATTCCAAGTCATCCTAATGTCTCAGCTTAAACATCATTTCTAGATGAGCCCTTCATACTACCTAGCCCAGTGAGGTCCACTCCCCATGATATATTCTCATAACACCCACCACCCCTCTAACTAAGTCTATATGCCTATTTCCCCTGTAGACTGTCACCTCCGTGAGGGAAGGGACTATTTCTATCTTGTTGACTGCTAGAGCCCAGTGTCTAGTGCAATGCCTGGTATTCAGTAGAGTAGAGATGGGGAACCTTTTTTCTGCCAAGGGCCATGTAGATATTTATAATATCACCCGTGGGCCATACAAAATTATCACTTTAAAAATTAGCCTGGTATTTTGGCCAAATATTTAATTATCTCACCTCTAATGCCTTGGCAGGGTCAGACCAAGTGACTTCCCATGGCCTGCAGGCTGGATGTTCCCCACCCCTTCAGTAGAGAGTCAATATATATTTCTCATTGTTAATCAATATGTATTGCTCACTAGGAAGATTTATACCTTAGAATATAGTTGCTACCACCAATAAGTAGTTATTTAGAATTCAACAATTCTAGTTACTATTATTGTCTAGTTATTGTTATGAATACATTACCTATATAAAACCCTAATATGCAAATAGACTGAACAGCAGAACAACCAGTTGCTATGACATGCACTGACCACCAGAGGGCAGATGTTCAACACAGGAGCTGCCCCTTGGTGGTCAGTGTGTTCCCACAGGGGGAGCACCTCTCAGCCATAAGCCAGGCTCACAGCTGGTGAGCACACAGCTGGCGAGCGCAGTGGTGGCGGTGGGAGCCTCTCCTGCCTCTGCAGCAGCGCTAAGGAGCAGCAAGCCAAGCAGTAAGGAGCGAGCAGGCAGGTGGTTAGAAGCGAGGGGTCCCAGATTGTGAGAGGGCACAGGTCGGGCTGAGGGACCCCCACCCCCATGAATTTCGTGCACCAGGCCTCTAGTACAATAATATGGATTCTTATCTATCTACAAATTTATTTTACAGTGAACACATTTACGTACTCAGATTAATATAGTGTATAGATTTTCTATTATTGCTGTAACAAATTACAACAGACTGAGGAACCTAAAACAACCCAAATATATTATTATACAGTTCTGGAGGTCAGAAGTCTAAAATGGGTTGGCAGGGTTGCATCCCTCAGTTTCCTTGCCTTTTCTGGCTTCAGGTTGCCCACATTCCTTGGCTCTAGAGCCTTTCTCATATCACTTTGATCTTTACTTCCCCTGTTACACTCTGTCTGAGTCTGACCCTCTTGCCTCCCTCTTCTAAGGACCCATATGATGAGGTTGGGCCCAGATAATCCAGGAGAAGCTCTGCTTCCACAGCCTTAACTTAATCACATCTGCACGCCTATTTTGCCCCACAAGGTAAAATATTCTTAAATCCTGGGATTAGGATGTGGACATCTTTGGAAGGCCAATATTCAGCAGTTCACATAGACAGTGCAATAGCGTCTATAGATTAATTGCTGAAAGAAATGATAAAAACTTCACTCAAATATTATAAACTTTATATGAGAGGAACCTCCAAACAAATAGATAAAAATAACTTTGTTAAGTGAAAAATACCGTCTATATATTGAAACAATAAGACAAGATAACAGTCCTTGTCAGTTTTCTCAGTGGTTAGACTCTAACCGTTAGAGCATCCGCCTGTGGACTGAAAGGTCTTGGGTTCAGTTTCGGTCAAGGGCACGCACCTGAGTTGCAGGTTCCATTCCTGGCCCCAGGTGGGGCGCACCTGGGAGTAGCTAGTCGATGTGTTTCTCTCACATCGATGTTTCTCTCCCCACCCCCTTCCACTCTTTCTAAAAAATCAGTGGGAAAAATATCCTCAGGTAAGGGTTAACAACAACAAAAAGACAGGATAACCAATGGAAACCAATGATTGTTAAATAGACCATGGCTCAATGGTTGCTTAGGCTTCCAGTTGCAAACCCATTATCATTTTCCCTGACCCTCTGGTTTCCTGGTGTTTTCAGGTAGCTTCACCATTTCCTAAAGGCAATTATCCAATAATACTAGCAATTAACAATTACATAAAGAAATATTTTAGTACATATATTTAAAAATAAATTTTAGGTGGCTGTGGGAATGCAGACTGGTGCAGCCTCTGTGGAAAACAGTATGAAATTTCCTATAAAAAATTAAAAATGGAACTGCCATTTGACCCAGTGATCTCACTCCTAGGAATATATCTTAAGAAACCAGAAACACCAATCAGAAAGAACGTATGCACCCCTAGGTTTATAGCAGCACAATTTACAATAGCTAAGATCTGGAAAGTGCCCAGGTGCCCATCAGTAGATGAGTGGATAAAAAAGGTGTGGTATATTTACACCAATGAATATTATGTAGCAGTAAAAAGAAGGATCTCTTACTCTCAGAGACAGCATGGATGGACCTGGAGAGTATTATGCTAAGTGAAATAAGCCAGTCAGAGAAAAACAAGTATCACATGATCTCACTCATATGTGAAACCTAATGAAAAAATAAACTGAATAATATACAAATAAACAAAATAGATCTAGAGACATATAAGCATAGGAAAGACTTTCAAACCTTAGAGAGAAGGCAGCAGAGGGTAGGTGGGTGGGAAGAGATCAACTAAAAACTTGCATGCATATATGCAAACCCATGGACAGAGACAATAGGGTGGCGAGGGCCTGAGGTCAATGTGGGAAAAAGGGAACATATGTAATACTTCCTTTAAAAAAAAAATATGTGTGTATGTATATATATATATATATTTATTTATTGATTTCAGAGAGGAAGAGAGAGGGAGAGAGAGATAGAAAAATCAATACTTTCAACAATAAAGATTAAAAAACAAAAATGAATTTTAGGTGAAAAATATAATTAGCATTGATTATTTTTTCAATAAATACCTCTTAACATTTGGCAGAATTGTTTGGGAAAATTATAAAACCTATTTGGGAAAAATCAAGTCCAACCTTCTTGATCATTTATTTTAAAAGGCCGTGGTTAGCTATTTTCTATTCTGTTATCTAGCAATGCCATCTGGATAGTACAAAGTGACAGTTTCATATGGGCTGATGGGTAAAGCTGTCAGCTGACTCTTTTAGATAAGAACTTCACCTGGTAATTGCATTTTAATTATCACCTTTGCCCACTTAGTAATTTAATAATTTTTTCAGGGCTGATCTGGCTCCGATGCATTAGCTGGAGAGCATCCCCTTTTCCTAATGGAAAGTTTGCTTGAAAAATCAAATTAAGGCCAGAAAGGTGCCTGATGAGTATAGTTAAAATCCAGGTTGTCCAAGGCACCAACAGTGCCAAGAAACTCACAACCCTTCATCCCAGTTCCCTCTTTCCCCTAATCTGGCCCAAATTGCAACAATCAAAATGTTGAAGTAGCATACTGCACTGGAAAATGTGGCACATTTGAAAAATGATGAGTCAGAATTCTATCTGAGGATTTTCCTTGTCTTGGCTTGTATAGCTGAGGATAGCTGCTTATTGCCTTTCTCTCAATCTTTTTAATTCTTGCTTCTTCCTCCAAAGCTGAGGTGCAGCCTTACCGTATACACTATCGAATACAGCAGTCACTAGCCACAGGTAGCTACTGAGCATCTGAAATGTGGCCAATCCAAATGGAGATGTAGTGTAAGTGTAAAGGACACATGAGAATTTGCAGACTTACTTTAATGAGAATATAAGGTATTTCATTAATAATGTTTATATTGATTACCTGTTGAAATGACTTTTGGGTTGATTTTGGGATATATTTGGGTAAAACACTATATTATTAAAATGAATGATGCCTTTCTTTTGCTTTTTAAAATGTAACTACTAGAAAAGTTAAAATTACACATTTGCTTTTGTAAAAAATATATCTTTATTGATTTCAGAGCAAAAGGGAGAGGGGAGAGAGAGACAGAAAAATCAATGATGAGAGATAATCATTGATCGGCTGCCTCCTGCACACCCCTTCTCTGGGATTGAGCCTGTAAACCTGGCAAATGTCCTTGACCAGAATCAAACCTGGGACCCTTCAGTCCACAGGCCAAGGTTCTATCCACCCAGCCAAACCAGCTAGGACTGATTCATGTATTTTTATTGGCCAGCACTGATCTGAGGCTCCCAAAACCCGCCCCTGCTACCTTCTTCAGTTGTTCTTTATGGTCTGGCCTCGCATCCATTTCTTTTATTTCCAGTAACTGCATACGGTAGATTTAGAATAAGGTGAGACAGTCCCGATTTTTAACAATTTGTTCCGCGTCTGGCGGCGTTTTTAAAAAAGTCCCGATTTTGGGAAAGATTAGTCCCGATTTTGGGAAAGATCTTTAAAACGCCGCGGGACGCGGGACAAATCGTAAAAAATCGGGACTATCCCGCCAAAAGCGGGACGTCTGGTCACCTTAATTTAGAAGGTAAAATATAAAAGTTGAACTCTGCGGCAAAGCCTAAAGTCAAGAGAATTAGGGGCCCTGGAAGGGTAGATCAGTTGATGAGGGCGTCCTCCAGATAACGCCATTTCGGGTTCTCTTTATGTTTATGGATGTAGACTTCCGGCGAGGGAACGTGGCTTTTGAAAGATGAAGAAAAGCTGCTGGGAGATGAGGATGTGGGATGGTGTTGCAGCTCTAAAGGCCTAGCAGCACAGAGAGATGTTTATCTAGGCTGAAAAAGACCTCAGAGATCACCCTGTTCCGTCTTTCACCCAAATCCATAGCCCTTTTATACATGGAACACAGCTGCTTGTATTGTTAGAACGTCAATATTCATATAACATACCAAATGTATTCTGAGAAGTGGGAGAAATCCTCTGAAAATCTATTTTCCAACAGGGGAGAAACATGAAGAAGAAAAAAATTAATGCCATTGTTTGTGAATCTAAAGAACCGAATCCCTCTCCCAAAGTAACAAATTGTTGCAAATCGCCGCGTGTGAAATACAGTTTTCAGAAGGAATGCGTGACCAGACTTGCCAGCAGCCAGCCACTTGCAGCCATGTCACGGAACCCAGGTAAGATATTTATATTAAACCCAAAGAAATATTCTACTTAGCATGCATTTTTCTTGGTATTGAGGACACAAATTGGGGCGTTAAATAGATCGCTTAAACATTAACTGTAAGAAGACAGTGGTAAACCTATTCATCAAAGTTCTATGTGCTAAACTGCCTTCGCTCTTTGCTCCATGGTATTGATTTTTTAAGTTTCTGTTAGCCCTGAATCATTGAGGTGACAACAACTTAATTAAGCAATTTAATTAATTAAATTGCTTAGGGGTCATCTAATTAAGATGACCCCAAAGCAATTTAAATAGATCGTTTATCTTTTTAGAAAAACTTGTCTTTAAACTTGACCTGCTGATGTCTGCATTGTTAAGGTAGGAAAAATTCAGATTAGATGCCTTCTTGATTTGCCAGGACAGGAAAGAATTGAAGGAAAGATAAACTTGAAATTTTGTCTTCGAAAAATGTATAATTCCTAAATGTCTCAGACTGGTGGCAAACTAAGTCTTATGTTTTGAACAGCATTCAAGTGTTGGTGTCAAATGTATGGGTTTTTAGACTTTTGGATTAAATTATGCTAGGCACATGAAACGTATTAAAACTAATCCACGTCAAATACGGAGTCCATTTCCCAGAAAGAACTCAATGGACCTAAATGCTGAACTTTCATCTGCGCAGGTGACGATTCTCAAAGTCCGAGGCTCTGTCGCCAGTCAACATGTTTTTAATTGAGATGTAATTCATCCACGATAAAACGTGCAGCCTTTTAAAGCGCACGACTCAATAGTTTTTAGTATATTCACAAAGTTGTGCAGTCACTCCTATTCTAGAACACAATTTATTGTAAGCCTTTCCCGGGGTCTCACCCTCACTACACCGCTGATCCTCAGGTTCCTGCAAAGCTGATGGAACCTCTCGAGGGGCCGGGGGCGGTTGCCACGTTTACCCCAAACGCTCTCCTCATTAGTTCACTCAGAAGGAGAAACCGGGTGAAGAAGTGACCGTTGGCTTATGTTAAGGTGACCAGACGTCCCGATTTTTAACAATTTGTCCCGCGGCGTTTAAAAAAAGTCCCGATTTAAGAATCTTTCCAAAAATCGGGACTTTTTTAAAACGCCGCGGGACGCGGGACAAATTGTTGAAAATCGGGACGCCTGGTCACCTTACTTATGCAGCTGCACCTGCAGCCTAAGCCACGCGTGCGTTTTCGTGCCTAGAACTCCTTGTGCTGCGCGGGTCCCATCTTTCCTGTGTGAATCTTAGTCTGGCGGGTCCCCAGCCTCCCATTCCTGCCCCGGAGGCCGCCGCGCGTTTCTCGCTCGCGTTTCCCGATCTCCCCGAAAAAAGGGGGGTGTGCAGGCTGAAAGGGGGGGCATGAGCGGGGCACGGGGTTATTTAGGCGTCGGGAACGCCAAAGCTGGGGAACAGGAGGCGCCCGGCGGTGCATTCCGTAATCGGGGTCCCCGGTCCCTTGGAGGGTCCCCCGTCTTCCTTGGGGGGGGGGGGGGGGGGGGAGGGTCTCACGCTCCCTTCCGGGTCTCGCAGGAGCCCGGAGCGCCCGGGCAGCGCCCGAGACCACCGCCGGCCGTGCTCGCTCCCCATTGGCCACAGCCGGCCCACGTGACCGCTAGGCCCGGCGCCCGGCGCCGCGCGCGCCTTCCCGCCGGGAGCCCAGGGCTGGGGGCGTGAGGCTGTGGGGTGCGGGGCCCCTCAGAGGGCCGGGGCGCTCCCCTCCCGGCGACCTTAAAACCGAAGCCCCCCAGACTGCCCCAAATGAGTGAGAGACTGAGTATCCGCCTCAGTGGCTTTGCCGCAGGGACTGACAATGGAAGTCACAAGCCATGAAATCAGACTGTGCCTGACGCTTTGGGGAAGTCGACACGACTGAGCGAGTCTTGGGGAAAGAAGGCAGAATGTTTGTATGAGGAACTTAGAGCCACGGTTTCTTAGAAAAGTCCAGGGAAGTCCAGAGAAACCATCTTGATTTAAGGGAAGTAAGAAACTCTTGGGAAAATGAAAATGAGAGAAAGCAAAAAGAGACCTCACCCACCGATAAAAATGTAATAATTCGTGTGAAAGGGAAGAATTTTAAAAAGCCGCATCTATACTTACAGGTGCACGTATGCACGTGCACAACTAGTGTGGAAGGGTGTGATGTAGAATCAGCGGAGTCCGCCACTCAGCGGCTTTCCTCTGGAGAGGCTCCCTGTGCCGCCTCCTCCTCCTAAGGCTCACCACCTTCTGCCTCTCCAGGAAGCATTCTCTTTTCATCCATTCAGAAGCGCACTGGGGCCTCCTCTGTTCCAGGCACTGTGCTGGCTTCTGGGGCGACAACCTGAGCCACGTCACAGCCCTTTCCCTCCCTGGAGCTGCAGGCTGGACCAGGAGGCAGGCCGCTCCTGGCACAGACCCAGGTCCAAGAGGTCCAATGCTGTCCGGAGGTTTGACCAGCAGGGAGATCAGAGAGGGCTTCCCCGACCCACACCTGGAGGGGCGGACGGAGGGGGAGTTGCCGGCAGAGGGGACAGCTTGGGCAGAGGCCAGGCGAGCTGGTGCCGCTCCCTTCCCGTCCACCGCCTGTCTCAGCCATCCCTGCTGAGCACACATCAGCCTGCCCCTTGGTTTCAGAGCACACATTTTCCTCTCCCAACCCACGTTCTCAGGAAGAACCTTGTTTTTTGTTTTTTTAAAAAATATATTTTATTGATTTTGTACAGAGAGGAAGAGAGAGAGAGAGTTAGAAACATCGATGAGAGAGAGTCATCGATCTGCTGCCTCCTGCACACCCCCTACTGGGGATATGCCTGCAACCAAGGTACATGCCCTTGACCGGAATCGAACCCGGGACCTTTCAGTCCCCAAGCCGACGCTCTCCACATGTGTCAAACACAAGGCCCGCGGGCCAAATCCAGCCCGCCAGGCCTTGCAATGTGGCCCGCACCGCGCTGTCATCACTGCACTCCGCTGTCAGTTTATGACATTGTCAGTTTATGACTGTTCAGTAAACCATTCGGCCCGCGATTTAGGCTGGATTTTAGATTTTGGCCCCTTCTCTGATTGAGTTCGACACCCCTCCATTGAGGTTTCGGCTCAGGAAGAACCTTGTAACCTGTCATTATCGCTATAGACAATGTTTTATCCAGGAGGTAAGTATACTTACATATACATCTAATATGCATTATCATTTATGTTTTACATATTAAAAACATGCAGCGATTATAACAAAATCTAGAATGTGATGTAGCTCATAGAAGTCAAAGAAAATAGATATTCAAAGTGCCGAGAGATCACATTATTTTGGAAGACTCAAAAAGGCATCTAAGAGACAGCAATTATAATGAATGAGTTACTACTTCTAAATGGCTTGCAACAGTGGCTGCCAAAGAGCTGTCTAAGTGTTTGCTTAAAAATCCATTCTCGCCGAGACCGGTTTGGCTCAATGGATAGAGCGTCGGCTTGGGGACTGAAAGGTCCCAGGTTCGATTTCGGTCAAGGGCATGTACCTTGGTTGCGGGCATATCCCCAGTAGGGGGTGTGCAAGAGGCAGCTGATCGATGATTCTCTCTCATCGATGTTTCTAACTCTCTATCTCTCTCCCTTCCTCTCTGTACAAAATCAATAAAATATATTAAAAAAAAAATCCATTCTCATGGTTGGAAAACTAAAGATTATGAAAAAGCATTAGTGAAAACTCTCTCCGGCATTTTTGTCTCCCATTTGCTCAGTTCCCACCATCATCACTCCCTATCATAGGCAACCATTGTCCTTACATCCTTGGATATCCTTCTGGAGGATTTTGTTTTGTGTTTTTTTAATTCAATTTTAACAACTGTGAATATAGATTTTTATACTCGCACTTTTTAGTAGACTATTAGTACCTTGTTCTTGCTTGCTTTCTCACTTAACAGTATGATTTGGAGATCTTTCGACATTAATTTTTAGAGAGCTTCCTCATTCTTACTTTTTAAAAGCATTTTAGTTGATTTTTAGGGAGAGGCAGGGGGAAAGAGAAACATGGATGGTTGCCTCCCTTAGGAACCCTAACCTGGACGGGAATCCAAAGCCTAAATATGTGCTCCGACCCGGGATCGAACCCGACACCTTTTAGTGTCTGGGACAACGCTCCAGCCAACCCAGGCAGCCATGTTTCACTGTGTGGATACACCATCACTTATTTAAAGAGTTGCCTATTGATGTATATTTGGGTTGTTTACAACAAAGACCCTGCCTGTATTTGCATCTGTAAAATTGGGTAAAAACATACCTTGCCCCCTAGAGAGATTGTACCAATTTGCGTGTTCCAGGCTCTGTGCCAAGACTTTAAAACACGGGAATGTGCATTATTGTTGCCATTTCACAACTTTAAGTGAAAGGAGAGCTGTTTTCAAAACAAACTAAAAGGTGGGGCTGTCCTTAGGTGAACTTACAGAGTAGCCAACTCTCACCCAACTGCTACTCTCTTCTCTGCAGCTGCTTGTTTACAATCACAGACATACAGGGCACTGAGTGGGGCTCCAGAGTTCTGAAATAGATACACGTCCTCCCGGGTTTCATCCTTGGCTTGGTCAGACGTGCACAAACTACAAATAGTTATTATGTTGAGTTCCAGAAAGCAAAACACACCAATTGCGTGGGGCACCTTCAGTCCCTTGTTGCACCCCAGCTCCAGCTCCTCCCTGCTCTGCCCTTCCCCCGCCTCCCCTCTCCTGTAGTCCATCTTCCTAATGCAAATAATGCACCAGGCTTGCATTTCCCAGGCGACTGTTAGTTCATCACTTAACTGGTTGCAAATCCTTATTGGTTTGCTGGGCACGAGCAGGGCTGGCCCTAAACTCCTTTTGAATTAGGTGACGTTTGTGTGGAGGGTCTCCCCACTTGCTTCTCTCTTCTTCTCTCCGGCACCTTCTCTCCTGGGTGAGTTCTCAGCCCTCACTGGTGCCTCACCTTTTCTCAGGTAACTGTCAAATAATCCTTGCTGGGGTGTTAAGTAATCGTTAATGTGTCATTTCAAAATGGCTTGAGGTGAGAGAGTATGTGTCTGTTTCAAGGTCCTCTTGAAAACAAGGATAGACCCTGCAATGACAGGCAGTAAATCAGGTTGCAATATTGGTCACAGGCCATATATCTCACCTACTAGTTAAGCCGCCTATTTAGGGGCTTACCCTCGGCTGGGGTGGGTTAATGCATGGAGACCTCGTTCCTTCCTGTCCTCTCCTTCCTACTCTTTACTCTGTTGTAGGGTCCGGGAGCTCGGGGACCACCGCCCTCAGAGTTAACTTTCAAACTCAGCAGGCAGCCTGGCTCGGTGGCATCTGGTGGGGGGAGAGGGGGTGCTATGACTTAGCCACTCTTCCCATTGTCTTCTCCCAGTCAGCTTGCAACCCGGCTGTCCTGGCCCCCTCCCCCAGTGTACAAGTTTGTTTTTCTCCCAACTGTATCAACTGTATCAACTCGCATAAGTGGCTGCCCTTTCCTCTCAGGTTGCAGTGGTTCTTGCTAGTTGCTCAGTGTATTTAAAAGCGTGGATTCAGGTAATGATGCTGCGTTTGTGTTGCATTAAAAAATGTAATCAAAACAACTTACATGTTCCTGGAAACATGAACTGGAGAGCTTATGATGAAAAGGCCTAAAGCGCCTGGCACATACAAGGGCTTCTGTAAATATTTGTTGAATGAATGAATGCATGATTGCATGATTGTGTGAATGCAAGGTCAGTATTTGGCCTCTCCCTTTCACCCCACCCCATCCCACTGTCCCATTCCTAGGAGGGCAGCTCTTTAATTGGCTGCTTTCCAGCTTTCTGGGGCAGTGGTTCTCAGCCTGGCTGTGTGTTAGAAGCACCTGGGGAGCTTTTAAAAAATAGCTCCATGTTGTTTGATTTCCAGACAACAAGATTGTCTTCTTAAATTTATTTTTATTTTTAGGTCTCTAAGCTGATAGTCATGTGCAGCAGTGTTGGGAACAACTGTTTTATTCCTCTGTCTCTTCATTTATTTAAAAAAATATATTTTATTGATTTTAGAGAGGAAGGGAGAGGGAGAGACAGATAGAAACATCAATGATGAGAGAGAATCATTGATTGGCTGCTTCTTGCATACCCCTTACTGGGGATTGAGCCCACAACTCAGGCATGTGCTCTTGGCCGGAATCAACCTAGGACTCTTCAGTCCGCAGGCCGACAGTCCTACCAGCTAAGGCTGTCTCTTCACTTATTGATGCCACCCATCGTTTCCTTGGCATGACAGTGAAGTTCAGCTTATACCCTCTATTTCATGTTTGATAGTTAAATTATTCTTTTTAATATTTCTGTTTTTTGTCTTAGATTAAATAATTTAAACTTCTATTTTTTTATTTCATATATTTTCAGCAATATCACAGGACCCAGCGTTTTATACAGTGGAGATCCTAGCGTCCCTGCTTTCTTCTCACTCAGCCTACCACAGCCTGCTGTTGGTCTTGTTTACCTTTTAATTTTCTGTGGCCACAGTTGTTAATATTTTCATTCTGCCCTCCAGTCACAACCAGCTCTCCCATACTTTGCCCATCAGTTGATTCTAAAGTTAAAAACCAATAACCCTGGCTTACATTGCTGTATCTATGTAAATATTCCTAACACCAAGTCCAGTAGTAGTAGCTGAGACATATAATGTAAGGCTTTTTGTAAATCCAGGCGCTTTCTGAATACCACTGTTGAATAGTTATAAGAATATTAAATTCCCCTTTAACAAATGAGGAAACGGAGGCACAAAGAAGTGAAGTAACTTGCCCAAGAACAGGCAGTTAGGAGGACACGGAGCAAGGCTCGACTTCCCCTTGTGGGAGGATACGGTACATTTTCTTTTTCTTCAGGTCCTAAGTTTAGTCCCCTTGCCAGCTGAAGAGATGGTGCTCATCAAGGTCAAATACATTGCTTCCCCTCCTTTTTTGAGGGGTGATGGTTGTCTTTAGCTCCTATTATACAACTCGCATCGTTTTCTTTCTTCCACTCCTGTTAGTGACTAATTTCAGCCTCTTCGGCATCCCCCTCTGTCTCAGCAGAGGCCTCGTTTTCTGCTCCATGTATGGAGTTGCTGTCATCATGGGCAACATGTGCCTCTCCTTCCCCTTCGCTCCAGACTTCCTATGTGAGCATCACGCCTTGTCTCCTATCCTGTCACAGCTCATTCTTCCACGTGTTTTCATTCTTTCATTTCCTCAGCAGAGGAACGTTTTTATTGATTTTTAGAGGGAGAAGAAGGGAGAGAGAGAGTGGTACAGACAGAGATAGATAGATCGATAAAAGATAGATTAATAGATAGATAGATAGAGATGTGAGAGAGAAACATCCATACATTGCCTCCCGTCCATGCCCTGACAGGGTGGAAGTGTTGTCAGTGATCAGTGGAAGTGGCTTCGGGATGTGCCGCTGGGATGAGAATTTCCGGAGGGCCTCCTCCTCGCCCCGCCGGGAGAGGAGGTGTTGGAGAAAGCTCTGTTTCTGTGGCATTGCCCCTGAGTGTCCAAGGCCCCATTTCCCTGGGTCCCACCGAGGAGGAGGCTCCTTTGCCTTCGGCGGGGCTAAGATCAGAGCCAGCGTCCAGAGTCCCCGCTCCACGTTAGGGCGGAGTCCAGCCAGCACCAGGCTGGCCTGGTTTGCGTTTCCCACTGCAGTTCATCAGTTTGTTGCGTGTGGGGTCCACAGGGCCGTGGGCCATGAGCTGTGGAGGGAACACGGGCAGAAGCAAAACCAAAGGGACCAGAGAGACAAGAGCGAGAGAGAACAAACCCACAACCCAGGTACGTGCCTGACCGGGAATCGAATCTGAAACCTTTTGGTGTATGAGATACTCCAGCCAACTGGGCCTCCCAGCGAGGGCTGTTCTCATTCTTGTTCCTCCTAAACCTCTGAGACTTTGACCTACACTGTCTTCTACTCTTTATTCCTGCTCTAATTTCGCTCAACCTACAAGCCTGCTCAAGGCTCTCAACTTGGGAAGTTCCTGCCACACACCTCTTCCTGCTACAGCCTTTCTCTCTCATGCCTTCCTCGGAGGAGGAGTCTCCACTGTGCTGCCACACCTGGCCTGGCAGCTCAAACCCACACTTCACTGCCCTGCACACCTCCCTTTACCCTTCCAGCACCGAATTCAATCCCCGCTACGCCAGCAATCTCCTTTAATCCGTTTGTCCCAGCTAAGAGACTTGGGTCTTGAATTAATAATATTTGATTATGAGAGGGCATCTCCTTAGAGATGTGCCACTACGGTTGATTTTGTATTTGAAAGATTTAATATTCAGAGTGATTGAATTGGAAGCACCAGTTAATGCCCCGAAGCCCTGCTAACAGAAGCCTCTTTCCTCAGCCACAAGCAGAGGCCCTCCTGCCGCCTGGAGGGCTGGGAGGTGGTTTGTCTCCAAAAAAGGGAGGCAGCGTTTCCAGTCTGGAAGCGGAGGGTCCCGCGTGTGCGAGGCGGGGACTTCTAGGACGCTTGTGCTCAGTTCTGTCCACCTGTGGCATCATGTTCCAAAAGTAAAAGGTCCTGCACACTCCCTAACGCCCCGGACCAGGGGTGGTGGCTACCAGCAATACAGACTGTGTGTCTCGGAATGTTTTTCCCTGAGAATAATCATCTCCCCGTAAACAGGGGACCTACGCTGCGATTGCTTAGATTATGCCCAGTCGTATAGGTCAAATGCCGCGAGATTTAACACAGTATCGTTTTAGAAAAAAAACACGTAAAAACAATTTCTTCAGTTTAAACGTAAGCCACATTTTAATTTGCTTCACACATGGACCATAAACTTCCTGTGTGACCTTTTATTGATTCCTGGACTGTCTCTTTGCCTTTGTAGTTTCCCCAAATTTTCAACCACACCGTCTCTTCTATCAAATCTCCGTCCCTGGGGCTTCCAGCCACAGCTGCTCTGCGCTCCCGTCCAGCTGCTCTCTAGGCCTATTGCACCGTTACCACCTTGGGACTTCCCTTCACGTGGGCTGGATCCACCTTTTGCTAAATCTCCCGTCTTTTTTTCTTGGCTTAGTCATCCTCTGTTTACTATGTTTTACCGGAATGCTTCCTCAAAAGACTTCCTAAGAAACTGTGTGTGGGAGAAAAGCGTTCAGAGTCTGTGCATATCTGCAAATGTCTTTATTCACATCTCTCATGCTATTGAGAGTGCAGCTGGGCATAGAATTCTAGTTTGAAAATAATTTTAGAGGCTATTCATTCTTTTAGTATTACTGTCTTTCTAGTATCCACTGTTGATGGGAAGTCAACGCCCAACTAATCTGTGCTCTTCTTTGGAGATATTTAGCATCTCCTTATGCTTGGAGTTTTGATATTTCAGTAAGTTCTAAAGGTGAAGTTTTTATTTCCCTGTTTGTTGTCCTAAAACATTGTTGGGGATTTTTTTTTTTTTTTTTTTTTAATGGGACTTTTTAATTTGAAGTTTGGTGTCCTTCAGGTCTGGGAGGCTGTCCTAGGCTGTTCTGATAACTTCCTGTTTCCTCTCTTTCTGGGACGCCTATGAATCAGATGCTGGTCTTTCAATATTGGTACTCTACATCACCTGTCTTTTCTCTCACATTTTTCTGAGTTCATTTTTGCAAGACATCATTTGTATTTTTAATTTGGCAATTATATTTGGTAAATCTGAAAGAATATGCTCTGGGATTATTCTTTTTTCCCCAGTTCATCCTTTTTTGTTTTATGGATGTGATATGTTCTTAAAAATCTCTCTAAACATATACATTAGAATTTGCACACATTCTCTTCTGCTCCTGAATTTTGTGTGTCATCTTCAGGATTACTGTTTTGTTTATCTGGCATCTCTTTTCCTGGGATTCTTATCAATTGCCTGGTGATATTTTGTTATTTTATTTTATTTATTTATTTATTTATTTATTAAAACCTGTACTTTTTATTTTATTTATTTATTTTTAATATATTTTATTGACTTTGTACAGAGAGGAAGGGAGAGAGATAGTTAGAAACATCGATGAGAGAGTCATCGATCAGCTGCCTCTTGCACACCCCCTACTGGGGATATGCCCGCAACCAAGGTACATGCCCTTGACCGGAATCGAACCTGGAACCTTTCAGTCCCCAAGCCGATGCTCTATCCATTGAGCCAAACCGGTTTCGGCGATATTTTGTTATTTTAAAGAAATATGGACTGGGTGAGGTTTTTGTCTGCTGCTGTGTGAGCAGCACGGTCTTCCCGGGTGGGACAGTAGCTAACATTTACTTCCTGTTTATCCAGGCTCCAGGCACTGTCCTGTGCAGGCCAAACACATCAACTCAACCATCCCAACAACCCCTCTATGAGGCAGTTACCGTGGTCTTTCATTAAGTTTAATTTTTCAGCAATTGTAAGATGTACCATTATTTTGTTTACTACTAAAAAAGGCAGTTAAAATATGATATAAATCACATTCTGATTTTGGAAGCATTAAAAAAACCCATAGGATTGATGAAATAACACATTAATATTCACATTTTTACAGTTGAAACCAAGGCTTAGAGAGATTAAATAACTTACGCCAGGTCATCTAGTTTTATATGTCGTGGATTTTACATTTGAACCCAAGTGATCTGGCTTCAGAGTTTTACCGCTGTGCCTGTGCCGCTCCTCCAGGTCCCAGGGGAGCGGGGACATGCACAGGAGGGCTTTGAGGTGGGGAGGAAGAGCTTTGGGGAGATGAGTTAGGGGGCTAGCTTTCTGGCCCCAGGTTCCACAAATACCCCAACAAAGAGACATGTAATCTGAGGTAGCAGCGTTCATAAAGAAGCTTCAGCTTCCTCCATAAGATTTGTTCTCTTCCACTAGAGAAGAGTGGTCTGGGTTTGATTGATTGATTGATTGATTGATTGCCTGACATGTGGGCTGGGTGTCCAGGGCACCACGTGGTGCAGTTGATCCCCATCAGACCTCCAGTGGATGGCGTGTCTCCCTCTCCCAGCCTCTCCGTCTTGGTGGGTAGACCCGCTTCCAGGCTCCAGACCCACCGGGGTAGGTTCTTGGTGCTTCCTCGGCCTGGCTCATTTGACCGTATTTTGTCTCATCTCCCTCTGCCTTTCACAGACACGTACAGACCTCTCACCTGCTGTTGACTTGGCTGTCCTTTCTCTTCATTGTGTGGTTTCATTATTTTTTACTTTTGGTGGGGTTTTGGAGGGATTAGAAGGAATGGAGAGGCCACTGCTTGTCTCAGACTTGAGCCAGAAGTCCCTAAATCTCTCTTTGTTTTTTTTGGGGAAAAAAAAAAAAAAATATATATATATATATATATATATATATATATTAATGGATTTCCGAGAGGGAGAGAGAGAGAGATAGAAACATCAATGATGAGAGTGAATCATTGATCAGCTGCCTCCTGCATGGGGGCCCCCTAACAGGGGTCAAGCCTGAGACCCAGGCACATGCCCTGACTGGGAATCAAACTGGGACCTCCTGGTTCATAGGTTGACTGAGCCACACCAGCTGGCGAACACAATCAGGACTATAAAAGGATGGCCACTATATGAGAAAACAAAACATTCATATAAAGCTTTTTTCCTCCCTAAGCACCTCCTCTGCCTTCCATGCATGTGCTCCCCTGACCCCCTTTCTCTGATAGGCTGATGTGCCATCACCCTTCCAGTCTGCGGAGCCAGAAGAGTGGGAGTCTCCCTCACTTTTCTCACCTAATTTATTACCAAATTCCAGATGATTATGCTTCCTAAATATATATAGGAGTTTATAGGAGCTGTTCTCATCATCCCACCCCTGTTCATACTACTTTAGTTCATACCTGGGTTTAAATTCTGCCTACCACACTCATATATGTTGATTATATGTTGTAAGGGTAATATTTTGAATATATTTGCTTAAATAAAATATATTACTAATTGATTGTATCTGATTTTACTACTAGAAAATTAAAAATTAATACATAGTTTGAATTATATTTCTATTGAACAGAACTGATCTATTTCAATTCAAGGATTTTTTTTAATAATAATAAGAAGAATTATTATTTTTAATCCTCAGCCAGGGATATTTTTTTCCATTGATTTTTAGAGAAAATGAGGGGAGGGAGGGTAGGAGGAAGGGAGAATAGAGAGAAAGAGAGAGAGATATCGATGTGAGAGAGGCATATTGATCAGTTGCCTTCTGCATGGGTCCTGACTGGGGCCGGGATCAAACCAGAATTGAACCCGTGACCCTTTGGTGCGTAGGCCAACACTCTAACCATTGAGCACACTGGCTAGGGCATGTTTTTTGATAATCATTATAATGATGGGTTTTCATCCCTCTCATTGTCTAAGACGCTTTTTAGTAACCAGTGGTGAGTAATTTCACAGACAGTTAATGGAATATCTCTTTTGAACTCTCTTCTCTTAATGCAGATCACAATTCACCTTCTCAGCCCAAGGAAAATAGCCTTGGCCAGAACCGTCACCAGGAGGAAACGATCCACCAGCTGGCGGTGCAGCTGAAGAACATTGGAGACAGCGTTGATCATTGGGTGGCTCAAGAGGTGAGGCCTCTGTTTGTCCAGGAAGGGTTGGCAGGAAGGAGAAAGAGCAGGCGGAACAATGGCTGCTAAGTGTCTGGGTTGCCCAGGAATTAGCAGAACACATGGATTAGTAATGTCTAGATTACCAAGCATTCAATCTGAAAATTGTGAGTCTGACTCAAGGTCAGTATTCGACCTCACACTTGCTGCTCAAACTGTGGTCCATGGACTGGGAGCCTCAGCATCACTCGGCAGCAGGTCATATGTGCAAAATCCAGCCCACATGCTAGAATCACCATCTTCCTTTGTGTCGTCGTTAATCTTCACCTGAGGATATCTTTTTCCATTGTTTTTCAGAGAGAGTAGAACGGGGGTGGGGGCCACAGATAGAGAGAGAAACATTGATGTGAGAGAGATACATTGACTTGTTGCATCCCACAAGTACCCCAAATGGGGTGAGGAGTGAACCTGAACCAATGTATGTGCCCCTGATCAGGAATAGAACCCACAACCCTTTGGTGTGCAGGCTAACATGCTAACTACTGAGCACACTGGCTAGGACACCATCTACTTTTTTGCACAGGGGATTTGTGTGCGTATTAGCGTGTGAGAAACTTGGTTGCACACCCTTAAACTAGGATGCCTTTTGGAATCACCTAGTGGAATCTTAAGAATTACAGATGCTGGCCTGACTGGTGTGGCTCAGTGGTTGAGAATTGACTTATGAACCAGGAGGTCACAGTTTGACTCCCAGTCCGGGCACATGCCTGGGTTGTGGGCTTGATCCCCAGGAGGCAGCCAATCAGATATTCTCTCTCATCATTGATGTTTCTATCTCTCCTTCTCCCTTCCTCTCTGAAATCAATAAAAATATTTTAAAATCCTATGCAATAAAAGGCTAATATGCAAATAGACCGAACAGTGGAATAACTGGAACAACTGAACAACTGAACCACCAGTTGCTATGACATGTGCTGACCACCAGGGGGCGTGTGCAGAACATGGCAGGCATTGACCGTGGTGGGATGGTGGAGCAGGTGAGCAGGGATGCCAGACCAAGGCAGGGTGCCGGCTGTGGTTATCGGGCGAGCCTCTAGTGGTTACTGAAAATTCTTTGCTCCCACATGCCACGGTTCCACCTGGCACTCACACCTACTGCCGGCATTGGCCCTGCTCACACTCACTGCCAGTACAGGACCTGCTTGGACCCACAGTTGGCATCAGAGTTGCTGCTCACACAGCTGCGGGTGCCTGGTGCCGGTCCTGATTACTCTGTGCCATCCATGGGTGTGAACTGCGGCTGCGGGCCCTGATCACCCCTGAAGGTTTCTCCACCTCCCCCTGCTCCTGAGGGGTGATCAGGGCCGCAGCCGCTGCTACTCGCATCCATTGATGGCACCAGCCTCACTCGCATCTGCTGCTGACACCAGTCCCAATCGCTCTGTGCCATCAGCGAGTGTGAGTGGGACTGGCGTTGTTAGCATGTGGGAGCGGCGGCAGCAGGAGGGGGGCTGCTGACAGACCGGGGGGTCGTGGCAGGAGGGGCCGGGCGGGGATGCAGAGGATGAGCTGAGACCCGCCCCGTGCCTACCGCAGCCTCACAGCCACAGTTCCTTTCAAGGCGCAAGAATATGTGCACTGGGCCCTAGTGTGTGTGTGTGTGTGTGTGTGTGTGTGTGTGTGTGTGTGAATTATAGAATTACAGAGGCCTAGGCCCCACCTTGAGAGATTCTGGTTTAATTGGCATGAGGTGTGGCCTGGGCACAGGCATTTTAAAAGCTCCCCATGTGAATTGAATGCTCAGTCAGGGAGGACAACCTCTGCCTTAGACTGTTCTAATCCTCCTGAACCAACCCCGAGGTATGATCTACAGTAAATCCCACGCTCACTGATCTCTTAGTTTCTCTTGCTTATAAAAGGTATTGGGGGCGAACAGGAAAGAATAATGATTGCCATTTGAAATCTTAGGGGTAATGAAATTCACAGCCAACTAGTTTTCCTCGAACCACCTGGAGTTGGCAGCAGAGAGAGAATGGTCACGTGGGCTCTGGGATGGGAAGGGTGGCTGCCCCTCGGGCTCAACTTCCTGCCCTTCGCTTCCCCTCTCCCGTGAGGATTCTCATCACTGCCGCTGCCACTGCGCTGGCTCAGGGACCGCCGTGTCCACATGTGGACAGTGGACAGCTTTTCCCTCCAATAGAACATTCTGAGACAAAACATGAATGGGAGGTCCAACAATGACACTCCTAAAAGCAAGAAGGAAACAAAGATGAAATAAACAGAGACAGCCAAATAAGCCATTTGATAGACCGACTTCATTAAGGCAAATATTTATTGGACACCTACTATGTGCCAGGCTCAGCTGCAGGCGCTGGTAGCTGGAGCAGATGAGCCCACTCTCACAGGTCTCAGTTTAGGGGCAGACACACAGGCAGCGGACCGTGAGGCAGGATGCCGCCTGGAAGCAGCATGGGAAGACAGTGGAGACTGACTGGGTGGACGATCGGGGAAGGTGGTACCTCTGGGGTGTGATGTTTGAGCAGAGCCTGGGAGTGAGGATGGAGGCATGGGACTCTGTCGGGGGAGTGTTCCAGGCAGAGGGAACAGCGAGCGCACAGCCCTGTGACAGGAACAGGCTCAAGGACCAGTAAGGAGGCCAGAACGGCTGGAGTGAGTGAGGTCTGGGACTTGGCCTCCGTGCAGAGTGCCCTGTATCCTGGGCCAGAGAGGCAGAGGAGACCCCACAGCCTGGGGCCAGCGCAGCATGGAGGTGGTAAGCACCGATCAGTCAGACTCCGGAGGCATTTAGAAGCAGAGCCCGCAGGATTGGCCGATGCACTGGGTGTGCGGAGGGAGAGGGAAGGAACCGGTACATCAGTGGTTTTGGCTGAGCCTCCGGTGGATCGGTGGAAACGCCGTTTACTGAGATGAGGAAACGGAAGAACAGGTTTTGGGGGAAATACAGAGTTCGATTTGGGACACGCGAGTCTGACATGCAGATTGAGGCGTTGTAAAGCTGTGCAGGGGTTGTAAGAGCCAGTCTGGAGTTAGAGGAGATGATGAAGCTCGAGATAAGAATTTGGATCATGCCGAAACCGGTTTGGCTCAGTGGTAGAGCATCGGTCTGTGGACTGAAAGGTCCTGGGTTCGATTCCGGTCAAGGGCATGTACCTAGGTTGTGGGCACATCCCCAGTAGGGTTCGTGCAAGAGGCAGCCGATCGATGATTCTCTCTCATCAATGTTTCTAACTCTCTATCCCTCTCTCTTCCTCTCTGTAAAAAATTAATAAAATATATTTTTTTAAAAAGAATTTGGATCATAAAGTGCTGCTTTCTCCCTGGCTCACGGCCTCAATAATGACCGTGCTCCCAGCTCAACCCTATTTGGAGGATAAATTGAAGCCATGTAACAATAACTAGTGCTTATTGAGGGCTTGCTGTTTGCCAGGGACCATGCTAACAGTTTCACTGATTTATTAAATACGTTTTTATAGATTTTGAGAGAGAGGAAGCGGGGGTGGTGGTGGAGAGAAACATTGGTTGCCTCCCACCGAGCCCTGGCTGGGGATCCAGCCCGTAATCCAGGCATGTGTCCTGGGTGGAAATTGAACCCACGACCTTTGGGTGCATGAGACAAGGCCCAAACAGCTGAGCACACAGGCCAGGGCTGTATTGTTTTATTTAATTCTTGCAAACACCAACGAAGCTGGGAGTATTACTGTTCTCACATTTCAAATGAGGAAATTGATGACCAGAGTCAAGTAACTTCTCCTGGGTTCCACAGCTGGTAAATCTCAGAATTAGGACTCGAACCACGTCTGCTGGTTCCAAAACACATGCACCACCCCAATACTGTCTCCACTATTCACCCCCCTTTCCCCCCAGGAGTCACCTCTTTTTTACATCTGGACCCAAGAGCCTGAGGCGCAGAGAGAGGGGGACTCCCTCCCGACCTCCATCCATTTTCTGTGTAGGACCCTTTCAGAGAGGACCTCACCCCACAGCCTCACTCTGTGGCCACACTGGACCGCGTGTCCCAGTGCCACACCAGAAGCTTAACGTACACAGAAGAGACACTCACATGGACCCCTGCTCACCGAGTCTTCCTGTGGTCTAAGGGGTTAAAGTGCTGGCTCTAGGGTCCCAGTACTGGATCCAGAGTCCGGCTCCCCACTGTCACTGTGTCTTCTCTGTAGCTGGAGGTCACGCCAGCACCTGCCTCAAACATACGGCTGTTGTGGAATTAAGTGAGAGAACCTGTGTAAGTCACCTAGAATAGAGCCTGCCCACAGAAAATGGCCAATTAATGTTATCTAAACCAAAAATTAACGTGCTTTTTGCCTTTGCCCTTCCAGGACGTGGAGGTGAATATTTCTTCTCTTACAGCATACCGTGCTGTTTGTCTTCTCCTTTCTTAGGCCAGGTTCTTCTGTAGGAACGTTTTCACTTTCCCTCCAGGAATTCCTTAGTTCACCTTTCCTGCTTCCTGATCAGCTAAGTTTGAACACTCCTGGTCCTGCTAATGTTTTTCTCTGAGTAGAGAGACCAGGGTGGGACACAGTGAGCCTCCTTTTCCATGTTGCCTCCTTTTCTTCACCTTTTGTAATGTACTCAGAAGTCTTAGGTTGCCTCTGCAGCCGCATAAGTCAGCACTGAAGGGCCCCAGCTTTTCTTCCTGTTTTATGTGCAGCACATGTCAGTACTTTTTTTATTGCTGAATAATATTCCATTGTCTGTATACACTGAGTGGCCAGATTATTATGATCTCTGAACGCATAATAGTATGGCCACTCAGTGTATATCCTGTATAATAAAAGGCTAACGTGAAAATTGTCCCCTCGATCAGGAGTTCAACCAGCAGGCAGTTCGGCCAACCACCTATGTGCCATCCCCCTGGCCAGGCACTCGAGACCCCACCCATGCATGAATTCATGCACCGGGCCTCTAACACACACACACACACACACACACACACACACATACACACACACACACACTGAGTTGCCAGGTTATTATGCGTTCAGAGAGCAAAATAATCTGGCCGCTCAGTGTAGATCACATTGTGCTTATTTAGTCACCCGGGATGGATGTTTGGGTTGATTCCACTTTTGGGTTATCATGAAGAATGATGCTATGAACACGTGTGCACGTGTTTTTGTGTAGAATATGTTACCAGTTCTTTGGGTACATTCCTAGACATGGAATTGCTGTGCTGGATGAGAATTCTATGTTTAACGCTTGGAGGAGCATCCAAGCATCCAGGCTGTTTTCCGTCGTGGCTGACCTACTTTACATCCCAGGAGCAGCGCATAGGCTCCAGTCTCTCCTCATCTTCCTCAACATGAGTTATGCACTGTCTTTTGTTCAAGCCAGCCCGGGGGCAGGAGGAGTTATCTCATTCTGCTGTTGTTTGCACTGCCCTGCTGGGTAATGGGTATCTTTACTAGTTCTTTACTAGTATGCATTCTCGATGTCAATTCCTTATAAGAAATACTATTTGCAAATGTTTTCTCCTGGTCTGTAGGCTGTCTTTTCATTTCCTGGGTGGTGTTCTTTGAAAAGCACAATTTTTTTTTTTAATTTGAGGAAGTTCAGTTTTCTTTCCTTTCTAGTGCTTTTGGCATCTTGTCTGAGAAATCATTGCCTAATCTAAAGTCATGTTTTCTGGTGTGGCTCAGTGGTTGAGAATTGTCTTTTGAACCAGGAGGTCACAGTTTGACTCCTAAACGTTTTCTCATATTTTCTTCTAAGAAATTTTTAGTTTTAGCTCTTAAATTTAGGTCTCGAATCTATTAGGGGTTAACTTTTGTATGTGAAGTGAGTTAAAAGTCTGTCTTTAATCTTTGGCATACGGGCATCCAGTCGGCCCAGCACCGGTTGTTGACACCATTCTTGTTGTGGGGTCGAACCCTGGGTTCAAAAATAAGACCACTGGAGGCTGATTAATTAATTTAAAAAAGCAGGCAAGGATTTATTGACCGGCCAGGACAGCCACAAGAGCACCACTCGCAGGTGGACTCCAAATGACTGCACCGTTTCAGGGGTAGGCAGTCCCTTTTAAAGGTTCAAACCACAGGAATTTTCCTTTGTTCTAAATTCTAAATCCTAAAGACTACATTCTAAAGACTGGGGACAGCCCGCAGGGTCGGTTCCCAGTCACATCCTGCTAGACATTGGAATGTGGCCCTATCTTGCCCATAATACAAAAGCAGAACTAAAGGTTATCTATAGTTTCTACCCCTGAAGCTACTGAGTCAGTGGGAGTCAATCTCCTATAACTACCCTATTGTTTAAGCAAGTAATCGAAGGTCGAAGTCAGATAGCAAGGTTAAAATTCAAACAGCAGTTTTTACCCAAGTATGATTGCTACCATATTTCAATTCTCTCCCTGGCACTCGTGTTGAAACCAATGGCCTATAAATGGGGGTTTATCTCTGGTCTCTCAGTTCTCCTCCATCTATCTATATCCTATTCTGCTGCTGCCCTAGCTCTTCTGCAGGATTTTACAAAGCGGGCTTTGACCTCTAGACTTTTAAAGATCTCTTGTCCTGTACCACAAAATTGCATTTTAGAACACTTTTAAATAGACCACATCATACTGTTAAAATAATTTTAGAAATGTCTTCTAAGTTTGGTTCTAAAATGCTGGAGCCCTTTCTCTGCTGCCTCCAGGCTTAGATCCAGCAACTTCAACAGAATTTCAAACCTGGCACGGCTCATTTCCTTTATGGATAGTCATTATCCGTTCACCTTTTGTACTCTGTTTGATCAAGTGGTCACACGGACTCGCCGGGCCCCTTCCTGCTTTTGATATATTTAAAGAAACTTTCATTCTGCTTTCGGACTGCCGAGCAAGGAGCTCAGCAGGCCATGCTTTGTCTGCTGAACTGACTGCCCTTGAACTGCCACACATCTGCTCTCTTGTTCTTTTCGCCGAAGCAAGCATTCTGTGTTTTCAAAAAGCCTGGTCCTCAAAATAACATGTTTTGCTATTGATTTATATAGGGTTTTGATTCAAGGAACTGTTTTTTTTTAAATTTTTATTTTATTTTTTATTTTTTATCCAGGGCATGTTGTTTTCCTATATATATATATATATATATATATATATATATATATATATATATATTTTTTAAATATATTTTATTGATTTTGTACAGAGAGGAAGGGAGAGAGATAGAGAGTTAGAAACATCGATGAGAGAGAGTCATCAATCAGCTGCCTCTTGCACACCCCCTACTGGGGATATGCCCGCAACCAAGGTACATGCCCTTGACCGGAATCGAACCTGGGACCTTTCAGTCCCCAAGCCGACGCTCTATCCATTGAGCCAAACCGGTTTTGGCTGTTTTCCTAGATATAAAGTATGTTTTATAATAGTCTTTTTAAATGTTTCTCTACAGGAAGGACTCTTCCCTTCTCGGTTCTAGAAACTGCCCCCTCCATGTCCCTATAGGCCTAGGAATGGCACCAACTCTGATTGCCAGCCCTCGGTACTGTACTGCCCCCCGTGGCCCCTTCCCACTGTGTAGACCGTCTCCTTATTTAAACCGCCCTCAATTATCCTAATTTGAGGTGCCACCTGTTTTCTCGGGGACCCTTACTAATACAGTAATGCATAGGGAACTTCTTAGTTTGTAAGAAAGCGGGGAAGGAAGCTAACATTTATTAAAGAACTAGAGGCCCAGGCACGACATTCATGCACTGGGGTGGGGGTGGGGTTATGGGAGTGTCCCTCAGCCAGGCCTGTGCCCTCTTGCAGTCTGGGACCCCTCAGGGGATGTACGACTGCTTGCTCCCCATGGGCCTAAGCTGGCAGTCGGACATCCCCCAGGGGTTCCTAGTGCTGCTGTGGAGCTGGGAAAGGCTCCTGCCAGTGCTGCTGCACTCGCCAGCTGTGAGCCGGCTTCTGGCTGAGCGGTGCTCCTCTGTGGGGGTGCACCTCTGTGGGCGGTCAGTGTGCGTCATAGCAACCAGTTGTTTGGCCCTTTGGTCAATTTGCATACTAGGGTTTTAGTATATAGGATTTCTTCCAGGTACTCTTTGCAAACACTCTCAGAGGGCAGAGGGAAAACAGCTTTTCCTTTCATTTAATTCTCACAGGAACCCTATCAGTTCGTGGTTCAGGTGTTTCCAGAGAAGCAGCTGAGGTTCAGAGAGATCTGGTCACTATCCTAGCACCTGGCTCAGTGCTCATTTTCTTGTCTGCCTGGCTGGAAGGACATTCATTCATCTTCCTAACAGATATAAATTATAAAAGAGAAAAATCCTTTAGTGGTTCCCTGTTACTGACAGGACAAAGTCTAAAGTCCTTAACCTGCTGCTAATGATTTATCATTCATTCAGCCAGCTAATGGGTGCTGATACCTGGTGTGCCGGGCTGTTCCCGGACTGCAGACAGGGCCGTGACCAAGACAGACACACTCCCTGAGATCAGGGGGCTTATATTCTCAAGGGAGACAAGTAATAAATAAATAAAGTATATAGCTTATCAGACAGTCATAAATATTTTGGAGAAAAATAAAGCAAGGAAGAGGAGGAGGTGTGTTAAGCGTTTATACCCATCTGAGTCCCATCAGTTCTTCCAACCCCAAAGCAAGCTTCCTTGCTTCCCTGAGAGGACGAAGAAAGTGCTCTGGGAAGCCAGAGGAGGCGGTTATCAGCCTGAAAAGAGGGTCCCCGTTTGCTGGGGGCTAAGGTGGGAGAACAGGTGCAGGGGAGCTCCGGGTGGTGCGGAGGGCGTGGGCATCACTCACCCCCTAGGTAGCCTCCTGCAGCTCCTACACCTCACCCAGCGTGCTCTGGGCATTGATTGAATGAATTTTAATGCTCAATTCCCCACTTTGGATTATTCTTCTGCCTTAAAAGCAACCCTCTCTCTCTTTAGCAGAATCTCCAGCGGGAAGGCAGAGAGGCGCTGGCTCCCTTTGTCCTGGTTTTCCACGCGGGACGCCAGGCGCTGCTGCGCTTTCTCTGGAACAACCACTGGCTGTAAGAGGAGCGTCCGTGCCAGGCTCTGCCGTCCTCCCGCGCTGAGAACGAGCCCCTCGCCGGCGGGAGGAAGCCCTCCTCTGCCCTCTGTCCTCACCCGTCGCTGTTGGTTTCTGCGGCCTCGTTGGAGAGCTGCAGACTCGCGGACCGTTTGCCCGTTCGGAGCAGCCGCGGTGCGGTGTCTGTGCGTGTCTCACCGCGGGGCAGAGCCGCAGGCGCACCCAGGAGGCCTGCGAGGGTCCCCGAGCCTCTCCTCCCCTGAGGGAGCCCGAGCCTCGTCCTCAGACCAGCGGTCACAGAGATGGACGCTTCTCCTGGCCCTGCCTGGTACCCCAGCCCCCTGTGGGCCCACTCTGGGTGCCTGTGTCCAGATCCGCGGCCCCTGTTCTTCTCATTCCTTTCTGTCCACCTCATGTTTCCTGTCTCCCCCCTTTTAGAGGCATTACGGGTATTAAGGACGTTCGTTGTTATAAATTATAAGTTCTGTATATGTTTGAGTTATTTGTTATTTAAATGAAATAAATGTTGTTATTTTATTGAGGCATGAAACATCTTCGCATATGTCTTTTGTGAGGAAGGGATTCCACTTATTCCTGCTCACCTGGGTTCATTATTTCATAGGCTTTATTTTTTATTTTTTAAAATATATTTTTATTAAATTATATAGAGAGGAAGGTAGAGGGAGAGAGAAATAGAAACATCAATGATGATCATTGATTGGCTGCCTACTGGGGATCTAGCCTACAGCCCAGGAATGTGCCCTTGACCAGAATTGAACCTGGGCCCCTCAGTCCCCAGGCTGACACTCTATCCATGGAGCCACGCCAGCCAGGGACAGGCTTCAGATCTCATGCAGCATCCACTCTGTCCTTCCGGAGCGGAACGCCCGTTTTTCAGGCTGCCTCATGCAGCGCCTGCTTTTCCATCATCACCGCGGCTTCGGCTTGCTGACATGGAACAGACCCTGAACTTCTTTCTCCTTTTACTACTCTGAACAGGTATGTAATCAGATGGTTACACATGAAAACGATATTAAAAAGTTTGCAATGAAAACCCTTCCTCTTATTTTCTATCTTGAATCTCAATTGTTTGTTTGTTACACATCCTTCCAGATACAACACACACACACACACACACACACACACACACACACACACCACACACAACACACACAACACACACACACACACACACACCCACAAACACACATACTACACACACACCACACACACACACCACACACACACACACACACACCACACAAACACACCCACAAACACACACAGCACACACACACACACACACACACACACACACAGCAGTGTGTAATTCCGCGGTGACGGGAGTGCTAGGTGGAGGGTAGATGCACTTGTAATTGCTGGATCCTGCCCCCGCCTCCCTAGGGTGGGGCTACTCTGCAGCCAGCAGAGTGCCTGAACCTTTTTAGCAGATGATGCTGTTAAACTTTTAGGTTTTTGTTAAGTTCATGGTGGAAATGATCTCTCAGAAGCTTTGATCTGACGGCTTTTATTAACCAGTGACTGAGCATCTGGTCCTGGGCCACCAGCCTTTTGCTTGCTGTGGACGCCGTCGCACCCCCGCTCAGCTCCTTTTATCCGCTCGTCCTCACCGGCTCCCGGTGCTAACCCTCTACCGCAGCACCCCCCTCGGGCGGGTCAGCAGAAGGGTGCCGAGGCTTCCTCCCTCCCTTTCTCCGGGATGCTGGTTTGCTTTAGTGCTTACAGCCTGTTTCCCCTCAAGACCCGGGGAGCTGAGCAGGTGCGCTCACCCCGGGGCAGCCCGAGCCTGGGTATGGGTGCCAGTCGGTCGCTGAGCTCTGAGGTCCGGGTCAGGGGAGCACCATGCCAGCTCTGCTGGTGGTGCCCAGGGCCAGGGCTGGGGCTCTGCCAGCCACATGGCAGGCGGACAAAGTGACCCAGCCCCCCGGGAAGCACCTGATCCTGATGGACAGGCCCCTCCTATCCACCAGCGAAGACACACAGACCAACGTGAAGTTGGTCCGCCTTGGTCCCCAGTCCAGGACCAGGGGTCCCTCAGCTCCCCAGATCCCGCAGGACCCCCCCTTTCATCTCCCTGGGAGCCAAGGCCAGACTGCCCACAGGCTGTCCACCACGGAGGATGCGAGCCTCCTGCAGAACTGAGTGCTGGGCTCTGCTCCCGAGGGGCTGCCCCTGCCCTCCCCCAACCCCGCTAGGGGGAGTGGAAGCGGGTCCCCTCTTTCATTTTCATTTCCTGGAAGGATAGCGATTACCTGTGCCCCACACCCCGCTCCCCTGCGCGGGCGCACACTCCCCGGCGCGTCTGGATAGAGATCTCCTCCCACGAGGCATTGGCTTTCCAGTGCCTGGCAGCGCAGGCCATGAGCGTGGGGAAGGACCGAGGGCCCCAGCCTCCACCTGTCATGCAGGGAAGAGCCGGGCTCTGAGCTGGCGACAGGGAGCCACCTGCC
The DNA here is from genome assembly GCF_964339955.1 of Pipistrellus hanaki. NCBI lineage: Eukaryota > Metazoa > Chordata > Mammalia > Chiroptera > Vespertilionidae > Pipistrellus > Pipistrellus hanaki. Next base: position 7,157,549 of record NC_140509.1, on the reverse strand, counting down.
CGAGCCCCTCTCCCCCTCGTTTCCACACTCATGTTATCAGACCGTCCTTTCCTGGCTGGAATCTCACTTTCCAACACATTCCCAGCCCTCACCATCCACCCCACCGCCCCTCACTCTCCCCCCTCCCTGCCCTCCAGCCCCCACTCCTCTGGTGCTCTCCTTCTCCCCTTCTCCTCAGCCCTACATCAACCCGGTGTGCCGTGCCATCTCTGGAAGTTTCTGCACAAGCCAGACCCTCAAACCTGGCTCTCGCAGCCACCGCAGGCCCTTCTCCGTAGCAGGGTCTCTCCACTTGCCGTATTTCCCTGGGAGCCTCGGACTGTGCCAGGGGAGCCGGTCCCCTCCCACCTCCCAGGCCTTTCTCTCCCTCCCACCCCTTTCCAAGCCCATTTCCATATCCCTGAGTATCACACTCCTCAGCAGCTCCGGGGCCCTCCCCGCACAGCGGTCCCAGGCCTGGACTTCCGCCCTCTGGCTTGGAAGAGGTAGGAGGAGGAGGCTAGGATCTTCCTGGAAGTCCTGGGCCAGCCCGAGGCCCAAAGCCCTCCAGCCTGGCAGCCCCACTGCCTCTGAGGCTGGTCACCTGAGACACCAGCGGGGCAGGATGGGGCGGCGGAGTGAATGGGACCTCCCCAGAGGAGTGGCGGGACCCGCCTTGCCGTCTGCTTTGCCGGCTCAGGTCCAGTCTCTATGCAGGTTGCCCTCCAGACACCAGAGGCCTGTGACCTCCCGGAGGCCCGGAGGGAGAGTGACCTGGTTTCCTTTCACCTTTTAGGGCGCGGCACCTGTGACGGGCATGAGCCCAAGGAGCCTCCTGTTTCTACAAAGCCTGGCCACTTTCCTGTCTTTCTTTTTTTTAAAAAAATATTTTTTAATTGATTTCAGAGAGGAAGTGAAAGGGAAAGATGACCCGATGGGCAGTTGGGTCCCTTCCAGCCTAAAGACAGAGTTGGGGACGTTGCCGGTGAGGGAGCCAGACAGCACTAACCAGTGGGCAGCTGTGTGTATATAGGATCCTGTTTAAATAACTGCGTCTACTTTTTATTGTCACAAAAGTAGCATCTGCTTATTATCAAAAGTTGGGAGAAGCATAAGGATCTACAGGACAGTCACACCCACCCCGAAGGAACCCCGGGGAATGCATTGGCCTCGTCCTTTCATTCCACCCTCTGGGCGCGGCCCCTGCCCGGGAGCTCAGAGCCGCGGCAGGCTGCGGGCTACCGTTACGCCTGGATTTCCCATCGCAGAGCGGAGAGGAGAAAAGCCCAGCGTCTCTGTGTCAGGGCTGATAATCTCCTAGGAGACGTTTAAATGCAGAGTCGGCTGGCTGAGGCGGGCGGGCTCTTCCATGGGGTGGGGGGTGGGGGTCGGGCAGCTGTGGGAGGCCCGTCTGGCCTGCCCGGCGGGCCCAGGGCTGGCACATGCTGTGTGGGTTCCACACCCTCAGTTCCCTGGCCACGGAGTGCTTCCAGGCGCTGCCAGGATGTGGGGTGCGAAGACCCCGCTGCCCCCAGGCCCTCTCCTCTGCTGCCTGCCATGCGCAGTGGGGAGAGGCCTGCCTTTCGGGGGGAGGGTGCAGAAGTGGGGACGGGGGCCTGGGCGCGGGCAGGGGCGGAGCCGGGTTGGAGGAGCCTCCGTGCCAGGAGCAGCGGTGGGAGACGTGGCCCTGTGTTTGGGGAGGAGGGGGTGGGGCTCCGTGAGGAACCTCCGTCGTTTCATTTTGTTCAGATGCCAACCCTGACCGGCAGCCCGGGCTCAGGGCTGCTCCGCGGAGACACTCGGCAGCAGTGGCGTGGGGCAGGTTTGGGCTCCGCTCCCAGCCCACGCTGTGGTGCTGGAAGCAGGCCCGGGGTCAGACCGGGGGACCCTGAGAGGTGCTGGAAGCGGGACCCGGGAGGCCACCCGACCCAGGCCCTCAGGGCAGCGAGGACCCTGAGCCTCCGCGAGGGCTTCCCTGCAGGCCCCATCCTCTGATTGTCCCCCAGGGCCTCCCCGCATTCAGAAGCCACCCCACCCCTGGCTCAGCAAGTCCTAGGGTGTCAAAGCTGATAGAGACCCCATGTCACCTCAGCAAACTCCCTCATTTCCAAATAAGGAAACCAAGGCCCGGAGTTTGTTCTGCCCAAGGTCAAGTGCTCTTCAGCCCCTGCCTCCCGCTGTGCCTGGCTCAAGGTTACTGGTGAGCGGGCGCACAAGTGGGCCCTCAGCCAGGTTCGTCTCCGCGTTGGTAAGAGCAGTCATGCTCGTCTTCTCACTTTTTGAAGCCCTTCGGTGGGGTCTCCCTGAGCATTTCCAGGGGCAGGAGTCTCCCCCTCCCCCCTCCTGACCAGCTGGTGACTCACGTGACCCCGGGTGAGCTCCTGTCACCGGCCTGTGCCCTGGGTTAGAGTCTCCAGAGACCCGATGCTTCACCGGGGGTGGGAATTCGGTGTCCTCTCAGGCCACCACCTGGGGCACAATGGGGACCTCTCGGGACAGAGGGAGCACACGCCGAGCTGTCCCAGCCAGGGGGCAGGGCGCTGGTCTCCATCCGCTCCCTTCTCATCCTGGTGGACGGCGGATGCCTCTGGGGATGGGCCTCCCCTCTTTCCCCTCGATCCCCCTCTCACCCCAGCTTTCCAAGCTGCCCCGACACAGGCTGAGTCAGGTGCGGGGCAGAGGCGGGAGCCGAGGGCCATGGCCGGGGCGAGGCACCTTCTGTATCTCTCACCGTGGATTCCGTGACTCACACTTCCTCCTAAACATCTCAGTCTGGCCCTTAGTAATACCTGACCGTCTTCAAAGACAGGGCACACGAAATGACTCATGTTCCCGCCAGCAGCGTCCCCAGTGAGCAAACCGCTGGCCCCTGGAGGGTCTGACCTCTCAGGCCCGGGGTGACGCCACCGGTGCTTACCCTTCTGGGAACTGGGTTCCTATCGCTGGACATCCCTGACGTTCATTCCGTCACAGCCCGTCCCCCCTCCGCCTCCCCTGCCGTCAGCTGCTGATGTTCTCCGCGGAAGGAGAACAAACAAACCAGCTGGCGGAGCGGAGGCGGGTCACACAGAGTCGCACGCGCTGCGGGCTCTGCCTGAAGCTCGGGGAGCAGCGGGAGCCCGCTCCGGACACAGCCGTCCTGACAGGCCCGCTGGGCGGAGGGATGCGGTTCACGGCGCTCCAGCGCGACCTCAGCCCACAAAGGACACTCAGGGCTGTCCCTCTGTCCGTCCTCAGTGGGCCACACGGCCGGAGATTGGGATTGTTATGTGACAGTCACGGCCTGTGGGTCCCCCGCACTTGCCCGCCCCGCAGTGCTGGTTTGATGCTGAATGAATGAGTGAACCAGTAGGTGATGCACATTCTTCTTTTTCACATGAAAACTGCTTTCATTTCTCCTGCTGTTTAGGGAGCAGCAGCCAGAGGCTGGCTCCGCCTTTGTCCCTGCCGGGGGCCGGGGGCGGGGCGGGGGCGGGGCGGGGGTTGGGGGTCAGCATGGGACAGTAGCTTCTCTCCTCTGCCTCCATTTTCTTACCGGCACAGGGACCCGGTGACCCCTGAGCCCCTCCCACTCCCATGGCTGGGCCGGGGGGAGGGGGGGAAGGGGAGGGGCGGGGGAGGGGGGATCAGAGGGACGAAGAGGGAAACACCAGGCAGACTCATCACCCGCAGGGCCGGCCCAGCACTCTCGGGGGCCCGTGAGAATACACCAATTTCTTTTGAAATCAGAAGGAAAAAACTTTTAGGTAGAAGAAAATGTTTTAATAATAACAGCATACTTACCTTATGCCGATGCAGCCATAAAACATATCAACAATTTTTAGTGCTGTCCCCCAGGGGCAGCCCGGAGGGAGGCCTGGGGCCTGGGGCAGCCTGGCCAAGGCAGGCGGTGCGCGGGGAGAGGAGAGGGCGGCCGCTCGCTGGGGGCTGCCGGGGGGGAGACCCCCGAACTGAAGGTGGGGGGGGGGCTCCTCTGCCCCCACTGTCCCTGAGCAAACCCAGATCTGAGCTGTCTCCACGGCGGGGCGGGAACAGCAGCCACACGGACCGGCTCTGCCCGGCTGGGCCTCGTGCTGCTGCGTTACTGACGCTCTGGGGCCTCGGGTTCCTAATTGGGAAACAGCCATGCGTTAGCCTTCTCTGTGGGTCCGGTGGGCGTTCATACCACCATGCAGTGCGTGTTTATTGAGCACCTACTATGTGCAGGCCTGTCCGGAGTCCACGCAGCGCACACGGTGCCTGGCACAGTGCTGGCCTCCCTGCACATTTGCTGAATGAGTAATTGGAGCACCGGCTGGGTGGCGGGCTGGGGCACCGCGGGTAAATAAGTGAAACATAAAAAGTGCAGAGATGAGGATCAATATATAATCATGTCAGATGTGAGGTGCATTACAGAGAAGGCCAGGGGCCAGGAAGGGGGAGAACAGGACACAGTGACAGAGGCAGTGACAGGGTGTGGGAGCGGGACACCTGCTCAGGTAAGTGTTCAGGGTGGGCTTCTCGGGGGAGGTGACATTTATTTTATTATTTTAAAAAATATATTTTATTGATTTTTTACAGAGAAGAAGAGAGAGGGATAGAGAGTTAGAAACATCGATCAGCTGCCTCCTGCACACCCCCCACTGGGGATGTGCCCGCAACCAAGGTACATGCCCTTGACCGGAATCGAACCCGGAACCTTTCAGTCTGCAAGCCGAAGCTCTATCCACTGAGCCAAACCGGTTTCGGCAACATTTAAGTGAGGGCCCGCTCTGTGTCCTGTGCACAGGGACCCAGCTGGCCTCTGCAGCTGAGGCCGTGCTGCTCTGGCTGCGCTGGGGGAGCTCGGGTTCTCCCTGCGACGCCCCTGGGAGCGGCTTCCGGATGGCCAGCCGAGCTCTGCTTCCTCACCAAGGACCACTTCCGGCTGCGCCCGGCTCCAGTCTGGACACTCACTGCTCTCTCTGAGCCCCTGGGGCCCACGGAGGCCCGGCATGGAGGGTCATGTCCCTCCCAGCACCGGCCGCTCCTCTCTCCATAAGTGCCTGCCTGGCTCCGTGTGGCTGCTGTTGTCAGAGCCGCAGGCAGGTCCTGTCCTGCCTGAACATCGTCCCTCTCCCCGCCCCTGTGGCCCTGTCCCCGCCTCCCCATCCCCATCAGCAGAGGCTCGGGCAGGACAGGCCCCACGAGGCCGGTAGCTGCAGGGGACGCCATGTAGGAGCTGCCCCGGTGACCCGGACCGGCGGCCAGCCTGGTGTGCGCCCGCTCTTCGGAGGCCTCTGGAGAAGGCGCCCGTGGGCCCGGCCCTGCCCCCGGAGGCGAGGCGCTCTCCGCGCTGCTCTGCCTCTCCGCCAGGGGGTGCTTCATGGTGTCCTGGTTCTTTTCCTCCGGGGCTCCCCGGGGAACCCGTTCTTGTCGGTCTCCAGGGACCTGAGCTCAGGGGTGACCCCAGTCACTCCCCGTGACCTCTCGCAGCCTCCCCGCAGTGGGCTTCCCTCCTCCCCGAACCCCTCGCTGGCTTCTAGGACACCCCTGGTCACTGCACCGCGGTCCCCTGGTCACTGCACCGCGGTCCCCTGGTCACTGCACCGCGGTCCCCTGGTCACTGCACCGCGGTCCCTGGTTCCTAACCGTCGTGGGTCCCGGGCTGAGGGGGCCTCTTCCCTACCCACGTCCAGACCTGGGGGGGCGCCCCTCGTCTCGGTGCGAAACGCCATCTAGTGGCCATGACCCCCATGCACACCGGACCTCACTGAACGCCACACCTGAGCACCCACCTTCCCCTCCCCCCCCAGGAGGTCCCCTCCCACAGCAGCTCCGCTCCCGAAGCCAACGCCGACCCCTGCCTCCCCCGACCCCTGCCTCCCCCACGCCCTCCTGCGCCTTCCTCTGCCCTGGCCGGAAGGTTGGATGCCATCCGTGATTGCTTTCATTCTCTCCCGACCTTGAACCTCCTTCCTGGTCTCCTGGCTTCTACTCCTGACGTCCTGCGATCTGTTCTCCACAGCGCAGTGGAGAGAATCTTACCTACGCCATGTGACTTCTCTGCTCAGAACCTCCCAATGGCTCCCGCCTCACTGGGAGCCCAGGCTGCAGTCCTAAGCTGACCTTCTGACCCCTGCCACCCTTTCCTCCTCGCTCCCGCTGCTCCAGCCACACGGCCGCGGGGCCTTCCCACGGCGTTCCCTTTGCCTGTCATTCTCTCTCCGGGTGCCAACGGGGCCCGCTCTGCCTCCTCGGGTGTCTGCTCAGGTGCCAGCGTGTGCGGGAGGCCTGACAGCACGCACCTGCACCTGCCCAGGGTGTCCTACTGCCTCCCGGTGCTTTATATTCACACACACACACACACACACACTCACACACACAGATACACACACACACACACACTCACACACTCACACAGATACACACACACACACACACACTCACACAGATACACACACACACACACACACTCACACACACTCACACAGATACACACACACACACACTCACACACTCACACAGATACACACACACACACACATACACTCACACACACTCACACAGATACACACACACACACACTCACACACACTCACACAGATACACACACACACTCACACACACTCACACAGATACACACACACACACACACACTCACACACACTCACACAGATACACACACACACACACACTCACACACTCACACAGATACACACACACACACACACACTCACACAGATACACACACACACACACACTCACACAGATACACACACACACACACTCACACACACTCACACAGATACACACACACACACACTCACACACATACACACACACACACACACTCACACAGATACACACACACACACACACTCACACACACACACACCATGTCACACACTGTTCCGGTCCCCTTTTTATTTTAATCATCTACCTCCTTTCACCCCCAACTAGGAGATAAGCTCCTGAGGCAGGGGCTTCTTGGGGCTCAGTGATGTGTCCCCTGGATTCTAGAACAATGCTGGCGCATGGAAGGTTCTCAGTCAGTGTTGACTGGGTGGGTGGAGAAGTCACAGAGATGCAGGGCCCCTGGGCTGCGGCCTGGCTCGCCGCCGCTTGGCGTTGTGAACGGTCTTCCAGGTGCGGGAGCAGGTCTGAGTGATGAGTTGCTCATGGAGGGCTGGGGTTAGCGGCGGGCTGTCTGTCCTCACCCACGCCCTCTGGCACCGGGGTTCCCGGCATGCCAGGAAGGGGGCCTGGCTGGAGGCTCTGTCCACAGAATCACGGGGCTCATTGGCTTGCAGAGGGAACCAGGCCCCTGCCCGGGGCCCTGAGAGGGAGCTCACCCACTCCTGGAGCCGCCTGGATGGCCCTGTGTGCCGTCCCCCCCCCCCCCCCCCGCAGGGAGGAGGCCCTCAGCTGCAGGCAGAGGGTGTCTGCTCCTTCCCCACACGGCCGCAGCCCCTGGCGACGGCAGGATGGACGGCAGGACGGACGGCAGGGTTGCAGGTGGGCAGGGGCTGTGCTCAGGGGATGAGAGGGCTGTGAGGATGGGCATTAGACAGGCGCCCAGCTTTGATCTGGGAGATGAGGGGTCTGTCTGTGCTGGGCGGGAGGGTGTGGGTGACTGTCCTGTGTGCTGGCCACACTCGGGCCACAGAGAGCAGTGCTGCCCGGGATGGCCACGCCCACCTCATCTCCAGAGCAGAGACAGTTAAGCAGTAGCAGTCAGAGAGTTGGTCAGTTAGCATCAGAAACCTTACTTACTTTTAGGGGGATGAGAAGAGATAAACCAAAGAACTTACATACTTACACACATAGCCCATGTACACGGGCAGTAGGGTGCTGAAGATCGGGTGTGTGTGTGTGTGTGTGTGTGAGGGTGGATAGGGGTTGGGAAGAAGGGGTAAAGGGTAGAATTTGGGAGATATCTGTAATACTATTATATTAACAATAAAACTATATTTTAAAAACCCGTATTTACTTTTAAATAGTTGAGCACTTACTACGTGCCAGGCATGGCTCTTTATTTAATCCCACAACAGCCCCTGAGGGTGGAATTATTATTATTTAACAACAGGCACAGACAAGGAAAACGGGGCACAGAAAGGCTGAGTGACTCTCCCACGTTTGCACAGCAGCAGGTGGCAGAGCTGGATGTGAAGAAGGCTGTGGCTCCAGAGCCTGGGCCTACAGGTGACACGCTTCCATTTTACACTTGTTAAAGGATTGCCTAACAGATAGGCAAGCAGACAGACGGACCGATAAGCACCAAAGGGTGTTTTCTAGCCATAGTGGGGCCACTATACTTATTCTAAGACATCACCGAGGCAGAAGAAGCATGGCTTCTGGGTTGGAAATGACTGGGAATCACTGAAACACAATTGTTTTATTTAAAAATATATATACTAGAGGCCTGGTGCATGGATTTGTGCACCAGTGGGGTCCCTCGGTCTAGCCTGAAGGATTGGGCCGAAACCAGCTCTCCATTATCCCCTGAAGGGTCCCGGATTGAGAGAGGGTGCAGGCCAGGCCAAGGGACCCACCAGTGCACAATCAGGGCTGGGGAGGGACTGCAGGAGGGCTCCAGGACATGTCTGACCCACTCTTGTTCAGTCTTGATCAGCGAGACCCCAGCAGCAAGGTAACCTACAAGTTGGAGTGTCTGCCCCCTGGTGGTCAGTGCATGTCATAGCAAGCGGTTGAGTGGCCTTAGCATATCATTAGCATATTACACTTTGATTGGTTGAATGGACAACCCAATGACTGGACACTTAGCATATTAGGCTTTTATTACATATGATTTTTATGGATTTCAGAGAGGAAGGGAGAGGAAGGGAGGAAAGACAGAAACATTAATGATGAGAGAGAATCATGGATTGGCTGCCTCCTGCACTCCCCTTACTGGGGATCAAGCCCCAAACCCAGCATGTGCCCCTACCGGGAATCGAACTGTGACCTCCTGATTCATAGGTCGACGCTCAACCACTGAGCTACAGTGGCCCGACCACAATTATTGATTTTTAAAATAATAATGGCTTACCATTCTCTGAGCACTTACCCTGTGCCAGGCAGTGTGCAGGGTTTTATCTGTTGTGTTAGTTCATGTTCCCATCAGGCCCCGTGAGGCCCAGGTAGTGGGACTGGAGCTTGGTGCTCCTAGGCTCTTTCTGCTGCTTGCCCTCCGCAATGGCACACGGGTGTCCTGAATCTCCCTCAGAATGAGGGTGGATGTTAGCGCCTGACTTACCAGAGTCCAGCGGGCTGAGTGACGGGGCCAGGGGCAGAAGGGTGGGGCCCTGGCTTTGGTGCCTGCAGAGCTGGGTCAGACTCTGCCCGCCTCTCTGAGCTCATTGCCGCATCTCTTCCTGGGGATAAAGGTAACACCCCTAGAGTGGGGTGATTGAATGAGAGGATGAGTAACAGCCCCCCAGTTCTGTTAATGCCGCTGTCATCTCCATCCTGCTGCACGCCGGGGCCCAGCCTCGAGGCCCGAGCGCCCCCCTGATGCTGCCCTCTCCGCGCCAGGAAAGCCGCCCGCGCCCCCGTGCTCCGCTGCAGACGGCCGGCTGCTGGGGGTCTGTGTGCACCAGGTACCCGCCATCATCCGGGGGGAAGACCAAACGCCAGGACCTTCCTCGTGTGGATCCCAGCGGGCTGGCCAGACTCCGGGGAAGCCACAGGTGAGCCTCGGCCGGCGGGCGGGGTGGCCTCAGCTTACCCAGGAGCGGGCCGGGCGGGGGTCAGAGTGCAGCCCTCAGCGCTAGGGCACAGTCCTTAACGGGGGCTTCCCAGCAGCTCCAGAAAGTGTGGGGCCTTGTCCTTTGGGAGGTCCGGAGGACAGACAGCTGCTTCCTGAGGAGGGGACTGTCCCTGGAGCGTGGGATCTGGCCTTCTCACCGCGTGGTCCCCCCTCGGCTTAGACGGAGACCTGTCAGGGCACGTTTACAGGAGCTGCCCCTCGGACGCCGTGGGGTGGGGGCCAGACGGGAACCGGGTTCCCTGGGGGCAGCCGGGCAGAAGCCGGGTCTCGGGCCCTGCAGGGGCATCTGCCCTCGGGGCTGGGAAGGCCGGGGAAGGGCTGAGACCAGCATTCTCAGAGCCAGGAGTGCCCACACTAAACCAGTGTCTGCGGGGGATTCTGGGCGCCAAGTACTCATTTCAGTAAGAATTAGGGTTACAAAACCTATCCCGGCCGCCTCATGATTGACAGTGGTGATACAAAGCAAGTGTCCTTGTCTATAAATTAGTTCACTTACCTGAAAAATGAGTCTTTTATTTTATTCTTTAAATATATTTTATTGATTTTAGAGAGGAAGGGAGAGGGAGAGATAGAAACATCAGTGATGAGAGAGAATCATTGACTGGCTGCCTCCTTCATGCCCCCTACTGGGGATCGAGCCCAGGCATGTGCCCTTGGCTGGAATCGAACCTGGGACCCTCTAGTCCGCAGGCTGACACTCTATCCATTGAGCCTAACCGGCTAGGGTGGAAAACGAGTCTTTTAAAGAAAACGATTAATAACGACAATAATTTGCAATATGTAGCATTTCTTAAAAGGGTATAACGTCTGATGGGCAGGCACTGCTCTGGGGTTATACCTACTAACTCATTTATTTACTCCTGACAACAGCCGCGTGAGGGCAGGAAGGGATCGGATGGGGAAACTGAGGTGTGGACTGGTTTATCCATGTGTCCGGGAGTCTGCAGTCAGGAGGTGGCAGAGCAGGGGCTGGAGCTCAGACGGCAGCTCTGCGCTCCTCTCTGTCTCTGGCTCCTCGGTACGGCCCATGGCTGTGCCTCTTTGGCCCAACCCCTGCAGAGCGCAGGGGAGAAACTGAGGCTCAGAGCGCAGTACGTCCATTTCATGAGCGCAGACCACATGCCAAGCGCTGAGCTAAGTATTCACGGATTAGCAGTTCCTCCTGCCACTAATCTGTGAGACACTGTCCTTGTCCTCACGTCATAGCGGGCACTGGGCTCAGAGGTAACGCACCCCGTCCAAGGGCAGAGCTGGGGTTTAAACTGACACTGACCCCAGGGGCTCTGTCCGCTCCGCACCGCCCGCCCCGCGGAGAGAGGAGAAGGTCACCGCCGGGTCACGTGGCCCCTCGCCAGGCCATCGCCATGGTTACGTTGCCAACTGCGTGTGTATTGTCTGTTACTGCGGTGACATTAGCCTTTTAAAAGCAGCACGTGCGCGCCCCTGCCCCGGCTCTCAGCCAGGCAGACGAGAGAACCGCCCCAGGTCTCCCCACCTTCCCTGCCTCTCTCCTTCAAACCCAGAGAGACCTCAGAGCCCGGGCTGCAGGCGTGGGGACCGGGGCCTGGGAGGACCAGGTGGGGAGGGGTGATGTGGCTGCTCTGCCCCCAGAACCGCGTGACCATGACCTACGAGAAGGTGTAATGTGCCCTGCGCCACCATCCTAAGCGGAACACCCTCAGGAAGGAGCCGGGCAGAAGCTGCTGTTCCGGGGAGCAGCTGGGCCCGGGGGCCGGGGGCTGGGGGGCGGGGGGAGGGGGCGCTGGGTGTGGGGAGGCCCGCGGTGGGGTTCTGACTGGGTTCTGACTCCGGATCCTGAGGCTGCCCGGGAAGCCGCCCGGAGCAGCTGCAGAGCCGGGAGCAGGGCCGGGCGGGTTCGAGGCGGACGTGCTGGCGGTCTCTCCGTGAGGCGCCACGCAGGTCCTGGGCACCACGGACAGAGCGAGTCTCTCACGAGGGCAGCGAGCTGCACCCCCCGCCCTCCCCGGAGCAGGGGTCCCGGCCAGGGCACCTCGGGACCTGCTGTCGGGCCCCCAGCTGCCTGAGGACCTGCTGGGAGGACCGGGAGGCTCGCCCGGGACGTGGTGGGCAGCCCTGGGCCGCGGGCCCAGCATGAGCTCTCCCTGCCCAGCGAGGGGCGGGGGGGCTGGGCCCTGACAGCATCCAGCCCAGCCTCCAGGCCACAGCGGGCAGCGGCCCGGCCTCAGCTCGCCCCCGGGGCTCCGGCTGTGAAAGCCCCCTCGCCCCCGGGCTCCTCTGTGGACCGGGAAAGGGTTGTTGCCGGGCCCACCTCTGTGACAGTGACAGCGATGGCGCCGGCGTGTAAGTGCTCACGGTGCAGGCCTTGCGCTCAGGGTCCCACCTACTCGCCATCTTGCTCGGTCCCCACGCCCCCGCCCCCGTGAGGCCGTCAGGTCTGGACACTGGCAGCTGCAGAGCAGGATGTCCCCGAGCCAGTGCTGCTGTCCCCGTCAGGGACTCCGAGGGTCTCGGGCTGAGGCCTTGGGCCTCCTCGCCGCCTGGTCTCCGCGGACAATCCCTGTCTCCGTGTGGAGTCCTTTGGTGACCGTGGCCGTGGCCCAGGGGTGAGAGAGAGACCGCCGCCCCTCCCGCCATGGCTCCGTGCGCCTGCCCTGCGCCTGCAGGTGGCCCTGGGCAGCCGTCCCCCCCCCCCCCCCCGGGCCGCAGGTTTCCCCTCTGTGAGGCGGCGCTGCCTGGCGGACCCTCGCGGGAAGCTTCCGGAAGACACGCCTGGGAGTCCCAGCGGGCCTGGCTCCAGAGGCTCTCTGCCGGAGCTGTCCACTCCGCTCAGCGGCTCTGAGCACAGGACGGCCCCTCCCCGCGGGGCCAGACTCCCTCCCCGCAGCCCGTTCCACTTCATCAAACACAGAGCGCGGATCCGCATCTTCTTCCTTGGGAGGCGGAGACCGCCGAGCCTCTGGCCTCCAGCCGATCAGAACGCCCTTCCGTCTGAGCCCGTCACCGCCGGAGGCAGGGGCCAGGCTGCTCGGCCTTTGGGACTCAAAGCTGCGGCCGCTCAGGAGCAGGGAACGCCTGCTGAGTCTGTCAGGGGCTCTGACAGCATCACCCCCAAAGGGCCAGGCAGGGGTCCTGCCCCCCCACCTCCCCTGGGACTGCTGTCTCCTCCACCGGCCCAGGAAGGGCTCACGCCCCATAGCCTTTCTCATTCCCCCACCAGACTGCACACCTAGAGCCCCAGCCGCTCCCTCTGTAGGTAACGCAGCTGAGGCCGGAGTCGGGGGGGACGTGCCCAAGGCACAGGGTCCAGCCGTCGGCCGCCCCTCGTGTTGCCTCATTTCTTCACGGCTGGTCCCACATCCTCTCCACGGGCCCACGATGCAGAGGTTAGATAAGAGAGTGAGTCATGGCCACTTCCCGCCGTCAGGGTGCCGACATCGGCTGCTGTGTGACCTGGTGGGAAACACCCGCGTCCCAGGGGCTGTGTCTTCTCCAGGGCGGCGCTCTCACCCCACACGGGGGCTCTCGGGGCCAGGAGCGGGCCCTGGGCTTCGGCAGCGCTCACCACCCCAGGCCCCAGGCCCTGGACTCTCCACACAGCCCTGTGCTCAGCTCCACCCTCCCCCACCGCCCCAGGCCTGGGGGCTGTGCTCCGGGAGGGACGCCTGGGGCGGAAACAGGGGTTCCCAGCCCTTCCCTCCAGGGGCAGGGACTGAGCACCTGCGGGGCACCTGGCGTCAGGCGAGGCTCTGGGTTTCCCGCCACTTTTTACAAACCAGACTCCTGAACGGCCGTGGGTCACTGAAAAAACACCCGTCAAAGGGGGCTTCCTCACGCAGGATCTTAACAAGCAGGACTCACATTGTCACGGTTTGATAACGTAGACGGTGCTGTCCTTTTTGGGGGCTGGATTACATGAATGTCAGCAGTAAATAAAGAGTTTAGGGAAAAAGTGGTATATTAAGAAGTTCATGAAATAAATTATACAAGTCACTGTCTATTCAGCCAAGCCATTTACAGCATTAATCCTTGCACTTCTTGACACAGATTCTTTATTATTATTATTATTATTATTATTATTATTATTACTAGAGGCCCGGTGCATGAAATTCATGCACCAGGGAGGGGGTGTCCTTCAGCCCAGCCTGCACCCTCTCCAATCTGGGACCCCTAGGAAGATATCCAACTGCTGGCAGTCAGACATCCCTCTCACAATCCAGGAATGCTGGCTCCTAACCACTCACCTGCCTGCCAGCCTGATCACCCCCTAACTGTTCCCCTGCCAGCCTGATGGGTGCATAATTGCTCCCCTGAGGGCCCGATCACCCCTAACTGCCTACCCCTGATGGCCATTTTGTGGCAGTGGCCATCTTGTGATGACATGGGGTGGCCATCTTGTGATGATGTTGGGGGGCCATCTTGTGATGCGAGGGTATGAGGGTCAATTTGCATATTACCTCTTTATAGGATTATTTTAAAATTTTTATTTTTCGATGACAGTTGACATAGAGTATTATTTTGTATTAGTTCCAGGTGTTCAGCATAGTGGTTGACAATTGTACACTCTGCAAAGTATCCCCTATGCCCGCCTGCTGGGCCAGCCTCCCTCCCTGCAGGCCTAGTTATTACAGGGTGATACTGATTCCCTGGGCTGCACCTCACATCCCAGTGACTGTTTTGTAACTACCGACTTGTGCTTCTTCATCCCCTTCCCATTTCCACGCAGCCCCCCCTCCCCCTCCCCCTTTCCACGCAGCCCCCACGCCCCTCCCCCTGGGAACCCAGTCCGCTCTCCGTGTCTGAGCACAACTCAGAGAGGGTCTTTCTCCCTCACAGAGAAGCTCAGCTCCCCCTCCCCCAGCCTCACGGGGCTACGACTGACACGGAGCACTGTGGAGGGTAAGGCAGACCATGAGCAGCACTTCCGCCCCCCAGGGCCTGCCAGGGCCGGTCCGTGCAGGAAGCCGAGCTGGTGGTGTGACACCCACCGTCCTTGTGCGGACGCTCGTGGTGCCAGCCTTGGTGACTCCTTCCCCGGCCGCTCCCCACGTGCTTTCTGCTCAGGTGCTCTCAGCACCCTCAGAGGCGCCGGGAAAACACGTTTGTCCCAGAGCGAGGGCTGGGCCTGCAGAGCACCCCGGGTCTGAGGCCGGTGCAGAGGTGCTGGCTGGGGGGGGAGAGGGGGCGGGCTGGCCACTGCTGGGACCCCTGGCTCCACGGCCATTGGGACCGGCCCCCAGCTAGGGGGAGGAGTTTAAAGTGGGTTGTCCTGAAATCTGTGTGTATTTTAAACATATTTTAGTCATAATCTTAATTTTTTAAATTCCAAAATCCTGGTAAGTTACCGGCTGATGGGGGAGGGGCATACAGAGGAGAGCAGGCCCTGCGCGGCTGGCACAGGCCTGGGAGGGCAGAGAGGCGCCCGGTGCTGGTGACAAAGTGACACGGTGCGTTCGGATCCGGCTTGGCAGGTGCCCGGGAGAGCGTCCCTACGGAGGAGCGTCCAGGCTGCTCTGCCTCCCCCTTCCCTCGGGAGGGGTGAGGTGTGGGGGTGTGGCAGGTGGTGGGTCTCCCCATCGCGAGGGGCCAAGGAAGTGCAGGTGCGGGGACCGGGAGGGTCTCCTGATGGCGGAGGCAGGTCCCTGAGGGCCGAAGGGCTCCTGAGGTTTGTGCTTGTGGACCTGGCTCCCCAAGTCAGGGCTGGGACCTCCCGTGGGAGAGGAGGAGCCTTCAGGGAGAGGGACCCGTGAGGAGCAGCAGCAGGAGACCCAGCAGCCCCCCCTGCACGTCCCCACATCATGGGGCAGCTCTGGGGGAAACCTCGGGGAGCAGTGGGGCGCCCAGCAGCTGTCGGGGAGCCGGGCCAGGCCTGTGCTGCGGGCTCCCTGCGCCTTCCCCAGAGCCTGGCTGCCCTGATGCCCAGGTCTGGGCTTGGGGTGATTGCAACCAGGCCCTTTTCCTCAAAAAAACAGGAAGCCAGGAGGAGGACCGGAGGGAGGAGCAGCTGGCCTGGCCAGCTCAGGCAGGCAGGGCAGGGTGCCCTCAGGCCTGGCCATGCGGGAGCGGCAGCACCCCTCACCTCAGCTGCGCCCAGGCCCTCTGGGCTGTCAGTGCTATTGTTTTCGCTCAAACGAAGCGAACTCAGTGAGGACCTGCTCACACACGAAGCTCACTGTGCTCTCCTGGCAGTGCAAAGGCCTTCAACGACAGCAAATGACACAATCCATGCTAATAAAAGAGAAAAATGAAAATTGACTGTATGTCCGAGATGCCCACCAGCCAATCTGGAATGAGTATGCAGATTAACCAACAAAGATGGCGGGTTAATTTGCATTCACAGGTGCAGAGCGAAGACTGAAGGCTCTGGCCCAGGCAAACCATGAAGAATGAAAATGAGGATGAGTGGAGACTGAAGAGGCTTGTCTTCTCCCCTTCGGCCAGAGCGCAGGCCTGGGTCCCAGGTGCTGGAGGAACACGGGTGCCGGCAGCCAGGGGGAGGAAGGCCTATTGCACGGATCTTCATGCAACGGGCCTACGGTAAGATAATAAACACAGATGACGGTATGATGAAAACATGCACCGTGGTAGACAGAATCTTTCAGAATCTGATGTCCGTGGGGCAAAAACTAGGAGAGTTTTTTTGCAGGAGTCGTTTTTTGGGGTTGTGGCTGTGGTTTGCTGGAGGTTCCTGCAGAACTGAACATGTTGGGAACTTTTACTTCTGGGCAGAGACAGCTCAGGTCACTCCCTGGGACAGAGACGAGCAGGAGGAGCGAAGGAGCCTTCCGCCCTCCTCCATTGGAATGAAGTTGGGAAGGATGTGTCCCTTCCGATCCCAAGGCATGCTCAGCAACCCGCGTCCCATTCACAAACCCTCCCTGTGGAGCCTCTCTGACGCCTGCTGGCCCCTGCCCAGTGCAGGGCCCGGCTGAGCTCTCCACACTGCGCCTCCTCCTGACACTGTGAGGGGCTCTGCTCTGGCTTCACAGCCAAGGGTCTGCAGTTCAAAACCATGTCCACCAGGTGGCGCAAAGCCTCCTGTGTTGGCGTTGGGACTGCTGTCTGCACACAGTGCCTGCTCTGTGAGGGAGCATGCCTGGCTCTGCTAGGATGTGAGCACTATTCTCCAACTCAGGCAAACTCCACAAATAGGCATGCAGCCGTGGCTTGAAAACCTCCAGGGACAGGGAGCTCACCACCTCTGGGGCAGGCAAACAGCGTGAGTAAGGGTGGAACTGAAGGCACCGAAAAGCCGCCTGATGTCACCCTTCCTCTCCCACCCACAGGCCAGTGGCTTCTGAAATGCCTGTCTCCCAAGACCCTGTGCTGGGAATGACTGACCTCCTTTCCACCGCGTCTCTGAGCAGAGGCCCCAACGAGACCTTTCATTTGTTTTTTTATTGAGCTTATCGGAGTGACATTGGCTAATAAAATTATATAGGTTTCAGGTGTGCAGTCCTAGAATACATCGTCTGTATATCATGTTGTGTGTTCATCACCCCAAGTCAGGTCTCCTTTATCCATGAGTGGTAACCCACTGTACACAGGGACCACAGCTGTTTATTCACTCATCACTGATGGGCAGTTGGGCTGCCTTCAAATCTTGGCATTGTAAATCACTCTTCAATGTATCCAATATATTCTTGATTTTTTTTTTTTAAGAGAGAGAAAGCAAAACATAGATCTGTTATTCATGCATTCATTGGTTGATATTTGTATATGTCCTGACTGGGGATTGAAACCAAAACCCTGGCATTTTGGGGCGATGCTCTAACCAACTGCCGGGGTGCACCCATTCTTTTGAGTCTTTTGATTCTGAATCATTTTTAGATTTTGGAGGTGGCGCCATACTGTTCTCCACAGGGGCTCCCCAGTTGCAGCCCCACCAGCAGTGCACGAGGCTCCCTTTTCCCCCCACGCTCGCCAGCACTTGTTTACTGATGTGCCGACGGCGGCCATTCTGACAGGTGTGAGCAGACGCCTCCCGTGGTTTGAATCTGCAGCTGCCAGGGAGACTGCATGCGTCTGGGACCCAGGCCAGCGGGTGTGAGCCTCTCCCGCCCGCCCCCTCGCAGCCCCTGGTCAGGACTCGGGCCAGGACTCAGGCGAGGCCCCCCGTTCCCTGGTCAGGACTCAGGCCGAGGCCCCCCGTTCCCTGGTCAGGACTCAGGCGAGGTCCCCCGTTCCCTGGTCAGGACTCAGGCGAGGCCCCCCGTTCCCTGGTCAGGACTCAGGCCGAGGCCCCCCGTTCCCTGGTCAGGACTCAGGCGAGGCCCCCCGTTCTCTGGTCAGGACTCAGGCCGAGGCCCCCGTTCCCTGGTCAGGACTCAGGCGAGGCCCCCGTTCCCTGGTCAGGACTCAGGCCGAGGCCCCCGTTCCCTGGTCAGGACTCAGGCCGAGGCCCCCCGTTCCCTGGTCAGGACTCAGGCGAGGCCCCCGTTCCCTGGTCAGGACTCAGGCCGAGGCCCCCGTTCCCTGGTCAGGACTCAGGCCGAGGCCCCCCGTTCCCTGGTCAGGACTCAGGCCGAGGCCCCCGTTCCCTGGTCAGGACTCAGGCGAGGCCCCCGTTCCCTGGTCAGGACTCAGGCGAGGCCCCCGTTCCCTGGTCAGGACTCAGGCCGAGGCCCCCGTTCCCTGGTCAGGACTCAGGCCGAGGCCCCCGTTCCCTGGTCAGGACTCAGGCGAGGCCCCCCCGTTCCTGGTGACGTAGTGATGCTGCCTTCTGGCCTCCGTTTGCACGTCTGGCTGCGCCCTCCCCGGCGTGCACACGGGGCTGCTGAGAACCTTCCAATAAAGCGACGTGTGCATTTGTCTAACAAATGTTTGTTCAGCATCTACTACAGGGCGGGGCCAAAGGAGGCCTACCGCTGTTCCAGCGGGAAACAGCACCATAATAAACACCGATACGAGACCAAGCTGTTCTGTGTACTCACCGCTCCAGTCCTGCTTTTGCCCCACCCTGTGTATGCCGGGCCGTGTTGTAGAAACTGGGGAATACAGGTAACCCAGCGAGATAAATAAACAACACGTGACGGCATACGTGCCATGGAGAGAGATAAGAGGCATGCGAAGGGGCGGTGTCCGATGGAGCCGCGGAGAGGTGAGAAGCCTGAGAGAGCAGGAGCGTCCCCTTCCCCGCATCAGCCCACCTCCCCCCCCCACCCCCCCACCCCGCCCACCCCGGGCCGCCTGTCTGCCCCCTCTCCGCCCCCGTCTGCCGGGCTGTGGTGCCCGCCTGATAGCACTGCTGTTCTGTGCGACCGAGTGCGACCGTAATGGGCATGAATAAGGCAGGCAGGAGGCTGGAGGGAGACCAGCGGGCCCAGAGCCCCCCTCCCTGCACCTGTCCTTTGCCCGCGGAGGAGCCACAGCTGGGGCCGAGGAGATCACCGTCTGGACAGACCTCCACATCCTAGCACCAGGGCGTGCCGTGTGCTGTTGACAGTGCTCCGGCCGGAAAGCCCCAGAATTCCACGGGTGACTCTTGAAATCCCAGCAGTCTGTCAGAGAGGGAATCCCCGTGGTCATGTGATCGCACTCTCCAGCCGGTGACCTCACCCTGTGGGGTGGGGTGGGGAGGGAGGATGCACAGCAGCTGCTCAGGGGGCAGGGCCTGGGGTGGGGCTGGACACGGGGTGCGAATCCCCAGAGATCCTGGGGCCCCTGCTAAGGCCCTTTCCTCCCGCCAGCCTCCTGGGCAGGGCGAGCCGACCCCGCAGGGGTGGGACCTGGCAGGGCGAGCTGACCCGCCACGGGGGTGGGACCTGGCAGGGCGAGCTGACCCCCTGCAGGGGTGGGACGTGGCAGGGCGAGCCGACCGCCGCAGGGGTGGGACCTGGCAGGGCGAGCTGACCCCCTGCAGGGGTGGGACCTGGCAGGGCGAGCCGACCGCCGCAGGGGTGGGACTCTGAAGATCAGAGGTGCCAGGGGAGCCGAGGGCCCGCACCGGCTCCCAGCCAGACCCCCTCCCAGCCTGAGACCCGCCCACAGAGCTCTAGTGATTTGCAGAAAAAGAAAAAAGTATGTTCTCCTGGCTGAACAGTGAATACATAATTCACAACTTGGGTCTGGTTTAGCCACCCAAAGTCAGTCAGTCAGTAGAGGAAGGTCTGAGTTAGCGCTCACAGCAGACGGTCCCCGAGAAATACCTAACAAAAGCCTGTTGCCAGCCACACCTGTATTTTGGGCAGAAAGTGCCTTTCTGATAATACAGCCTCGGGGTGAGGGAGACCTGCTGGGCGGGCGGCAATCCCGCTGCTCCTGAGCCCCTGCAGTCCCTGAGCCTGTCCACGGACCTGAGCCCCTGCAGGTGGAGGGGACCCTGCAGGGCCACGCCGCCCCCTGCAGACAGTGCTTCCGCTTCAGAGACAGACGTACCAGGCCTGCTGGTGGGCGGGACGGGTCCCCTCCATGAAGCTGCTTGGGGACCAGGCTGGGGTGGGGTGGGGGCACTCCGTGGCCCTTCCTGTGGTTTCCGTGTGGAGGGTGACCTCACCCACAGGCGGGGCAGACGCAGGGACTGGGAGGGTGTTTGCAGGGGCCGCACTGAGGGCAGGCAGCCATCGTCCGCCCACATCTCACTGCCAGAATCAGGGGCTGGAGCCCCAGCCATGTTCATGCTCCTCTGGAATGACCTGCCGTCCTGGTCACACCCCTGCCCGCGGCCAGGAGGCAGGCGGCCTGCGTGGATGGCACCCGCGGGCCCCCGTCCTGTGCTTCAGGGGGTTGTCAACGAGGAGAGTGTGGCCTAGCACTCCCGGCCCGTCCTGCTCGCCGCTGCCACGGCTGGCTCTGCCCCGGGCAGCCGGGCCGGCTTCTGCCACCGCCCTCGCCGACAGTCCTCCCTCCGCGCTTGTCCCTGCTCCTCCGGTGTCCGGCCAGGCCCCAGGGCGGCTCCCAGCGCCGCCGGCCCGGAAACCGCACCCTCCCCTGCTTTCCCCGCGCCCCGCACCCTGCCTGTGAGCTGCCTCCTTGTTATCAGGCACGTGCTCAGCGTGAGCGAGCACCCTCCTGCTGAGATGGACCCGCGGGCACAGACCCTCAGTGGCGGGCCAGGCCGGGGGCCGGGCCTGGGAGCCCCCATCCCCCACCCCGGGCACACGCTCCCCACAGTGGGGAGGGACTTGCCGTCACTGGTCGTCTCTGCCCCGCTCACTCTGACTCTGCTTCTCAGCCTCTCTGTCCAGGCTGTTGGGTTAGCCCTGACCAATGTCTTTTCTCTCACCCCCTTTTCCTCATTGGTAACACGAGGGGCAGGGCCAGGAAAGCTACTTCATTGGCATCGGTTGCCCCTCCAGCTGCCGATGGCACCTCCGCTGCCCTGAGGCACTTGGCTTCTGACCTGAACTCCAGGGCAGCTTTCTCGTCCTGCCTCCAAAGGAGAGGCCACACCCAGCGGTGGCCAACCTTGCGGGCCTCACGGACGCCCGGCTGCGCCAAAGATTTCCTCCCTTCACTGCCTGCCACGCACCCTGCCCCCCCACCCCCTGCTTCGTCATCTGCATGGAGCTGTGTCCCCTCTGGCTCCTGCGTGGAAGGCCTAACCCAGCACCGGAGAACGTGCCTGGATTTGGAGATAAATACTTTAAAGAGGTGATTAAGCTAAAACAAGGCCGTCCAGCGTGGGCCCTGCTCCAGCTGGACAAGCGTCTAATCCAAAGAGGAGGCTGGGAGCAGAGAGCACGGGGGTAGGCATGCACCCAGAGGAAGGACGTGGGAGGACATGGCCACAGAGAGAGGCTTCAGAAGAAGCTGAACACCTTCAACCTGAACCTCCAGCCTCCGGGGCGGTGAGGAAGTACGTTTCTGGTGGTTAGCCCCCAGCTCTGGCGCTGTGTTCTGGCAGCCGCGGCAGGTGAATACATGTCCTGCACGGGGTTCCAGCTTCCCTGTGTTATGGCTCAGCACTTGGATAAATTAACTTGTGATGATGCTTTAATGGAGGTGACAGGGCCCTCAGATTTCCCTCAGGAACAGATCTGTACTTGAAACATCAGTCTTCAATGCCCAACCCCTGAGAGAGATTGATTGGCAATGAGGTAATACAGGTCTCAGCCCAGCACCTGTCTTGATATCCTGCTTATGTTTGATTTTGCCCCTGGGAGTGGCTCCCCTCCCACTCCATCAGTCTTCTGTCCTTGGCAACGGTGAAGGGCCCTGGAACCCAGGCAGGGCCGCTGACAGCAGCCCATTCCCCTGACCATAGCCATTGGTCCAGCGATGGCATGTGACCTAGGACAGGCCAATCAGAGAACTTCCCTGGGATTTTCCTAGCTGGGTCTGGCAGGGAAGTTATCCTCAAGCTGTGGTGGCATGTCCTCTGCCATGAGGGATGCCGGAGAAGCAGGAAGGTGGGGTGAGGTCCCAACCCCAACAGGGTCTGGTCTCCTAGTTCTAGTCCTTGGAATTTCTGAGCTGTCCTGATCCCATGGGTCTCCCTTCAATTTTTAACAACCCCAATCACTTTCTAACAAAGGTCTTCTCACCTAAGGTGGTCTGAGTTGCGGTTTTGTCTTATGCGAATGAGAAAGCTTTGACTATAGTTTGAGAAGGAGCTACAATTTTTAGTCAAAGGATTATTTGGAACCCTTGAAGGTCACCTCCAGGGCCCACCACCTCTCTCTGGCCTAGGGGGTGAGTTCCCCATCACCAAAGGTTTTCAAGAGAAGAGAGGATGCTCACCGGGAAGGATTACATGGGAGCTCAAGAGGTTTAACTGGGTGGCATCGAAGGTCCCCACTAATAACCACTGGCCCCTGCCTAGCCAGTGTGACTCAGTTGTTAAGTGCCGACCCATGAACCAGGAGGTCATGGTTTGATTCTCTGTTGGGGCACATGCCAGGCTGTGGGCTCAATCCCCAGTAGGGGACACGCAGGAGGCACCCAATCAATGTTCTCTCATTGATATTTCTCTCCCCACCCCCCCCCCCTGAAATCAATATAAACATTTTTATTTATTTATTTATTTATTTATTTATTTATTTATTTATTTATTTATTTATTACAGAGAGGAAGAGAGAGGGACAGAGAGCTAGAAACATCGATGAGAGAGAAACCCTGACCAGCTAGCTGCCTCCTGCACACCCCCTACTGGGTTGTGCCCGAAACCAACGTACAGGCCTTTGACGGGAATCGAACCTTGGACCTTTCAGTCTGCAGGCCGACGCTCTATCCACTGAGCCAAACCGGTTTTGGCTAGGAATTTTCTTGAAGCGAACAGGGCCCTCACTGTGCTGCCGCCCACGCCTCCATCGCCGCCTGGAAACATCCCACATGCAGCTTTTGTTCCGGTTCCGGCATGGGGTGAGGAGGGGCGGTAGCCGGCGTCCACCCGCATCTCCAGCAGAGTTCGCACTCACATTTTTTTTTTTTTTTTTTTTTAATCACTGGCCCCACTCTGTACAGCCTCCTCCTGCCGGGGATTAGAGGCCTGGTGTTTCAATATGGTTCTGGTTTTCTCACCAGGCAGGTCCAGGCGTTTCTGAGCATCACAGTAAGACACCAGATTTATAAGGGGAAGACATACTCACGTGATCACCTCAGTAGACACAGAAGAAGAGCTTGACAAAATTCTAATGCTTTTATGATGAAGATGCTTACCAAAAAGATTATAAGAACACTTCCTCAACCTGATAAACCTTGCTAAAAAGAAATAGGAGGCATCCAGATTGTTCCTCGGAGACAGGATATTGTATATAAAAGATCCTAAGGAAAGTAGTCTATTCGAACCAATGGGTGAGTTTAGCCATGTTGCAGGATACAACATTAATCTACAGAAGTTTATTGTACTTCTATACACTAACAACCAACAATCAGAAAATGAAAATGAAAAACAATTCTGTTTACAACAGTATAAAAAAATCAAAATACTTAGGAATAAACTTAAACAAAGGGCAAAAACTATACTCTGAAAACTGCAAGCATGGTTGAAGGAAGTTAAAGAAGCTCTAAATAAATGTGCAGACATCCCGTGCTCATTATCAGAAGAGTTAATATTGTTAAGAAGGGAGCACTTTTTAAATTAATCTACAGATTCAGTGCAATCCCTATAAAAATCCCAACTTCTGCCAAAACCGGTTTGGCTCAGTGGATAGAGCGTTGGTCTGAGGACTGAAAGGTCCCGGGTTCAATTCCTGTCAAGGGCATGTACCTTGGTTGCGGGCACATCCCCAGTGGGGTGTGTGCAGGAGGCAGCTGATTGATGTTTCTCTCTCATCGATGATTCTGACTCTCTATCCCTCTCCCTTCCTCTCTGTAAAAAATCAATAAAATATATTTTTTTAAAAATTCCAACTTCTCTATTCAGAAATAGAAAAGCTAATCGTAATATTTGTAAGATTGCAAATGATCCTGAATAGCCAAAGCAACCTTGAAAATAAAAAAAGTTGGAGGACCGACATTGCCCAATGTCACAGCTTGTTGCAAAGCTACAGTAATCAGAACACGCAGGACTGGCAGAGGATAGACATAGAGATTGATAAAATAAAATTGAGAATTCTGAGATAAAACCATACATCTACGGCACTTGATTTTTATTTATTTCTTCCGTTTGTACTTTTCACGTTTCCTTGAAGCAGGGATGAGGTACCGGATTAAAGTGTTATAGGAAGCGTGATTCATTGCCCTTCGTCTAGACTTTTCTTTTGTACCTTGAATGGCTCGGTCATTTGGCTCAGTACTTTGATAAATTACCTTGTATTTGTAAGCTGTACCAGTCTGGTTCAGTTGGAGGAAACAGAAACGTCATCAGCTAATTTTAACAGAAAAGGAATCAAGGGTGTATAGTCATTGGAAGGGCTGGAGGAGTGGGTTTGAGTGGTACCTCAAGGAATGTTCTGGAACACCTCCACCAGACAGCAGGGGCCCACCCTGGCTCCATGGAGAGGTGCCCACATGCGGGAACACTGCTGAAAACACGCAGCTTCTCCTCACCTGGCTTGTCTAGCAGCAGCCGGGTCCAGGGGAAGAGGCCCCATCTCATTGCTCCTCCCCCTTCTTGGGCCAGAGCAGCTACTTCTCAGATTCAAGTTCTCATCTGAAACTCCAGCTGCAAAGGAGTCTGGGAAGTTTTCTTTTCAGCTTTCCAGTCCCCAAGATGAAGGAAGGAACCCAACCCTCGGAGGAGGCTAGCATAGGTGTGCATGGGGTCAATCCATCAGGACTGCCTCCTGATGTCAAGATTTTTCTTAAAAATATTTTTTCATTGATTTCCAGAGAGGAAGGGAGAGGGAGGGAGAGATGGAAACATCAGTGATGAGAGAGAATCATTGACCAGCTGCCTCCTGCTCACCCCACACTGGGGTTCGAGCCTGCAACCCCAGTAGGTGCCCTGACCAGGAATCGAACTGTGCCCGCCTGGTTCATAGGTTGACGCTCAACCACGGAGCCATGCCAGCTGGGCGTTGTCGAGATTTTAACATTGGATTTGGTTCATTCAGTCCTTACTTAACAGCTGATGGTCCTTTTCTTTGTCTATGAAGTTTAGTTTTGCAGTGTGAGATGACTCCTCTGCCCTTTGTGGAGTTTAGGAATTTACCTCTGAAGCCGTGTCTGTGGCCAAGCCCTGGGCCGTGGAGAAGGGGTTTCCGGGAGGAGCTGGGACGTTGAACGCCGGTGCTTTCCCGCTGAAGTGAACAACCACTCTCTCCCTGGGAGTGAGGCGCTCCTGTGTGTGCAGGAAGCGCGGCTTCCACGCATTCTCTGGAGCACAAGGAGCGCTTCCTGGAGGAAACAATATACTCGATAAACTAAATAGTTTTTTCAAGAAAGAACCGGCTGCTCAAGCACGAACTCAGAGGCCAGGAAGCGTTTGAGAAGTTGCTGACCTTCACCGGTAACAAAGAAATGACACCAACACAGGAATGGCTCCTCCGGTCCCACAGGTCCGGCTCGGTCGCGGCCTCTGTGGGACCCACAGCCACAGCTGGAGGTTAGAGGGCAAGCTTTTGGAAGGAATTGAAATGTCTCCCCTGCAGCCCAGCCCCTCTGTTTCTAAGAATACACCTTCTAGAAACGTTCTCCTGTGCACACAAAAGTACATTTATAGAGATGCTTCTGGAAGCACTGGGTTACGTTAGGGTTGGGACTTGGGCTTTGTTGGTGTGCCTTTTATGAGATTCTCCTTTTTTCCGGTGGTCAGCCTTGTCTGAGGTGTCCTGACCGGGTGTCCCTCATGGGCGGCATTCCCGGTGGGTGGGCGGGGCCCATCGTAAACCTGCCTGTCTGTGACCGCAGTGTCCCCACACCGGAGCCTTTCGCTCCAGGGCTGCCTGTCTGTCACAGGAAGGCGGCATGTGCTCCAGCAGCATCGGGTGCTCACCCTGCACCCACCGAGTTTAGTTTTAGTTCTGCTTTCAGGAAACCAAGCACATTCTAACTCAGAAACAGAGCACTCACCAGATGGACCATGGTCCTCCAAATCTCAGCGAACCTCCTTGTTTAGGCGACATCCAGCGGTGTCAGCAGCGGATGTGAAGGCGGTGACCTCTCAGAACCACGGGAGGTGCCCACACGGGCCCCGTGAGCTCTCAGCTTCGGCGAGTTGCCTTTTGCTTCTGGTTTGGTGAGTCTCCTCTTGGGTCCGAGCTCCCTCCTGCTGGTTGAGCTCTGACTTTATTGGGTTGGGAGAAGGACAGATGGTCCATCTGGTGAGTGCTCGGTTTCTGAATTAGAATGTGCTTGGTTTCCTGAAAGCAAAACTAAAACTAAACTCGGTGGGTGCAGGGTGAGCACCCGATGCTGCTGGAGCATGTGCCGCCTTCCTGTGACAGACAGGCAGCTCTGCAGTGAGAGGCTCCCATGTGGGGACACTGCGGTCACAGACAGGCAGGTTTACGATGGGCCCCTCCCACCCACCCGGAATGCCCTGCCATGAGGGACACCCAGTCAGGACACCTTAGACAAGGCTGACCACCGGAAAAAAGGAAAATCTCATACGAGGCACACGAACAAAACCCAAGTCCCAACCCTAACGCACCCCTTAGGCTATTTAGGATTCTATTTTCCCTTTGCTCTCAGGAAAACTCCAAAAATGGGATCCCAGTCAGCTAAATGCTTTAAGGTGGCCCCTGTTCAAACAAGACCCTGCCTAGTTTTAGGTAAACAAGCAAAACAAACAAAACAAAATAAACAAACAGACAGACAAGACGTTTCTCCTCATGTGCATAGACCAATTTACTGAAGGCCTAGCCTTACAATGGCCATTGTGAGAAATGCTCCAGTTAGACAAGACCATTTATGTAAGACCTGCACCTGAGCCCTAGCCGGTCTGGCTCAGTGGACAGAGTGTCAGACGCTGGTGGACTGGAAGGTCCCAGGTTCTATTCCAGCCAAGGGCACATGCCCAGGCTGTGGGCCCGATTCCCAGTGTGGGGCTTGCAGGAGGCAGCTGATCAATGATTCTGTTTCATCATTGATGTTTCTCTCTCTCTCTCCTTCTCCCTTCCTCTCTGAAATCAATAAAGATTTATTTTTTAAAAAGGAGAAGAGCTATCCCGTTGAAAGCTAGGACTCCCGATGGGATACCTATTCTAACTGGCATTCAGAAGTCTCCAAAAGGCTTCAACACCCCAAAACAGCTTCGCTGAAACATTCACTCGAAGGCTAATGAAAAATTGGGTGTGAGAGGCACTAAAACAAAGACTGTGAGCCTGCTGTGATTCCCACTGCTCCTCTCAATCATCCTTTGCTTGAGCACCCATTCCATCCATCTGTCTGGGGCCTACAGGACCATAAACAACGGTGTGCCAAGTCAGTGGCTCACAGACACCCCCACGTCCACCCGTGCAGGAGGCTCCCATAGGGGCCCTGCCAGTGTGGGCAGGACCCTGGGGGTTTTCTGTAAACTGCTACTAGTGATCCTGTCAGGCCGCCCAGGGGAGACTAAGGTGAAGGTGAATGGGAACCTTGTTAGATTCCGGTGGACACTAAAGCTGCACTCCCTACTCTAAACCCCACTTGCTTTGGAGCCTGCAGCGTGGTTCTGGAAAAAGGGGCAGAAGCCGTGAGGGGCGAGCACTCGGACCAGAACCAGCTCGCCCCGAGCTCTGCCCAGAGCGCCCAGTGGAGAGAGAAAGCTAACATTTCACTTTCCCAGCGCAGACCCGTGGGTCACTGTCCTTTCTCTCCCAGGGATAGCTGCCAGTCTTTCTTTCTCTTGGTTGTCTTCGGGAGAGTCTCTGGATATCAGATGGGTGGTGTATTTTGCACCCTTTTTGGAGATGCCTCTTGGGCCCATGGGGTTGTTCAGTATTGCCAGGGATATGTACTGTTTGTCCTGGCTGAAACCTGGTGAGATATTTGATTTTAAAAGAGAAGCTCAGGCGCTGGCTGGTGTAATTTGGTTTGTTGGGCATTATCCCATGCACCGAAAAATTGATGGTTCAATTCTTGATCAGGGCACATACTCAGGTTTCAGATCTGGTTCCTGGTTGGGGTAAGTCCAGGAGGCAACTGATCTAGGTTCTCTCTCTCTCTCTCTCTCCCTCTCTCTCTCTCTCTCTCTCTCTCTCTCCTTCTAAACATCAATAAAAACATAGTTTAAAAAATAAAAAGTAGCTTGATGGTCAGAAGTTGGTCAAATTGGAAGCTGATAATATCATCTCTATCTCTGTCTCTATCTCTGTCTCTGTCTCTGTCTCTGTCTCTGTCTAATGTCTCTGTCTCTGTCTCTGTCTAATGTTTCTGTCTCTGTCTCTATCTATCTCTATCCATCTGCCTATTACTTACCTTTTATTTATAATGTTTATTTCTACTTCATGTTTTATTGCAATGGTCAGACATTCTGAGAACAACGTTAACTATGAAAAAGTGGCTTTATATTTATTGCTGTTTTCAATTGGAATACCTCTGATAGCTTACTATTGTGTATATTTGCAAATTTAAGACATTTATTCTCCTTTTTTTTTTTTTTTTGCCTTTATTAGTTTGTTGGGGAGTTTTGTGGGACCTCAGGTGCATTCATGGTTCAATGTCATTTGCTTATGCGAGGACCCCTCTAGTATGCGTTATGTATGTTTATTCCATGTGTATCTTTCTCTCCCAAAGTACCCCGGCTCGCGTGTAGAATGTGTATATTTTTGTATGTGTTCTTTCAGACCAGCATTGTTGTTTTGCGTCTTTGTATTTTTAATTTACAAGCTGTTTGTTATATCTTACTCTGTTACTCTTTTTCAATGAATGCTATATTTTTAAAAATTTATTTTGAAAACTGCATTTTTAGGGTGCTGGGTTTATCCAATCCTAACATGTGAGTAATTCTCCTGGGTGTGCTGTGCAGCTGCCACATTTCATCTGTCCTTCTCCGGATCTTTCACCTCCCTGCCAACACCGCGGGGGACAGCTCATCTCTTGCCCTGAGGGGGCTGTGTGAGAATTTCTAGAAGGGGAACTGCAGGAGTGGGAATATGGACACCGTTTTGACTAATGCTGCCTGGTTGTTGTCCAGAGCGGCTGTGCCAGGCCCTACGCCCGTGCCCGGCCGTGCCTGGAAGTCTCCGTCCCCACACCTCACTCATGTCCCCGGCATCAGTCATACATGAAACCCCTTTAACACAAAGCAACCCTCACGTCCTCTCCCTGCAGGCGACCTGTCCTGGTGACTTGTCTCCAGTTCCCCAGGGTTACTTTCATCCCCTAAATAATCGTTTGGATATCATTTAAGGTAAGCAGTATTTTTAGTCTGAAGAAGAAATGTTCTCCTCTGCCTGGTTTGAAAGCCTGCCAGCCCGGTTGCACCCAGGAATGGCCAGTGTTGGTTCAGCCTGTTGGCAGGGTCCCTGACAGGGACTGTTCCTTCATCTTGATTTCTGAAAATGCTATCTGTGGACGCTGGCTATGTCACTTCGTGTACTTTCCAGTTTGATTTACCCCTGATTTTAAGAAATGCTGTTATGTTACTGCTCTAGGTGATCCCGCTATCCCCAGAGAGGGACCAGAATCACCCACAGCACGTGACTCTGAGATAACCAAATGTTAT
Source organism: Pipistrellus hanaki (assembly GCF_964339955.1). Classification (NCBI taxonomy): domain Eukaryota; kingdom Metazoa; phylum Chordata; class Mammalia; order Chiroptera; family Vespertilionidae; genus Pipistrellus; species Pipistrellus hanaki. The sequence continues at coordinate 7,127,886 of NC_140509.1, read as the reverse complement.
TGTGTGACGTGTGCAATGGATAAGAAATTCAAATTCAGTGCCCGTCAGTAGAGTTCTGTGGGAACCCACCTCACTCATTTGCTTCCATGGGACCCATGGCTGTGTTCTCACTCCTACCACAGAGTTAAGTAGGGGCAACAGAGTCCTATGCCCCACAGAGCTGGAAGTACTGCCTCTGAGCCCTTACATAAAGGCTCTGCTGTTTACCCCTGGCATGAATGATTCAATCAACGAGAGGTTATGGAGAATCTACTAGCGAAGGGCGTTCCTCGGGAGTTCAATGTCCTGGGAGGGGACAGTCACCACCCAGAGTGACAGGTGCTAGGAGGCGGGATCAGGAGGACAAGCAGAGTCTCTGAGCCACAGCGGGAGATGAGGGAAAGCTGCTCAGAGGGGTCACGTCCCCGCAGAGACCTCGAGAGGGAGAAGGAGCTGGCATGTGCAAGTGGGTGAAGGAGGTTAGAGATGGCCGGAGAATGTTCTAGCCCGTGTGGCTCAGTGGATAGAGTGTTGGCCTGTGGACTGAAAAGTCATGAGTCCGGTTCCAGTCAAGGACATGCACCTTGGTTGCAGGCTCCATCCTGGGCCCCGACACCCAGGGCATGTGGGGGAGGCAACCAATCAATGTGTCTCTCTCACATCCATGTTTCTCTCTCTGTCTCTCCCCCTCCCTTCTATGCTCTATAAAAAATCAATGGAAAAATAGCCTTGGGTGAGGATCAACAACAACAGCAAGAACAGGAAAGAATGTTCTAGGCAAAGAGAACAGCATGTCCGATGGCCAGAGGTAGCATGGTTGTTGGAGGAACTGGGAGATGTTTGCATTATGGTTTGCATTACAGGGTTATTTGTAGACAACTCAAGCTCAGTTTGCACATGAATAAATTATTGCCTATATAAGGGCTTTTGGTGGTATAAGCAAAAGAGGGTGGGGGGGTTTAAATATTGATTGATTCACTTCCTCCTTCATTCAATCATTTATTCATTCAACGAGAATTTATTGAGCGCCTTCTGAGTGCTGAGCACCGGGCTAAGGATACAGAGGTCCCTGTCCTGCAGGTTCTCCTGGCCAGTGAGGAAAACAGAGACATCATCTCCACAGTGTGAGGACTGCCTCACTGCGTGGCAGGGAGGACCCACGCCATCCTAACCCCCTTCCCTGGCCACCTGATCCCTTCCCAGCCTCCCTCGCAGCTGCTGGTGACATAGAACCGGTTTTAACCAATAAGACAGGAGTGATCCACTGAGAAACGTCCGGGAAAACCCTTCAGAAGACGGTAAAGCCACGGGACTCCATCGCGCTGTGAACGGGGCTGTGATGGTGACCGGGGGGTCTGGCGGCCGTCTGTGCGCATGAGCAGATGAGCATCAGCCCAGACTGGTTCTTGTTGACCTCATCGGGCTGCTTCCCCCAACCTGGAGCTGCCTACCTCGGGACCCTGTAGGATGAGACATTACACGGCATTGTTTCATAAGTTCTCAGCTGGAGGAGTTCGCCCTCCAGGGACCTTGGACAATGTCTGCAGACGTTTTTGGGTTTCACTGCTGGCATCTGGTGGGCAGAGGCCAGGGGTGATGCTAAACATCCTAAACTGCTCAGGCCAGGCCACATACCAAATAATTACCTGGTCCAAAGTGTCATCAGAGCCAACGTGAGGCACCTGGCTCCAGCCATTGCTGACCTAGCGCTGTCCTTCCTCACAGACAGCCTGAGAGCCTGGCCCGAGCCCGGCAAGGAGAGCAGACCCATGTCCTCCTCGGGGCCAGGAGAGGGGAGGGCAGGGGTTATGCCAGCTGGTCTTACTCATGCGACACTGTTAGGCTTGGGCCAAGTTTCGAGGGCCCAGTCCCTCAGGGGAGGCCTAAGTGTGGGCTCCTCCGAACCCGACGCTGCCACTGCCCGCGTGCTAACATGTGCCTTGGGATGGTGCTCGTGAGACTTGCCTCCTAGAAGTTTCCTGGTAATCCTGCAAGGTTGGTGTCATTTGTTCCCATTGGTCAGCTGTGAAAACTGAGGCCCAGATGAACAACGGAGTGCCATGGTTAAGGGCGTGCTGTGAAGACTGATTGACAGGTCTTAACCTGCCATTTAGCAGTGTCACTTAACATTTTATTTTGTTTTATTTAAATATATTTTATTGATTTTTTACAGAGAGGAAGGAAGAGGGATAGAGAGTTAGAAACATCGATGAGAGAGAAACATCGATCAGCGGCCTCTTGCACACCCCTTACTGAGGATGTGCCCGCAACCAAGATACATGCCCTTGTCCGGAATCTAACCTGGGACCCTTCAGTCCACAGGATGATGCTCTATCCACTGAGCCAAACCGGTTTTGACTTATTTTATTTTTTTGAACATCACTTTCCAAATCTGAGGAATAAAACAATATCTACTTCATAAACATTATTATGGGAGTGAAAATAGAGAATGCATGTGAAAGCTCTGAGTACAGGGACTGACAGAGTGAACACTCCCAAATGACTCTTGTTAAACTGTTACCAGTGTGCCCGCTGGGGTGAGGGGCTGGGGCAGTGCAGCTCTGGCCCATGTCAAAGCTGCCAGCTACCCTGACGGTCACGGAATGTCCACTGGCCATGGGGACCCGGGAACCACTGAGGGCGGGGAGGTCCTGGCAGCCACCGGCCGGACAGGAAAAGAGAGTGTGGACGGGAATTGAGATTCATTGAGCACGAGGCCTGAACTCAGTCATCGGCACGCGAACCAGAAGGACGTCTGAGACTCCCTCTGGCCGGACAGCTCTCCGGGCGGCCCCGTGGGGAAGCCCGCACACCGGGTGGTGGCTGGACCTTGAGCTGGTGGATTCCAAGCAGAGGGTGTGGCCCTGGGAAGGAGGCCTGTTTTCTTTGCTCTTTGCTCCTGGGAGTCACCAAAGACGTGAGCTCATTTCCATAATGCAAATAGGATGGAGGTGGGAAATGGGGTTCCAACCTCAGGGTGACTCTTGTGAAAATTCTCCCTCTCTTAGATATGTCACTGGCCAGTGCCCGCCCATGGCTCCCGAGACAGGGCCTTCATGTCCACTTGAGACCGAGTTTGTCCTCTGTGCCTGCATGCTGCATCCCAGCCACCCAGGAGGGCAAACAGTCTTTCTAACCAAACACACGGGCTCTCAGGAAAAAACGTCTCCGTTGTTGAACACGCCACCGTTGGCTCAGTGTGCTGCTCCCGGCCACCTGAGCAGCGCACGTGTAGGGTGTGGGGCCGCTTTAAACAGTGCTGACCTACTGCTCCCATCGCTGTTGCTTTGGGGCGTGCGCATGCGTGTCGGCCCTGTGTGTGTGTATGTGTGTGTGTGTGTGTGTGTGTGTGTGTGTGTGTGTATGTGTCCGGGAGGGAAATGCTGGCTCCTGGGCACGTGTCTGCTCAGCTCCGGCCGATGTTGCCCCTCTGCTTTCCAGCGGGCCTTCACCCCCTGCACGCCCACCAGCCGGGGAGCGTCTGTCACCCACATCCCCTCCCGCAGGTGGTGTGTCAGTCTGAGAATTTACCACGAGAGCGCCACACAGCGGCGTGGCGGACCTCATCAACATGAAATGTAGTGGGCGGGGGGCAGACATAGAAGAAAACAGTCTGACTCCCATGTGTACACAGCCCGAAACGGGAAAAACGGCCTACCCGTCTGCAAGCCAGAGAGCGGTGCCGTGAGGAGCGCGGGCTGTGGCACAGGGACGTGGGCTTATTTATTCCCCTGTGGGACTCGTCAGGCCGTGCACTGACGACGTGCACTTTTATACGTCAGGCTTACGTTAAAATTTAAAAAAGGATGTTTTCTCCATCTTCCTCTCTCCCGTCCGTGGCCTTTCCCACAGCCCCCTGCTGGGAACCGTCCCGTCCGTCCGTCCGTCCGTCCATCCGTGCCCCGGTGGCCCGGGGCCTAAGCCAGCTGCGCGGGCGGCTCTGCAGGGCCTGCGGCTGGTCTCGGGCTCCGCTGTCTGTCTTGAAATTCTTCACACTTCTGATCAGGGCCCTTGGTTTTGTTTGGCTCTGGGCTGCACACACACCAGCAGCCAGCCCTGGCCACAGGCCACGCGTGTCTCCACAGATCCCTGCTGAGGCACGGTTTTTAAAAAAATATATTTCATTGACTTCAGAGAGGAAGGGAGGGGGAGAGAGAGGTAGAAACATCAATGATGAGAGAGAACCATTGATCGGCTGCCTCCTGCATGCCCCCTCCTGGCGATCAAGCCCATAACCCAGGCATGTGCCCTTGGCTGGAATGAACCTGGGACTCTTCAGTCCGCAGGCCAACGCTCTGTCCATTGAGCCAAACCAGCCAGGGCCCGAGGCTTGGTTTTTGACAGGTGCGGAGGCCAGGGCGGTGGCCCCTCTGCCTGGTCAGAGAAGGTGCCCAATGCCCACGACGGCCCCAGGATGTGTTGGCCCAGAGCCGTGATGGGACTTAGGAAGAGCCTGGCACACGGTGCATCTCCTCCTTTTCTTTGGAATATAGCACAGAGATACGTGTTCTTATAATTTAAACAGGAGGAGTCGGGCTTTTTGGTTAATCCTCACCACAGGGTATTTTTCCACTGATTTTTAGGGCGAGTGGATTTGGGAAACTTGCTCCTTATCCACTCTCTGAGCCTCCTCTCCAGGTGAGAGTGTACGTGTCCCATTCAGCGGCCTTTCTCTCCAGACCCTCTCTCCTCGGTGGCTTTGGGGGGGGGGGGGGGTTGTGGAGACGATAAAAGTGTGGCCTCCTTCTTCCCCGTGACCTGTGCTCCCACAAGCTCTTGTTTTTCTCTCCATGATTGGCCTCTGGCCAGGCAGGCCGTGCTCTGAGCGTTGGTTTCTGGTAGGGGTTGACTTGAGTGTAATGAGGAAGTTGTCGGGGGAAACTGTTTGCCAGGGCGGCTGAGGTAAGCCTCCTATCTCTGTGGAGCGGAGGTGATTGGGTGGCGTAGTGGGCGGCCCCTGGATCGGGCTGTGAGCTCAGCTGTATATGACCCTGGCCCAGCATCTCGGGGACACTCGGGCGGCTGGCAGTGTCCTCTCCTGGGGCCACCGGGCCGCCATCCCTCACTGGATAGACTTCGGGCAGAAGGCGGTGCTTCTGGTCCGGGACAGGAGTGACTTCGTGGTCCACGGTTGGTAGGACGATCCTCTCTCTGTGGGGGCTGGCGCAGCGGGTGGCTTTTGGGGGTTCTGAGAAGGCAGGCCTGAGTCCAGTCCCAATATTGCCTCTGGGCGCTGGGCCTCCCTGGGCCCCGTTTCTTCATCTCTGAGCAGGAGCAGGGCTCAGTGACGAGATCTCACCCGGGGTCCTGCCAGGAGCTCTGAACTGACTGGGACTGAGCTCTGAACCCGTCAGGGAGCCTCACTGCCTCGGCCTCAGCTCCTGGTTGGCCGATCGGTGGTGCTCACGGGTCTCTGACGTCAGTGCAGGTGTGAGAAAAGGGACGCTCCCGTCGGTGGGTGATGCCGTCACCTTGGCGGGCTGAGGCTCAGGTTTTGGGAAGTTGGTCCAAGAACAGGGACGTCTGCTGCTGTCTGACGGGTGGGAGGGTCCGCTAGCACCTGGGGGCGGCCTGGGAGCGGGAGGGGCCCAGTGTGGAGGGGGAGGAGGCCACCTTGCCCCCACGGGACTCAGGCCGGGGAGGGGGAGTGTCTCCCCGGGAGGCCCGCTCCCTGCCCCTGGGAGGGGGACTGTGACGGACCACACCACCGAGGGGCCGGGGGAGGCTGTGAGCTCGGGAGAACGGCTTTCGCCGAGGGGCTTGGCGTGCCCTGGGCCTGTGCTGGGAGCAAAGCTCAGGTGCAGCCCCAGACCCTCCGGCCTCTGCCCGGCCTCCTGCCCGGCGCCTGTGCACCCGCCCCGCCCGGGGTGACCGCCTCTGCCTCTGGCGTGTGTGTGTGTGTGTGTGTGTGTATGTGTGTGTATGTGTGTGTATATGTGTGTGTATGTGTGTGTGTGTATATATATGTGTGTATATGTGTGTATGTGTGTGCGTATGTGTGTATGTGTGTGTGTGTGTGTATATATGTGTATGTGTGTGTATGTGTGTGTATGTGTGTGTGTGTGTGTGTGTGTGTGTGTGTGTGGGTCACGGTGGGTGTGGGCAGCGGTGTTCTCTCTCTCATGCTCTCCCTCGTGTGAAACAGGCCGTCGCTCACCTCTCAGGCTGTGTGGGTGCGTCTGCATTCACTGGAGGCCCCTTGGGGTGGGGGACAGAATGAAGACGTTAGAACCCAGAAAAATGGGTGTAAACCCCCCTCTCTGGTTCCCAGTGCGGGAGGGGGTTCTTGGGCATGTCTCCCAGCTCTTCAGTCTGGTAGACAGGCATGGCCGGGGGTGGGGGTGGGGAGAATGTGTAGATGAGAGGCTTTCGGTGCCCTGCGGCCGCACCTGGGTGCTGGCCATGCATGTGCAGCCCGAGTGTCCTTCATTCATTCCTTCCCCAGCACCGAGGGCCTCTGGGTCCTGTGGGCGCCGAGGAACCACCGGCCCCTCCGCTCCCTGGGACTTGGAGTCTGGAGGCAGAGGCACACAGGCGCTCAGATAATTAATCACCCCTGGCACGTGGGTCAGGAGAACACGGCGCTCTGAGCCCCCGCAGGTTGGCGGAGTGTGTGCGTGTTCCTGTGACACGCGAGGGTCTGAGCCCAGGCAGCTGTGGTGACAGGAGCACTGGGTCTCCTCCTCACTTGAGGCTCTGGAGGTGGGGTCGGTGTTTGGGGAGGGTTCCTGGTTCGCAGACAGACGGTCGCCTGCTCCCGGTGCCCCCATGTGATGGGCGCAGCCAGGGAGCCCGGTGACTTCATGGGGACGTGAGCTGGTGCAGGAGGCTGAGCTCCCGGCCAGTCACCCCCAGGCCTGCCTCCCAGTACCACCACCTGGGGCCTGAGGAGTCCACATGAGAGGGGGCACAGGCGCCCCATCTGCAGCAGTGAGCGCCTGTGGGTGCTGGCTCCGGCCCGCACTATTGGTTATATTCTATGGTGTGGCGTCCGGGTGGAGGGCAGGGCAAAGGGGTCTGTGACACAGAGCAGTGAGTCCCCAGCGGTGAGGGGGGACGGGTACAGAGGAGGCACTGTGTGCCAGGCAGGCCGTCAGGCTCCAGAAGCGGCAGCGGCTGGGGGGCGGCACCCCCGCTCCGCCCGCAGGCCCCGCCCCGCTGTGGCTCTCCGGGTGCGGGATGCGTCACGTCTGACCCGCGGTCCCGTGGCCGGCAGATCACTCGGGAGTTTCTGAGCAGACCGGACTTTGCTCGGAAACCGCTCTCGGCCACGCTGATAAACACGCTGACAGGAGCGGCCGGGTTTCCGTGCTGTGAGGGGAGCTGTGTCTCGGGGGGACTGGCTGGAGGCACGTCCTCCTGAACAGCCAGGCCCCCCGGGCGGAGCGGGGCCACAGAACAAGGACCAGAGAAGGACAGAACGTCTGCTCTGAGGGACTCGGCACAGGCAGCCCTTACAGCCCCCCTGCCCGTCCTCTCCGCTCCCGTAGAAGCTGGCGTGTGGGAGAGCCACCTGTCTTCTCTGGGCTCAGCCTGCGGACACCTGGGCGGGGGGTGCCCTCCAGCCACTCTCTTAACCCAGCTAGAGGAGGAGCCGGGAGAGGGGGGTGGGGACCGGGCTGACCGGTCAGCGGCCGGAGGGAAGGAGTTTGCAGAAGGCAGGGTGTGGCCTTAGCCAGTGCT